>NW_028277058.1:52447500-53647500 GCF_059951505.1 Python bivittatus
CCGAACAATTTGGTATCAGCAGACCTGGTCACTTCACTCCTCAGCCCTAAATCCTTTGGCCCAGTAGACTCTGTTGCCTGAGGCTCATATCTGGCTTCATATTCTGTAGTATTACACAGATTGGTTCCGATTACAGCATGAGTTTAAGCATGCTTACTCAGGTGCATGTTCTGCAGAAATCAGTGGGACTTACTTCCTATTAGGGCAAAGCCACATATAACATTATGCTAGTAACACAAGAGTGTTCCTCGTGTGCAACATGATCCAGATTTTGCCAGTTTCCATGCAGAAATACTTGTTAGCAGATCAAATGCTGGTTCAACCATCCTGCCATCTCCTTGGTTCAGTGTTGTCCAAACTTGGCCACTTTAAGATGAGTGGACTTCAACTCCCAGAATTCCCCCTGGCTGGGGAATTCTGGGAGTTGAAGTCCACTCATCTTAAAGTGGCCAAGTTTGGACAACACTGCCTTAGTTAAACTATTTCACCAAACCAAAAATGTATTTTTAAAAGCTACAGATCTGCTTCAGGAATTAGAAACATTAGGGGAGGTAATGTAACAGGTCTAAGCTGATAGTTAACTTTCCTACCATCCAAACTGAGCCATACAGAAAAATGGTAAATGGAATTCTTCAGGGTTGGTCCTGGATTTTAATTATGTCTTTTTGTATTGAATTTACAAAATTTACAGTTTAGGAGATTCAGTGAAGAGCTAATTAAAATTAAAATTTTCCTAAACTGTTGCAACTGCTGTCATTAAAATTCATTAAAATTCATTAAAATTCTCCTAAGCTATTGCAACTGCTGTTATTCGTAAATGGGATTACATTCAGTTGGATGGAAAGTAGATTTTAAATTCAATCACTGGAGATGATGTGAGGAACAGCTAGCAAACATCTCAAGGGTTGGAGGTTGGAATATCCAACTTACCAACCAACAAAAGAAATCAAGAGGAAACATTGCCCCCCCTCCAAAAAAATTGTGAAAACATGTGTGGCCGTTATAAGATATCCTTCTCTATTCGTCTCACCTTATGGAATAGAATAGAATAGAATAGAATAGAATAGAATAGAATAGAATAGAATAGAATAGAATAGAATAGAATAGAATAGAATTATTACTATGAGGCTGGTCTCCATAACCCTCCCTACTTTGTAAAGGAAGCTGCCACAGATTGGAGGCCCACTGCAACTGTGCCCAAATTGTAGCCCATTGCTTCTGTATTCATCATGAAACAGTACTTCTAGACCACCCCAATTGCAAGATTTATTTAGGAGGCATTTAGCCAGCTTCTCTCTTTGTAGACCAACTACATTTCCATATTATTTTCTTTATATAATGAATTCTTGTTTTGTGTGTGTGTGTGTGTTTGTGTGTGTGTGTATGTAAGCTAATAAAAATGTGTGTGTGTGCACGTATAATGATTATCAGCTTGAAACAATCCACTACAGGATAAAGGCCTCTTCCTCTAAGGTTGTGGACTCTATTCTACTTCATCGTTCCAGGACAGGTTGTAGATCGGCGTTTTTGACTTCCCAATCTAGGGCTGAGAGAGAGTGAGTGAGTAGCCTAAAGTCACCCAGACAGCTTCCATGCCTAAGAGAGAACTAGAATCTGGTCTCCTTGCTCTTAGTACAGCACCTTGACTATTCTACTACATTAGCCCTGGTATGTATGTATGTATGTATGTGGATGTGTGCATGTGCCTCTTCGTGTGCAAGTGAGGAAGAGAGACTGATTTTTGATGATGTCTTAAACCCAGTTTGGATATTCTTTATTGCCAACCGTGAGAGAGGGAATGTGCTTTTTGTTCAAAAGAAACGGCATCTTTCTTTTATAGGCCGAAGCAAGTTACTGCAGCCTACCCGGTCACCAGATGCAGTGTAGATAAATTCAGACTGTTCTAGTAAAATGTAAGGATTCCATTAATGCAGCTGCGATATCATCAATAAAGCAAGAAGAAGCAAAATGGATCTTTGTTTTCTCCTTTCTTTGCTCAAGTTCTAATGAAACAAAATCCTAGCAGCAACTGCATTTTTCAGATTTTGGTTTTGCATCTCCTTCCTTTAGGCATGATTCCGGGCAGAAGAAAATCTTCCTGATAATCCTGTTTCTCTTTCATTCCCCCTCCATTCCTGCCTCTCTCCAAACCCTACTTATTAAAGTGTGTGCATGTTGGGGGTGAGGGAGAATGTTTGCTTTCCTTTTCTGACCACTGTGATGTACTTTCACTGATGAACTCCTCAACTGAATTGGAAATGCAATATGGAAATTTAATGTGACAAAGCTGCGCATGGGTGTGTGTGTGTGCGTGTATGTGTGTGCGTGCAGGAATTGGTTTGGACTATACATCAGAGCATTTGTTGAATGTTATCGGTCATGGCACAATTCATTATTTTATGGCGGCCCTCTGGAAGTTGCTAATCCAACTCCATGCTTTTATATCAAAGGAGAAGTGACAGCACTCATCCAATCACTACTACTGTTGAATATCAAAGTACTGTAATTATTTGTATACTGGCCCCTCTTTTCCCTCTCATCTAAGGCTTCTCCATACATGTGGTAATTTGTTTTCCTATTTTTATTTTGGGTGCTCTGGGCAAATAAAAACAGAGGTGGCGGAGGAGAATGGCACGTCTGCAAACTGCCTGCACTGCATTTTGCTTATATTCCCTGCTATTGTGCTTGCAGCGCTCAGGCAGGATAAGAGAGTGGAGGCCAGAGCAGAAGACCAGTCTTCCGCTCATGGAATCGAGGGTTAACCAAGGAGGAGGAGGAGGCAAAAAAGGCCTAGGACACATGAACCCCTCGGCCATCTATCTAATCCCAGCCTGGAATGTGGTATAAATGCACATCTTCTGGGTACCCAGACTTATGGGGTTTAAAAAGTCTACTTTGTGGGAACCTGTTGCAGGTCAGCTTCTTGGCTGGCCAACCTGAATATGTTCAGAGCTTCAGTGCTTCTGTATCTGCAACTGGAGCTGCAACTGCATCTCTCTCTGTCTCTGTCTCTCTATCTGTACCTCTACCTCTATCTCTCTATCATTTCTATTTCTATCATTTCTATCTTTGTCTCTGTCTCTGTCTTTGTCTTCCTCTCCATCCCTACATATTTTCTAAAATAATAATTGTACATGCTTTTTAAAATAAAATAACCAATATTCTGAATAAGAAAATATCCTGTAATGAACAAAAGACACCTACTCGTTTAACTATTTGAATACATGCAAATACGTAGGAAAAGAGGTATGGATAATAAAGAGGGGGATATGAAGCAAAGGCTTAAATATATTTGCTATGACCTTTGATTTGTTGTTGACAAAGAGAAGTTAAGTTTAAGCTGATATAATGTTGCATCTGTAGGAACTAACAGATACATCTGTGTCTGGAGGTTCATATTTCCATATTGGAGAATCTAGATTATGCAAGAAAGAAAGAAAATGTAGATATATTGTCTTTGTAATTAAGATTAAGCAATATCTTTTGCTTAGATGTTTTATCCAAGTTAAGTATTTCCTACCAGAGCCAATTTGGTGTAGTGGTTAAAGGCGCCAGGCTACAGACCAGGAGGCTGTGAGATCTAGTCCTGCCTTAGGCACAAAGCCAGCTGGGGGACCTTGGGCCAGTCATTCTCTCGCAGCCCTAGGAAGAAGAAGGGAATGGCAAACCACTTCTGAAAAACCTTGCCAAAAAAACCAAAAACCAAAAAACAGAAAAACCTGCATGGATTTGTCTATGTGGTCATCAGGAATTTGAGGCACCCCCCCACCAAAAAAAGTATGTCCCATACTTTTTGAGAATAAAGGGGAATACTTTCCTAACTATGCCAAAAGAGAGGATATGGGACATAGCCTCATATTTGATCATGGGGATTCTCTTAGCATTCAGAATTCCCAGCAAAATATACCTGGAATACAGAAGGTGAGAGATGGATAAATTCTAGGGCTGTGGTCCTGAATGTGGTGTCTCCAGATGTATTGAGTTACAGTTTCCATCAGCTCCATTTGGTATGACGATTGGGAAAATGAAGTTGCTCTCATTGGACTGCATGAACCTAATGCGCACTATAAATCACAGTCTGCTCTTCCCCATAACTGTGAAGTGGAAAGTTGACATTGATAGACAAAGTGCCTTTCATGGAGATTGCCTGTCTGTGATGATCTTCCCATCAAGGGACATATGATACACTTTTTAAATAAACCTCAGGATATACTCTGAAAAACCAGCAGTGTTTTAGAGGAATCCTAAGACATGGAGCCAATGTAGGTTTGCCAATCAATGCTCTCCCTTGCTTGAACTCAGCAGATGACAACCTGGCATTTGAGATAGCATGGCTAGATAAGCAGACATTTTGTACAGTAGAATAAAGTCATTTTAAGCAGTTGAATGTCCTCTGTGAACACATAGGTGACATCCCATCTTATACCACTGAGCTTTGAGTCCAGCTTTTCTTTTTCTTGCCTTTTCCATGGCTTTGTAGACACCTTGCTTTGTATTTCTCAGGCCTGGTCCTTATGGCAGTTGATTGTTGACATAATTGGATTTCCTGCTTTGGGAATCTCTTAATTCTCGCAATTTTTGGCAGGATTCCTGTGCTTTTCGCCCACAGAGAAACAGTAAGTGAAAATTTTGCCAAGATGTAATGATAGTGCTGATCATCTTGATGGGTTCGATGTCTTCCTCAGTGTTTTCAGTCAAGAAAAGGTTGGACAGCAAAAATACAGGAAGACAACACTTCTAGTTTCCCTAACTTGACTCCCTCCATCTGGATATTATTATTATCAGCCCAATCCAGAATAGTCAATGAACTGCAATCATGGGAGTTGCAGGTTAAAACATCTGAAGGGACTAAGTTTGGGGGTAAGCTTTCATAGCAATAATAATAGTATAAGTTATAGCTTCAACTCTTGTAGCTACTCTGCCATTTGTTTAATTCTTATTGTGAAGAAATGTGAACATTTACTAGATGAGAAATTCTGAAGTTGTGGTATAGCTGGAGAGGATTATTTGCCAGGTTTTGAGCAAAACAGCTCACTTCCACTCTACAATTTATTTAATTAATGTTCTTTATCCCATTAGTAGTCATCTATCTCAGCCATCTCCCATTATAAAGTAAATTGCTTTAATGAATTCTGCATTACTCTCAAAAGTCCCAATCAGATGAGAGGTCCTGCTAATGTAATAAGTCAAGGAAGTGCTGCTTTGGAAATTCATTAAATTTTATTTCTCCTGCATTGTCTCTTGAAACACTAAAGAAATCACTGTTCTGAACAAGACCATTATGATTACCTATTAACTGCAGATAATCCTCAGCTGCAAAGTTCCCTGTGCATCTCAGCTTTCAAGAAATGTTAATATACTTTCACCTTATCTCTAATCTTTTGTAGACAGACAATGGTCATCGTAACATCACTGAGTATTAAAATTTGAAAAGTCTATATGTGGGTGTGCTCAACCCAGAATAATAACTTTGCATTTAGTTACCACATTTGACCAATTCTGCATCCACAAAAGATTCAGAAACAACATGAACTCTTTTCCCCAAATGTGTAGACCGAAAACACAAGCTCTACATCGAAGAAATCCAAGGAGATCATAAAGGAAATAAAAAGAGCAATGACAGGCTTATGACCAACCATAGCAACAGCCATGGAAAGGAAGAATATGGAGGCCCAGAAATACAGCCCATAAAATTTTTCACAGAAAGGTATGATATGAAACTTTCTGAATACTGTATGCAGGAGTCCTGGAATATGGGTAGACACTCAGACAGAGTTCTGGCCTTTGGCCTGATTTAGCCCGGATTTTCTGAGGTTTAGTAGTGACTGTCAAACTTAGTATCATTATGGAGCAGCTTCTGTTCTGACCTGTGGCAGGATCATAAGAAGTTGCTTTACATCAGGATAGATAATATTACCCATCTAAGTTAATATTGTCAACTCAACTATGATTCACGTAAGCTTTCTAGGACAGAGAAGTTGTAACTTTTCTATACCATCTGCTCCACCAGAGATGGATAACCCATGGCCCCATCCTCATTTCACAGCCCTAGGACACACAAAAGTCAACAAAGAAAAAGCAAAATGATTTTACAGTGATGCAATTTGTATTATTATTATTATTATTATTATTATTATTATTATTATTATTATTATAAAAGAAAACAAAAAAGAATTGAAATGGTTCCCTTAAGGTTTTAGAAGGCCAAAGTTAAATTTCCATCCCAACTCTCCCACAAACTCTCCATATTTTTGGCCTGACATTCCCAGGGCTGTCATTGTGAACCAGATGCGCCTCATATGGCCCACCCAGAGATCAATAAAATAAATAAAAATAAAATAAAACAGAGGATAGCTCCTGGCTGCAAAAAGAGTTGCCCATCATTGCTCTGCACATTCCTTTTAAATGGAAGTGCCAGGGGAACACAATGCATGCCCTCTTTTTCTGTGCAAGGGGCCCCTCATGAAGTCCATCCATGGCAGCAACTTCTTCAGCAATGATGAGGGCATCATTTTGCATCTTCTCCCATCTCCCAAATCTAGTGTAGATCAGGACATTCTGGAGAGGAGTGATGGCTGGCGCTAAAAAAGCAAAAAGCAAACAAAAACAGTGGAAAATATTGTATGAACATTCAGTAGAATTACCATCATCTTCTAAAGGGCTGAGAAGAAAGAAACATCTCAGGGGAAAAAAAGGTCTTCTGAGAAATTCCATTTCTGCTTTGGTTTCATCTGTCTTTACTTGCGCTAAGATGTTTATAAGTCTAGCGATGGCTCTCCCATTCCCACCACCCACCCTGCTTTCAATGTCCTATTTGAAGCTTCTCATTTTTGGGGGGTGGTAGAATGATGTTCCCAAGTCATAGCATAATTTCCTTTCAGCAGCAGGAGACTCCCTGCTGTATATTATGCCCTTCAGCTAAAAGAAAAATTGATTCTGTCATGTATACATTTATATCTCATCTATTTTTTTAAAAGCATTTTTAACACTTCTTACAATGCCTGGTCAGGAAATAATAAACTCCTGTCTCCCTCTCTCTCTCCCTCTCTCTTTCTCCGTTTCCCCAATTTTACCATCCAGAATAGATCATTCATCTTGGAGAATAACCAAAGATGAAACTGTAGTTAACATCTAGGTTTTGTTTTCTCTTTTATGAAACATTTTCCTCTCCATACGCCTCCATAGATGAAGGCAACATATATGACACTTCAGAGAGAACTGTACTGCAAATCTGATCCCCCCCTTGCTGTATTGCTTTTTAAGTTTTCAGATGCTGACTCTGATATTTAAGCTTGGAATATCTCTGCTACACACACTCTGACTTTTACTGTATTCAGATTTGATTGGGCTAGCTACCCAGATTATCATATTAATTGTAAATCAGTTTTGGAAATCTCAGTTGGGGCTTGGTGTGTGTGTATGTGTGTGTGTATGCATACACGCAGAAGTGCATTCAAACAAAAAACTAAAGACCTAAACCAGGCTTCCCACCCTGGATGCTCTTCAGTTACATGGACGTCATGCTCACAGTTTTCCCATCACTAATGTCTTTGCTGAGAAGTTGGTCCACATATCTGGAGAATACCCAGGTTGGGGACAGTTGCCCTAAACACATGGTCCCCACGCCTATTTGCACACAGGCAGGATCAGGGCTAATTTCTTCTTACAAAATATTCTGCTGGTTTGGCTGTAGAAAAACTGATGGCAGCTATAACTGGAACAAAACACTCCCTGATAACCCCCCTTTTTCTGTCAGTGAACCCTATTGGCTTTACTGGATTGGAATGGGTATGCCCCAAACAAAACTAGGAAAGTCAGTCTAGTCATCCCTTTCATTTCCCACTATGTCTCATGGGACACAATATCAAAAATACTATAGGAAATAAAAGGGTGTCTAGGTGCTTGGCAGAGCTAGATCACTCAAAAAAGTAAGAGGGAGGTTTAAGGCATCTGAAGTGCTGGCAATTGCCCAAGAATGCTGGGAATTGGTGGCTGTCCTAAATGTAAAAAAGAAAAGAGAAAACAAAAAAGGCGAGGCCCAAGCCTGAAACTCATTCATTCATTCATTCATTCATTCATTCATTCACAATTAATTTCATCTCCAGCTGAACTTCTGAAGGACCTTCACTTTTAACTTATCCCCTTCAGATCAACAATGACCTTGTGAAGTAACTTGGGCTGAAAGAGAGTGAAAGATTCAAAGTCATAGAACTTCTATGGTAAAGGGTGGACTTGAACCACATAGATTATCGATGTCACTAATCCCTGCTGGAATATCAGCTGTAGTACCACCTTCTGGTCAAGTTGTCAGAAAGTTGGGCAGCTCTCAAAAGCCCCAGAATAACATTCTGTTGGGCAGCAGTTCAAAGCCCCAGAAAAACATCTGTGGAAGGACTGTCCATCTTCATCAGCTCCTCAAAAAATATGGCAAGAAGCACCATTAACATCATTAATATCATGGTCCCCTAGCAGAAGCAAAAACATTCCCATTACGTCTCCTTGGCATTCATGGTTGGTCCTAACTAATCTCATTGCTGATGTTATGAAGCAGCTGTATCTACCCAAACTTTTCCTGGGTAACTGCTTGTTCTCCCAGTTTTATTGGCTGAACCAATGCCCTCTCTTTCAGCTGGGCATCAGACCTTCATGTCACATTTACGTAGGATTGCCTTTACCAGGGTAAGCAAGGAAAACCAACCAGCTTCTTGTAGTACTGTAAACAACTTGATAATGCACATAAAGCTAGACTTGGGGGTGTGAATAATGCTATAGGCACTACACAACCAGCTTTAGTTGGGTCACACACAAGTAATTTCTTCAAATTTAAAGGTATTTCACCCTAGAGAATATAATTTCTTGGGTGTTTCATAATTTCCTCTTTATGTTCTTTTCAAAAGTTTAGCTGAATGGCAGATTTAGTTCAGCTGTAGTGTGACTGCTCACTTTGAGGGGCCACACGGAGCCCCAGGTTCTCAGATTCTATGTTTTTTAAAAAATAATTTCATTGAAGTTTTTAGTAAACATAGTAAAAACTAATACAAACTAAACTAGAAGGAAAAAGAAAACCAAAACAAAAGTTCAGAAAGTGCAGGGACAGGAGAAGAGAAGAGAAGAGAAGAGAAGAGAAGAGAAGAGAAGAGAAGAGAAGAGAAGAGAAGAGAAGAGAAGAGAAGAGAAGAGAAGAGAAGAGAAGAGAAGAGAAACAGAAACCATAATAATGAAGTGGCTTCCAACCTTCAATGCTCAATGCACCAAGCATAAGCTAAGATAACAACTTTTCATCCTCTTTTAAAGTTACAAGTTCTCACATTCTATGTTGTCGTAGGCTCCACCTCAGACAACAGACTTGCACATTTGTAACCTGTAAGGCAAATCACCTAATCTTAACTGGAAAAATGTGATGTGCTAAAAGGATTAATTCACAGTTCTGATCAGAATCACATGAATCCGTATTCTGCGCACACATAGTTATTGTTAATACTTAAAAAACCCTGAAGAACATCCCTTTCAGAGATTGGCTACCACGTGGCTAGGTTCTCACACCATTCTAGACTAAGCTGAAGTGGGTTCATCATTCAGTCTGTTGTGAAAACCCAGTTTCCAAACAGACTGTCAGGCTAAAGCATAATATGGTTTATGAATACAGGAATTGTATTTTGTTCATGTGAGTTTAGTATTTAGCATGATGTGTGAACCCAACTCTATGTAGTTTGACTATTAGTTGTAGCAGCCAAATGCCCGGCTGAGCTACTGCAGTTGATGTCCATCTGTAAGACTGCTTATATTTTTTCTGGAACTCAGGTCTGGGCAGCAATATTGCTGAAATGTAAAAAACTGAACAAATAAACAAAAAACTCTTTTCAAAATTAATTTATTGCAATTCCCCAGGGGCAGGAACCACATGTCACAAGTAACCAAATTAGAAGTCCATAGGTTATAAGATCACAGAGCCCCTGGAGAAATATTCAGCTGTATGTTTACTTAATATCTAACACCATGTGAAGTTTATTTATTAATATGCCTGCAGGTTTCTTTCTAATCCCACTGCTCAGAAATGCTCTCACATGTATATAGAAGAGCTAGAAGGAGGTAAGATGCCCTGGTTGAAGTTTTGAGTGGAATAATATCTCTCTTTTCTCTCCCCCCGCTGCCCAAATAAAACTGGAAATTTAACTATGTGTAAAACTTCAAGTGATGGCTTATATTACCCAAGAATATAAGCATGGGTGTCCACAGGTGAGAAGAAGGAGAACAAGTGATAAAACATGCACTGTGGCATTGTGATGCTGTAATGGTATGTGGAAATGACCTTGGGAGATGGGGGAAGAGCTGTAGCCTGGGGAATGGTCGGATAAGAGGCAGCTGAGCCCGCAGCAGGAATGTGGGTGGGGCAAATGTCTCAGAAGGGACCCTCCCTAGTTTCTTGGGCTGTAAAGGCGACAGGGGAGAAATGTACTGTACTTTCAGATTTGGAAGTTTTTGTTAATGTAACCTTGCAATAAAGTAAAAATAGTTCCCCTGTGTGTGCTTCAGGTTTGGACCACCTCACAAGGCTGACAGACACAAATACCTTGACAGTGATAGTTGAATCAGCTGTCAGGATGCAAATACATAAGGGCAGGCTTGTGGCATGACACCATTGCACATATATTGTCATTTATCGTGGCTCACTGTGGATGCTGCTAAATATAAGTGACGGATTATCAGAGAGCTAGGAACAATTAAAAAAGCACAGCAAAGCTCCGAGAAATCAAGCTACATGTCTGCAAACTAGGGCAAAGTGGCTTGTTCGTTTATTTATTTAATTATTTTAAAAATGGCAGCCATGGTGAATGAAGAGGAATGGGATTGCAGTCAGCGAATAGGAGAAGCAACAGGCCAATACCTAGATGGTACAGGAAGAACCAAGAAAGAACAGTAGCTGGAATTAGTTCTGAAAGAAGATTCTGTTAAGAAAAAACAGACTAAAGACTCTATACATTTATATATTTTAGATACTGTAAAAAAAACTGAAAGTTGTTCTTGTTTAATTGAAAAGGTTATTTTATAAAGAATAGGGGGAAAAAAACAATGGGCATGACTACTCATAAGATTGTTTTTCTAGAATGTAAACTGGTGAGGTTGCTCCTTGCCATCCCAGAATGTTCCTTCCATCTCTGGTCCTGGGACAGCTGTAAGTGCCAGTCACCACTACTCCTGGCCACTGCACTATGAACCTAATCTACTGGAGAGATCCCAAGTAGGGGACTCTCCAGTGGATCTTGATAGGTAGCAGATGGTTTGGGGAACAGATCTTTTAAATCCTTGAGTCCTAAAGCAGTTAGGGTTTTATATCTGAATGTCAGCATCTTAAATTGGGCCTGGTAGAATAAAGGGAGCCAATGCAACTCTTTAAAGAGATGTATTAGGGCATTGCAGTTAGTTTTCCCGCTTAGAAATCAGCCAGACTATCTTCAGACTATCTTCAAGGATAGCCCTACAAAGAACTCATTGTAGGGCTATCCCCTATAGTGATCAAAGTTTGTAGTGATCAAAGTTTGAGATTATTAGAGCATAGATCACTCAGACCAGGCTATCTGGGTCTGGTAGAGTTGTAGGTAGTATACCAAGCAGAGCTGGTCATATCACATGCCAATGGGATTACAGCTCTGTCTTGTCATAAATAAGAATCAAAGAGCCCCTGTGCCTCTTCTTTTGGAAGGTGTGTTACCTAATCCAGAACAGGCCACTTTCTTGTTTCTCAGGGCTGAGAATGACCTTTCCAAGGTCATTCTCTTTCTGATATGGATTCTGCTTCAATTTGTTGGCCTAATTCCACCTATCACCAGGCAGCATCTCTTGATTTAGGTGGAAAGCAGAGATGGAATTTAATGTCTTCTGCATATTGAGGATACCACCCTCCAAATCTCTGGGTGAGGTTCTTCAGTAGCTTCATCTAGATATTAAACAGCCAAGGAGAAAGAACACAACTTGTAGAATGCCCCTAAGACAGGTGCTATGGGGCCAACCAGAAATCTCCCACTGCCTCTTTCTTATGATGTCCTGCAGATAGGAACTGGATCATTGTGACACAGTACCTTGAATTCCTAACCCACTGAGCTACCCCAATGGTATCCCATGGTCAATGGTGTCAAAAGCTATTGGGAAACCTGAGAGAATCAACACAATATTCTACTTTTGTGTAAAGGTCATCAATCAGGGCAACCTAGGCTGTATCAGTCGTATATTTCAGACTAAAGCTGCACTGAAATAGAGTAGATTAGAAGCTTTACTAAACTGAAAGAAGAATTAATCTTCTTCATGCCCAGCACTTATGTCCAAAACTAGCCAGCAAACAAATTGTTTTTATCTCATGAGATAACATGTTCTGTGATCGAACACAAGGACTTGTCCCATCAGAAAGGGATATACCCCCCTGTTACAAGAACACTTTGCCATTATTGTTTCCCCCAAGAACTGGCATGGCCTCTGACAGTAGGGCCTTCAGGTTTTGAGGGTCCTGTGGAAAAGGGGACCCCTCAAGATACAAAATGACATCAGTCACTTAAAATAACAACAATTCAACCTTGTACATGAAGCTGCGATGAAAGTATAGATAAATGTATCACAATACAATTATGGTTGATTTTTAATGTAACTGGTGAGAAAAATAGTACGTTATATTATTACTACACTGTCAGTACATGAATGCAAGTCATAAACAAAAATGGCACGCTGTTATTAATACAGTTAATGCTAATACATAGAAATTGACAAAATATTTTTTAAATATTTGTATAATATCATATCTTGGTGGCCAGTTCACCAGTAAATATTGATTAAACCTATGAGTCAATGGGGATGGCTTGTAAATCTCAGTAGCATTTTAGCAATATTAAATCATTAAGGCAACTTGCTTTTAGGTAGTGTTACAAATGTTTTGTTCAACATAAAGTACTTCATACCTTTACTGGTGTTTGGAGGTTATTTTTGTCTACCAGGAGGCTGGAAAGATAATTCCTTGTTGCTTCTTAATACTAAATTTTTGCCCATTTAGGATACTGTGACTTCCAAACAAATCCAGAGAATAACAGGTTATTAGCATAAATGGCCTGATCTCTGATAAAAAACAAAACAAAAAAAACACAACTGCTGAGGTTCAAATGTATTCAATTTGGGGTAAGTTGTATTCTCATATAGGCTCCTTGTAAAACATCTGCTATCTCGATATTTTTCTAGGACGACAATACGTTTGTTTGGTTGATCTATCGGTCATGGTACACTGCATCCAAAGGTCACAATAATGGCAATTTTGCAAAATTTTCAGCATTTTTCTCTTAACATCTAACAATGTCATGGATGCAGGAAAAATTCATTATCTACCATTGTCATTGTTGGGGAGAATTTCTGTGATTAAGAAGAATGTTTCACCTAGAATGTATTTTGGTTCCAGACAATACCTGTTTTGACAACTGATGCACCATTTAAACAATGGTAGAAGGATACATCTAAATGTGTGCGGCAAGGGAAAAAAAAACATGAGTTAACTATAAGATGTTACAAGATGTAAAAGAAGGAGGAGGACTGGGTTTATCTGATTTGAAATTATATTTTGCAGCTTGCTGTTTAGTTTGGATGAAAGGGTGGATATTGCTGAGAAATAGAAGGCTTTTGGAGTTAGAAGGATGTGACTTGAGATTTGGGTGGCATGGATATTTATGGTACGACAAAGCTAAGATTTTAAAAATCATTTTGTCAGACATGCTATATTCAGAATATGGAATAGATATAAACTCAGGTTGTGCCTGAAAACATCTTTGTGGCTCTCAACACAAGAAGCATTCTATAGGCAAGAAAAAAGTAAGCACGAATGGGTGACTTATTGTGAGATATTAGAATTTTGTCAAGGGGAATGTAAAATAAGATCAAGAGAAGATCTATTGGCAGAGGGACATACTTGTCAATGGTCCTCTTATATACAATTATTGAAAGATTTATGGTAGACAAAAGAATTTTTGGTTTTGAATGAGGCTGAGTGTGAAATAGAACTGTTTACATATGACAATCTTGCTATTGATAAAATGTATAAACTTTTATTGAAATTTGAAACAGAAGAACAAGTGAAAGAATGTATGATAAAGTAGGCTAAAAAATTTGGTTACAATATACAGATGGAATAGTGGGAGAATATGTGGTTGAAAGGACTGAAATTTGCATTGTTATAATCTTAAAGAGAATTTTTATAAAATGATGTTTCACTGGTATGTATCACCAGAGAAATTGTCTAGAATGTATAAAGGTACTTCAAATTTATGCTGGAAATGTGAACAAGAAGGGACATTTTATCATGCTTGGTGACATGTAAGCAAGCCAGAAAGTATTGGATTCAAATACATACACTAATTCAGAAGATTTTAAAGATTAATATACAATTGAAACCACAGGCTTTTCTTTTGGCACTGATGGATAAACAGTTGGAAAAAAGTCATGGAACTTTGTTTTATACATGATAACTGCAGCAAGGCTATTATATGCACAGAGGTGGAAAGAGTCAATGCTACCCACAATGGAGGAATGGATAGTGAAGATGATGGGATTTGCTGAGATGGCCAAATTGACTTCTTTGATCAGAGAAAAGATATTATCTACATTTATTGCTGACTGGAAACCCCTTGAGGACTTTTTGCATGAAACAGAAAAAAATGAGCTTATGATTTATGATTTTGACGATTAGGAAAAAAATAGATTATAGAAAAAATGAGTCACGTTGTAACCATAGAGTAAGAGGTACATTTATACTTATAACTGCTGTAAAGAAAATTAGAAGCTACTTCTTTATATTTTCTTTCTTTTCTTTTTCCTGCACTTTTGTCTTTTCTTTTTTCTTTCTTTTCTTTATTCTACATTCGTTTTTGTTAGTTTTTATCATTCTTTTTTAAGATTTTAATAAAGTTATTTTTTTTAAAAAAAAGGAAAAAATCATTATCACTTATGGGTGTTTGCGTTGGTGATGGGGAAATAGCATGTTAATGTGTACATCATGCAAGGTACATACTTGCATCAGACATCATCCTTCATTATCATTGATCCATTTGTATGATGACATCATTAGGCACGCGTCATCACTTTGATGCCATCGTGGCTTGTTACGGATACTGCAGTTATTGTGTGTTCTCTTTACTCTCTTTCTCTCCCTCCCAAGAATGCCATGCTAGTGAACTTCAGAAGAAGGTAGCCGGAGCTGTTGATGCCTTATCCTGGTGCCTGGAGGCTGTGAGGGTCTGGATGGGGAACAACAGGCTTCAGCTGAACGCTGGCAAGACAGTGGCTGTGCATTTTTGGGCCTACTGGTCCTGAGGCTATACCATCTTTGGTGGTGGCTGGGGTTGCATTGCCTTAGACAGACCTGGTGTGCAACTTGGGGGTCCTCCTAGACTTGCAACTTCTGCTCAAAGAGCAAGTGGCAGTTGTGGCTAGGAGGCCCTTTGCACAGCTTCGTGTTGTGTGCCAGTTGCACCTATTTTTTGATCAGGAGGCTCTGGTCATTGTCACTCATGCCCTGGTCACCTCCCAGGTGGACTATTGTAATGCGCTCTACATGGGGCTGCCCTTGAAGAGTATCCAGAAGCTTCAGCTGGTGCAGAATGCAATGACATGGGCAGTGATGTGTGCCCCTAGAATGGTACATGTTACATCTCTGCTCCGTGAGCTGCATTGGCTGCCAGTTTACTTCCGGGTCCAATTCAAGATGTTGGTTTCACCTTTAAAGCCTTTCATGTATGGGGACAGGTTATTTGAGGGACTGCTTCTTCCTAACTACATCTGCCAATCTCATCAGATCTGGCAGAAGAGGCATGCTGCAGGTCCTGTCTACTAAGGAGTTACATCTGGCAAGACCCAGGACATGGGCCTTTTCTGCCATGGCATCCATCCTGTGGAACATCATCCCCCCTGAGGTGAGATTGGCCCCTTCCCTTCCCTGTCATACTTCTGGAAATCCCTCAAAACCTGGTGGTGTCAACAGACCTAGGGGTCTCAAGGAAACTGTGACCTACTGTCAGCCTCCCTGGTAGACCAGACAGGAAACACAATCAGATGACCTAATTCTACTTTATTGCAAGGCTACATTAACAGAATCTCGCAAGTCTGAAAGTGCAAATCTCCCCTGCCCCTTTTACAGCCTTTCTCAGTTTGTTTCTCTGCCTGTTATGCAGCTACAGGCTATGCCCCTTCTTATCTGATCATTCCCTAGGCAGCATCTCTTCCCCCCCCCCGCCCCCCAATCTCCCAAGGTCATTCCCACACACCATTACACCTGCTGAGGTGGCTTTACTGTTCATAATATCCAATGTTCTCGCCTAGCTTTTTTAAAAATAATAACATCAATATTTGTAATGGCATTCTGCTTTAATATTGTTATTTTATAGTTTTATTGTATGCTGCCCAGAATCACGTCTTGTGAGATGAGCGGCCATGTAAATAAGATTTTTAAATGACAAAATCAGCTTTCAACTTTTTCCAGTTAGGGAAAAGGTACAGTGGAGCAGTCTATCTCCCAGAGTTGTGGGTGCTCCATCCCTGGAGGTTTTCAAGAAAAGGTTGGGCAGCCATTTGTCCAGGATGGTTTGAGGATTCCTGCCCTGTGCAGGAAGTTGGACTAGGAGACCTCCAAGGTCCTTCTATCTCTGGGATTCTATGATTCTATGGCTCCCTGATTCTTCCTGTAAGACAAAATGAATAATGTAAGGGCTTGGGAATCAAATGAAGTGATGCACTCCATGAATCCCTACTGTTAATGTTACACATCTTGGCAAGATAGTTGAGGGACTACTGATTCTCATATGAGATAACATTCCTATCTCCTTCCTCTCTTCTCACTACTGTTTGCCTCAATTCTTCAGACTCCCTCCTTGAAAATAGCAATTCAGAGAAACACTTTTCCACCCTATGCCTTCTCCAGGGAAAACAAACACAAAGACTTCATCCAACTTCTCTGTGAATGTAGGAATAATTGGTAAGTAGTAATAGAATATAGATCATCGTAATGAGAAGCCTACGCCCAAGTGTCCTATGAGGCTGTTCAATTTCCTAACTTAGTATACCATTTCTAGAACTTGTTCTGTTTGGTTCTTAAGACTGACAGAGATGCTAGCTTGCGTATTGCCCATCCCTCCTGACCGACACTCCCATGGATTTGTTTCAGCACAGTCTCAATCCCACAGAGATGCGCGTTTTTGCTTTCCTTGTACATACTTCCCTACAGCCCAGTGCTGAGGGGCATTGCATAATAAGACATAGAACAAAAGATCCAAAACGTTAGACATTTGACTGCAGAATAGCCGTCCGCAATTTTTCAATACTGTGACAGTCAGCTTTATTCCATTATGCTACAGCGCACAATCTCTTCTTGAGGAAATTTACAATTTGCACTATTCATCAAGACAGTTCCAATTCATTTCTTAGGTTTCTGGAAATTTGGCTCCTTTTTACCTCTGCTGACCAGCACAGAATCATGCTCACTAATGTTTATAAAACACCCCATTAATGTTCAGTCCTGAATTCGGAAGTATGCACTGCAGCATTTAACAGATAGGTTTCTGATGGAATTTGTCTCGTGGCTGCTATAGTCCAGTTTATATTGCTGGTTATTCCCAGCAACTGCTACACTGAGAATATCTTTGCCTTCCTTCCTAAACTCTTCTGATTTGATTTACAACCAGATCTACCTCTTTCTGTAAATTAGAGAATTCATTCTAGAAGCATTCATAAAGGTGAATGCAAATGATTTCTTCCTTTGCTATAGTATACTAGAGTAGTATCGTATTTTCATACATTTTTGTAGACCTCAAAATAAAACAGTTCACATCCCAGATTTCAGCAGCAACTAAATTTTCGTCAAAGTAATTTTTCTCACTTTTACTGGATCTTGGAGAACCCACAAGCAAGACACAATGGCAAGAACACCTTCCAGCTGATATAGCAGAGCGATGGATATCGCAAATATGCTGTTTCTAATACCAGATATGATAGCTATCTTGCCCAATGGGTAATGATAACTATTGTGATTAATTTAAAATGGAAGTAGACTCCAATTCCTTTTGCAAGTTGTCCCAGAGCAGATGGAGAAAAGGATTGTTCTTGTTAATGCCAAGTTATAGTTTAGTGTAAGTTTGAACCAGATCAAGAAGACAAGTGTACACAAGATGAAGGCTTGACAACAATAAAGAAGTGGGTTTGCTGTTGTCTTCTTCTGGGAGTTGTAATAACAACAACGATATTAAGGACATTTTCCATGGGACTGCGTCTGTGCCTTTAATACAGGCTTGTGTAACTTGTGACCCCCAACAGTGAAGACAGGCAATAATTTTAGTATACACCTGATCCTGCTTAGCTTCTGAGTCCAGCCAAGGTCACTCAAGTACTGAAGTTTTAAAAATCTGACCGGCAGCAGAAAAATGTTACAAGAAGGCAAAACAGATTGAAAAGACACACATCATTTGTCAAGAGCAGTCTAATAGCCCTTGAGACAGCCACTATACATTTTTAGAGTGGCATTATGATACTTAATGCTTTCTTTCAAATCAAGTCTCCTTATAATTCCTGCCATTATTAAGTGGTGATCATCCACTTCTAAGTCTAATACTCTAATGTTTGGTTCCCCAGCATGTCGCCTTGGGGAGACGATCTGCCCACCATCATGTTCTTTGGTTCCCACCAAGCTCTCTGCTTTATTTCATTTTAGTTTCTTAGATTCTTTTAATTTACAGAATGAATGAAAAGCTAGCATGCTGCAAAGGAAACAGTCTCAACCATAACCTGTATTTTCAGCCAGGCTTCAGACCCTAAAGGGATCTCAGAGGTATTTTTAGGAAATAAAGATGATGCAAGGCTGTAATCCAGTGTTTTGTTCTCCTTCTGCTGTTTGGGGATGGGAGGGTGTTTGGCCACACTCACTGTAGCAGCCATTTTGTATGAGTCCCCAATAATGTAACAAGCTCTCAAAATTCTAAACATGTCACACCGGCTGCCAACCTTTCTCTATCTTCATCCCTAACCTGGTACTCATATAACAGAGATACCTTGTATTGATACCCATCACCAAGGAAGGCAGAAAAGAAGAGATTGTGCTCCATAAAATGTGCTTATTTATATCTGTCAGGATGGACATGTTCCATGTCCCCTCAGTAAAGCAATGTCACTTGGTGGGACTCAAGAAATAGGTTTCCTCTGTTGGTGCACCTGCCCTATGGAATCTGCCCCCCAAGATTCAGATGGCCCCCAACTCATTGGCTTTTCAGAAGGCCCTGAAGACTTTCCCCAGGCATTGGGGCCAAGCTGTTGATGGAGCCTGATATCTGTGTTTTGCCTTTATGCTTTAGGGAAATGTTTAAGGCTATGCTTTTAATTGGTGTTTTTTTATCTTTTTATGCTGGGTTGACTACAGTTTGTTTGGTTAGCTGCCCAAAGTTATTTGCCATAACTAAATGTAGATGGATGGCCATATATCTTTGTTAAATAGATAAATAAATAAGAACACATTTATCAATAATTACTATAATTTAAATATAAATATATAAGCAAGTAGCTGATTAGTACTAACTACAAATGGGCAATTTGGACAACTGTACTCTCCAGTTTTATGGTTATTTATCTTTAAATCAGATTTAGATGACACTCTTTCATACTGAGGGGCCTTCTCAGTGAAGTAGGACCTACAGAACTTTTATCCATGAATCCTCTAAACACAAAGAGAACCTTGGTGCTTTTAGGCATATTTGCCTCCATTAAGGAGCCCCAAGTAAAATTCTATTTTTAAAGTGTTTAATCTCACCAAATCATCACCTCCATCACCACCACCATCATCAACAACAACAGAGCAGATGAGGAGGATGGTCCAAGGAAAAAAATAGGAGACTGAGAGTACAAAGGCTTAGTCTGAAATGAGAAAACTACTGCATAGGTTTGTCCTTCTTCCATACAATCTTTAACCAAGAAGAATGAGTCAAAGGGTAGAAGATCAATTCTGGGCTAGTGATGTATGAACTCTCCTTGTTTTTGTTTCCATTGCTAGTTTGTCTCCCTTGGGTCCCATATGTTCAAGCTTGTCTCAGCAAAGAGAACAAAGGGAGGGCAAATGAGTGTGCAAACATGGAATTCACTCTGTCCTCCAGTTAATGTGATTATGGTGGCGTGATTATGGATAAATTAGGTAGAATGATTGGTCTTCTGGCTGTGGGCAATGACAGATGTTCTAGAACTTGCCTTTATTGGAAATGGCAAGTTTCCTTATAATTCAGAAGTATTGCCTCATCTTGAGCATGTTGGGATATCACAATTATTACACATTTCCCTCTGATGTACTGGATGTCTCATAAGCATTTCAGCTCCTGAGTTCTTCTGAAAGAAGAATCAGGGAATTGTTAATTCAGGAATAAGGCATCCTTTAAGTCATGGATAGGTGACATGTATTCATCATCAACATAGAGCTGTTCCTTTCTGGTCCCTTTTACTATAGCAACACTCCTGGAAGAGCGGGGAACCCTTATTGCTTCAGCCTCCATCCCAGTGATCCTGCCTTATCTGAGGCCATTTAATATATGGAACTTTTCCTATTAGTTTATCTTCCTCCCAGGTATAGTTTCACTAGCTTTATTCCTGGATCAGAATCAGCAAGTCCCTCCCTGCAACCTCAAGGAATAATGCATCCTCAAACAAGAGGAAGGAACAAGACATGATTGGTCATTGAATTTATAGCCCCTGGTCTATGCAAAATCTATTGAGTTTCTACTCAGTCTGCTGCTATTTGGACACAAATCCCCTTCAAACTAAAGTAGGTTAATCAATGACTCCCTATCAAAGTATCTTTGGACTTCAGTCATTTTAATAACTGTTATCCTATTACTCTTCACGTGGAACTGAACATGATCCAGAAATTACAATTAAAGCAAAATGTAGTAGGCACAGACAACTGTCAAGGAGCACATAAGGCCAATCTTAGAAAAACTGCACTAGTGGTCTATTCATTTCTTTCCAAGCCACATTCAAGATTCTGGTGTTGATCTGCAAAGCTGTGGATGGCTTGCAAGTACTGCCGGGTTGCAAATTCAAACTGCCTCGAATTAGAAAGTTTCACATCTTGAAACAAAACTTTTGCACAGGCCTGCTTGGAAACCAGATACCTGAAGGAAATTCTTGAAATTTGAAGGTTCATATTATAACCCATATTAAGAAAAATAGCAACATTGGGATGCGGTGGTGTAGGGGCTTAACGATGCTGGAGTTTGCCGGGCAGAAATGGTCGACCCTCCAGCGGTTTGAGCCCAGCTCCG
Source organism: Python bivittatus (assembly GCF_059951505.1). Lineage (NCBI taxonomy): Eukaryota > Metazoa > Chordata > Lepidosauria > Squamata > Pythonidae > Python > Python bivittatus. Next base: position 52,468,809 of record NW_028277058.1, read on the forward strand.
TGTGACGGGGTGAGCTCCCGTCACTCATCCCTAGCTCCTGCCCACCTAGCAGTGGGAAAGGATACCATCTGCGAGTAGATAAATAGGTACTCCCATTGCGATGGGAGGAAACACTGGCAGTGCTTTGCGCGGGGAAGCTGGAACCGGTGCTGGACCCGATCGGCAGAAAAACATCAGACACTGGACGAGACTGATGTGATGGACAGAAAAAGATAATCAGGGGAAGAAAGCCCGATGAGCTAACTCCCTTGTGACCACTGCTGGCCACAATAGAGTAGGGCTGTAATTGTAATTGTAATAGAGTAAGTAGGGTTGTAATTGTAACTGTAATTGTTAGATGTTGTACTATGTGAGCCACTCAGAGTCCCCATTAGGGGAGATGGGTGGAGATAAATCCAATGTAATAATAATAATAATAACATACAATTGTCTTTTCTTTGTAGTGGTTCTAAGCTGTGGAATGCCTTTTAGCTACTTTATTGATCTGTGAGAACTTGGCCATGTGGATCTAACAACTTGTGAATCTGTTGTTAGTAGCCCTCTCATGTTAATTTTTAGGAAACACCAAATTATTTCAGAGTGTTCTCTTAATTTCATGTACTGTGCTACCTGATTCCTCCTCCTCCTCCTCCCCCCTTTATTTTAGTTGGTTTTATTGTGTATTTGGGGGATTTTATGATGGTTAGTTAAACTGTTACTTTAACCTCACTGTGGATGTTTTAAATTTTTCTTCTATACATCATGTAAGTCCTGAGAGTCATTACATTGTGGCAGGAGATAAGTGCAATAAACGAACAAATACAGGGAGTCTCCAGGTTAAGAATGCCTGGTTTAGAGATGACCCATAGTTAAGAACAGAGCCTATTGTAGCAAAATTTGAGTTATGTACACCATGATTCAAGCTAAATACACAATGGTTTGAGTTCATTACACAATACTACTTATACAGTATAATATAATAATAATGTTGCAGTGTGATGGATTGTATCTATGAAGAGGAGGGTGATGTGGTGGATAGCAACAGACAGCAAGGCTATCAGGAAGGGGGGAGGGGTGTCCCAGGAAGGGAAAGGAGACAAAAGACAACACAGTCTGCAGGGGGAGCATGAGAAGCATAAGAGGTTCAGGATAGCCACTCCCTAGCATCTCCAGGGTATATCCATTAGTTGCAGTAGTATAGATTTAATCTGGCAAGATTCTGTCTATATGGTATAAGCAAATAAAGGAACTTAACTCAACTGGACAGTTTCACTGTAGTTCTTGGGCTGGGCCTCGCATATGGCTTACATACAAATTCGAATTAAGGACAGACCTTGGGAATGGAACTCGTTCTTAAACTGGGGGCTCTCTGTAACCATTTGTTCTTTATGAATTTTTACTGTAAGATTTTATTGCTATTTATTTTTCAGGTAGTTCTTATCTGTCCTGGGATTTCTTTTTAGTGGAAAGATAGGCTATCAATAGAATTTAATAAATAAACAAATATTTTACCAAATTCAAACAACTCTTTTTTTCAGACCAAGTTTCTCCTCAACTTGGAGAGGTCCGACCTTCAAATAGAGAATTGTCTTTCTAAGGAGGATTCTATAGGTTGTATCTGAATGCAAATACATATATTTGAATGTATTATATTTCATCTGTCAAGCTGTTATTTGGCTCCAGAATATTTAAGAAGTATAAACCCGTCTTAGTTATTACTTTGATCCAGCTGATGTTATTTTTTCCCCCCATTTTACATGCTATGCATTTGGTCTGCCCTGTTTTTCCTGCATCACCTTTAGCCCTGCTTGATCTCTTATAATGCATTGATTCCCAGTCTTTTAAACTGACCCACTGTTGATATAATCACACAAAGAAGTAAGATGTTTACATCTCTCTATGAATAGCAGATAAACGAAATAATAAAGGCTGTCAAAGGCTGTGAAATAAAGTATGTCAGGTTCTTGTTTACTCTCAAAATATATGGCAGCAGGGATAAGTTGCTAGGATCTTTCCAAGTGGAAAGCAAATGGCTTGGAAGCATTCGCTAACTAATTAGTTGAATTAATAAATGCATCCGTTCATTAAACCCATAATGGGTTTAAAAAATATCAATCCAGTCTGAAATGGAGTTGTCCCTTGTGAAAGTATTTATGTACATCTCCTGATTCAGGCAAATTAAGAAGAAGATCCAAGCAAAATATTCATCTCTGATGTAGTGGGGAAAATAGCCAAGGCTGGTTTTAGCATAAAGCAATAAGAAGTGGTTGCTTTACAGGGCAGATTCCAAAATGGGAAGCTCTTTATTGAAATCCAATCCTCCACAGTAATGCAATTGTGGCCTGGAGTATTTAGAAAAGAAAGAAACAAGCATTCCTGTAGATTTTTTTTTCCAAAAAAGAGGCAATGGTACCCATTTCCTGTTCTTTCAGTTCTGAGACAAGCTTACTTAATAATAAATCCTATTTATGTTTTTTTCCTAAAAAAAATAACTAAATTATATTATCTCACAGAACTGATTTTTCTGTTAGATGAGAAAGTTGGTGTTTACCAAGTTGAGCCTACCAATGTTCTGGGCAATAACGGTATTTTCCTTGCCTATGTATAAATTCTATTTTGTCCCAGGTGTGAGTTGAGTCCAAGCTGATCTTAATATTAAGTCTGTTCACCTCTTAGGCCATTCTGTCCTCAAAAACGAACAATGTGTGTGGTGACAAAAGTGAAGCTGAATTCCTTTGCAGCTGTGATGGCATTTGAGAGACCCATATGTGGCACACCTTCTACTAGTTTGTTAAAAGAGGAAAATGGGAGCACTACTGCACAGTTAAACCACAGAAGGCCAATTGCAATATTACTGAGCAGGGGAAGAGAATAGTGCCTCTTTGGTGTTAGCTGAGTAGTGACAGACTTTTTTTTATTAATGGATGTCCTGAGATACCACTGGAACGGAAGCTTTCTGGCAATACGGAAGGCCAATACTTTCACAAAAATTTCTGTGATACTTGAGAACAATTGGATGCCATGAAAAAGGGGACACATAGAAAACAGTCTTCCAGACAATGGCCTGGACAGATATAATACATTGACATTCATGGATGAAGACAGAAATAACATTCATGCCTTACTGCAGAAATTTGAGCACTATTGTGTGCCACAAAACCATGAAATACATGAAAGATTTGTTTTTAGACCCTGACTACAGAAGGAATCTGAGATCATTGAAGAATTTGCAACAGCTGTGAAACTAAACAGTCGTTTCCATGACTTTCACTCATTGATTGAGTGTACACACCAATGTATGTTTAATATGCCATACAGACAATATGGCTTTAGATGCATGCCCTTTGGGTTCTGTTCTGCTCCTGGAATATTTCCTTCCATTATGCAACAACTGGTGGAAGGCAGCCTAGGAAAGATGGTATACATGGATGATGAACTTGATGGGGCACCATAGAAAAATGTGATCGCCAGCTTAAACCGATACAGAAAATATTCAGTTGAACAAAACCAAATGCTGTTTTTAAGTCAACAAGTATTGAAAATGGAGAAATATTAATGAGCAATGGTTTTAATGTAGTCATGGTATAGAGCAGAGCCAACACATTGCAGTTGCAACAAATTGCAACAGTCAGTAAAGCAGATAAACTTCTGTGGACAGTAAGGAAGATGACCATGGCAGAGTTAGACCAGATTTGTTACCAAAGTGATGAAAAGAAAAACATAGCTTAAGTCCAAAATAAGCAGAAAATATGCAGAAGTGGCTCAGACAGACACCTCCTTAATTCAGATTGGTATAAGAAAGGGAGGAGGTACAGGACAATGAAACCTGTAAGATTTTGCTATTAGAGCCAATCTCAGTAAAAGTAGTCTTAGTCTTCCTGTGGAATTGATTCCTGGTCTGGTCAACTTGGTGGAGCTGACAACTTCTTAAGGAAGTTCATTAAGTAATTTGAGGAAATGTACATGCACACTTTTGGTCTCTCTTGTCTAACCTTTTGGAATATAAAGGCAAGCTTTTCTGAGGTTATTGTATTCATTGTAATTCACTCATTATGACCCACACTTTTAGCCCATGTACATGAAAATCATCCAGGGACTGAGAAATCTAAGAGACATGCTAGTGACACTTTGGTACTAGCTTACCATAAGCTCTAACAGTGAAGCATGGATTCCTAAGGTTTTTCAGACATATCATCTGAGTTTACCAGCAGAGGTTTTCAGAAATGAATATTTTCCTTTGTCCCTATGGGAAAGGTAGGCTTTGCCTTCTTCACTCTACATGATAAAAATTATGTTGTGATAATGGATTACTTTTTAAATTATCCAGAAGTAGATCAACTGAGGGACTTGTTAATGCAAAAAATATTAAATATACCAAAACCATGTTTGGTAGACATGGCATACTAGAAATTGTGATATGAGATAATGGATCACAATTTTCAGAGGTTAAATTTTAAAATTTTGCCATAGCATATGGATTTGAACATGAGACAATACCCACAATTAAATAGACTTGCAGAAGCTGATGTAAGAATGATCAAGGCTTGCCTGAAAAAGGCTAGGGATGTGGAAGAAGATCCTCATCTTCTTATGAACTAAGGCCCACTTGACTTCACTCTCTAGGATGTCTGGCTCAAGGTCAGTGACCACACCAGTATGGACATCAGGGACATTAAGATCTTTCTTGTATAGTTCTTCTGTGTATTCTTGCCACCTCTTCTTAATCTCTTCTGCTTCTGTTAGGTCCCTGCCTTTTTTGTCCTTTATCATGCCCATCTTTGCACTAAACGTTCCTTTGATATTTCCAATTTTCTTGAAGAGATCTCTAGTCTTCCCCATTCTGTTGAACTTCTTATTCTTATTCTTATGAACTATAGGGCATCTTTTTATGAACTGTAGGGCATCTCCTTTGAAAAGTGAGAAGTCCCTCACCAAGCTATGTTTGGGAGAAGCATAGTGATGCGTTTTCACATTATAGATCTGTGGAAACCATGTCAGGACTCTACAGAATTGAACAAAAGACTCAAAGAAAAACACACACACAATTCTTGCCTCAATGACTGAGCTGGATCCCTTCATCTACTCTTACTAGATGAAAGTGTCAGAGCAAAAGTTCCAAAATACTGGGGGTTTCCAGCCAAAGTGATATTGCAAAACTCACCATGATTATATTGGATCCAAACAGAACTAATTGAAGATACCCTTCTAGTTCCATCTGAAAATAAAGATCCAGAACTACCTAAAGCATTATCAGTGCCGAATGAAGGTGGCAAAGGATATCATAATATTATTATTTCAGCTAGATAAACATGTAGTCAAGAATCTGAACAGACTAATTGAACTGTGTGGAATGTTCCATGAATAAGTTATTTTATTTGGAAAGAGGGGGATGTGAGGCAATTGGTATTTATCAAAAGTTGTACCCACTCATGTCATGAGGAGTCATGTATGTCCCTTGGTCTAGTTCCCTTTTGTTCCAGATTTAGCTGAATCCAGGATGATCTTAATAAACGCAGTCAGTTCACCTCTTGTGCTGTTGCCTTCTCATAAATGAACAATACTGGAGTCGGGGAGGATTGTGATTTGTCAACAACCATAATCAGAGTCTTTTCAAATCTTCCAATTTCATACATCCCCATTTACCTTGAATTAAAATACTTTATAGACAATGAAATATGACGTGCTAACTATATACCCATATGTCTGCATATATTCTACTTCCTGCGTAGACAATACATTAAGGCTGACACTTAATTTAAATCAGCACAGTTTTGCATTATTCAGTAGATGCTTGTGAGCTGCTTTTCTTTTGTACTTTCCGATTAATTTCATTGTTGGGAGATTTTTATGTTTTTAAAAATGCTTGGCTCAGTATTCACACACAAGATCCAAGAAAAGAATTAGCAATGTTAGGCTTTCATTGGCCTCAATCCTAACTAGGCAGAAAATAAGAGAATACAGTATTTCTGGGGAGCAGCTTCTAGGTCAATTGTACTCTAGCCCTAAAGCTAGAAAAAGATTATATAGGATACCAGTGGCGCTCAGTAGAGCGATTGACTGCAGTGCTGGACTTCATTGGCCACTGTTTGTAGAGGAGGAGAAATTGTCACTAAGACTATATGGTCTCTCCCTCTGTGCGATCCTAGAGAATATAGTAGGGAAGAGTAGAGATCATGGAGTTCCTGCATTAAGCCATAGCATTTCATTCAACCACCAGAGCAATCTAATATTTGCCCACTTTTAAAAAGAATTTATTGCACCCTGTTCAGTCTCTTAAATCTCTTTAGGCTCAGAATCAAGAAAAAATATAAAACATCAGTGTTGTGTAGGTTGGCCTATTTGAAGGGGCTAAAAAAATGTTACTGCTTTGTTCTTAAAAATGCAATGTGAATTTTATGGGCCCTAAGGGAGTCCTCTGAATATGGCTTTATTGAGGTCTTTTCCTGCTAACTTTCACAACTGCATTACTTCTTGGGAAGCCTTCTGCAGGCCGTGTATAACAAAGGCAGACAGAGCGAGAGTTAAAATGGGCCTGCTCATATCTGTCATATACTCTGTTGTTCTCACATGAACATTCACCAAAGAGGGGTAAATTATCTTTGTACTATAGAGGAGAATCTTTTTCAAAGAATCTAGCCAAAAATGTTGGGATTACAAATATGCATTTTTATTCATAGTAGAGGATTTTGGATTTTTCTTTTTCTTCTGAGCAGATATTCTGTTTCCTTCCTAAGCAATTTTGGTCAGAAGACAAATGCAAAGACTATAAACAAGAGAACTCTGTCAACTTGCAGAAAAACATTTAAAAGCATTTTTAAAAGGCAATTTTAGAAGCAAAATCTGGAGAGGTTTAATCAAGGGGATTCAGCTAAAATTCATCCTTTATTTGTCCAAAGTCAACCCCCAATCTCCCCCTTTCTTTTTTGTTTTGTAAAGCATTAAGTCCCTCCCTTAATTAAGCCTACTGGGGTTTAATTGTGTTGATCTCATTTTAAACCAAGCTCAGCACAATTAGACACAATGAGAAGATAGGGAGATAATCAGTTCAGACATGTACACCCCCGTTCACCCAACTAAAATCCATTTTAGATCATAAATTGTTTCATCCTGCATGGACCTCAAATTACTATTTTGATCTCCCTCCTTTTTTTTTTTTTTGTATAGGTTTGGAAGAGGAAAAAAAGAATGACCAAGAAAAGAAGAAAAAATTGATTATCTCTGGCTCGCCATACATCTCGTTTGTAGAGGGTCAGGGCATTCCCATTCAAAATTACTACTAGTTAATCTTATCTGAGCGAAAAATTCAATTACATTTATCAAGGTTATTCCATACAGTCTAGTTTTTGCCTCAGAAAATCAGATTGTTGACATTGTCCATGTATTGTGTCTGCATGTATGTGTTTTAGGAGAGCAATGGGCAGAGAGAATGTCCCTCTGTCTTCAAATACACATATGTGCATACAAATAAACCAGTCATTAAGCCTTGCGTCAATATGATTTTGAACATATAGGCGTGATAATGTAATATTTGACAGATTTGTAAGAGATCATTAATACAGAGATTATGGAAAATTTTAGGAGGGAGACTCATACAACTGTTAATGGACTTCAATTCTCAGCCTACGTTGACATTTAAAGGGGGAAAATCTAGTTACAAATTTGATAACAGATTACTAGTCAGGCTGGAAGCCAGCCACCTGATTAAGGCAATTTAAATGCTTGCAAAGTGGCAAGATTAAAATCAAATAAGTGCAGATTTTTCCCCTCCCTTTGCCTCACTTATCTTTCCCTGGATTCATTCCTTAACTACCAGGTGGCAGAGGAGTCTGGCTAATTCCCTTCCACGCCAATTACCCCAGGATGGTTTTTAGGGTGAAGCAGAATAATTACTGCACTATCTGTCCAAAATGGGCTGCTTAATGTGTTTAAGAGAGATTTTGAGCCTTAGCAGGGGAGGCTGTGCCTCAAGCATGGTGTGTATTTGGTACCAAACCCAGCCAAAGAGGCTGGACTTATGGAGTTAACTCTTAGGCAAGAAGGATGCAAATGCCCAAGGTGAACAAAAAGCAAAAGGAAAAAAACTCCTGGGAAGATATGAGAAAGTTAATGAGCTAATTCTACATCCAGGCTGTGTAGCAGGTGGTTGACAAAGCTAGGCAGGTTATGAAAATCCTATTTATCACCTACCTGCCAAGACAGCCTTTATCACAACCTTCCTTCAAGGCTTAAGTCCATGGCAGATGAAGAAAAACAAGCCCAAAGATATCTTTAAAAGGATAGCAAATGCTTACGTGACATCATCATCGTCGTCATCATCATCATCATCATCATCATCATCATCATCATCATCATCATCATGTCTCCTTCAAGTTGAACTCAATTCCTGGTGACTTCATGGATATTTCCATGTCATTTTGTTGGTTCACCCTGCCCTCTTCTGGGATATGTTTTTGACCTCCCAGTCTAGCTCTCAAATTCTCTAGTGATCTCTCATCCAAGTACTAGCCAAGTCCAATCCTGCTTTTCTGAGATCACTCAAGGTCAGTCAAGTGCTACCAGCTGCTTTGATAAGAATGGCAATAACAGCAACATACAGGATGGATAAAGTGGCCCTTTTTTCAATGGATCTGCTGCTTTAAAACAGGCTTACATAAGTTATGACCCCAAAGCCAAAGGCAGACAAAAACTTTAGTGGAGAAATATGTTTAGTGAAATGAGCCACTGCGTATCAACTGAGGAATGTGGGGGACTGCATAACAGGTCTACTTTAGTGATTTGTAAGATCACAGCTAACCAAATACTGTCTACCCTCATGGGCAGAAGCTTTCCAAGGCAGGGTCCTCTAGGCAGTAGAAAAAGTAGATAGTTGCTCCAGAGATAGAGACAATGATAGTGGCAGCATGGTTTCTGTCAGGATCTTCAGATGATCCATAACCCAGTTCTCAGTCCTCTAAATACTCAGTCAATGAAATTCTCAGGTTGTCACCTTCCCTTGTAGCAGTGTTTCTCAACCTCAGCAACTTGAAGATATGTGGACTTCAATTCCCAGAATTCCCCACCCAGCCAGGGAATTCTTGGAGTTGAAGTCCACACATCTTCAAGTTGTCAAGGCTGAGAAACACTGCCTTATGGACACATCAATATAAGGATGTTTAAAGAGGCTTCTTTCTTCTCATAATGATCAACCAGAAATCTCTGGAAGTCCATCTCTTTGGAGATGCCACTAGACTGAAGGACCTCCCAGCTAGGCTTCTGGCATGAAGGACAGAGGTTGGATCCTGCTTCCAGAAATGCTTCCAGATTTGAAAGTGCTTTCTGGGTGGCTGGCTGCCAATGTGTATAAGAACTCATGAGTCTTTTCACCCAAGGTGCTGCCACGTTGCCTCCTATAATATATAGAAGTAGAAGTAGCAGGAAGAGGGGCAACGTCTCTTCACCAGTCAGTATGTATTATAAAAAAATGCAGTCCCAACCAGTCCACTGCAACAATTGCATTTTTTTCAACTAAAAAAAAATAAAATACTCAGTATGAGTAGCAAGCATTTGTTTGAAGACACCCCATAAGTGAAGGCAGAATAGTAGTGAGGTGGGTAGGGCTAATGATAAAGCAGTCCTATATAGTAATCCTATAGGGACAATAGAATTACTTGTCCTGGGTAGTATAAATGCAATTTATATGCTACAAAGTTTTTTTGGAGAGAAGAGAGGAGAGCTGAAGCCTTGCTGAAAATCTGAAACTACTTATTACTTAATACCCTGCTGTAACAACTATGAGTGAAGCATTATCTTCCATCTGGTGACTCTGCACTCGATTTCTTTAATTATGATTATCTGAATGTAAATTATGAACTTCAGCCAAGAATTCTGGAAGGTTGTCCTTATAAAGAGAGAAAGATGATTTAAAATCATTATAGTTGGATAGGGGATGCTGGCAGTGCTTGCTTTTACAAACTGCAAACAAGTTTTCCCCCCCTCTTTCATCATCTCTTTGCCTTCTTGATTTTCTGATTATTTAATGGAATATTGATTTATGATTGTACATAGCAGATGGTTTGTGATAATGCTAGTTAAAATCAGGTTCTTCAAAGGAAAATCTCTGTCTTAAGAAGTGGTTTCTCCAACCTCGTAATGTGCTTGGCACTCTTGTAGCCTAACTAGATCCTCTGGGGATTTGGGGCAGTCACTGACCTATATCTTCCCTGTGTTTTATGTGATGTTGCTGTATTCAGCACACTCTCCCTCTCTGATTCTCTGAATCTTTGCTGGCAGCAAATGCTGAATGCAATAATATTATGTTTTGATTTTTTTTTTTTTTGGTCTAAAAAAATCAGACTGTGCCAAGGTGATGCCCATAACTGGAAGCCCCATCTGTAATATTTCTTAGTCAAATTTAGTGAGTTGGCTCTGGTTCAGTGCTGGATAATGCTCTTCAGGATTGTTGTAAGGAACACAACTGTATGGAGGAAGTTACACATGATTATGTACGTAGAATATGCATTTACAGGCCATATCTGCTGATGAAAGTTTGTATATGGGATATAACTGGAGAATGTATCATCATACACTGAATTGGGACTCTCTCAGGTTGGTTCCACCAATTATATTTTTTGCTTTATGTACTCGCTTTCATAGATGATTTTCTGGCATCTGAAATGGCCCTTTGATCAGGCAAGAACATACATTATGTTGCACTTCTTGGTTGCTGCAATAATAGTTAACCACAAGGAATAAGCAAAAATGGGAGTTCAGAAGGACTTCTTGATGTTTATGATGTTCATGTGAAAGCACACTGCAGGCAAAAGGTATTCCCCCCATGCATTCTGAAATGATCTATGTCTCCAGGTTCCTGATATTCAAACCATGATAAGCTTCTGATATAAGCTTCTTCACAAACTCAGATAGCTGCATCTTTGGTAATACTTTTTGTATGGAAGATAGTCTGTCATCCTTGTAAGTGTGACAGCTCATCAGATTTGATCACCTCTCATGGGTTGTCTTATGGAACTTGTCCTCTGCCCTTCCTTACTTTACTAGGTCAAGTAGGCTGAGTATAAAATCTTAGATGATCATTGATTGATTGATTGATTGATTGATTGATTGATTGATTGATTCATTCATTCATTCATTCATTCATTCATTCATTCATTCATTCATCACATTTATATAGCTGCCCATCTCATACAAAGTGACTCTGGGCGGCATACAACAATTAAAATAAAATAACAAGTGAATAAAAACAGGCCTATAAAAAGATAAAAAGTTATTACTAAAATAAAAACATTATCATAATTTTTTTTAAAAAATGGTCTTAAAGTATACAAACCCCATGGAGAGAGCAGGATATCAATTACAGTGGAGCCATCTTAGAATGTCTCTGGTTCCCAAAGACCCCCAGGCCTGATGACACAACCAGGTCTTGAGGGACTTTCTAAATGACAGCAGGGAAAGAGTGAACCTCACTTCAGTGGGGAGAATGTTTCACAAGGAGGGAGCCACAGCAAAGAAGGCCCACCTCCTGGGACCCACCAAATGCAAGCCCCTGGCTGATGGATCACGTAGCATACCTTCTGTACTGGATCTAATGGGGCAGGCTGATGTGATCAGAGAGAGGCAGTCCCTCAGATAACTTGGCCCCATGCCATGAAGGGCTTTAAAGGTCAAAAACAGCACCTTGAATTGGGCCTGGAAGCAAACCAGCAGCCAATGCTACTTGCGACGCAGAGGTGTAATATGTGCTCTTCTAGGAGCACGCTCAACTGCCTGCACTGCCACATTCTGCACCAGTTGAAGCTTCTGGATATTATTCAAGGACAGCCCCATGTAGAATGCATTACAGTAGTCCAATCTGGAGGTGACTAGGGCATGAGTGACTGTGAGCAGAGCCTCCTGATCCAGGAAGGGTGCAATTGATGCACAACATGGAGTTGTGCAAAGGCCCTCCTAGCCACGACTGCTACCTGCTCTTTAAGCAGGAGTTGTGAGTCAAATTGTGCACTGGGTCTGTCTGGGGCAGCACCAGCACCAAAGATGGTATAGTCAGCAGGACCCTGAACCCAAAGCCACTCAGTCTTGCCAGGGTTCAGTTGAAGCCTGTTGTTCCCCATGCAGATCCTCACAGCCTCCAGACAACAGGATAAGGCATCCACAGCATCACTTACAGAGATTTATAGTTGGGTATCATCAAGTAGGCAAGGATGGATGAACAACCTCCATTCCACCCACTCCAGAAGTGTGACTAATGCTGTTTCTGTCCCATACCCAGGACTGAATCCGGACTGAAAAGGATCCAGATAATCCATTTCATCCAAGGCCCTCTGAAGCTGTTCCACAACCACCTTCTCAACCACCTTACCCAAAAAGGGAGGTTCGATACTGGACAAAAGTTGTCCAGTATGGTGGGATCTAGCGATGGGTTCTTGAGAAGAGGGAGCCTCTTTATAAGGCAATGGAACAACCCCTTCCCTCAAAGAAGAATTAACCACCACTAGAGCCCACTCACACAACACCCCCCAGACTACTTTCACAAGTCAGGAGGGGCATGGATCTAGGGAACAGGTGGCTAAGCTCACAGCTCGAAGGATCCTGTCCACTTCCTCAGGTCCAACAGGTTCAAACCATTCCCAGATAACAGGGCAAGACTCCTCCCTAGGCATCTCCACCAGACCTGCAACAAAGCCAGCATCCAACTGCAAATGAATCTGAGTGATTTCATCCAATACATGCTGAACAAATTCCTCTGCATGCCCCTGCAAAAGATGCTCCTTTACCCAAGAGGGCTCATGTCACCCAAAACAGGGCTTCAGTGCAGTAATCTGCAGATGCAGTAAGGGCGGAGAACTACTGTTGCTTTGCCGCCCTTACTGCCATAAGGTAGGCCTTAATAGCGGCTCTAACCCATGTCTGGTTGAGCTCGTCCTTGGTTGAGCGCCAGCAATGCTCTAGATGTCTCTTCTCTTGTTTCATCTCCCTCGACTCCTCTGTAAACCACGGGGAGTGACGGAATCCATGGGAAGGGAGAAGTTGCATGGGCCCAATCTGATCCAAGGCCTCAGCCACTCTTATTCCAAGTGGCAACCAAGGCTTCAGATGGACCATGTCACAGACCAGCAGAAGGAACCCCCAACTCCCTCTGAAACCCACCTGGGTCCATCAGTCGCCAGGGCTGGACCAATCTAATGGGTGCAGCCTCCCTGCAGTGGGTAGTAGCACTAGAGAATCATGGAAATCAGAGCATGATCTGACCATGACATCAAAAGCTCCCCCAAATTCAGATTACGTAGCCACTGCTCCAACAGGAACACCAAATCCATAGTGTGACCACTATCCCATGTCAGGCTCTGGATGACCTGGGATAGGCCTATGGGTGTCATTGGCAGCCATGAACTCCTGAGCCACCTCTGACCCCACTCCGAGAGAAGGCAGATTAAAGTCCCCCAGAACCATAAGTCTAGGGAACTCCACTGCCAACCCCAAGATGGAGTCAAGGAGCTCAGGCAGGGAGGTTGCTATGCAGCAGGGAGGCTGGTACAACAGCAACAATCCCAGCTGATCCCTAGAGCCCAACCTAAGGAATAGAGTCTCATATCTGGAGACCTGTGAGGCAGTGCTCCTGAAAGCCATAAGGGATTGCCGGATGACAATTGCCACACCCCCACCTCTACCCCAGAGTCTTGGCTGATGCCACACCCAAAGCCCCACTGGGCATAGCTCAGAGAGGGCTACCCCTCTTTTGGACCTAGCCAGGTTTCAGTAATGCATGCCAGCTCGACACTCTCATCTTTTAGATGAGCCGTTCCTACTTTGACACTCTCCAGAATTCCCAAGTCAGCAAGGGAAGGCTGTTTTACACTACTACAGAAGAGATTCAGGCCAGTACAAAATTTGTTTGAAAGCTTTGATAGAAAGTTGGAGGTTGTAAGATCCTGCAGAGCCATCATCTAAAAAAGCAGATTTATCAATGCAGTCATTTGTAGCTACCTTACAATAGCCAATAAGTTTCATCTAGAAGGAGAAAGCATGAAATGGAAAGAAAATATGATAAATAAGAATTAGGAGGGAGGTCATCAGAGCTGACTTTGGTTGTGTTGCTTTCCACTGACCAGATCGATAGTGCCATGAACTTTGATAGCATTAAATGCCACCAGTGTTATGCAGAGTATGTATCTTCTAAAGGCTTGCAGGCACACACAATCATTCTCATGCAAACTCAATTTCAGGAACAGTTTTGCACGGAGCTGTATTTACTATGGGGGTCTGTAATAATTACACCTTCACTTGGAGGATAAAAATAAAAACCCCTAGGATTTTGGCTCTTGCATAGCAGAGTTCTACTCAAACATTTTCAGTCGATGTGCAACATTTGTGAAGTACTCTTTAGTGGCAAGACAATTATCTGATTCTGCTAATAAATGAATGCACTAGTAGTCATTTTTAATTGAACAATTATAGGATATTGCACTGTCAGTTGATTATGGAAGTCATTTCATAAATGTCAAAAATCTCTTTAAATGAATTATAGAGCTCCAAAATAACTCCGGCAATCAGCCAGCAATAACACAATAATCTGTTTACCCTGTTGTCAGGCATGCTATCAACGGCTTTCTTCTGCTTTTAAGGGGGGACTGCGTCTTAAGGATTATACTCCAACTCTGACTACAGCAACCACCTCTGCTCTGATTAATAAAGATTTTGAGTGCTGTCAAGAGCTCTGTCGTGTATCAGATAGTAAGAGAAAATACAAGGAGTATTAAAAAAAAGACATAGTGATACATAGTCTCCCTGTGTGTGTGTGTGTGTGTAAAGGAGCAGTCTGATCTGATATTTCAGTGCTCCATTTGTAAGATACTAAGGGTTGCTATGAACATCAGCCACAAGTGTATGGAGCTTAATTCCTGAAATTCTGGATGGCATCTAGTAAATTAAAGTCTCCTTTGTGTCAAGCTCATTTCCAGGTGACTTCATGAACATGCTCATATAGTTTTCTTGGCAAGAAGAGGGAAGGGGTTTGCACTGCCTTTTAGGGGATGTCTAACCTACAGTTCACTATTAAGGATGACTAACCCTGCTTAGCTTTTTCAGATCAACTGTGGTTACCTTGAGAACCAGTTTGGTCTAGTGGCGAAAGTGCTAGATTAGGATCAGGGAAATCTGAACTTTAGTCCCACTTTAGACACAGAAACTAGCTACTCCCTCTAACCCAGTGTTTCTCAATCTTGGCGACTTGAAGACGTGTGGACTTCAACTCCCAGAATTCCCCATCGAGCATGGCTAGATGAGGAATTCTGGGAGTTGAAGTCCACACGTCTTCAAGTTGCCAAGGTTGAGAAACACTGCTCTAAACCCTAGGAAAAAGGGAATGGTAAACCGCTTCTGAAAATGTTGTCAAGAAAATTGCTTTGGCTTGACCATGTCAGGAGTCAATGTTGCCTTGAAAGCACCTCCCTCCCCCTCTCCCCCCACCCATGGTTAACTAGATGCTACATCGAACCATTAACATACGAGTTCCCGTTTACAACACTGCAGGATTTGTTGTCATCTGCATCCAAGACAAAGCGCAATTTTCTGAGGAAGTTACTGAGAATTTCCTGTTGCAGATGACACTGTCCTAATTTTTGCAGCCACCGTTTTAGTTGGTATGCTGTAGCTATATTGCTTTGGTGCATTATGAGTAATTACAGCATCCACCATTGGGAAATCAACAGAAAATGATAGCTGTCCCTCCCCTCCCCCAGTACCTACCATTTCTCTTGTCTGGGTCAAATAAACTGAAGGAAGAAGGTGAAATCGGAGGCACTCCTAATGGTTGCATTAAAAGCATCACATGCCATTATTGCAAGTGCCCATATTTCTGAATAATAACATATTGCAGAAGCTAAGGCCTCCTCAGGTGCCCAATGTTCAGTTCCCCCATCATGAAGTCTGAAAGAACATCTTCTTCCTAAGTAGTCTTTCTGTAATGATCTGTGGGAATATCCTTGAGAGACAGGAGGAGGAAGAACCACAGCCAGGGCAATGGTCAGATAAGAGACTTCTCAGCCCATGGAAGGAATGGGGATATGGAAAGTGTCTCAGAAGGGACCCTCCCTAGAAATTAAAGGCAAGCAGGGAGAGAAGTACTTTCAGACTTGTAAGATTTGGTTACTGTAACCTTACAATAGTGTTAGTACTCATGGTTTTGATTTCTTGTCTGGACTACTTGAAGGGCTGACACTGTCCAAACATTGAATCTTGAGAACATTTCTTATGGATACCATTGTCGTTGCCATGAAACTGAGCCATTCTTGGTAACTAGGGATGGATGAAATCACCAAGTTCAATATTACTTAGTTTCTCAAGTTACTTAGCCTATAAGGGCCAAACACAGATCTCTAGGTATTTGACTAGGACTACCAGAACTGGGCTGCTGTAATGGCATGTGAAAAAGACCTTGGGAGATGGGGCAAAGAGATGCTGCCTAGGGAATGGTCATATAAGAGATAGCATAGCCTGCAGCTGGAGAGTGGGCGGGGCAAGAGGCTCAGAAGGGACCCTCCCTAGTTTCTTGGGCTGTAAAGGAGACAGAGGGGAGGACTGTACTTTCAGACTTGCAAGATTCTATCAATGTAGCTTTACAATAAGGTAGAATTAGCTCATCTGGTTGTGATTCCTATCTGGTTTACCCTGTGAGGCCTACATTGATCTTGCAAGTCTTATACTCTCTTCCAAAAAGAGGAATTTCAGGAATGGCCTCCGATCCTCAAGGAACTCCACTACTTGCCAAGCATCTGGCAGTAGCATTGTTGCAACACCAGCAGCAAGTGGATGCACAGATGACCAATTTACAGAATGCCATAATACAACTAATATAACAGCTGGTGTAGAATTTGCCCTGCCCACTATCCAGCTCCAGGCTATGCTGTCTCTTACCTGTCCATTCCCTTGGCAGTATCTCTTTGCCCAGTCTCCCAAGGTCTTTTCCACATACCGTTACATCTGCAAACATTGGGAAAAGTACTAGATGGCAGCAAAGAGATAAAGAAAACTCTCTGCTGCCATCCAGCTGTTGTTAACATCTGGTCCTGCTGGTTTTATTACTTGTGGCTTAATGTTATGAGCTATGTCAGAAAGAGTGGGGAATGGGGAATAAATGCTGCCTGGGAATAAATGCTGATGTGGTCAACAGCAGGGGGTGATATGGTGGAAGGCTACAACCTGGCAGGTTATAGGTTGACCTTCCTTCCCTTTGGGTTGTAGTCTAATCAGGTGAGAGCAAGTGTCCCCTCCTACCTAAAAGTCCTGCTCTTAATAGTAGATCAACAACTAGTAAGACATTAGTTATCCAGGATTTAATCCTGGATGAAAGTGCTGAACTAGCATGCATTGCAGAGATCTGGCTGAGAGGGAAGGGGCGAATTAAGCTCCTATGGCTTTGTTTACCAGAGTACTCTATCTTGCAGCAAGCTAGGTCTAGATGAGGAGGTAGTATGGCTGTAGTATATCAGAACTCTGCCTCACTGATCATAAACTGTAATGGTATGTGGGCATGCCCTTGGGAGACAGGACGAAGAGCCACAGACTAGACAACAGTCAGATAATAGGATGTGCTTCTTGTCTGGACTATGTTGCAAGGTTGACATAAGCTCAATATGACTGTCTGCAATTCTGAGTTTTGCTACTGTATATGAGTAGCTAGGACAGTGCAGAGAGACCCTTAGTCCATCCTGCTGCACAATAGCATCTCTTTCTGAGATGATCTCTGGCATGGCACAGGGCTATCCTAGACTACTTGTTTTGGGAGACCGCTCAGATAGGACTGGCTCAGGATTTCATGTCCACCATCATGACCATGGACCTATCCCAAGTGGCACCTGCAGCTGGTCATATGCTAGATTTGGCATCTGCTTGGTTTGTACTAGTGATCTGAAAGTGAGGAAATTCATAAACTCTGTTGTCATGAACAGATTGCTCTCTAATCAGTTTTAGACAGGCAGCTCCTATAAACCTCTGCATTGGAAGAGAACTGGTTGAAATGGTCCAGTGCAGGTATCTGAGGGATCCAGATTTCTGGATATGGTTGAGGAACTTCCTGCCCCAACTTTCAGCAGTTCTGTTGAATCCCTGGCTGATTTCAGCAGCGCTGAGATGGATTGGACAGTTGATGCTATAGTTCCCTGTTCTTCCTAGCAAAACTAAATGGACACCTTGGGTTACCAGGGAGCATAGAGTAAAGAAAGGCATAGGTAGAAGACTGGACTGTAAATGAAGGGCTTTTTGGAATAGATTGGAACAAACTGAGATGGACTTTCAAAAATCCTTTTCTGTGTCAAAGAGAGCTTGTTTCTTTGCTTCTGTTGCATATGCACAGAAGAAACCAGCAAGAAGTCATACCAGAACAACCCCAGCCATAAGACCTTTGCTGAAAAAGGCTTCCTTTGTGGAGTCCTTGGGGTTCTCTGAGCTTGATTGTTTTCTTGCAAACGTTTCATTAGCCAGCTAGGTAACATCTTCATTGCTAAGATGTTACCTAGCTGGATAATGAAACGTTTGCAGGAAAACAACCAAGCTCAGAGAACCCCAAGGACTCCACAGTTCAACCCTGAGCTATGCATATTCGCTTTTATAGGCTTCCCTTGGCTTGAAAACTCTCTGTACCTGTAGGTCAGCCTCAAATATTTCATTCCTAGATAAGATGATCAAGAAGATGCTTATCTTGTAGCCCAGATACATGTGGATGAAATTGGTTTTCTGGACCTATTCCGGTTGGGTTTTAATTTGTGATATACTGAGGCTGCTTTGATCACCTGTATGAATGAGCTGTATTGGAAACTAGATTGAGGAGTGTGACCCTGCTAGTTTTCCTGGACTGCAGACAGCTTTCAATATCATAGATAGATTTTGGGTCATCTGGCAGGTTTGGACCTTGGACAAGTCATTTTGCAGTGCTTCCAGTCCTTCCTGTCAAGATATGTCCAGAAATGATGTTGGAGAACAACTGTTCAAGATCTAGTCTGTAAATCTACTGTATGGTGTTCCACAGGGCTCTGTCTCCTATGTTACTTAACATCTACATGGAACTCGTGTGAGAGGTCATTGGGAGCTTTGGAGTGGGTTACCATCAGTCATGACCCCCAGTTCCACTACTCTTTACCATCTAACTCCAAGAAAGCAATTAATATCTATGAATGTTGCCTAATCTCAGTAATTGGCTAGAGGGGAACAAGTTGAAATCTAGGCAAGACAGAGGTGCTGTTGAGAAAGGGACAACTGGCCCCATAGTCTGACCAGAAATCTGTTTTGGATTGGATTTCCCTTTCCTTCAAAGAACAGGTTCATAGTTTGGGCATGTATGTTGACCCTTAGTTGTCTCTGGACATGCAAATGTTGGCTATGGCAAGAAGTACATTGGCACAAGTGTGCTGGTGTGCCAATGGTGAACCCACGGGCTGGTCATATTTGGTGATAGATATCCATGTCTGAATATTGTCACACACTGTATGCAGGTCTACCCTTGAAAAGTGTCTGGAAATTGCAATTAGTACATGATGCAAAGGCTAGTTTGCTAACTGTACAAATTACAATGAAAGATCTGCACTGACTACCAGTTGCCTACTGGGTATAACTTACAGTGTTTGTGTTGACCTTCAAAGCCCTAAGTGCCTTCAAGTTGTTTATCTGAGGGACTCCCTCTCCAGTAATGAACCCTCACAGTTACTCAGAGATCCTCTAGAAGAGGTCCTCACTGACAGAATGCGTTGGGTCTTGTTGAGTAAGGAAGGCCCAGTTGGCGGGGTCCAGAAGGCATGTCGTTTCTGCTGTAGTGCTTGCCCTATGGAATATTCTCCCTCTGGAGATCGGGGTGGCCCCGATCCTGCTGGCCTTTCATAAGGCTCTAAAGACCTGGTCCTGAGCCTGGGCCTGGGCCCCAAGTGTGTGCAGACATTCACTTCTTGGTTGCGTTAGCAATTGTCGACTGTGTTATTTTCCTCAACTGCTATGCATTTCAATCTTTGTATTTGTGGTTGTAATTGTTTTTAATTTTATTTTAATATTGTTCACCACCCAGAATCACTTGTTGAGATGGGTGACTATAGAAATTGAGTACACAAACAAACAAATTTACTTCCACAAAGTAAATGTGGATGAGAGCTTTTACCTAGGAAAGTGTATTTAGCTTCCATTCTCCCAATATTTAGAAAAACGGCAAGAACACATCACCACTGCCAAAATTGATTTTAACAGTCATGATTTTAATTATTAAAATTATCTGTATTCATTATCTTGATTTCAATTGCATTGACTTTCTTGTTGCTTTTTTATATTTTGTCCCTTGTTTTATTGCATTAAGCCACCTTGGGTGATTGTGCAAGCAAGAAGATGGCTTATAAATGTAATAAAGACACATCAAAGAATTCCTCTGCAACTTTAGAATCCCAGATCATTGCAAAAGATGTTATACATACAATTTTGGAGAAGAAAGAAGGATTTTCCTATTATCCTTGGGTTGCTATTTATCATTTATCAATGATAAAGTTGTCATTTTACAGAATTACTGAGGATACACATACACGGGCACACACACATGCTCAAATTGAGGTAAACATGCTTACGATTATTAGCTTGGAAATGCCTGATAATTGTCAAAAGCCTAGGGCAAAACAAGTCAGGTCTCTGGTAGTCACTGTAGATCTTGTCTTAAGTTGTCTTTGTTAGTGCATGTGAAAAGGTTAATGCTGTTCTCTTCTGTCAACACGGAATGAGGCAAGGTAAATCTAAACTAACCCTCTTTGTGACGGATGTGAGCACTGGAAGAACTATATTATTTGCAAGCTTAGTACAGGAATATGACTACCAATTAAGCACGCGCTGGTATCTTATGTAGTAAAGATAGGGTGGAGGAAAAACAGATGGTCTGTAGCCTGCTTAACCTAGGGTAAGTTTAACTTCTGTCTGCAAACAGTAGATTGAGATAGTTCCATCCCAGACTAGTCACGCTGGCATTATTTTTGCTGGTTAAAATGAATCTTGGGAGGCAAGACTTACTAAGGACAGCCTGTCTGCTGTTTATAAGGTTCTGTTAAAGTAAAAGAATCAGATCGCTTTGGTGTTTGGAGTAAACCCTGAGAAGCGGCATATTCCTCTGACTAAGCCCTGATTCACATAAAAGTCAACCAATGTACAGGAGTTTGCCGTGATGAGAAGCCTCTGGCTGATTGTAGCAGACATCGTTCCATCAGTTGCCATGACCAACTGCAGACAATCCTTCCAATCTTGTATTAGCAGAACCACTGTGAATGCCGCCCACTCACTTCTCGTAGGAGTATCAGCTTCTACTTGGATGCCAAGAATAAAAGAGAAATAAGGGAATTGTGGCAAGAAACCTGATGGAGATTGTTACATCAGTCAAAAAACTGGTAGCTCTAACTATATGGAGACTTTACTCATGATATGGATCAGGCCATATCATTGTTGTTGTTCAGTCGTTAAGTCGTGTCTGACTCTTCGTGACCCCATGAACCATATTGCGCCAGGCCTTCCTGTCCTTCACTGCCTCCCTGAGTTTGCTCAGTTTCATGCTCATTGCTTCAGTGATGCTATCTAACCATCTCATCCTCTGCTGTCCTCTTCTCCTTTTGCCTTCAATCTTTCCCAGCATCAGGGTCTTCTCCAAAGACTCCTCTCTTCGCATTAGGTGACCAAAGTATCTGAGCTTGAGCTTCATTATCAATCCTTCCAATGAGCAGTCAGGGTTGATTTCCTTTAAGATTGACTGGTTTGACCTCCTAGCAGTCCAGGGGACTCTTAAGAGTCTTCTCCAGCACCACAGTTCAAAGTCATCAATTCTTCGGCACTCAGCCTTCTTTACGGTCCAGCTCTCAGAGCCATAGGCCATATCATATTGCCATAATAATATAAATATATTCATTCAGTAGCTATATCAGATCTTAGACATGGACATGTACCTGGAAGGAGAGATGGTGAAAGCTACTGGGGTGTGGTGGTTAAGGTATTGGACTAAGAGTAAGGAGACACAGGTTCAAGTTCTTCCTTAGCCATAGAAGCTTAGTTGTGATTTCAGGGCCAATGCTATTTCACGTCCCAATCTGTATCACAGAGTAGTTGCCACTGGGGGAAAAATGAAAGAGAGAGTGGTAAGTATGCTGCTTTGAGTTCCTAGAGCAGTGCTTCTCAACCTTGGGAACTTTAAGATGTGTGGACTTCAACTCCCAGAATCCCCTAGCCAGCCATGCTGGCTGGGGAATTCTGGGTATTGAAGTCCACACATCTTAAAGTTCCCAAGGTTGAGAAACCCTGTCTTAGAGGATGGAGGGATATGCATCGAATGAATGAATAAACAATTCAACATTGCATGTTTCTTAAAAACAAAACAAAGGATTTCATATACTGTAAATTTCTCATGTGGTCTAGTTGAGATACCGTATGCATGTCTTCTATAGCATTTCTGGACTATTCATAGTAAATGCCTAAATGGGGGTGTGTGGGGAGGCTATGGTACTGTTTTATGTATTTTTAGCTCATCTCTTAATGGAATTTAGCAGCAGGAGATAAAGAGCAAAGGTAGAACTGTAAGCTCAGAGAGACCAGAATGTCAGAATCTGAAGCTCGTTCCATTGTGAGCACTTAAGTAACAATTAATGAAATTACTAACAATTGAGGGAGAAATTTGTTTGATTCACATTTTATAACTGACATTTTCTGTTACTGAACTAATATCTGAGCCAGAACATGATTATTTTTATGTTTACCATTCTTTGGAAAGTTCTCTATTTTTCTTTAAATCCATATATTAGTAGATGTTGATTACAAAAGTATCTGTATGAATAACAAAAGGAGGAAATAAATATAGAAGGAATATATAGATATATATGAAAGATATGAACAAAAATATGTCTGATTTTTTGTGTCCTGAAAATGTGCAAGAAATGTTAGTGAATTTTCACACAGATTTTTCATGTTGAATTTTCATATAGGCAGGAAAGGACAGCTTGCTTTTTTTAAAAAAATGCCAAATGGATGGAATTATCTGTTCCTAGAAATGACTATAATGTTTTCTTTAGATTCCTTCTAAAAAAATGAAAGTATACTTTCTGGAATGTGTAAAATGAACAACTCTAGAAATACTATTAATAATGTACATGAAGAAAATTGCTTATACAGAAGTTAACAAGATTATTGCCATGAGTGAATTAAAAGTGAATTTAGGTACAGCTAATTTAGGTAGCAATTGTTGACCACCACCTATAGTTTTAGCCCCTTTTTTCAACCTTGAAGGAGGAATATGTTGACATCATGCCAGACCAGCTACAAGTCAGTATCCTGGTTTTATAAACTGTTTGCTCTTGGGTGACACCCTTTTGTCTTTGCTATTTTATTTTATTTTATTTTATTTTATTTATTATTTTATTGTCTTTGCTATTTTATGAACCAGGTGAGCATACCCAAAAGTCTACTACAAGCAAAACCCCTTCCTCCCTGATGGTGCAAGCAGTAAGAGACCTCTAGCCCAGCCTTGTAGTTCAGCTTGCTTCAAAAATGTCCATGCATGACTCTGATCAGTAGTACATTAACACTAGTAGTGTAGCCTGCAATGTTTGCTTCAATAAGCTGGTTTGAGTCCTAGCAGTGAATGAAAAACTATGAGACACTGAAGGACAGAGCTTTGTGGTCTCTCCTTTCCTACTGCTCTCAAGTAGAAGGGACAATGTTGTCCCATTGCGTGTCCTGGAAATGGAGGAGAGGAGAAGCCATCTTGCATTTTGGCCTCAAGAAGCTCTATAGGGCTTCTTGAGGCCAAGATCTTGCAGTGCTGGGCCTAAAAAACTAGTGAAAGGATCATCAGAGCTAAGCATTCTACTTGGCTAAAAAGACTGAATCTCTCAACCTTTTTGTGTTGACATCTATGGTTGATGGCAGCATCTAAGTGACCTGGCTGATTGGGTTGATATTTAAAGCTAGAGAGGATTGGATTTGGTTGTACTTGGATGGAAATCACCAGGAAAGACCTGCAAACTAGATGAACAACAACAACAACAATAACAACAACAAACAATGGCATCACAAAGTAGCAACAATGGTGCATTGGAATATTTGCAAGAAATACCATTTGCCTGCAAGCAAGAACTGGTGGGACCACAAAACAAAGTAATAGAAAAGGAAGAAGCCGAAGTGCTCTGGGACTTTAGAATTCAAGCAGACAAGCACCTGCCACACAACACCCCAGGCTTAACAATTGTTGATAAGAAAGACAAAAAAGTCTGGCTAGTGGACATTGCAATACCTGGAGACAGCAGAAGAGAAGAGAAAGAACTGGAGAAAATCACAAAATACAAAGACCTACAAATAGAAGTAGAACGACTATGGCAAAAGAAAGCAAAGGTCATACCAATAGTATTAGGCGCCTTGGGTGCGATCCCAAAACATCTGGAGCACCGCTTGAACACCATTGGCATTGACAAAATCACCATCAGTCAATTGCAAACAGCAGCTTTACTTGGAACAGCTTATATCCTGCAACGACACTTTTAATACCATCAAACAACATCTGCCTATCCCAGGTCCTTGGGAAGGACTTGATAGGTGGATAAAAATGCTAAATCCAGTCTAAACATCTGGCTGACTGTGCAACCAACAATAGTAGCAGTAACAACAATAATGACAGCAGGGGCAACCATTTCCATAGTGCTTCCAAGAACCCTCCATGGATGTGTCCATAGAGTCACCAGGTGTTCAGCAAGACTTCTCAGAGTCTTTATTTTTTCTATCTGTACATGCCATGCCTGCAGCTAATACAGACTGATATTGCAATTTCTAGTCTAGCAGGTTATGCAAGGAGCTCAACAGAAGCTCTGTAAAGTTCTCTAAGCAAGATGGTTCTGGGCCAAATCACACAAATTAAAAATAATAACAATTGTACCCTGATTGTGTGCCAATACATTGCATCTGCCTCCTTGTTTGTGGGATGAAAGCAACAATATATATTGCATCAGAATAGCATGGGCATGCTTGGGACCCAACTGGTCTTTGGTTGATCTTGTGGCTAATTGGCCAAAATGTTCCAAAATGGACTGGTTCTATTTTTACTGTTAGCTGTTGCATGTAGCACAGGCATGAGTAAGGCTGATCGCCTTGTCTATAACTCCTCTATTTTTCTAAAAAGCTTTATCTGAAAGCCTTCATTGACCAAAGTTACAACGGGTGGCAGTCAATATTTGTAGGACTATCCGGTTATTTAGATTTAGCTACTGTATATTCCCTTCCCTCCCCTTTTTAATCTTATACCTTCTCCTACACCTTTTTCATTCTACATCTTAATTTCTTTGGCTTACTTCTTACTCTCTTCTGCAGTTTACATAAAGCTGTTTACCCCGAAAGGAACAGCATGATGAGAACAGATGTACATATGGATGAATGTTAAAAATAATTTTTAAGAAATGGTTAGTAGAAGGAGATCTCTGCAACATTTTGCAAATATTGAGACATATTCATTTACTACTCTCTGAGCCTTGACTGATTGCCTATATGTGTTCTATAATATATTCTAAATGGTTTGTAAGCTTGCTTAGGTTGCTGAGATTTTTCCCAATCATGCTACTGGCAGAGAAAAAACATCAGGGACCTTCTCTATGAAAAATATAAACAACACCCTCCAGCTACTCCAATTTGGAAGAACAATTATATTTTGGGGGGAAATACACACACACCTGCACATACATGTTTGTCTTCCCCTTATTGTTACTATTATTTTTATGGGTTTATCTGCCCCAGGCCAAAAAAAAAGTGGGGGTGTTCATTCTCAATGGCTCACTGTATCAATACTGACAAGAATGCCTGCTTGGAGGCCTGTATTACCCATGACAGTTGATAACTCCGGATTTAATAGGCCAATGTATGGAAGCTGAGACATGCTTAAAGATTGGCCTGTTAGGATGGTCTCTTTCCTGTCTCTTTTGCTGCATCAAGGTGTGTTGCAGCCAAGAGTCAAGTTCCCAGCAATTCTGCAAAACTCTTCCAAATGCTTGGTGAGGGAAGGGAAGGAGGGATTACGGAACTTAGCAAATAGCCAAAAGTATTCAAGTTCTACTCAAGCTTGCATAAGCTACAAACTCTGTGCTTTGCTGACTGCTAAAGTTAAGGCCGATGAAATGCAGGCTTGGGTATATATCTAAACCTCTGTTGTAGAAAATCATCAACTCATGGCATAAAATCATAGCCTCCAATGAAGCAAACGGCCCTTTCTTCTGTCAGGGAGGAACAGTAGAATCAAACCATTCTTTCTGGGCACACATCTTGGCATGCTGCATAGTTTCCAGGGCTCTGACATACCAGGAAGCAGGGTCTGAGATTTTACATATACAGATAAAGCTATGTTTCTTGCAGAAAGAAAGAAATGGACTTTTACGAGGCAGGACCTCACTCTTGGGATAATGACCAAGTGATTGAATGCAAAGGATTCATATTATTCTGACTTCTGGGCATATTGACAGAGAAACCTAGAAGAGAGAGATGCATTTTTTGAGGGGGTCAACTCTACAAAAGTCCTCTATAGGAATAATGCTGGTTTTAACCTTTAAAGCCCTTCATGGCATGGGACCTCAGACCTTATCTGAGAGACTGCCTCTCCTGATTGCATCAGCCCATCCTATTAGATCTGGCAGAGAGGGCAAGCTTCAGGTATCCTCTGAGAGGAACTTACATTTGATGGGTCTCAGGAGGCAGGCCTTCTCTGCTGTGGCACCCACTTTATGGAACATTCTCCCCTCTGAAGTTGGGTTAGCTCCATCCCTATTAATATTCCAGAAGTCCCTCAAGACCTGGTTATGTCACCAGGCTTGGGAGTCCCAGGGAACCGGTGACATTCTAAGATGGCTCCCCTATTGTGGCTGATATATTTACTTTCTCCGTGCTTTGTGGTTTGTATATTCTAACTTTTAATTATGTAATTATTTATTTATATTTCAAGGTGGTCACTGCCCATCTCATTGCAGAGTGTGACTCAGGGCAGTTTACAGTAAAAAGAATAAATATTAATTAAAATAGAATAACTGTTAATTAAAAACATTACAACAAGACTTCCTATACAAATAATAAATATCTTCCAAGAAACTGATGTTAACTAGGAGTTATTAGACTTGGGGAGCGTCTTCAAGGTGCCAGCCACCCCCAGGGTTGGTTATATCCCTTCTTGCCCCACGTGAGTTGGCAGAGCCTTTCTGGAAGGCTGGGAGAGTGAGGGCCCGCCTCACCTCTGGGGGAAGTGTGTTCCATAGGGACATTCTTCCATAATAATTTTAATTTTTAATACTGATTGTTCATATTTTTATAATGATTGTTTTTTATATATTTGTTGTTTTATTCAATTGTTTTGTGCCACCCAGAGTCAATTCTTATGAGATGGGTGGCTATATACATTTGATAAATAAATAAATAAATAAATAAATAAATAAATAAATAAAAAAATAAAAAAATAAAAAAATAAAAAAATAAAAAAATAAAATAAAATAAAATAAAATAAAATAAAATAAAATAAAATCCCATGGGTTCTGAAATGGGGAAGGCTAGATGATTTCACCTTTCTTCTCTACACAGTTACCCAGGCCTTCCCAAGAATTACACCAATGGTACAGTCAACTTGGCTGAAGGCCATGTTTATTACTCAAAGATTTTCTGGTTTAGTTGCTGTCTGACATGCTATATATGCCAGCATTTTCTTCCCCTTGCAGAAACGTGGATGCATTGTGATATAATTGATAAATGTTTGTAATAGAAACTTGAGTCCCTTCTGTGGAAGGAGAGCACAGATCAAACAACAGATATATCCTAGATGTTATCTGCTGTATGCTTCTTCTTGCTACAGTGGTGATAAGACTTCTTCAGACTCACAAGGATTTGTCAGGTTGCTTTACCTAATGAGAATTTCATTTTTAATATATCTTTTATTGAGCTTTAAAAACAGGACAATTAGCTTTTATTTAAAATATTACTTATAAATATACCACGTGATATACAACTTATATCTTATATTACTATTACTTAAAAGATTATATACTTTAAAAGGAAAACCTAACCTATAATACAATAAAGTATATAGTGAAGAAAATAAAAACTTATGCCAAGGTACCCAATGTTGGAGAAGACTCCTGAGAATACCATGGACACCCAAAAAAAACCAAACAAACTGATGGATCATCAAACAAATCAACCCAGAGTTCTCACTCGAGGCACAAATGACCAGGCTCAGATGATCCTACTTCAGATACATTATGCAAAGACCCAGCTCTCTAGAAAAGGCTGTAATGCTGGGAAAGGTAGAAGGAAAGAGAAGAGGACAACCAGCAAGATGGATGAACTCAGTTATGACAATGGATGTGCTGCTAGAAGACTTGAAAGACCAGGTTAGGGACAGATTGGCATGGAGAAAATCTACCTATGTGGTTGTTAGAAGTCAAAAATGACTTGATGGGACATAATCAATCAAAACCTACCCAAGGGTAGGAAAAAGAAGGAAAGGGAGAAAAAAGAGGGGGAAAAAGCAAAAAAAAAGAAAAGAAAAGAATAAGCTAAAATTTGAAAAAATAACAACTAAACAAATCTATCTATCTATGAAAGAAAAAATAACATTTAGGGGAAAATATTATTAGGCTATGGAAATATAACTTTCTTCAATTTTATTGTTATAATTCAGTTTTTAAACAATGAATTAAACCTTGATCATCTGGAATCATATTGTCCAATCTTCCTTCTTCTTTGATGCAAAGCTAATTCAAAAGCTAAGAGTTAACAAATTTCACTAAGACAACACTTAGAATCTTGGGCCACAAACATTCTTCTAGGAGTACATAATGTGCCCCCCCCCCCCATTTTGTTGTTGTTGTTGTTGCAAAAGTCCATGTTCAATATATGAAAGTTTGTCATAGATTGAGAAATTCCAGATTTTGGGGATATACAGTAGTTTAATGAAACACTGTCATACTTAGCCCTTAACTGTCGTCCAAGAAATTGGTTCACCAGAGTAATAATGTCTAACCAATAAGGAATTAGAGTGGATACACCCATAATATTTTAACTTCCTTCAAATTTATTACATTTCATGGTTAGAATTTCAACACTGATTTCTTTTGAGTACAATCTAAATCTAACTAAAAAGATGGCTTTTTCATGGTTCTTGGGGGCTTTCTTTTTAACTCAGTGGCTGCGGTGCCAAACAGGAATACACTGAAGGCTGGACCTCTGACTTTCCATTTCTCGAGTCTTCATAATGCATGTTGAAATGAAGTCCAATTGCTTTTATGTTGTATTACACTTTATGTCTTTACTTTTTTCAGATGCAAGCTGATATTCACATGATACCATCACTGTTATTATAGTCATAATTATGTTTCTATTTTTGTATGTCTAGAACTTGCAAAGATCATCAACCAGTATTCAGCGTTGGTGCCTCCTAGTCATCAAAGAACTGAGTGTTCAGTTTCCTGAGCTTCCACATATTGTGAATTAACAATAATGATGCCCTTGCTCCCCCTCTCCCCCTCCTCCTCCTCCAAAATAAAATAGTGGAACTTGGCTAATGTCCCTCCCATTTCCACAGGCATGACCCTTGTATTTGTTTAGAAATATTTGTGTAGATTGCCAATGATTTGCAAAAACGAAACAAGTGGAAAACAAACAACAAAATCCCTCCCAAAGGCTGCTGTTGGGGAGGTAAAATGGATTGTTGAAAATATATATCAGCAAATAAATTCCAAAACTTCAGAAAACTTTGCTGAAATATTGTGGTTGGCCTGGGGGAAGTCCTGCATTACAAGCCTCAAAACCACAAGTGGCTGTGTGGGTAGGAAGCCAGAAAATGTTTCAGATGCTTGTCACCATGGAGGTAAACTAACAAACTGTGAGAGTGGAGTTTTAAACAATGCAACTACAAATACCACAAAACTGATTGTAGCTCCTGTACTACTACTTTGGTTCACATGGAAATAGAATGGTTAAACTGAGTACAGGTAGTTCTTGCTTAGCAACCACAGCTGGGACCAGCAACTCCATTGCTAAGCAAAACATCACATGACTGTGATGGATTTATGACCTCACTTCTGCCACAGTCATTAAGTGAATCACCGTGGATGTTAAGCAAGACATCACGTGACCACAACTTGTGATTCTCCATTAATTCTGCTTGTTGGAAGCCAGTTATGAAGCACACAAATGGTGATCACATGACCACGGGATGCTGGGATGGTCGTAAAAGTGAGGATTGGTCACAAAGCTATTTTTTTTAACCATTGTAACTTCAAACAGTCACTAAATGAGGCAATCAGTAAGCGAGGACTACCTGTACTCACAGGAGGTGGGGATGCGGAAAGCATCTGGTAGAAGCTACAGAGATATCACATGCATCATGGTATCATCATGTGAATGATACAAACAATTTAATTTGCAACAGTTGTGTCATGTGGCGGATGGAAATTGCAATGTGCATCATTTGCCCGGGGATGCCATGACTCATGTGATGTCACTTACCCCCTTATCCCTCTATCCCTAGATGGGCATGGATGAGATTCCTCCTGGCGCATCAGATTAGCAATGAAATGCCTTCTGCGGTACGAATATCGTCAGTAGGTAGAGCTTTCTGTTAGAAGCTGGAGCTGCCATTTGAATTTCCCACTGTGCGATGATGCTACGCAGGGGCACTGTGAAAACTATAAGCAACAGTGAAGTCTTTCTCTGTATAATGTTCTTGGCTTCTTTGTTCTTCATTTCCATTGCAGATGAATTAATTCAGTCATCTGTCTGGCTGAAATTGTGAGATATCAACCCTTGAAAATAAAGAAATAATATAGAAACATTTTTTTTTTCCTTTTCCCATGGAAAAGAAAATAAGGCCAAGCCTCCTGCTCCTCTCCAGGGTAGTTTTATGAATTGAAGTTAGGTTATTGCCAATGTGGATTAGGCTTTTTATTCCTCTAAGAACCTTTGCAGAACTGTTACATGACAGTATTTAAAAATACAACGAGCCATTGTGGGTGATCAGTGATGCATCACAAGGAAGCCCATTTGTTTCCATTTAACAGAGAAAAGGTTAGGGTTATACATCATCTGGCTGCTTCCATTCTGCGTATTTTAGAAGCTCTCTGCTTAACCCGAGTCATCAAGAAAGGGATTTGTATTTATAGCCAAATGGTCTTAACACTCGCCTTAGAAAAAGAGGAGGTAATGGAACTGCTAGTGCCACCCTTCTTTACCCAGAGACACCCAAATAAATATAAAAAGAACACTTAGGGACATGCTCCCTACCAATCCTTGATCATGCAACCATACTACATGACTGAAGCATCCCCAAAGGGGGAGGAGGCATCAAACAGGTTGGTCTGATAGAAGCAGCATTGCACTGTTGCATCATAAGCCCCACCCTTTTTCAGAGGTGCATTGTGATGTCACAGAGACATCCAAATGGGGGTGGAGCTTGCAGCCAAGCATGGCTTTTATCCTGTTGATAAAAGCATCAGGAGCCTGTGGATGCTCGTGACCACATTTAAGGTGCTTTGAATGAGACAGCAGTGGGCATGGACATCTATAGGCTCAAGAGACTCAGTCTAGGTAGGGAGGTTAATTTGCCTGTGACTTGCTAAAAATAATGGAAGAAGTCATAAGTACACAAGTAAGTTCTACTGCTTTCCATAAAACCCAAGCTGCAATCTTATGCCCACTTATATAGGAATAAGGCTCATTGCGACTGAGAGAAAAAAATAAAATAAAAATAAAATAAAAATACAAGTGCTGAATGAGTCAGCCACTTTAGAGATGTTGGGCCTAGTATGGAATAAAAATACTAAATAATAATAATAGAGTGTTCACTTATACCAGGGAGCAGTATAAAAGAAAGCAAAATGAAAATACACAACAATGCAGTAATTACAAATCAATTTAGTAGAATTAGCTCAGAACTTATTAAATAAATGTTAATGCTAAAACAACCAAGGCAAGACAAATATATTTCAAACAATACCCTGGGATAGGAATGAATGAATGAATAAATGAATGAATGAATACACAGACACACACACACACACACCCATAACAATTTAAAACAAGCTTTAACCTAGAACTGCCAGCTAAATAAGACTTTGGTGGAACAACTAGACCTTACAGTAACCTACTAATCAAATAAAAAGATCTTTAAACCCTTTTAAAAGACCATCGGGCTTCCACAGAGGTGAAGGGAGGAAATCTATAGACATGATAGACAATGATTTATGAGATGTGAAGGGGATATAGCAGAGTTCTTGTTTCCTTTTAATTAATTTCTTTTAATGCACTGCCATAATCTTCTTTGAAATTTCTCAACAGCAACTTTTTCCTGCAAAAGCATCTTCAGTTTTCCACGTTTATTCTCAAGGTTCTTGAGCATTTCTCTCAAAATTTGACTGCCTTTTTTTAGCATGTTTTATGAACAGAGGAGGTGGAAAATACTATTGCTGATATTAGTTTCTTTTATTCTTCATTTTAATGCTTCCCTAAGCTGCCTACACAATTTGGAGAAGTGGGAGATGTTTCCTCTTGAGGTCTTCCCTTGACATTTCATTAAAATCTAGAAAGCCACAAGGAGGCTGAAGTCCACTGGAGCAATGATTGTTTCATAAAAGCCCAAGGGCATTTAGATAAACCTGTGGTGTGGTAAGTGCATTGATTTGTTTTAGCCCAATGGACAGTGATGGTTCAGAAGGTCTTCCAAAAGATGCAGATCCTTTTAAGAGAAGATGATAATGGGATCAATAGGCTTACTATTTTTATTTGTGTGTTTGTTAGAGTTATATTTTCTTCCAGGAAAGTATACCCTCCTCCAATTTTTTTCTCCACAACAGCAATTTTGTATGGTTGGCTGGGCCAAGAGGCAGTGACTGGCCCAAAATCATACTAGAGCTTCTGTGAGTAAAGGTGAATTTGAACCTAGGTCTCCCAAGTTATTTAACAACTATGTCACATGACACCACTGGGCCTCTATTATCAGGCTCAAGACACTGAAGGTGGCATCACAGAGAGATAGGTGTACTTATTTTGTGAAGGAGGTTAGATAACCCAAACCATCACTATGCATAAAGGGTTATAGAGCCAGTTGACTTAGCCTATGCCAACAGGGAAACTGGGCCATGAACAATGTCTATTGATGGTGATCTACTCCACCACTGTCTGCAAAATATTTCCAGTTGCCTTGCCTTTTGTATCTGGGAGAAAAGCAGAGATGGGTTTTCAGCAGATGACTGATAAGCATAGAGGCATCCATGGGAGGTTGTGGCCGGGGGAGTGATGGTATAAAAAATGTCAAGATGGCAGTTGCAACCATGGGACTGAACTCCACTCCCTTTTAAGGCCACTATCTTGACTTTATTGACTCTCTCTAGACATCCCTGGAGAGAGAGATACTAACTCTTGAACCTCACTCTTACACGAGAGTAAGCTAACACTGTTCCGCACCACTCTGAAAGTTCTTGGAATTCCTCCAGCCCTCCAGGAGTAGTTTCTTCGATTCACTCTGAATTTCTTCTCCCCCCCCCCCCCCATAAAAATTAGGGTCAAAAGATCAGACTATCTTTATTGGAGACAAAGTTGCATTGGTTCACTTCCATAAATTGGGTCAGTATTACTGTCTTTAGTTGCTAGACTAAATATCTCTTTTCTAAACCCTACTGCTTTTGATTAATCTCACTAGCCATCAAATGAAGCAACATTTTGAACATTGATTTGAGTCTTTAGCTAAGTGCTTAATGTTATATGTTTATTCTGTATATCTCAAAGAACATAAACTCTGGACAGGGATATTACTGTTGCTTTAAGAAGTTCCAGGAATAAACAGTGATCCTTTTCAAATGCCAGCTCCAATGATATGGTCTTGGGTGTTTTCATCATCACGTGTTTTACTCCACAACAAACCTGCATTTATCACATGATTGCTTTCCCAATTATAATACAAAATAAAAGGCACCATCAAATAGTTTAATGGGAGTCGAAGAAAATAGAAGCTTTGTTCATCAAATGATGCAGAAAATAAAATGACAATGGAAAGAAGATGCTATTGGAGAGACATAAACATTCTTTCTGTTGGATTGTCTGTCCTGGAAGAAACAGATTCCTGCACCGGCTTCTATACACACAGAATCAAGATGTCTTTATGTACTAGTCCTTGTAAATATGAAGGGAGGAACTGCCCATATTAGTAGAATCTGGGAAATCTTGGTTACAGATACTGTGAAGGCCACATTAACGAGGTTGAAGACCAGTAGTTTAATAAAAAAGACATTTGATTTTGTGCCCCATGAAGGCTGTTTTTTCTGCCTTTCCTATTCAGAGAGAAGAAGAAAGAATTGCTCAACTTCAAATGATGCTTAGATGATGGTCACCTTAGGAACAGTTGAGGGACAGATTGTTTTCCCCTCATTCCCATCAAATTACAAGCCATATGTGGGAATACTGTGTCCTGTAGTGTTTGCCTGTTAGAAATATATATTTACCTAAAAAGAGGATCTCTGCACCTAGATAACTAGTATGTCAAGAATAACCATTATTACACACCATCTTGTCGATGGCCAGGCCAAATCAAATACTTTGAAGCTGCATTCACACAAAATTCTTAACTGCATCAGCCAAAGACCCCGTGGCAGTATCTACACAGCATGCCCCCAGCATACTAAGCTGGCTTAGCATGGATCTTGGTTAGTTTTGTGCAAGGGCAAACTCAGCCAGTTTGATTACTCTATGATTCAGCGAATTGTACAGAAATTAACCCAGAGAATGGGTTTAATTCAGTAATCAAGTTGAGCTTGTTGTGCAAATGCACCCATTAAATATGATTGTATAGCCTCCTCTGCGTTTACTTATACTCTGTCCTCATTTAAGCAGCTTGCTAACCAAAATATCATTGGGGATGGGGGAGGAAACTGAGAAAGAGATTTGTCTGGCAGGATTTATTCTTGACAAATCCAAGCTGGCTCCTACTGTTCCCTGAATTGCCATCAATCTGCTTGCAAACTGGCTCCTTTATCATCTTTTTTGGCATCATCCCTGGGATCAAAGTCAGGTTGATCTCTCAGTAGTTTCCAGATTTTGTCTGTGGGCATGGCACTTTTGTACTTATCTACATAAGATTGCCATTTGCAATTTGCAGAAGTTTATTGTATTTCACCTGTGAAGTAAGCCACGTTTATTTCCCATTTCCATATGCTGAATTTAGGCAGAAGGCCAAAGATGATCCTATTATAGTTTGGGCCTTATTAACTCCCACAAACTTTCTAAACAGATGGTGACACTGCCATAGCCTAAGTGTATTTTATCAATAAGATATGGTCTGATGCAGGACTGAGAAACTCAGATCAGTCCCGATATCTCCTCCTGAAGATGAAGTTATCTATACACAATGTGCACATACATGGAACTTTCTCATTCACAAAGCATGTTGGC
This sequence comes from Python bivittatus, assembly GCF_059951505.1. Taxonomy (NCBI): domain Eukaryota; kingdom Metazoa; phylum Chordata; class Lepidosauria; order Squamata; family Pythonidae; genus Python; species Python bivittatus. The sequence continues at coordinate 52,504,227 of NW_028277058.1, forward strand.
TGGTTTGCAGGAAGGAAGGCATATCCAGAAGATGCATTCGTGTTTGTGGACAGGGATGTCCATGTGACTCAGGCTGCCTACACATGTACTTAAGCATAGGACTCCATGTTCATCAACATATTACTATCTATTATATCCTTGCAAGTGATATGAGACCCAGATACCCAGTGTGTGTCCACTGTGTTCATTTCACTGCAAAGAACTTACATGATGCTGTTGTGTCCTTGTGTACTGCATATAAGAACTGGCCATGCACCTTCAGAGTCTTCTGGCATACCAAGAGAACTTGTGCATAATTATCTAATTTATTTTAAGATTACCTTAAGATAAATTGGAACAATCCCATCAAATGAAGAGGGTGTTTTGATCATGTGTACAGTTCTTCATTCTCTTTCACATGAGAACATAAAAATAGCCTTGGTAGGTCAGGTCAAAGCCCATCTTACCCACCATTTCATTCCTGGAGTACTTGCAAACAGGAGATGAAGGCACATCCCTCCATTGCCACAGTCCCTTTGCAAGTAGTATTTAGAAGTGTGTTGCCTGCAACCTGGTGGTAATGTCATTAATTTTCAAGACTAATAAACCATGATAGATCTGTCCTCCATTTATGAATTCATCCAGCCCCTGTTAAAACCATTCTAGTTACTGCCCATCATCATATGTTGTGACAATGAATTTCACAGGTTAATGATACACTATTAGGCCAAAAAGTATCTTCTTTTGTCTGTTCTCAGTCTCCTTCCAGTCAGCTTCATTGGATGACTAGGGTCCTAGTGATAAGAGACAGGGAGTGCTTCCGGTCATGTCAACCAGAAGCAACATGAATCTGGGTATATCCCACAGAAAAATGCAAGATTTCTTGATACAAGAAACAGAACTTTGCCCTTGGTGTTTCAACAAGGATCTTCTGTTAGCTCAGGTCTCTAGATTTTTATTTTGGCGTCAGAACACACAATTCACTTATATGAATTTAGCAACAAATTGGAGTTTCTCTCCTGTTTGACACCCAGGGATGGATTAAGTTGTGCACCTCCTAAGACCCATTTTCCAGTAAGGGCCTATCCACAGAGCTTCTGGGTCTCCTATTCCTGTCTGTTGACCTGCTGTGAGGGTGTAAGCAGCATGAAGAACAAGGAGAAAAAGTAATCTTCTACTTGCCTGCCTTCTTTCTCTCTTTCTGACTAGACATCAGTGCAGTTGAAAAGAGACAATAGGAGACGAATGAAGTGTTGTTACCTTGGCAAGAAGAATGAAGTAGACTTACTCAGTGGGGTACTGACAGGATCTTGCCCATTTTTCTTCCTCAAACCAAGAATCCTGTCTCAATAAGTCTATGAGTGACAGTAGCAATGGTAAGAAACAACAACTGGGAAATCCCATATTTTTAAATTTCTCAATGACTTGGAGGGGTGCTCTACCATCTACAGAAACCTCACTGGGGTGCCATTTTAGTTTCCCGCATTGGCCCGGAGTGGTATCCTAATGACTGGGGGCATTTTGAGTTCCCCCTGCAACACTGAGGGTCTAAGAAGAGCTAGATGAAGTTTTCTGCAGACACCAGGCCTAAGCCCCATATTTCAGATAGACCAGACCAGAAACCAACTCCACAGAAAGGCTAAAACCACTTTTATTGAGATGGACTGTAATAACAGAATCTTGCAAGTTGGACTGTGCTGTCCCTCCATTTCCTTCTTATTCTCCAGTGAATCAAGGCGGCATCTACCTGAGATGCTTCTCAATGTTATCTTGTTGTTTTGGACTTAAAAAAATGTTTCAGCCCCTTTTGCCTAGATAATGGTTCTTGAATATTTCCATCAAGGTCATCTTCCCTAGTCTCTACAGGTAGGCCTTTAAGCTGAAACTATTTGGTGATTTCAAGCTCAGTCTAGAGACTTTTTGAGTGAGCCATCAGTTTCTTAGCTCCTTGGGTAGCCTATTGTAAATGCTACAAGTGTATCTAATCTATTTACCTAATGATCTTCAGATATCTTGGAAGACTTCTCTAGCACAAAGAGGCCTTTTGATCAGCCTTGGCATTATGCTCTGATTCTCTTTCAGTCTCTCACAGATTCTTTCCTCCATATCCACCTCCACCTCCGCCCCACCAGTGTGTCAACAGACAGAGAGCAGCTCTTGCTCTAATTAGCTGTCTTTAAGGCTGGGCTAAGTGGGCACAGTGGGGGAAAAGTCTTTCTCGGCCCCTCCAAGCTTCTTGTAGGCCCTGGCAGACAGGGAGGTGAGCGGCCTCCAAGAGGCACTGCAACTCACTGACATTATGTCCACGGGTTATAATTATCCTCTTTTTTTTAAAAGGAAACCTGATCGATCGCTCTCAACCACAATGATGCTTCGGGGCATCTCTAACACTGCTGGGGAGTGATTGACCATTGGGTATCATTAAAGAAGAAAAGAGGAGAGAGAGGAGGGTTGGAGGGAGGCAGGAGGAGTGCAAGGCAGGCGTCACAGCCCAAACACAGAGCCCAGCCTTCCTCATGTATTTCTTCCCTCCTCCTCCTCCTCCTCCTCCTCCTCCTCCTCCTCCTCCTAATGCCGACTCCACTGACCTTTCACTCAGGAGCCGGGTGAAGCTGGGAGAGTTTTAATTGAAGAGATTCCTCTGATGGACCCGGGGCTTGGGCAGTGATGGAGGAGGAGGAGGCGGCGGCTGTGCCATGTTGAAAAGAAAGCAATGACTTAGAGAAAAGAGGGAGGAGGGCTAGGAAGAAGGGGGAAAAGGGAGGGGGAGAGAAGAGAAGAGAAGGCCCCACCACTAGTTCAAAGGCTAATTGCTCAGTTCTTCTAAGGCCTTTGTTGGTGTGCCTGGCAAAGTCAAAGCATTCTCTTACAGACCTACAACTTCCCTTTTCCCTATTTACCCCCCCCCCCCTTCTTGCTCCTTCCTCCAAAGAGGCCAGGAGAGATGCCTCCCTAGCTGCCCTTGCAAGGTAATGGAGAGATGTGGAGCCTGTTTTTTTCTCTCTTCCTCCCCTTTGCACACATACATGGATGCACGCACTCACACACATGCACACTCATAGGTCCCTCAGCAGAGTTGCCTTAAGAAGCCAGGTTCATGCTTAATTTCCCAAGTCTCCCTCAACAATCTTAACAAGGGAAAAAGGAAGGAGAAACACACACACACACACAGAAGGAAAAAAGCAAGGGGTGTGTGTATGTGTGTGTGTGAGAGAGAATATATATCTATATCTATAAACTGAAATAATAAATAAGTAATAAAATTAATCTCAGGCCTAGAGCAAAGGTATTTGAGTTGAATTGGGAAGAAGGATCAATAGTCTAATACAACAAGTTGGGGAGCAATCTCATCACATATCTGGGAGAGCTAAGAAACATTCAAGCTAAGAGAATTAAGCAAAAGAGACAGGGTGGAAGGGATAGGGAGCGTATCTCATGAAATCAAGGCAGGAATACCAGTTTGGAAAGCTGGGGATCCGGATAATGGATGTAAATTTCCTAGAACTTGCTGGGGACCCAAATGAAGGATGTGAACCCTTACCAGGAATTGTTACGGTGAACACTAATCAGGATCTTCCTGCTCCTTTAAATCTTAAGAAAAATGGAATGTGGTTAAAATGAATGGCATTTGTTTTAAAACTCCAAATCTCCATTAGCTGGTAAGAGTAAAAATACATCAACCCCCACACCGTGGTCCTTTGCATTTTTGTGTTACTCTTTGCTGAAATTGATACTCTTCTTTGTTTGTCCACAACTTCTTTACCAGCTTTTTGAGCATATTTAATCCCCACCTTTTTAATTATTCCCTTTCTTCCCCTTATAATTCTGTCTTCATTTCTCTTCTCCCTCTGCCCTTAAGTCTTTTTTTTTTAATAAAAAAAATAAGTAAAATGCAGTGAATGAATCTCGGCTGACTTAAATGGGTAACAAGGGAGAACAGAAGAAGGAAATTCATCCCTTCTTGTCTTTGAGAGTGATTTAATTAGGCTCAGGCCCTCTCAGAGTACATAAGGGAAGGACAAGAATTTTTTTTTTCCATGAGCTTTCTCTAAAGGTAAGTGTGGCCTTGGACACACATGCAGAGGAAAAGGATTCGTAAAGATCATGTCAAAAGATCAACAGATCAGCAGCTAATTTTATGTACTTAAGTAACAAATGAATGAAAGGTCTCTCTCTGGAATAGCCCAAGTGGTTGGAAGAGGGACGAAAAGAGAGACCAAAAAGAATTGCAAGAAAAAGCCATCAGTGACTTTGATAATTAGAACTGATGGCCAAAATTAAAGATTTATGTAGCTTGATAAGATACATTGGCTGTACATGTATATATCTATATCTATGTACATATATAGACATATTGATTTTTCCTGCTTTACACAGCTGAGTTATTTCAAGAATTTTCATCAGGGAAAAGCCATTTTTAAACTAATTGGAGTCTGTGGAGAGGAAACCTCATTTTGGGTTCAAATGAATTTTCCTGAAAATGTCATTTGATTCAAGGAAATATGACGGATCTGCCTGATTTCTTGATAAAGAATGAAATGAGCCGTTGTCCTCCAGGACATTGTACGTTGGAAATGGGGGATTTTATAGCTAATGCCATCATATGGGGGCATCCTCCTCAGGATAGAGAGGTCCATCAGCCTCAGCTGATGTCAGAATGATGTCTCTGACTCAACAGCTCACACAGCTAAAGTCAGCGTTTAGCACTGAAGGTTCCTTTTCTCTCTCAGGCAATAATTACTATAGTAAATTAAACAACAACATGCTAAAAAGAGCCTGTTCAAACAGCACCTCTGCCTTAGCATTTTAACACAGATGATTTGTTTTTCATATGACGGTCCAGAAAAGATCATTTATTATTGATGGTAGACTATCCACAGGAAGGCAGGAGACGTGAAGCTGACAGTAGCACGATAGATGTGGTTCCATTGGGCAGAAACTATGTATCTATGGCCAGAAAACTGCACCTTGACAAAATTCCATGGTGGGCTTTGAAACCACAGTAATTATAAGTATCATCACAACATCACTGTAGGGACACAACCGGAAGCTTGCTTGTTAACCTACATCTGGGGAAGTTTTAGGAAGGGCAAGGGAGGAAACTGCACTACGACATTGGGGGACATGCAAAATATAGTTCAGATATGTATTTCTCAATCACAACAGTAAATTAATTCATTAAAATGTAATCCTAAGAATTGTTTCAAAATTTGTTTTTCCCACACATTCCTGTTTCCTGTCTCATTTATTTCCCACATTTCCACCAGCTGCTCAAGAAGTGTGCAGAGCACTCCCTTTCCCCACTTTTTTCCTCAATAGTCCAGTGGGCTAAAGATGGTAACTGACCCAACACCACCCATTGGGCTGTTGTGGATGAAGGTGGAGTTGAACTGGGACTCCCTAATCCTAGTCCAGGAGTTTACAACATATTGGTAGTCAAGGGTAAACTTGCTGAAAGGATTTTTCTTATCTTAGTAGGGGTATATGATGCTTCAATTCTCTTTGCATTTAATCTTCAAAATGATTGATGCATTGAATCAAATCAGGTACCATAGAAATGATTCAAAGATTTCATGGACTTTTGCACACATGTACATACATTTTTATCCAGCTGAATCTTGGAACTTAATAGAATCAGTGATTTGACTTGAATCAAACTGACTTGATTCAGCCCCTCAAACTGAATTGCAGATTTGAATGGAAGCAAATTGATTCCTCAAATCAGATTGGAAATTTAAATTTGATCATGACTGTTTTTCACAACCCTACTAATTACCTCCAGCTTTAATATGGGAAATGACATATTCCCAGATTTCACTGTCTTTGGGAATTGGAATGTGATTTCCTCTGCCTCCATGCTTTCCTTGATCTTTGGACTGTCATGGGTAAAGTTGCAGAAATATCAAGGATCCTACTGGGGATATCTTAGAACATCACATATGACATATTTATCTGTATGTTTTTCTATCAAGTAAACCAAGGTGTTTTAAACATGGATTTTATTTTCATTTTCTAATCCATTCGAAATACCCAGAATTTATTAACATTCCATAATACTACTCTGTTAGCAGAATTTGTAAAAGTAGATGGTCACAAAATGTGGTCCTCCTAAACTACATTTCCCCATATCCCTCACTCCTGCTGGCTGGATCTGCTAGTTGTTGTGGTATAGCAACACATGAAGCACTCCATGTTTGCTTTACATCTAGGAGTGATTGTTGATGAACAGGTACAACATCCGGCTTTAGAACTGACAATGAATATACTGAAGTGGTTGATTACTTCTGCCTCTTTGGATCAACAGTAAAGGAACAAGCAGTCAAGAAATATACTGCAGACTAGTGCTTGGTACAGTAGCAGTGAAGGCCTTAGAAAAGATATTCAGATGCTGATATATGTTATACCTACGAAGATCAGAATTGTGCAGGCAATGGTTTCCCCTGTGAAAATCTATGAAGACAAAAGTTGGACTTTAAAGAAGCAGGATAGGAAGAGTATTGATACTTTTGAAATTTGGTGTTGGAGAACTCCTGAGAATACCATGGATAGCTAAGAAAACAAATGAATCATCAGACAAATCATCCTAGAGTTCTTGCTCAAGGCACAAATGATGAGGCTCCAATTATCATACTTCATACATAATATATGAAGAGCAAGCTCTCTGGAGAAGTCTATAATGCTGGGAAAGATGGAAGGAAAACTAAAGAAGATGACCAATAGCAAGGTGAATAGGCTCTATCACAGTAGTGATGGGTACACTGTTGGAGGACCTGAGGAACCAGTTTGGGAACAGATCCTCCTGGAGAAAATCTATGTAGTCACTAGGGGTCAACACCAACTTGATGGCACATAATCAATCAACATTTTCATCTACACTGAAGGAGATAATATGTTGCAGTCTCTGAAACAGCTGAGTAAAGGGTCCTGTTCACCAGCAGAGAAGGCAGAGTGAATTTGTAGGCATATATTTGGGTGAATGGTATTGACTGACCTATTCACTTATTTTGTAGGACGGTTCCATGAACAACAAGTTAACTATCATCACACAAGGTTTTGAAATCATAAGATTTTTTAAAACCATTTTCCCTTGTCTTTGAACAAAAAGGGAACATCCCTATCTGCAAATTAAACAATAACTAGGGAGAGAGAGGGGATAAAAAGAACCTTGACCATTATTTTCAGATTTCCTGTCCAGCATGGCACTCAAGATATGGCATTTGTAGTATGTGTTTCATGAAGCTATGTTACCTGCTAGCCTTGCAACAATAAATAAATTCAGATGGTAGTATCTCTCATTACAGTCTCTTTATAGGTTGTTACTGCTTTGTATTTCTGTTGCACCAGGCTGAAAAGTGGATTTGGGAGACTAACATCTAAAGCACATTTATCTTTCTTATTTATTCATAACTCCTGTTTTATCCCACGTTATCTTGAAGCCCTTCAGGGCTATCCAACATGCTGGTTGTTTCCCCAAAGAAAAGCAAATGGGGAAAATGTGCTAAAGAAACTCTTTGAATCCATTTTGGGTTACCAACTGTGCCAGGATAAATGAGTTAACCTTAGCATCAGAACAGTAAGGAATGTCTCAATGTTTCCTGTGTCTCAAAAGCAGCAAATTATCTACCAAAATATGAAATTGAACACTCAAGGGAAAGCACATTTTCTATCCTAAAGCAGATGTCTTGAGCATTCAAAGTTGTTTTAATGTTCAGTGTATGTCTCTTGTACATGATGGGAAAGCCAATTTTGCCAGGAAAGAAATTAGGATGGGGTTTAGCACAGTCTCTCTGCAGCAATGAGAGGCATTAGCTTCATTGGATCTGCAGGCATCACAATTGAAAAAAACTTCACCTTCTTAGAAATCATATCCTAATGCCAGGCAGGTATTGAGTCTCTGCAATGTCATTTTAGGATTGCCCACTGACTGACCAGAAAAGCTTAGCCATTCCCAAATAACAAAATAAGACAGCTGATATATACTGCAGTGTATTCATTTGTATACAAAGTATGGAGGACCACCTTAAGCTCCCTGGTCACAGGTGGCCCCTGAGAACTCTTTTTGCTACTCTTGGAGCCCTATGCAGTTTGCATCCCCGTTAACCAAAATTGGCAGCATAGTTTTCCACCATTATGGGGTTTAGGATATGTCCATCCCCCACCCCCCCGCATAGTCTTAATATAATTTTAAAAACAAGAAATCTTCCCAAAATTGCAAGAAAAGAAGATTTTGCATCACTGCAATGTCAAGTGTAGCTCTTAGCCACCAAAAGCTTATCTGCCCCAGCCTGATATATTACAGTAATTTTGCTTCCTTCTCCTTCTCCGTCTCCTTCTCCTTACCCAGCACCAGTAGTTATCAACAAGACCAACAGCATGGTTTCTTCCAGAGTTCCACTGTCGGTAAGGAATGGAAAGCAGCTGATGGACCTTGGGAGGATGAGGTTCAGAGAACCACAGACAACTGCTAGCTATGGAATAGGACAAAGAGAGCTGAGGAGCCCCTCTGTCCATTTGTGGAGTGTCCTTGCCAAAGGATCAGAACCAGTGAAGGCTGGAAGAATTATTTGGCTTCCTCTTGAACACAGAAGCCTTAATCCACATAGGGGTTACAATACTCTAAAGCAAGGATCCTTGAGACAATTTTTTTGCATCTTCCATGACTACATTTCCAAAACATAAGTTTGGTTTTAAGGTGTTTTTTTTTAAATTAAAAATGGGGGGAAAAGCCAGTTTCTCCCTCTGATAAAAAAAGGATTAAAAAAATCTTGGCTCTACATAACATGGTCCTGCCCATTTTTAAGATAGCCCCACCCACATTCCACTCAGCCTCTGGGTACCAAAATTTCATGAAGCTGCATAGGATTTAACGGACTGGGTTTTGACCTTTCTGAGGAATAATAATTGAATTTCTTGGTCTATTATTTGTAAATAATGCAGGAAAATATTAAAAGTCATATGGATCTGTGTAAGTATTTGTCCTGTTATGCATATTTTTGTATTCATTTACTTGTCTTAAGCAGTGACTGAAAGGAAAATGATGGTGGTGGTGGTGGGAAAATATGCTACTTTTCTTTTGGGTCTGCATTTATATGTATGTATGTATGTATTTAACCCTAATGCATATGTTTCTGTGTAAATGCTGTGAGTTGGGAATTGTTCACAACAGCCTACACACTTTTGCCAAGGGCTTGCATTTAAGTATAGCAGCAGTTGTGCCAAGTCCAAACAAGTTTTGTACTTGTACATTTTACTGCTATGGTAAGCACTGAGGAAGACCATGGAGATCCTCTAGTTTTGGATGGGTCAATGCTCCCCCTCACAAGTTGGGAGTCCTCAAAGGTTGGCTTATATGTTGGGAGTCCTCCTGGACTCACAGTTCCTGCTTGATGAGCAGATTGCAGCTGTGGCCAAAAGGACCTTTGCGTAGCTCCACCTCATGTACCAATTCTGACCCCTCCTGGAACAAGCGCTTTACTTGTAGTCACTCATATCTTGGTCACCTCTCAACTGGATTATCGCAACATGCTCTACATGGGGCTGCCCTTGAAGAGCAATGGGACACTCCAACTGGTCCAGAATATGGTGGTTCATGATGGGCATGCCTCAGAAAACCAGCGTAACCCCTCTGCTTTGAGAGTTGCACTGACTTCCATTTGGCTTCTGAGTCAAACTCAAGGTGCTGGATGTCCCCTTTAAAGTCCTTCATGGTTCAGAGCCTGAATGACTTTCTCCCAATAGTATCTGTCTCTGTCTCTGTCTAAGATAAAATAGGGCAGGCTTGCTCCAGGTCACTTCTTTCAGGGACTACTATCTGCAGAGACCTGTCTCAGCTGCACTTCTCTCCTGTGGAACAGTGTGACTCCAGCTAGTGCCTTCTTCCCTCCTGACTTGTAGAAACTGTTGAAACATAGTTGTTTCATCAGACTATGGGGACCAAGAATGTTATGATTGCTCCCTCTGGTGAGGAATGGTATTTTAATTTCTGTCCCAATGAGTGTGGGCTCCTTTGCCCTTTTCTTTTTTAAAGTTGTTCTCTCTTTTTCCCTATTGATTTGGCCTACGGTTATTATTTACATCGTTGGGTTCAATTTTGTTTTTAGTCTGCATTTACAAAGACAGAGAATTGTTTCCCTACTCCGAGTCAGCTTTGATTGGAATGGCTTATAAGCCTTGTAAATAAAAGAGTAAATAAATCTTCTATCCCGAGCAGTCTATGCCCAGGTTCTAGGCAGTGAGTTTTCCTGGCTTTTCTTACCTGAGATCACCTTTAAAGTTATCTCCAAATTTGAATTTAGAAAACTATGCTACATTATATTTGAGCACTGAACAGTGTGTTCCAGTTTGCTCAGTCTGTCTGAGCACAGAAAATAAAAGAAAAACCAGTGATAGGCACCGGGGAGAAGATAGTTGAAAAAGGGAGCATTTCCAAGCTGAATTTGACTCATGGTAACTATATGCACACAACCATTTCGTTTTCCTAGCAACAGTTTGGAAACCATTTGCCTTTTTTAAAACCTAGCCAACCATCCTGCAATTCTGAGGCGGCTCCCCCATCCAAGTACTGACCAGGGTTGACCCTGCTTAGCTTCTAAATAAGTAAATGCTGGTTGAATGCTGGCAGCTAGCTGAATGGAAAAGATAATACAGAAAATATTTTAATTGCTTCAGTTCCGATTTTAATGTGAATTGGCCTAATTTTTTGAATCCACATGCAAGCCAAAACATGGATGTTCACTCTTCTTCAGGGTGGATGGTGCGGTTCTCCAGTCAAAAATGTATACAAAGAAGTTGGAAGCAAAGTTTGTAAAAATAGCTTTCAAAAGTGCATGCCCAGCACCGCGGCACAGAGATTGTGTATGATGGAAGCAATGAGAATAAAGATGCATATGATACTTAATGCTAAGTTTTTCTTTAAAAAACCATTCAGATTGAAGCAGAAACCGAGCAAAACCCCCCTCTTTGTAATGTATTAAATTAGTATATTAAAACTGAGGAATTAGAAGTGAACTTCACGGATTATATAAGCTGGTTATGCATCATGTCCTGTAGATGCAGCTGTGGGGGTGACCTTTGCCAATATGACCCCTGCTCTTGTGTCATTAATTAAAAGAAGAAATGCCAAATTCTACTATTTGAGTGGTAAGATCAAGAAATACACACAATCTGTCAGTTTGATTTTGGAGGATCAAAGGATTCTCCCAATTTAAACTTTCTCTACACTGAGCTAGAGTCTACTTATTTATTTGTCTCCTTTGCTTTTTCCTTTTCCTTTTTTTTCCTTCCAGGGCAATTGATCAGCTCTCTATCCTATACTGAGGTCCATCAAGAGGAGTGGAGAGCAGCTTTCTGACAATACATATACCTATCAGATGTATGTTCTGGCATGTTTGCAAGACAAGATGAAAAGCTAACAGCGATCGTTCTCAGTAAACACAAGCTGATGCACAACTGTATCTCACGAGGGTTAATATGATCACAGGCTACCCTAAAGGGTCTTTAATAGAATATATTTTAATTGCACTGCAATGGAACTGAAAAGACATTTTTAGGATATTGACTAGGTGCCCGCCTCAGGTTAAATACACATCACAAGAGAGGGAAATATGTAGAATACTGTTGAATTACACTGAAATGACTATATCTGTTTCATGTTTCCTAGAACAGCCAAATACTTCCAGCTAGATGCAACTGTCCTTCAGTAGCTTACTGCCTCTAACTCAGAAATGATCAGCTATATTTGACCAGCAGTCATGGATGCAGACCTATTCCTGTATGAGTTTCTCTAATCACCTTTCTCCAATCTAACAACTGGAGCTAGTATATTATGGCATAGAAAATTGTAACAGAGAGAAATGGGAAAGAAATAAATTCAATACTAATTTTAATTCAGTCTTCTCAAGTTAACTCTTTCTGAATCTGCACTCAAGCCAAAATCCAGCAACATGTGGGCATCTGTATTCTTTTCTGCATTTGGCCATGCAATCCACTGCTTTAAAATGTGCATTTTATATTAGGGAATGTAAAGCACCCCAAAATGCAGTACATTAGTAGAAATCACTTGCAAAAAAAGGGCATCTTTTGAAACATTGTGTATGTGCAAAATGCAGAACTTAGGAAAAATACTTTTAAAAAATGAGCAACCATTTTCATGCAGACTTCTTTTTTAGTTAGGAAATGGATGGGGGAAACTTCAGATTGGAAAAAATAAGAAAATGAGTGAAAAGTAATTTGTGCTAGCAATAATGAGAGAATTCTGAAAAAAATCAGGTACTGGAATAATTATTTCTAATGCACATACATGTGGTTATGGAGTCCTTGGTGCTCTCTGAGCTTGGTTATTTGCTTGCAGACGTTTCACTACCCAACTAACATCATCAGTGCACTGATGATGTTACTTAATCAGATAATGAAACGTCTGCAAGCAAACAACCAAGCTCAGAGAGCACCAAGGACTCCACAGTTGAACCCTGAGCTACATATATTTTCTATTGGAACATGTGATTATGTCTATATATTTAAATAAATCCAGATTTTTTCAGACTAAATAGCCCCATTCACTAAAGCCCCATTCATCCATTCAGTATCCAGAATGCTGGGCATTGTAAATACTCCCAGCAGCTGCCAGTAGCATTCTTGGAACATCAGTGCGATTCTTGTGATGTCATCTTCTGCAGATATCAACAGGTTGAGGGTAGACATCTGGAGAAAGAAAGCCTACATACAGTTTTAGTGAATGTTCTCTGTTGACCCACACTTGAATGGAACTTATACAGTACAGAGGACTGCAGATAGCAAACTCTAATCTTCTCAAGAATTCAGTCTTTGTGAGGGCTCTGCTCCTAGTTTGCCCCCAAGAAGCAAGTGTGGCCTCTACTTTCATGATTTTTTGGAAGATTATTACATAGATCTCACTATTTCAAAGAGCCTTTGGGGACTGAAGATGGAAAAGTGCACTGTCTCCTCCTGTGTGAGAAGTAACACCATAGTTGTTGGAGTTATTTGATTTGTTATTGTGTTTATTACTATTTTGTTGTTGATTGTATTGCTTGACTTTTGTAAGTGACTTACAGTCACCCTGGCTGATAATTACTTAATTATTTATGTGCTTCTGAAGCCCCTTCCTCCCATGACCACTGCACCACCTCAGCTGTTTGAACTGAGCATGGCTACGCATTGCCGGGCTGCACGGCATGTTCTATTTGATTTTTCTTCTAATGCAGTGTTGTCCAAACCTGGCCACTTTAAGATGAGTGGACTTCAACTCTACTCATGCTGGCTGGGGAATTCTGGGAGTTGAAGTCCGCTCATCTTAAAGTGGCCATGTTTGGACAACACTGTTCTAATGTCTAGACCGACAGGCTCTGCATTTTTAGGGTGTCCAGGAAGTACCCCAAAGCCACAATCTTATTTGGAATGAGAGGCTTTCTTTTCAGGTATGAGTTTTAGGAGTGTATTTAGCAAAGTTCATCTGCGTCAGTGATCAGGTGTTGTGGGAAAAATGTCCACTTAACTAAGGAACCAAAGCGTTTGGAGATAGATGCAACAAAGTGTCTTTCATTGGCATAGACAACTATAGTTTTGAATGCAAAAGACCCCCAAACTAAGCAAGGTTGTGGGTTATATTCCTCCTGAATGGTTACATAAGAATGATAAAGTAAGCAATGAAAATCATACTGTGACCTTTACAGTTGGAATACAGCCTCTCATAATACTATGGGATGAACTTACTATGGCTATCCCAGCACCTCTGCATTCTTCTCTACTAATGGAACTTTAATCTGCCCTAACTACAGGTATTACCACCATGCACCATAAACAATGGCATTTATTGTGCCCATAGATTGCTTCCCTTCATGCCAAAGAAAAGACTACAGTCTGGTTTCTATTATCTGTCTCCTGTCTTTCCAGGATCATCAGCTAGTTTTTTTTAAAGACACAATTCTTGAATAAATACTTGTTTTTCTGTACCATTGTCCCAGCTGTATTCTAGCTTTTGGGATGACTCCCTCCCCTCAAATATATGAATTTTTGTGCAATTATTTGATTGCTGCCCCTATATTTTATGATAGAGGTATTTGGAGCAAATCATGTCATCTTACTCCCACAGAAATCTTTCACAGACTTCTTTTTTTCATCCCTAGTGCAGAGGCAACACAATACAGATCAATAATAAATATAATCATTCAAACTTCACTGAGATGATGATTTTAAGGACTCCAAAATTACCATCATTAGTTGACAGTTGCAATTTAAAGAAGGACAATTAAAATATGTAGAAGTAGGATGATCACTGAGCAAGGTTGCGATTACAGTCCACAAATCTTTGGCAATATGGCCTGTTCTTATTTTTGTTTCGGTTTCTAATTACTGGAGGCTTAAACATTCACTCTTATTAAAATAGATGGAATTGCTTAACTTTGGCTAGATCGTATTCTCAGTTTCCCAGGGTCTTGCCAAGATGAGCAGAGTGAAAGACTTGTACGCTGCCAGGATCTAGTTACAATCCATATGTCCCTTCCCCTCCCCCCTCCCCCCCCAAATATCATCACGTATGTCATGCCTCTTCTGAATCATTTGGTATGATAATCGCATTATTACTTGTGCTGCTACTGCCGTGCAGGCTGATGCGAATCAAAATTCATGAATTCCAATGGCTACAAAAAGCTTTTAATGATTGCCTTCAGCAGATGAAATATATCGGTTTTCAAAAAGGTATGCGAAAATATGGATATGAGGCCTAATAGTCAATGGGAGGAGGAGCAGGAAAGATCAACAAGCTGGACAAGTTCAGAAACCTTTAGTGATTGTGCAGGGATCTGTAATGAAAATTCAAGTGCCTTGCTTTTAATGATCCATTTATCTCTCTGACTGATTTTCTATCATTCTAACTGGCATGGTTCCTGCTACTTGGGGAATATGCTTTGAATATGTTTTGTCAAACAAGCTGTTAGTAGGATGTAGGTGACTCTGCATCCTCATGATTTCCTCCAAGCAATGGGGTTCAATGGGGGCTGGTGGGAGGGGGGGCAAGGTATAAGAAAACTTTCAGTAAAGGAAAAAAAAAATGTTGTCAGGAGTTTGGATTCTTCAACAAAGTCCATAGCAGTTTTTCCCTATTGACAGTGGCATAAATGGTCACTCACACCCTAGTCATCTCATGATTTGAATGATCTCTAAATGGAGCTGTCCTTGAAGCTCATCTGGAAACTACACATGTCCAAAATGCAGTGGCGTGGGTAGTAGTGGACACTCTTCCTCATGCCTGTCCCCAAATAAATGTATAGAATATTTATTTATTTGATTTATAGTCTGCCTTTCCTCCAGGAGTTCAAAGAGGCATATGTGGTAGTCCTTACTCCCATTTTTCTTCACATCCACCCTTCATATCAAGGCATGTTGGCTGGGGAAAAAGTAATTGGCCAAAAGTCATTGAATGAGCTTCCATGGCTGAGGACAGACTTGAATCTGGGTCTTCTGAGCCTAATCCAACATCTAAACTGGTTGTCAGTTTGAGTGCAATTCAAGATGTTGGTCACTACCTACAGTATAAAGCCCTACATGGCATAGGGCCTGTTACTTGAGGGACCACCTGTCTCCTATAGTATCTACTCAGCCAGTTCAATCTGGCAGGACTGGCACGTTCTGGATTCCATTGATTAAACAATACCACCTATCAGGACCCTGGAAGTGTACCTTCTTCATAGTAGCACCTGCCCTGTGGAATGAAGTTCCCCTGAAATACCCTATTGGTATTTTGAAGGGCCTTAAAGACCTGGCTCTTTGCCCAGTCCTTTGCCAAGGGTGACTGAAGCCCCCTCTTTCCTTTTTGTTCCCCTCTGGGTTTGTTTTCTTTGCCATTGTTATTCTTTTGTCTTGCGATGTTTTGTGTTTTTGTATTGTTCTTTGTTTTTAAATGTTTTTATCAATTGTAAACTGCCCAGAATTGCTGGGAGTGGGGTGGTATAATAATAATAATAACAACCAACCAACCAACCAACCATAACAATCATGATATAATTTAACACCATCAAACAACATCATCTGCCTATCCCAGGTGCTTGGGAAGGACTCGCTAGGTGGATAAAAATGCCAAATCCAGTCTAAACATCTGGCTGATTGTGCAACCAACCATTATTTCAGTTGTAGAGTTCTTGGAATTAAACTCTTTCAGTTGAAATAAGTGTGCTTACTATGAAACCATACTATATAGATGATTCTTACCTTGGTAATAAACACAGATGTTGATGACTGTGTGTATGAGTATTTTTTGCTGTAATGCTAAGAATAGATGTATGTACACACTAAGAGAGCAACTATGCATGTCTCCCAGAAGCTATAAGGATGTCAGAATTCTCTGATTGGAGAAGATTGGAGGAAGTCTTTCAGCATTGGATGGAGACATCTATCATTGGATTCCCTTTCCTTCCAGTCTTTAAAGGCAGCAGTTCTTGTAAATCTCAAAAGGGTTCAAGTAAAGAAACTTGCAATTACAAAAAAAAAAAATGTTGAAGCTTACAAAAACTCCCCAAAAGGACAGTGAACACTGGTCTTTTCTCACTGGGGTAGTTTGATGATAATGATCTAGGTTTAATTTCCATTCTTCCGTTCCTAGTGATGTGGAGAGAGCCCATGATGGAGGTTCACCCAGCTACAGCAAATGGTTTGAAAGCGATGGAATGTTAATAAACATTCTGAGTCAATATCCTAGTGTATATTAATACTGAGTTGATATATTCTGCATTTTTCCTGCCGGATCTTGTTTGACAAAAAAGTAGTTTGCTTTAGAAATTCACTCCAGGAAGAAGAGAATTTCAGTGAAACTTTCACGGGTGATGGATGAAAAGGCATGTGATTGTGTATCTTGTTGTCTTGTTTGAATACCATCATCTTCCTGTAACTCAGAGCCAGTAAGGTATAGTGGTTTCAAGTCTCCATTCAATCCTGGAGCTCACTAGATGACTTTGGGTTGGATATTTCGGCCTAATCTGCCCCACAACTTACTGTGGGGAAAATATAAGGAGAGGACCCCCCCCCAGCCCCCACTATTTTGTTATTTTCAATTCCCAGGGAAAGGTGGAAAGTAAATAGATGAAATATGTAGAATGGGATGGGGAAACGATGACCCTCCAAACTATTGAACTACATTTCCCAGCAGCCCTTATGAGCAAGGCAGATACTGAAGGAAGCTTACTGTAATTCAGAAACATCTATAGGGCCATAGATTCCTTACTCTCTGATATACATTCAGTTATGGAACCTAAATACAATGACTGTCTAGAAAGATGAAAATCTACAGCAGTGTTTCTCAACCTCAGGGACTTTAAGACGTGTGGACTCCAACTCCCAGAATTCCCCAGCCAGCTGGGGAATTCTGGTAGTTCGAGTCCACACGTCTTAAAGTCCCTGAAGTTGAGAAACACTGATTTATAGGATAGAATTCTGCAGCATGGCTGCATTATCTTGTACATAGACAACCCATGTTCCAGTGATTGTACAGCCCACAGCTTTCTATTGGAATGAACTTTTGACCTGAAAATTCACTTTTTTTCTCCTTCCCTTTGTTTCCTTGCTGCATAGGATGCCAAGGCCACCCCGAAAACCCTTAGTTTGCAGGAGAGCTGAGCCAAATGTGAACGTGTTGAGTTAAATTACTAAATAACTGAAAGTGCTTAAAAACAACCATGTTCACACATTTTTAATTTAAAGCCTGCTAAATCCTTTTAAAATTCATTTGTATTTGCAATTACTTAAACTGTGAGCTCTGCACTGGAGGGAGCGAAGTGATAGATTTTAAATGTGCAGCTGGAGGAAATATATAAAATTCAATTGATGAGTCTGGCAGAGAATTGATGCCACAATATGTACCCAGTGGCATTTTCTCTTTCTTACCTGCCTGGCTTCAGAACATTATCAGAAAGTCGATACGGTGAGCCAATATAGTGATACACTTGGGGTCATAATGCCCTCATTCTGATTAAACCCGAGGTGCTCGGATGGTGGATTAGAATGGACAGACAGCCTGACTCCATTGCTCCCCGTGAATGGCTCACGAAGTACTTGACTCAATTTAGCTCAAGGTCTCCTGTATTGTTATCAATGACCCCAACAGCTAGCCAATAATACAGGATGTCTGTCTCCACAAGGCTAAAACTGGAGGGGAATACAGCATGTCACCAGCATCCTTCCCACCGACTCTCTCCCTCTGGGGATCCTGTCACTGAGATCATGTTTCCTTTATAATTCTGCCTTCTCTTGGATCCTTGCCTCTTCTCTCTCTTTCTCTCCTCCCCCATCCCAATTTATTAGTGCTTTCAACTCCCTCAACATTAGCATTATGCTTCTTCCATTCCCAGAAAAATCAGACTCATCAGGAGCAACTTAAATAAATTTACTTTCTAGAAAAAAAAAAGTGATCACTTAGCAGGACAAAACTGTCTTTAGTCAATTCAATTATGGCTGCATCTAGAAGAAGTTCTGCTTGTTTGCTTATTTGTGTAGAAGATGTAGAATTCTAGATAATGAGTGGTTCTCTGAACAAAATATTGGGAATGATAGAGAAAGTTCAAAAACAGGTGGATTAAGCATTCTCTCATTTTCACTCTCCATTGTTCTCTCTCTTGGTCTTTTGATGGTGTTTCAAAATGGTGTTTTGAAATTCTCAATAAATTTTTGGACAGAGAAACAGGGTGCCAATTTCTCCAAATCTCTTTAAGGAAAGGAGAGATTATCCTGTATTACCTTAGCAATGTCAGAAGCAAGTGAGAGCCTTCTATAGTTTCTTCAGAATTCATTTGAGATTGACTAAGGAGATCACATTACAATGGAAGACAGGAGATTCAGATACCCTTTTGAAATACCATCCTCCATCCATGAAAAGAGTTAGGAAAAAATGCAGGAGAATTTCTTTCCCAGTCGTAATATATATCTATGATCCAGTTAAGAATGCTGATAGATGTGATCAAAGCCACATCATCCAGTATTTTAACAGTTTCAGCCAGATACTTCCAGTGGTTTACTGTCTCCAGAAGCAGTTTTTATTATTAAGAGAAGGGAGAGCAGAAGGCAAGTAGAAAAGCACACTTTTCTGGATTTCATTTTTTAAAAATAAATACAACTTCAAAGATCCAAAGGATGGGAGTAGGCCACACTGAACATGGTGATCTTGCTTCTAATATGCATAGCTATAATTATTAAAAGACGCTTGCTCCTTGGGAGGAAAGCTATGGCAAGCCTAGATAGCATATTAAAAAACAGAGACGTCACCTTGCCGACAAAGATCCGCATAGTCAAAGCTATGGTTTTTCCAGTAGTAATGTATGGCTGTGAGAGCTGGACCTTAAAGAAGGCAGAGCGCCGAAGAATTGATGCCTTTGAACTGTGGTGCTGGAGAAGACTCTTGAGAGTCCCCTGGACTGCTAGGAGGTCAAACCAGTCAATCTTAAAGGAAATCAACCCTGATTGCTCATTGGAAGGATCGATAATGAAGCTCAAGCTCAGATACTTTGGTCACCTAATGCGAAGAGAGATCTCTTTGGAGAAGACCCTGATGCTGGGAAAGATTGAAGGCAAAAGGAGAAGAGGACGGCAGAGGATGAGATGGTTAGATAGCATCACTGAAGCAATGAGCATGAAACTGAGCAAACTCAGGGAGGCAGTGAAGGACAGGAAGGCCTGGCGCAATATGGTTCATGGGGTCATGAAGAGTTGGACATGACTTAACGACTAAACAACAACAACAATAATTATACCAAAAAAGAAAAAAAGCAAGTACCAGAACTTGGAACTGGGTTTTAAAGTAAACAAACAGCCAGTGAAAATATAAAATTGGTGTAGGGTGCAAAGACTAGCTGCTTCTGAACGCAGATGGTCCATTTTTGTTGTTTTAGTTTTTAGTTTTTGTGCGCCTCCCAGATTCATTGGAAGTTGGGTGGCATACAAATTTGATAGATAGATAGATAGATAGATAGATAGATAGATAGATAGATAGATAGATAGGGCTTCTTTTGCTAATAAGTACTTATAGACCAATGTTCATTAACAATTTTCAGTAATGGCCATGCAGGCTGGGAAATTCTAGGAGATTTAGCACACACATCTAGAAGTTGTCAAGGTTGGGAAACACTGTTAGACCTTTTTACCAAGATTTTGACTAGTTAAAAACTATTACATCTCATAATAGCCATCGTTACTGTATATCTTATGATGGTGAAGTCTATTGGTGGTAAGAGTACAGTGACCCTTCTTGTCTGGGACATCGCTGTCCATGGTTTCATGTATCCACAATTCCTAAAAAGATATCAGATTTCAGTCTACGTAGTAAAGGTTTTCATGTATCAACAGTTTTGGCCACTTTTTTTGTTACGAGAACTGCTTTTTTACTGAATCTGCTGCAGATTGTGTTCCATAACCTGCTATCTAACTATATTAGGGATGGAGAATTTTGTAAAGCAATATCACATGCTCTCCATTTTTTCATGACAGTTTCAAAACTAAGTCAACTTGAGAGCTGTTCGATAGCATATATATATGTATATGTATGTATGTATGTATGTCTTGGATGAATATCTAAGCCTTGATTACTAATTAATTTCTTGTTTGTCAACTAGCTCTAAAAGTTTACTACCTATGTTTGACATCATTTTTGTGAGTGCAGTTAGAACGGGGTGACCCAACACATTCTTCTTTTGGAACTTCCCCAGTGCTCAAGTGTACTTGTGAACATCAGTACAGATCTGCAGAAGAACACAATCCAGGTAGTCACAAACAAGTCAACTATGATGTAGTGGAAGAAGAAATTAAAAGAATGGGGGCATTATAGAAAGTGAGTCTTAGAGACAATCCAGCCCTTTTTCTCTACATAAGAATCTTGAGTGACCCTGCTGTGGAAAAGCAAGATATGAATCCTAGAAGTAAAATAAATAAAGTGGATATTGGATCTAGAACAAATAAAGTGGATCTTGGATCTAGAACATGCAAGGCAGATGGCCTATCTTTAAATGCTTCCACTGAAGAAAGATAGCCTGTTCCAATGTTGAAAAGCTCTTATCATTAAGCAATCCAGTGTCAATCAACAGCTGAAGGGTCAGTTGTCATAAACTGCAAGAAAAAATAAACATACTGAAAAAGCATAAGCACATATATCAGCCATTACCAGTTTCTCTGGGAATTTTAGAGGAGATATGCCTGCAGGGTCAGGTTGTTAATCTTCCTTTATTAGTCAATACTTCTAATGTTTTTTTTTTTTTCCCTGTGCTCTGCTGCAATCCATCCCATTTGTCAATGTGTGAGTAATAACTAGTAGATGCCGAGGACCAGCACGTGACAGGTATATTAACCTTTTTTAGCTGTGACATAGGGCAAATGATTGGGACCCAAGAAACGAGGAGTTATCCGCACACTTATATTGAAACACCTATATAAAACAATAGCAAGCATAAGTGATGGGTGAATAAGGGACATGTGAAGTAAACCATCTGGAAATTGCTCAATGGGGAGAGAAGCAGAAATTCCTATTTTATTCTTTTTCCCTGCTCCAGCTTTATTTGGCTGACTTGTTGCTTCATCCCAGAAGTACAGAATTCCAACTTATGTGGCTTCTATTACAGACAGTAAGGAAGATGACCTTGATGGAAATATGCAGGCACCATTACTTTGGCAAAATGGGCTGAAACTTTATTTAAAGTCCAGAACAGCCAGAAAACATTCAGAAGCAACTCAGGCAGACCCTCCCTAATACACAGGAGTATAAGACGGGGAGGAGATCTAGCACTATTAGACCATTGCACTATTGCAAGATTCTGTTATTATAGCCAATCTCAATAAAAGTAGTTATTAGCTTTCCATTGCTACCTTGTATATTGCATTTCTATGTTTTCGCCATTTCTTCCTTTGCTGATCAGCCCACAAGCTAAACACTGGTAATCAGAGGTGAATCAGTGAACCCTCATCATTTTAGCTTCCCCAATTGTTACATTTCCCATAATGCCACATGCAGCCTGTGGCATTATGGGAAAATAAAATTGGTGGGAGACTTCCTGAATTGATGCTGTGTCCTGATAAATATACAATTGGGAGTAAAAGATAGATGGGCTTAGCATCAGGACCAGTTTGGCTGGGATGCTTGAATCTCAGAAATGACTCTTGGATGATGTAATGGTAATCCTGGATCTTCTCGCTAGATTTCCATGCTGGTTGAAGGCTTCTCCTACAGTCTCATCCAAGTCTTTATTTATAAAGAGTAAGAAAAATGCCCTTGATAGAGATAGAATAAGAAGGAGGAGGAGGAGGAGGAGGCACAGCACAATGAGACTTGCCAGATTATAGCCAATCTCAGTAAAAAGTAGTTTTAGCCTACCTGTGGAGTTGATTTCTTGATCTGGTCTACCTAGTAGGGCTGAACTACTACAGCTGGCTGTTCAGAAGCTTTCCTGGCAAATCTTCATCGGTGCTTCCAGGTGCTTGTTCTTGATTATGGACACCTGCTAGTAGAAAGGTGATTTAATGGAACCTTACACTAAAATCATTTGGGGGCAATAAGGGGGATTATGTTTAAACGGTTTGTTTGTTATCCTTATAACAATCTATTTGTTTTACCATGACAAAGCTTGCCTTACAATGAGTTGGATCATCAAACTAAATATTTTTCACTTTACTCTCTTGCTGGCTTTCTAGAGTCTCAGGCACAATAATTTTTAGCATCGAAGGGTTAACCTACTGCATACAGATTAAATAGTTCTCTACTGCTACTATGACTTCTGACCCTCTCCCTCCCCAATAGTTATCTCCTTTTATCTTCTGCTTCATTTTAGTAGATAACAACACTTAACTGATATTGGCTGACCACGATATTGCTAAAGAGGGTCAGTTCTGGATGGCTAGTGTTGGATGGGAGACTACCAAAAAGTCCCAGGTCTGTAGGCTAAATGAAAAGTAAACCACAACATGAGGTATGGATGAAGCAGCCACAGTAACTCACAAAGCCGCTAAAATTCATATGTTGTGTAAGCACCGCGTCTATTTCGCCTGGAAAGGAGTTGAAGTGGAAAAGGAAGGAAAAAGAGCATCACAACAATGTATCTGGGTGTGTGTCTGTTGGAGCTGTTTGCTTTGTGTGCACATAGCAGGTTGATGAGGAGAGATTTTCATTACCTGAAAAATTGAATATCTTTTAATGGAAACATCATATTCACTCAGCGGGAAGATCCCAAATGTTTCAATGAGTCAATACACAGAAACATCTGGCTCCATCTCTGCAGATGTAGATGACATTTGTAATCTTTAATTTTTCTTCAAATATTAATGCTGCTTAATTGAAAATTTTCAGGGAAAATGATGAAATTTGATGAAGCTATTACAGATGCGTCTTTCACAGCACCGGCTTTAATTCACGTCCTTATTTCTAAAAGGACAAGTATTCCATATTGTCATGAGCATAATAGTTTAATCCCCCTCCCCAACTTATATAAACTGTATTTATTACCAGTTAAACAATACATGAGGCTGTATACTGTCACCCTGCTTATTTAACCTATATGCAGAGTACATCATGAGAAATGCCAGGCTGGAAGAATCACAAGCCGGAATTAAGATTGCAGGGAGAATCATCAACAACCTCAGATATGCGGACGATACCACCCTAATGGCAGAAAGTGAAGAAGAACTAAAGAGCCTCTTGATGAGGGTGAAAGAGGAGAGTGCAAAAGCTGGCTTGAAACTCAACATTAAAAAAACTAAGATCATGGCATCTGGACCCATCAATTCCTGGCAAATAGAAGGGGTAGAAATGGAAGCAGTAACAGACTTCATTTATTTGGGCTCCAAGATCACCGCAGACGGAGACTGCAGCCATGAAATTAAAAGACGCTTGCTCCTTGGGAGGAAAGCTATGGCAAGCCTAGATAGCATATTAAAAAGCAGAGACGTCACCTTGCCGACAAAGATCCGCATAGTCAAAGCTATGGTTTTTCCAGTAGTAATGTATGGCTGTGAGAGCTGGACCATAAAAAAGGCCGAGCGCCGAAGAATTGATGCCTTTGAACTGTGGTGCTGGAGAAGACTCTTGAGAGTCCCCTGGACTGCTAGGAGGTCAAACCAGTCAATCTTAAAGGAAATCAACCCTGATTGCTCATTGGAAGGATCGATAATGAAGCTCAAGCTCAGATATTTTGGCCACCTAATGCGAAGAGAGATCTCTTTGGAGAAGACCCTGATGCTGGGAAAGATTGAAGGCAAAAGGAGAAGAGGACGGCAGAGGATGAGATGGTTAGATAGCATCACTGAAGCAATGAGCATGAAACTGAGCAAACTCAGGGAGGCAGTGAAGGACAGGAAGGCCTGGCGCAATATGGTTCATGGGGTCACGAAGAGTCGGACACGACTTAACGACTAAACAACAACAAACAATACATGACAATCCAAATTTAACCAGACTTCATCCTGCTCTGTATTTAGCACAACAAAAGAAGCGTTGTTATTGTTACGTAGAATAATATCTATACAGAAAATCTCCTTTCTGTAATGCAATAGTCCAGGGTTTCTCAACCTTAGCAACTTTAAGATATATGGACTTCAACTCCTAGAATTCTGGGAGTTGAAGTTCACATATCTTGAAATTGCCAATGTTGAGAAACACTGCATAGTCAAACATGGAGGCACTTACTGAAGCGGAAAATAAGGCAGAGTCCATTGGCTTTGGGAGAATAATATCCAGTAGACCAAAGTCATCTCAGGTAGGACATAGTCTCAGGTCCAGGGAAGCCCAATTGGTAGACCAAAGTCACCTTGGACAGAGCATTGTGGAAGATGCTGGCTGGAGCTGTTGCCTCAGCAAGGCATAAAACTCCATTCCATTATTTCTGCCTTCTAAGCAGTAGAGTCTAAGTAGACTTGAAAAGTCAGTTTTGAGGCAGGAATCTTTAAAATTATTATTCAGAATGATCAAGCAGGGTTTATAAAAACTAGGCAAGCAGCAGATAATATTAGACTAGTTGTAGATCTAATAGGCCTAAAAAAACAACAACCCAAAGATCAATTTGTAATTTTATCATTAGATGCTGAAAAAGCCTTTGACAAAATATGTAAACAGTGTATGTTTGCTGAATTAAAACAGGTTTGGATTTCCTCTGGAATTCATATAATGGATTAAGATACTATATGAGTCACCGACATCTAAAGTAAAGGTTAATGGCATGTTTCCGCTACTTTCCCACTATTTAGAGAAACTTAGACAAGGCTGCCCACTTTCACCCTTGCTTTTTAATATTTGCATGGAACCCTTGGCTTGTGTTATTAGACAACACAGGGAGATTTACAGAATAGTACATAATTCAGTTGAATATAAATTGGTTTTATTTGCAGGTGATATTCTTTTGTTCATTCTAAACCTCATACTATTATTCCAGTGTTGATGGAAATGATAGTTGCGTTTAGTAAAATACCAGGATATTCTATTAAGTGGTCCAATTCAGAATTGATGCTAATAGGTGAAAATTTGGTTACTCATCCATTTAAGGAATATCAGTTCCATATTTGTACTGAATCTACTAAATACCAAAAGATATAACTCAGTTAGCAACATGTAATACAAATAAAATATATAGGGAGGTTTCTTCAGATATTGATAGATGGGAGTCATTAAACCTCACCCCTTGGGGAAAGGTGAATGCTCTCAAAATGAACATTATTCCCAGATTAATTTATATTCTGAGTCCCAGTTCATATATCTGGAAAATATTTTCAGAAAATAAATTGTTTGTTTAGAAAATCTCTACGGGGTTCTTTGATTCTGAGAATATCTTTACAGAAAATGCAATTACCAATTAATGAGGAAGGATTCAGTTTTCCCAATCTGCAACTGTATCAGAATACTTACCTGTTGTCAAGTATTAAATATTGGAAACCAACAATTGGTGTTAATTTTCCGATTTGGGCAACTTTGGAATATACATATATAGCACCTTTGGTTCGATGGACAGTATTAGGATAGAAATATACTAGAACTTTAGTATCTCTAGAAACAGTTGTGTCAGAAAGTTATGGAATGTGATGTCCAATAAAAGATTTGACCCCTTTTCTCATGCTAAATTCACTTTATGGGGAAACCCAACTCTAAAAATTGGGAAAAAGATGATGATATGGGAAAATTGGATGGAGGCGGGGATATTGACTTTGCACCAATTGATAGATGATAAAGATGAATTTTTAACATATGCTGTGTTAAGAGATAAATATCAACTATCAGATGTAGCCCAGTGGCAATATTTAAACTACAACATTTGTTAACAATTTTGTTTGAATCAGCAGCATTTTCAGCCTTGGAGACACCCAAGATACTAGAACAACTTGTTAAACCTTGAAAACTAAAAAAACTAGTTTTTATAGATATTTATTTTCAATAAATCAATTTGATATGCAGATGCTAAGAAATGAGTGGAATAAAGAATTAGAGGTTCCTATATCGCCTAGAAAATGGGAAAGCGTTTTAACTTCTATACCAAGTGTCAATGGAGCTTAAACTAAGACTTATACAACAAAAAATAATATTTAGGATTTATTGCACACTATTACATTTGAATAGAAAACGTCTAAGACCGGATTTTGTTGGAGATGTAAAAAGGATAATGCTTCTTTAACACATGTTTTTACAATGTCCTATACTTACTAATTTCTGAGAGAAAGTACTGGATTATATAAATATGACAGTGCAACAAAAACTAAAACTTTCAGAAGATAATATTCTTTTGAATTACATACCTATTACATGGGTATTGACAACTGGAAATGTAAATAGATTCTCTGTGCCCTTACTATGGCCAAAAGGCTGATATTGCAACATTGGAAAGATAAACATATGGCCCCATTCACTCAATGGATCAAAGACCTGATTGCATTTGCCACCTATGAGCGGATTGCCTATAGACATAGACTTTGTATGGACAAATATAATTAAATATGGAACTCATTTATACAGCATATAGTAGGTTAAAGACGAATGATAGTTATATATGTGTTTCAGAAATAAATATTTATGTACTTGAATTATATTTACACTAGATAAGTATATATAGAATTGTAACAGTTGTAATGATATACTGTTTCTTTTCTTTTCTCAACCTTTTTTAAAAGCACTTTTAATGTGTTGTTCCTTTTTTGAGAATGTATGTATTTGCATTATAATTATTTTTGTTTTTGTTTTATTTTCCTTGTTTGTTATTATTTTAAAATAAAAAAAATTGGGGGGTAGGAATGTCATGGAGCAGGAAGATGACAACCCCCTGTTTGTGCCTTCTCCTACACTTGAAGCTGCAGAATGTGGTAGGAATAATTCAAAGAAAGAAAAGAAAAGTCAAAAGTCAAAACAAAATATTTTATTAAATTTATCATTGATAACATATAAAGTATCAAAATTGTGGCCTAATTACAATACAACATTATGGCCCATTGATATATTTAAATAACAATAATGATGAGAACTAGTTATTAATATTTCAGAAATATGTAGACCTGCATTGCTGCATCATGTATATTGTCTATGGCCTTCAGTAGCCTACCATTGTTCTTCAGGTCTAAGATTTTAAGATGGTTTTGGCAATTAAAGACAAATATTTGAATTGACCATATTTACTCTAATTCAGGTTCTCTTTAGAGTTGTATAGTTCCCTACCCAGCATTATCCTTTGCTTAGCTCTAGTGAATCAATTCCATGGTGATATTAGGGATTTTTAAAAAATCAAATATACTTCTTAATGATGCTTGGATCATTATCCAAAAAGAACGAATTGGGTCAAGTGTTAACAGCATGTGCATTAAAGAAAGATGGGGGAGAAAAAACCAAGAATCTACCATCTGTTCCAGAAACTGTCTTGGGGGAACAACACAGACTCAACAATGAAGAAATAGAACAAAGTTCCCAACCTGTTTTTCATTAATTTTTATAAGAATTGCTTTTTCTACCAAATGTATAAAGTAGCTATAATAATTAAGTCTTAGATGATATACATTGCAGAACTGGGGCAGGTGTGTTAAGAACTAGCCTATCTCTGATGGCATGGTAAATCTATACATGTACTGTATTTACTTTTATTTTACTGGAGTTGAAAAATTCCTCCTCAGTTTCACCTCCCATTGATAGCAGGTTGTCAGTTCTGATCTGAAAAGAATGGAGAGAGGAAAGCTGACAGTAGCTTTAGTGTAGTAGCATTCTTGAGTTTCTCCAGAGATAGCAATTTTTTTCCCAGCAGACCCTAAAATCAGAGTAACATTGATTGGCTTCAGCACAATTTTGCAAGATGTCACCATTGTGTAGCATCTTCTGAGAAAACCAGTTACAACCAGAGCAAAGCTTCTAATGGTGTGGTCAGTAAGACCTCAAAATAAATGATGACATCAAAGAAGCAAGTGGATATAAGGTTTCAGGGGGTGCTTTCCCCATCTCCAAACCCCTAGTAGACAAACCAAAAGTTGCCTTGAGAATTTTTAGACTAATCTTAGTAAAAGAGCTTGCCATCTTATATTTTGAATTCCTAAAAAGCAATGTAAAGAAGAAAGCCACAGATACTAAAGAACATTTCAAAGCATTAAAAATAATAAACATTTCAAGACAGAACCACAGACAAGCCACCAACTTCAGTCAATGCAAATGCCATCTAGCAAATATATTAGAAGAAAACATATTGGATATTGAAATGTCAATCCTTAACAACATTTTTACAACTAAAGGTCCAATGTTATAACAAAGCATCACCCTTAGAAATATGTGCATCAAGATAAATTATTGTCAAAGATTTTCAAATATATTTCTTATTTATTTATTCATTCTGCAAATTTATATGGCTTAATTAAATAATTCTGGAAGGCTAAAAAGGCATAAGAAAACAGAATAAAACAAAAAACCCAATACCCCTGAGCAGAATCAGGTTTGAGAAGATCCACAGATAATTAAGACTTCATGTACTTCTGATTTGGGATCCATGGAGAGAAATAATATCTAAACTAGGTGACAATTTGGTCACTTCCATCCAATGCCACCATTTACCAGTAAATGGGGAACAAATGCTTTACGCAAGCAAGATGTAAAATTACTGACCTTGTTGCGTGAATATTAAAAATTGCTTTTATGAGCCACCTAGAACATTCTGTAGATGGACAGTCTTGTTCCTACATCAATATTACCTTGATCTTCATCAACAAGAGCTCAGCTTGAGTGGTTGCTATTTCTAAGTTGTGTTGCTTATGATCAATTTAAAAATGAATTCAAACTTTTTTGTAATTTAAACTCTTGGACCTGAATGTTGAATATCTGTTAGCGTGCCAGTGTACATAAGCTACTTCTAAACAGGGGGACAGAAAGAAATAAGAAAACAAGTTGCATTTCTGCTTTATACCATGAAAGGTCTTTGCAAACTTTTTCTTCTTTGTATAACAACTTTATTAAAGATTATAATTAGAATAGTAAAAAAAAAAAACCGAATACAAACTAAAAGCAAGATAGAAGAATAAAAAGAAAGAAGGTGCAGAAAAGAGAAAAAAAGGAAAAAGAGAAATAGAAATAGAAAAGAAAGTAACAATATAGTAAAGAAAAAGAAAAATATATAAAGAAGTAACTCCCCCCTTCATCACAAGTATAAACAATTTTAGTAATTTATCACCTTCTCTTAAAGTACAACAAATGATCTCTTCTTCCCATATCCCACCTCTTACCTATAAACAAATCCTTAAAGCCTCATCATTTCAGTCCTGATGTCAGCAAAAGTCCATTAAGGGTTACCAGAGATAAAATCATATCTGTTTGAACCTTGATCAAATAAACCAATGTTATATTCCTTCCTTTACTAACAATCTTGATCTTTAGTCCCTTCAAATAATGTCCTAGAACTTGATTTTTTTCCCCATTTTTTCTTTATCCCTTCTCACAAAATTCTTCAAAGCTTTAACAAGCTTTTGTAATCCAGTGTAAGAAAATTATCCACTTCACTCTCTTGGGTTATTGTTTGAATATCCCTTTTAATTATTAAAACATCAGCTGGTTTCTTTTATATGTCCAGTGTAACATCTTTTTCCATGTCATTCTTGTAGCCTCTCATTTGTAAATCCCCTTTCAACTAAGTCTTGATCTTGTCAGGTAAAAATTGTTGCTCTTCCATAACATCTTTTAGAAACAGTCTCTTAATAGAGGCAGATGTCTCTGTTGACACTATTAATATTACCTTCTGCATCCATTTTTCAAAAATATCCTTCAATATGTCCACTTAGAATATTTTGCTTTACTCTGTAATTGTAAGTCAAGTTTATATGTTGTTCTCTTGTAATTGTAATCTTTAGTGTCCAATTTTTAAAATCTTATCTTTTTATTTTTTTAAAAGAAATTCAAAACAAAAGCATTTTTCCATGGGAAGGATTCTTTATAATTAATTCCAAAATCTTATTTCAAATTTATCTAACTTTCTAAAATCAAAGTTTTAATCAC
This sequence comes from Python bivittatus, assembly GCF_059951505.1. Taxonomy (NCBI): domain Eukaryota; kingdom Metazoa; phylum Chordata; class Lepidosauria; order Squamata; family Pythonidae; genus Python; species Python bivittatus. The sequence goes on from NW_028277058.1 coordinate 52,534,669, forward strand.
CCTTTTGCTGTTTATTCCAAAAAAACTTTTTTAAAGTTCTTAAATTTGTAGCTGAAACTTTCTTTTGCTAAGGATTGAAGGAAACTCACCCAGTGCTGTCAAACTTGTTGATCCAAAGGTTCCTAATAGCTGAAAAGCAGTTAACAAGATATTTCCAAAAGGGATTAGAAAAGGAAGTATGTGAACTTAGTGTCCTTTCAAAGGTGCTGACTGTGGCTTGAGCAAGATGGCCATTCCCTCTTGTCCCAGAGCTCTAGACCAACTGGAGACTGCAATCTTGTGGGTTCCTCATGAGGAGTAGCTGTCTGGAGCACTTGTGGGCAATCTCAATTCCTCTCCTTGTCCAGAGAGGTTTCCAAGAACTGGTCTACTTCATTCCACCATGGTTGTCAGCTCCGCTTTTTGTGGAGTTGTCTTCAGTCCGCCATTTCTTTCTCCAGAAATCTGCAAACTTTTACTTTTAAATATACATTTCTCTAACCAGTGTGTGCCCATTTACATGCATATAGAGGAGGTCACTAAGAAAATGATCACAAAAAGGAGTTTGGCAACCCAGGAGAGGGAAGAGGCAAAAGAGAGACAAGGAAGAAGAGAAAGGAAGGGCCAAGGAGGTGAAGATACTGTCAGTGTTCCCTTTTTATCCTGTCCATTAGCCTAATTCCACACATTGTGTATCATAATTCACCTGGCCCAAGTGGCTCCCACTTAATCTTTGTTATGTTCACTTTCCATTTGTTCTGCCATGAGATAAATCTGTCTTCTAATACTTTCTTCATACAAAACTCATACCTGATCATCCTTCCTACTTTCATTCTTATTTCTCTCATTTCCTCCCTCTTTCTCCGTATCATTTTTTTCTAAGATCCACCCTGGACATTACCACATAATGGTCTTTTCCACATTCAGAACTTCTTGTCAACCTTACATTGCTCAGGAATTCTCCCAATCCTTCATCATAAACAATCAAATCAGTCACATGTCAGACCCATTCCTTTGAAATGTATACACATTATCAGACTTTGCTGGAACCACATGTTTTGAATCAGGTTATTTTCTAAATAGATTTTCATCAAATGAAAAGCCAGTGTGATGTAGTGGTAGTGAGGTACTGGAATAGGAATAGGAATGGAAGCCAGCTGGGTCACCTTGGGCCACTCACTCTCTCTCAGCCCTAAATTGGGAAGGTGAAAAACATTTATCTGTCTACCCACACTGGACCAGCATGGTAGGTTACGGCCCATAACCTTCAAAGAAGAGGCCTTCATCCTGCAGCGGTTTGATTCAGGATGTCAATAATAACTCACCAAATAATCATTATTCTAATACATTTTTGAGTCATCAACCAGCCTCACAAAAATGTTTCTTTAATCTCTCATTTCAGCCCTACTGATCCATTCATGTCATCTAACTTTTTTTACCAAATTGTGTTCATTAGAATGTAACAAAGATTTTTCTTAAAATCATCAATTTTTCTTTCATTATCACCATTCACAGCAATCTAGATGATGTCAGTTCATACTTTCTGAAATACATTTTAGCTCTTTCAATTCATAATAAAATCTACACTTCCACTTTCATACATGTATTCATCAACACCACTCTACAAAATCAAACCACCTTTATTCTAATTTGTTGTATCTCTCCCTTTTAGTTTCAGAAACACAACATGCATATTTTTCTGTGTTTATTTTGATAGGTTAATTCATGCTATTTACTATATATTTCTCTTACATTCCAAGTTTCAGTCTTCTGCACACGATGGCCATCAACAAATCAGCCCGTGAATATTGACTACCACTACACATAATAGCTTTGGTCAGCCAAAGCTTTCATGTAATGCTGTTTACTAGGATAAAGAATGAGTGGACTAGGTTACCAACTTTAATTCTAACTATGCCATGTACAGCTAATGGTGAGGATGACACTAGTTAGTTTTCACACATTTTGGCCAATATACCACAAGCACAACCGAACCCCAGTTTTACCCAATGTGTGTACTCTGTTCTATGCAAAGTCAGATCTCTAATTTTAGAAACCATTCTCACGCCAACATAATATTACCCACATTCCATCAACTTGGAGGTACATGCAGTGGCTGATACACATTTAGGATAAGATGATCTATGTATTTTAAAACTTCATTTTCTAAAAAAGCCTGACCATATAATTTTGTGAGTCAAATATATGCTTACAAAGTTGCTAGACTGGATACCATATTGTGAATGCTGGTACTTTGCCAACGATCATGATGTGCCACTTGGATCAAGCAAGTGATTTGTTAGCTATAATATCGATGCATAGCATCAGCTAGTACACAAACCGAGAAAACAAATTCTATAGTTACTAGACAGGTACAGTTGGGAAGTTCTGGTGAAAGCCCAAGTTCAATTTGCAGTTGGTAAATATGCTAATGATTTCTTTTAGCTGCAATAGGTCTTTGTGAAAGTACCATGAGACTTTTTAAATCCACTGCTTGCTTTTGATCAATTGCTTAATTATTTTAGCTTGACAATAAAATTAAACAGTTAAGGGCTGGTCTTGTGGCAACAGGAAATTCAATTTCCCATGTTGCTTTCAGAAGCAAATCACAAATGCAGCTTCCTGAATAATGTTTGTCCTCCTTCCATCTTTTGGAACATCTCCTGAGCAGATAATCAATCTAGCAATTCTGGCACGTGGTGGTACCAATCAGACCATGGAGCTTCAGGTAACAGCAGAGAACCTTATGGTGAATATTATAAAGATGACTTAAAATTGTGTACATAAAGTATTTTTGAATACTAAAAGATACCCTACAACTCGTAACGTAACGCTGATTTTTTGGAGAGACGATCCATGGGTGAATGCTATCACAACTGTGTAGCAAGACTCAGTGATACAGTTAGACCTCAGATGTTCCAATACGTGCATGAACTTACATCTTAGGATATGATTCATGATAATTCCCTCTGGACTGCACATTTAAAAGGAAATTAAAATCATGTTTTTTTCTTCTGTGCTATGCAGGGACCTGTCCAGGCAGTTGCCAGGAGTCAACAGTGACTTGAAGGCACTATATATACACTATATATAGCACAGAAAAAAAACAATATTTATAGCTCATATGAGTGTGTACACACACACACACCCATAAATTTGGGATAAAAATTCCTCACAATCTGTATTTTGTGATTCTGGGTGGGAATTTTTGGATGTTAACTACCATTGCCCAAATAGGGTTATATGAAATCAGATTATGCCCCATCCTATGCAGTAGTTGTGGGGTTATTGACTTTTTTCAGACAGGAGCTCTTCCTAGTCCTACAGGGTAAAGATTCAAACCAGGAACTTCCTCATGTTAAGCATGCATTTTGCTACTAAGCTGTTACTCCTCCCAAGGAGGCAGACAAACTGGAGGAAGAAGAAATGGTGAAGAGAATGGGAGACGTGATGAAGCATGAACAGAACATCAAAACCAAACATGGAGTCTTTGGATACCTGTAGCAGATTTCTGCAACTGTCTAGCCCCTATTGATTCCTCCTATTGGACAAAATAATCCATTGTCTAAAAGATATGTCCCACTGGTAAGACCTTTGTTTCTCTCTAAAAAAAAAATAACCCACAAAGCACGTGTCTGAGATTAGTGGGGGAATCTTAACTCCCTTGTTACCTTTGGTTAGTGGAAACCCTCACATTTCAGAGGCTGGAGGGAAGAGAGGAAAGAAAGCTGAAAAGGCTAGAATGGAAACTAGACAGATAGTGTCAAAGTAAGTATATTCATCTGGTTTCTGGGTGGGCTTGCTCACTACCAGTGGCTAGCCTTGGATCTTAAGATATTGCTGTGTGATCAACCCCTGACACCTAGCTTGTGTTTGGATTTTGTTTAGAACAGTGATTCTCAGAAAACAAGCCTAGATCCCCTGGGAGTGAGGGGACAAGCACTTTTGAGAGAGGGTTGCACTTACTCTGCTTGGAGAAACCAGCTTTCAGCTTGTCCAGGCATTGTGCGAGAAGTGGAATAGTTATCCAGCTGTGTCTTTGCAAGCCAGGCTGATGTACCTAATGCTGGATTACTGTCAGAATCCAAGGTGCCAAGGGTGGCTGCCACATTTATCCCCCCTGCCCTCCACCCTCCCTGCTCTGGAGATGCCTTTATCTCTTTTTCACCTGCCTGCTAGTCCTTTATTCTCTAGGAGTGTGTGTATCTGTGTATGTTGGAGAGATGGAGGGAAGCAGGGTGGCAAGACAAAACTTGCTTCTTTTAGGACTTCCTTGTTCCCTGTTACTCATTATTTAATTCCTGATTTGGAAAAGAATGGCAGAGGTTGGAAGCAAACTCTGATGAATTTCACCAGGAGGTGAGTACATCTCCCAACATGGAGAAAAGCTCACCCCGTCATCCCTGCCTGAGTAAGAACATGCTCCAAATGTATCTTTACCACAGGGCCACGGGCCAGAAATTGTTACTTTCTCCACAAAGCTCTCCATTTAGGGCTTTTCCTTCCCCATTGCCCAGGAGCTATACCTGGATGGAGAGCCCCAAATCACCCCTCCTCATATCCCAAAGAACTAGTCTTAGTTTCTGGTTCAGATTGGCTGCTCTTTTCCCTGTGAGATAGGTGAGCTGGGTCAACACCCACAGGATCCTTATAGCTGTGCTGAGATTTGATGCTGGTCCCCATCACTACCCTGCTGGGAAACCTGAGCAGGGCTGGAGAAGTCTGAAAGGCTCTAGGGAAACCCACAGTAACCATTGTCATATCTGCCCATTACTGACCAGAAGTTCCCGGGGAGAGTTTGTTTGTTTGTTTGTTTATTTATTTATTTATTATTAAATTTATATGCCGCCTATCTCCCCCAGAGGGTGAGTCTGGGCAGCTTACAGTTATACACTTCTGCATCTTCTCTGCTGGTCTGCACAAGGTTCACTTTATCAGGTGAGACCCTAGGCCTGACTCTGAGGCTGCCCTTGTTGAGCAGAGTACAGCAATGCTCCCAAAAAAACTTTTGCCCAAGGAAAAAATACACACCAGCATGATAGGTTTGCAAACTGCAATGTCCATATCTTATTCTCCAAAGAAACTCAGCCAGAAAATATATACTATCTGGTTGTTTATTGATAAAAATGCAAAACTTCATAAAATATAAGTTGTATACAAAATATAGGAAAAAACATGTCTTCTCATATATTCAGCATCCAAGACTTATCTATAAACATAAAGTCTCTAGCCAAAAACTCTTAGAGAAGAGGTACACTACTTGGTTATTAGTTACAACTACATAACCCATAAAACTACATCACTACATGGTGGCTAATGCTCTACTGCAACTGCGAGGCTGGGCATATAATGCTCCAGTTATATTGCCACTCCATACCCCCCCCCCACTGGGTAACTAGCATACACACGCCAATAGGTGGCAGTAAATAGCAGTACACGTGCACAACACACAGTCACAAGTTGTTTTGTTTACATGAGCTACATGAGCTAGACATAATATTGGTGTACAGATAATGGGATGAATTTCTTCCCATGAGAAAATCCTGACAGCCCTTGGGCTGCCTGAGTAGGGTTAACTGCTTAAGAGTAGCTGCTGTCCTGGTGGAGACTCTCCACAAACAGCTTCTGAGCACAGGAAGGTACCCAGAAAGCTAACTCCAGAAACAGGAAAAAGAGCTAACTCATCTTGGCTGCTCCAGGTAGATGAATAAATACATTTCTGTAATTTCCCATACATAAACCTCTCAGATTGTGTTCTGATGGCAGCTGGATTGTCCAGATAGAGCAGGATCCCAAGAAGATCTCCATTATTCTAATCCTTGAAGAGAAAGCCTCAGAATGCCTGAGGACATTTTCAGCAACTAATCCAACAGGGAAAAACCCATGAGGCTACAATCATGGGGGCCTTCTTAGGAATCAGCCTCTTAAAGGGAAAAGCCTTACTTGTGGTGGGGCATTCTGACCTCATTAGTGGGAACTTACTGTGACATCAGTGTGGCTGAGATAGTCTTCTAACAACTCAAAGAATAAGCTTGGAGGGGATGGGAAGAGAAATAGAGCTTTGGCCATTGCTTGGAAAGGACTGGAAGGAGAGTTCTACTAAGAAAGAAGATATAACCATCTCACTCACACTTTATGTTTAACATGAAAGGTTGCTTCATTGGATCTTACAGGTTTATTTAAAAAATGTGATTAAGGCTCCCTTGTGTCCAGAGAATGTATAAAGGGATGGGTAAACCTCTCAGGTTAAATTTTATTCGAATCTCAGCACAGCTATAAGGTTCCCGAGGGTGTTGACCCAGCTCACCTAACTCACAGGGAAGAGGGCCGCCAATCTGAACCAAAAACTAAGACTAGTTCTTTGGGATATGTGGAGGGGTGACTTGGGTTCTCCATCTATGCATCTTATTCTTCCAATGTTACATTTGTTCCATCCAGTTTTTGCATTAGTTTATAATTTTTTATTTAAAAACTAGTCCATAGACATTTTCACACCCACATCTTTTAATATGTACATTTTTGTATGTACTTTTGTTCCTACAAAAGATCTCAAGAGGTGGCCGAACTGAGTTGCCCATGTTGGGGCTTGAACACAAAACAAGGCTGAGTAGTACAACTTTTAAAAAACTGGAGATCACAATACAGAAGTTATTTTTGGTTCCCTTATAGCTTTGGAGGTGTGAATTGGGTAAATTTGTATTAAAGTGCAAACTGCATGAGTTCCTTGGAATCTTTTAGAAAGGCAGGACAAGACAGTTAAATTGGCCTAAAAATAATCTAATTTAACGTGCAGATAAGCCCTCCCATTGTGAGCAAAATTGCTTAACCAAGATTTGAGTTTTATAAACATCCAAAAATATTACAGATTTGAGTTTGGCAACTTTAAAAGGTGAGGAATTTCCCTTTTAGCTTGTATTAAAATTACAGCATATTTGGTGGGGGGGGGAAGCATTTGATAGCTGAAGAAGACTCCTGATTTTATATATAAAGATTCTGTGCTTTGAACATACAGTAGTTTGGTTGCTCAAATGTCTCTTCTGAGAAATGCCTGGTGACCTTGTGTACTCTGTGAACTGGATCTCCTGCACTGGATTTATGTCCTCAAATTCTTCCTATTCTCCCACCTCTTTGCCAACATTGTAGCTGCGTTTACAGAAATAATGAAATCAATGCCATGCATTTTGAGTTTCTTAGTCCTGATAGTCTTGTTCTATGCAAATTATGCTGTTCCATGACTTGATTCTGATGAGATCCGAAGCGAAGTTTATTCTTTAAAAAGCAAGCAAACAACAGATATGACTCCCACACTAGAAATGCAAATATTATTGCAGGCAACTGTATAATTTCTAGGAGGTAATCAACAAATAGGGAAGGCAGTATTTCTGCCCTATCACAACTCCTGTGTGAAATGCAGGAGCATCTGGCTCAGTGTCTTAGTTGGGAAAAAAGAAGCATGAAAATTAAGAGATGGTGCCAATTATCAGAAACAAAAAAGAATAATGGGCAAGAATAAATATATATTTGGATATTGCACATCAGATTGGCCTATCTAAGGTTTTTAGTAGCTAAGTACCAGGTCTTTCTAGTAACCACCAATGGGAACCTACACAGGAAAATTGTTCATGCTAGGTTTTCTAACTATAGCTGTGGCTACCGTATCTGGGCAATCAAATCCTGCATGACCACCAGCTGGCCACAAAGGGGAATCTACTTTGCTGCCATTTAATGATCATCTGGATTTCTTCAGATCAGATACAATAATCCTAGTATAGTTTGCTGAGCTTTCCTTGGCTGCTGTCTTAAGATACAGAAGCACATCTGCTCTGTCATCAGCTGATTATAGAAGAATTTGCAGAGGCTACTAGCAGCTCTAATGTCTAACAAGCCATAGTAGTTTTTATACCATACTTTCACACTTTGGGAAACTGCCAACCATTGATAATGGAAGTGTGTTGATTGACACAGAGGGTGGAATCCTATGCTGATTTCCTGGTGATGGAACTGTTTTAACCACCAGCACATGCTCAGAATCAAGCTTCTCCCTTTCTTCTTCCTTGGCTTGTTATTTTCTGTTACATATTGTCCCAACACTCTGCATCCTCCTTAGCTGATCATATTTCTCAATCCTAAAAAGCTCCATAGGAGGATCTCCCTTTTGATATCTCCCCTTGGGATCAGATGGAAATCTGGAAGCCAGAGAATGAATGGCTTGCCAAAGGCTGCACTCCCAAAGTAGGTGGGGTCTATTCCAAAACCTATTTTTGATTTAATTAAAAATGTAAATTGTACCAAAACAAAAGCAAACACCTTTGTCACTGACCCTTCCAGCAGTGATCTATGAAAGTGAAGTTTGGAACCTAAAGAAATCAGATGCAGAAAAGCTTTGAGTCATGCAGTGTGCAATGAAAAGATAAAAGCTAAAGATCTCACTCAGAAGTTATATCAGAAATGAGGAAATTGGATGATGGAATAACTTTAAAAATGTCATAAAATAGCATTAAAATGGGAACATAATGGGCAGAGCACATGGTATATTTACCTGACAATAGGTGGACACAAAAACTGACAAGGTGGTGGCCCTACAACTGCACACTTGAATAATGTCCTACAAGATGGACAGATGAACTATGAAAGGATCTTGATCCCAACTGGACCACCAAAGCAAAAGACTGAATATAGTATGGTATTTTTTAAAAAAATACAATTTATATTGTATTTTAATTCTTGTTAAGTGCTCAGAGATGCCTTGGTGAGATGGGTGGCCATAGAAATCAAGATAAATAAATAAGTGTCTATTGAACTCATCACTTCAGATATCAACACCATCCCAGTGAATACAATGATAAAATAATATTAATGAAATGCCATTAACTGTATTACTACATATTTAATCACTTTCCTATTCTGACACATCAAATGTTCTGATTGGATGGCAACCTTTGGAGGGGTTTGGGGGATTGAAATCAAGGCTACTGGGTGATCCTCTGCAGCCCTGAAACTTACGACTGTGTATCCCTCATACAAACATCCTGGTTTCTTTTAATTTCTATTTTAATAGAATTTTATTCTCATTTTGCATCTTTCATGCTAATCAGTAGTTTAAAATGATACAAAAGGGTTTTGCATTTTAAAATAATAAATAATATTTTTTTCTTTGGTATAAAGATATCTCTTGTGTTTTTATTTAGACATTCATCTGTATGTTTGGGATTGCAGTTTTAGACAAAGCAGAGAGGAGACTTCATCTTCTGCAAAAGGCTAAAAACTAACATCATATGATGTATTAACAATTAGGGTGAAACACCTATTGCAGCTCAATAGAATATAAATAAAATAAGTCTTCCTGAGCTGACAGAAATGGAAAGAAGGAGGGAGTTGTGATCAAAATCCTACTGAGTGGTAAATATATGGTTAAACTGGAATACAGGTTTTTCTGAGCTTGTTACTTTAAAAGTAGTATATTTTAGTTACTTTTGTTTCTTTTTAGCTAATTTTTAGTTAAAATATTAGGTTATAGTTGACTTGTTAGATTTTTATTAGACTTATTAGAACTTTTAAAATTTAATTATAACTTCTTTGGGCAGAACGAACAGGGAAGCAAAAGGCGCAGGCAAAAGATTCTGAGTAGGATAAAACTGATCTTGAAACCTTCCTTCCTTCCTTCCTTCCTTCCTTCCTTCCTTCCTTCCTTCCTTCCTTCCTTCCTTCCTTCCTTCCTTCCTTCCTTCTCTCTCTCTCTCTTTCTTTCTCTTTCTCACTCTTGCTCTTTCCTCTCTCCCTCCCTCCCTTCCTTAGATGATGATAATAATGATAATAATTTTTCATTTTTTTCTTAGAAAGGAATTTATTATGTGTTTATTTACCACATTTATACCTCATTTTTCAGAGAGTTAAATTTATCCCCAAACCAAACCTGTAAGGTAGGTTGAATTGAAAGGTGACTAAGCTAAAGTTACTCCATTGATTTTTATAACTAAGGATGGACTTGAACCCAAGTTTTCCCCATCTTAGTTCAGCTCCTTCATCACAATGCCACACATGCTCTTTAAAGCACACTTCTATATGTGTATGGTTCTTTTTCTAAAACAGCAGTGGCAAACTTTTGTTGTGGGGTGGGGGGTATTGGATTAACAACCACAGTAGGTGAGCCAATGGTGCAGTGGGCATACTTCACATGGTCAAGATTTTCCATTATTTCCTTCCATGGGGGGGGGAGCAGTTTTCCTTCCTTCCTTCCTTCCTTCCTTCCTTCCTTCCTTCCTTCCTTCCTTCCTTCCTTCCTTCCTTCCATTATTCCTAACATAGAGTTTACTTTGTTTGTGGTATATTTCCCACCTGAAAATGGAAGGAAATTTTGCCATCAAATTTCAACAATCATAGTCCCTGGGGTTTTTGGAAATGCAAAAATAGCCCTCAGGGATCACAAATGCCATGGAAGTAACCCACCCATTCTAAAATAGTTGTGTTTGAAGGTTTGACAGATGCTTCTCTTTTCTCATTAAATTTACTGAAAATTTGGCTTTGTTGTAGCAGAGAAGGTCATGTAAAGATTCAGTGATTCTGTTTGAAGGTGATTTAATCAAATCATCCCTTTGAATCAAATCCTTGAACATAATTGCCAAATCAAATTGTTGTGTCACCTTGAACAGGGGGACCTTCAAATCCATTTGGTGATTTGATTTTTTTTTCTTTTTTGCTCATCCTTTTGCACACGTTTTATCAAATGGAACTGGCAATTTGAATCAATGCTGAATCAAACTGAATCATTCTCCATCAAACCCAGATGGATTGGATCAACCAACACTGGATCAATTTGATCCTTTATATCAAATACACAATTTGGATCAAATCAAACATTCCACTAGCCTTGCACAGTAACATGTGAGCTTAAAGGATTTTCTTTTTCCCCTGTTTCATTTGCCAAAATCCAAGGGTTTTCTAGTAAGTGGCACGTTCCTGAAACAGAAGTAGATTGGTGACTTTGGAGGAAAAAATATCACATTATTGCTTGAAGTTATAATTGTGAGGGAAAATAAGATGGTGGTGTTCAAATGAAGTCTGCATTGCAGGGAACAGCCATCTGTGCTGTGGCAGCTCTGTTTGTGTTTTAATGTTTAAACATACCGCAAAGATAATTAAGAATAACTATAATTAAAAATGATTACAACAAATTACTTTTCCCTCAACAGTAATGCATGCCTAAAACATATAACTTTTAAAAAAGGGTTACTATATCGAGTCAAAGATGAAAGCATCAAAATGGTTAGTGGAGGCCCTGTATATAACATACACACGCACGTACACACATTCACACATGCCGAAACGTCAGCCAGGAAGTCTAAATTTTGTGCCAATAAAAATGAAATTATATAACAGATGCAAATGAGACCAAGGGTGCAGAATCTGAGTATCTCTGTGCCAAAGAAGTTCTTTGCATTAATCGTAGTGCAATGACCAAAAACAAACCAACAAACAAAAATCTGTCCTTTTTTTTTTTCCCTACCGATCCTCACTCCGTTTGGTAAAAGACAATTTGCTTTCAAAAATACCTTTGAAAGGTGAAGAGTGAAATAAGGTGTGGGTTTCTGGCTCATATTTAGTGAGGAGATGGCTGAGAGATGGGCAGCTTCCGTGGTACCATTTTCGTTGTGGTGGCCTGCAGCTTTCTTGGCCTCCCGCGCTTAACCCCATGAGGGAACTTCTCACGTTAGGGGATGTGGGCAGCCACAGTGACTTCAGAATAGCTCTCTCCACCACTTCCAACAGGAAGAAAGCACAACCGGATCAAGAGAAATTCAAAAAGAACTCTCAACCTCCCCTCTTTGCAGAGGAAGGGAAAAAAACACTGAAAAATTGCAAGGCAAGTTTTAGGACAACATTAACAATATGTATATTACATCCCCTCATTTTACTATCCATTAAAACCTTGTTCATGCATTCCACAGATGTTTGGACGGAAGCACCATGTATCTGGGCCACAAAAATTCAGATGACCGCTAGATGTCAACAACAAAGTACATAACACTGTAATGTCATCAGCAGAGTTAGAGTTTGGTGATTCTCTGTCTGTCATCTATTGATTGCCCAGGTTTCTGCACCCCATATAGCTCTAAGGCCATAAATATAAATGAAACTGTGGTTTGGGCCAGTGCTCAGTGACTCAGCTCAGGGAGTCCAATGGGAGTTTTTAACAACTTTCTGACTGTACTTAGAACCAACCCCATGAAAGCGCCAAAATAGTGGCTTTGCAAAGCTTCAGATCAGCAGCTTTCTCTCTCATGACCAAAAGTTGAACATGCTAAAAATACAGAATATTAAAGCAGAGCTATATTGAATGCATAATTGTTTAATAAATTGCCTGCTGATCTATACATCAGCTACTTAAAAGATATGTTGGCAACATATATGAATATTGCTAGAAGTTTGAAACAAGGAATTCTGTGATCCTGGAAGATATCTGAGGTCCTATAAACTTAATAAACAAAAGCTAATAACCACTAGGAAAAGAACACCTCTTAAAAATGTTTTGTTTCATTTTCTGCTATGGTAATACACCAGAGTAGTTGTCAACAAACTACCGATGAACAAACCATCTATGCTTTTTTCCTCAATTTGATTAAATTTAGGACAACTTGGGGATCAAACTGAGCATCATAGAGTAGAGAGATGGGATATAAACTAAATGAATAGATTAGTAAATTAAGGATAGAAACTTTAATGATGTTAATACTAGAAGGCTAGAAGTATATCCATATCTATCAGGTTTCTTTGTCATTAATAAAGCATGCATTATTTTAAAGTGTTTGATCAGACAGAAAAAAGTCACTATGCCCCTTAATTAGATTAGTGATTTCCATTGATTAATCGATCAATCGGTGGAAACATTTCCATGTTGTTATTCAAAGGAAAACTTTTCTCAAGGTGCTTATCCTTTAAAAAGTTTTAAAACTAATATCCAAATACTGTAATCTTTAACCCAGAGTTCTCCAATGGTCTATCATGTAATTAAAGAGAACTTTCCATTTTTTCCCTGTACCAATGCTAACGAGAAATTGCATCCTTGCAATAAAAGTCCTCCTAGACCAGGCAGAGAATCCATCTGCCTCACTATCCTGCAACTCATGGCTGCCAAAAAGATTCTTCTGGAAATCTTTCTAAGCAGGGTATTTTAAAGACAACACATTTCCCTTTGTTTCACTGCCACTAACTGATGTATTTGTTGTTGTTGTTTAGTCGTTAAGTCGTGTCCGACTCTTCGTGACCCCATGAACCATATTGCGCCAGGCCTTCCTGTCCTTCACTGCCTCCCTGAGTTTGCTCAGTTTCATGCTCATTGCTTCAGTGATGCTATCTAACCATCTCATCCTCTGCCGTCCTCTTCTCCTTTTGCCTTCAATCTTTCCCAGCATCAGGGTCTTCTCCAAAGAGATCTCTCTTCGCATTAGGTGACCAAAATATCTGAGCTTGAGCTTCATTATCGATCCTTCCAATGAGCAATCAGGGTTGATTTCCTTTAAGATTGACTGGTTTGACCTCCTAGCAGTCCAGGGGACTCTCAAGAGTCTTCTCCAGCACCACAGTTCAAAGGCATCAATTCTTCGGCGCTCGGCCTTTTTTATGGTCCAGCTCTCACAGCCATACATTACTACTGGAAAAACCATAGCTTTGACTATGCGGATCTTTGTCGGCAAGGTGACGTCTCTGCTTTTTAATATGCTATCTAGGCTTGCCATAGCTTTCCTCCCAAGGAGCAAGCGTCTTTTAATTTCATGGCTGCAGTCTCCGTCTGCGGTGATCTTGGAGCCCAAATAAATGAAGTCTGTTACTGCTTCCATTTCTACCCCTTCTATTTGCCAGGAATTGATGGGTCCAGATGCCATGATCTTAGTTTTTTTAATGTTGAGTTTCAAGCCAGCTTTTGCACTCTCCTCTTTCACCCTCATCAAGAGGCTCTTTAGTTCTTCTTCACTTTCTGCCATTAGGGTGGTATCGTCCGCATATCTGAGGTTGTTGATGATTCTCCCTGCAATCTTGATTCCGGCTTGTGATTCTTCCAGCCTGGCATTTCTCATGATGTACTCTGCATATAGGTTAAATAAGCAGGGTGACAGTATACAGCCTTGTCGTACACCTTTCCCTATTTTGAACCAATTGGTTGTTCCATGACCGGTTCTAACTGTTGCTTCTTGGCCCGCATACAGATTTCTCAGGAGACAGGTAAGGTGGTCTGGTACTCCCATCTCTTTAAGAATTTGCCACAGTTTGTTGTGATCCACACAATCAAAGGCTTTTGCATAGTCAATGAAGCAGAAGTAGATATTTTTCTGGAACTCTCGTGCTTTCTCCATGATCCAGCGAATGTTGGCGATTTGATCTCTAGTTCCTCTGCCTCTTCGAAACCCAGCTTGTACATCCGGTAGTTCTCGGTTCATGTATTGCTGAAGCCTAGCTTGTAGGATTTTGAGCATAACCTTGCTAGCATGTGAAATGAGTGCAACTGTGCGATAGTTTGAGCATTCTTTGGCGTTGCCCTTCTTTGGAATTGGAACATAAACTGACCTTTTCCAATCCCGTGGCCACTGTTGCGTTTTCCAAACTTGCTGGCATATTGAGTGCAGCACTTTAACACCATCATCTTTTAGTATTTTAAATAACTCAGCTGGAATACTGTCATCTCCACTAGCTTTGTTGTTAGCAATGCTTCCTAAGGCCCACTTGACTTCACTCTCTAGGATGTCTGGCTCAAGGTCAGTGACCACACCAGCATGGACATCAGGGACATTAAGATCTTTCTTGTATAGTTCTTCTGTGTATTCTTGCCACCGCTTCTTAATCTCTTCTGCTTCTGTTAGGTCCCTGCCTTTTTGTCCTTTATCATGCCCATCTTTGCACTAAACGTTCCTTTCATATCTCCAATTTTCTTGTAGAGATCTCTAGTCTTCCCATTCTATTGTTTTCCTCAATTTCTTTGCATTGTTCATTTAAGAAGGCCTTCTTATCTCTCCTTGCTATTCTCTGGAAATCTGCATTCAGTTGCTTATATCTTTCCCTTTCACCCTTGCTTTTCGCATTCCTTCTTTCCACAGCTATTTGTAAAGCCTCATCAGACAGCCATTTTGCTTTCTTGCATTTCTTTTTCTTTGGGATGGTTTTAGTTGCTGCCTCCTGTACAATGTTACGGACCTCCGTCCATAGTTCTTCAGGCACTCTGTCTACCAAATCTAATCCTCTAAATCTATTCATCACCTTCATTGTGTACTCACAAGGAATATGATCTAAGTCATACCTGAGTGGTCTAGTGGTTTTCCCTACATTCTTCAATTTAAGCCTAAATTTTGCAGTAAGAAGCTCATGATCTGAGCCACAGTCAGCTCCTGGTCTTGTTTTTGCTGTCTGTATAGAGCTTCTCCATCTTTGGCTGCAAAGTATATAATCAATCTGGTTTCGGTATTGACCATCTGGTGATGTCCATGTGTAGAGTCGTCTCTTGTGTTGTTGGAAAAGAGTGTTTGCTATGACTAGCTTGTTCTCTTGACAGAACTCTATTAGCCTTTGCCCTGCTTCATTTTGTACTCCAAGGCCAAACTTGCCTGTTATTCCGATTACTCCTTGACTTCCTACTTTAGCATTCCAATCCCCTATGATGAAAAGGACATCTTTTTTTGGTGCTAGTTCTAGAAGGTGTTGTAGGTCTTCATAGAAGCGGTCAACTTCAGCTTCTTCAGCATCAGTGGTTGGGGCATAGACTTGGATGACTGTGATATTGAATGGTTTGCCTTGGATACGCACTGAAATCATTCTGTCGTTTTTGAGGTTGTACCCCATTACTGCCTTTCCCACTCTCTTATTGACTATGAGGGCTACTCCATTTCTTCTAAGGGTTTCTTGCCCACAGTAGTAGATATAATGGTCACCCGAATTAAATTCACCCATTCCCGTCCATTTCAGTTCACTGATTCCCAAGATGTCGATGTTCAATCTTGTCATCTCATGTCTGACCACATCCAGCTTGCCTTGGTTCATAGATCTTACATTCCAGGTACCTATACAATATTGTTCTTTACAGCATCGGACTTTCTTTTCGCTTCCAGATACATCCACAGCTGAACGTCCTTTCGGCTTTGGCCCAGCCACTTCACTCTTTCTGGAGCTACTTGGAATTGCCCTCCGCTCTTCCCCAGTAGCATATTGGACACCTTCCGACCTGAGGGGCTCATCTTCCGGCGTCATATCTTTTAGCCTTTTAACATTGTCCATGGGGTTTTCTTGGCAAGGATACTGGAGTGGGTTGCCATTTCCTTCTCCAGTGGACCACATTTTGTCAGAACTCTCTGTCATGACCTGTCCGTCTTGGGTGGCCCTGCACGGTATAGCTCATGGCTTCACTGAGTTACGCAAGCCCCTTCGCCACGACAAGGCAGTGATCCATGAAGGGGAACTGATGTATAGAGGTACTCTTCTCAAGCAAAACAGAAGTTGTTATTTGGTGATGATGGTGATGTATACTCTGTGCATTTTGCATCATCTCCCTTTAAAGCTATTTATTCAGCTCCTTATTTGGCACTTAGCATTTCCATTATCAGTCCAATTCTACACTGAATAAAATCCTCTTTAGCTCAAATCAACTTTCTCCCAGGTATATTTATGATAGAAGAGCAACATTACAGATCTTTCATGTTATTGGTTGACCTTCTTTCCTTCCCTCCAGCTTCCACTTAGGAGAACATGGGTTCCAGGGCTGGCATAGAATCATAAGATTGGAAAGGATTTTGAAGGACCTAGTTTGGCCCCCTGACCAGGGCAGGAATCCTCAAATCATACAGAAAAATGGCTATCCAACCTTTGTTTGAAAACCTCCAGTGATGGAGTATTCATGACTCAGGAGGCAGCTGTTCCATGGCTTAATAGCTCTCAAGGTCAGGACATTTCTCCTTACTTCAAGTTAGGATCTCCTTCTGTAAATCTTCCACCTGTTGGTTCTTATCCTATCCCAGGAGCTATTGTATGAAGAATCCACACCCTCTTTCTTAAAACAGCCCTTCAAGTGTTTGAATATTGCTATCATGTTTCACCTTAGTTTTCTCATCTTTAGGTTAAATATCAAGCTCCTTTAACTGTTTTTCATAGGATTGAGCCTCCAGGCCCTTCTTCTGCTCCTCATCTTCTTTCTTATATTGTGGCAACCAAAACTGAATTTTTGCTCCTTTTCAGGGAATGCTAGAGGAATAGAAGGGCATTAGTTTCATTTTTCCCTGATCTGCCCCTGATACACCTACTGCTGTCCCTATTAGACTACAAATCATGACAGCAGGGGGCAATTACTGAAGAGCTTCCTGTCATTAAACCAAGAAGGCTGCCAATGATGGACTTTATCACCAATAGACCTCCATCTCAAGAGATCTGAACCACCTATGGTCCTCTTATGAATTCTCTTAAAGAAGCAAAGAAACCATGTTGCAGAATTGTTCAGGACTATTTCAATCCAGAACAACATGAGACCTGAGGCCCTGGAAATAGCTGAATAATGGTCAGGCTTCCAATAGAATCTGGCAAAACTAGCAACTAAACAAAACATACACTCGTCTCATCTCACATCGGAAATGAAGGAACTGGGAAAAGGAAAATTATTAATCTAAATTTAAAAATTAAAAAACTTTAATAAAAGTATAGATTTATATAATTCTTGCCCAATGCCGGGCCACACTGATGGCAAAAATATTTCCGGCCAGCAAGTCATTCTGTGTGCATGTCGGTCCCAAGGGACCCTGTAAAAGATGGATAGTTGTTTGAATAGTGCCACATTCGCAGTAAATATCCTTGTCCTCAGGGAGAAGCCCCCATTTTTCCATATGGTCTTTAGCTCTAGCCAAACCAGTGCACAGTCTGCTTAAACATCTCCAAACCATCCACTCCTCCTCCGAACCTCCAGGCAACTCCTCAAGCGGTTCCATCCAATCATAAAGATATTTTGTTTGAGATTTCCATCTTTTTAATCGTTCTGTTTGAGGTGTGGTAACAATCTCCTCGGCGCAGTCTAAAAAGCTCCTTCTTGATTTCAATCTTTTTGTAGGAGATACTTATACATACGCTTATAGAAAGAAAATGTTGTTGTGGTAGTTGTTAACCAGGAGCTTTCTCTAGAAGCTGAAAGCAGTTTATATGGGGCCCTACTTCATTTTATTTCTGCAGAGACTGAGATAAACTGTTCCAAAAAGTGGGTTTCCGTGACATGAATCAAGGTCTTCCCCAACCTCTTAACCATTACATCACCTTGGTTCCTATGTAACTTCTGCTACTAGCAACTAGACATTCCCTTTGCCCTGCTCTACTGGAGAAGATCCTACTTTGCCTGATTTTAATATGCAATATTTATTTTCAAATAATTAATATTTTAATCTTTGTTTTAATATATACAGAACAAAATCCCTAAGAAAGGTGAATTTGTATTAACTGCAGACTTCGGTCACATGGCGGTCACTCAATCTTACAAGCTGACGGGAAGTGCAAAACTGTTCTATGAATAAAACATTGCAATAAATATGGGAAGAATCAAAACCAATTTCCAAGTTAATATTTATTCACTGTTCCCAAGTAGTAAACTACTTGCCCAGCTCATGATATTTGGTGCATTTTATGTTTTTCTTCCATTGCTGCATTGATCAAAATGATCTGGCACTCTAAGTGGTAAGTTCTTTCAAGATCTTTGACACTAAAAACAAAAGCTTTTCTTCTGATTCAAATATGATGTAATCAGGAAGACCTGTGGCGTGTTCAGGCACTTTCCAATATGCACTGAAACTGGGTAGAAGATGGGTCTACTCACATTTATCCTGTTGTCACATCCTCCCACCCAACTCTTTACTCTCTCAACCACCACATACAGTTAGTCCTTGCTTAATGACTGCCCTGTTTAGCAACTGTCCAACATTATGAGGGCACTGAAAAGTAAGTTTACAAACAGTCCTCACACTTACAACTGTCACGGGCTTCCCGCAGTCACGTGATCAAGATTCAAGCACTCCAAGTAGCAGGCATTTACGTGATTGCCATTTGTGTGCTTCACAGCTGGCTTCCGACAAGCAGAGTCAATGGAGAAGCTGGCAGTAAAATCGCAAGTTGTAGTCATGTGATGTCTAGCTTAACAACCGTGTTGCTTAGTGATGGAGTTGTCGGTCCCAATTGTGGTTGTTAAGGGAGGACTACCTGTATTCTGTTAGAAATTGTAAGAAGGTTGGACATAAGCACAATTCTTTGTATGCTTTAGAATCTTCTTTTTTTAAGGTTTCAGGCAGTGTTTTCACTTTCAGTCAAGAGTGACTATAAGTTTCCTACAGAGTTTTTAGTCAATGTGAGGGAGTTGATGAGATCATGGTGGAAATGAAAGGCATGACATGTGGAGTTAGGGGCTTGCAAACATGGCTTTGTCTACTGTCCAGTTTCAAATCCTCACACATTCAAGAGAATACCAGAACAGGGATTTAAAGCATGATTTGTTCCAGTGGCTAATGTTTTTTTCTATTTGCAACAAAGGGTAGGAAAGAATGTAGAGGAATTCAGAGATTCAGTTGATGAAGGGATGCAAGAATCATCAGCAGGAATGTTAAGATCGTAAATGATACATAGCCCTGGGAAAGGGAGGGGCATCAAAAAGAGACCACCTTGATTCTGATGTTATAAAAGAGGGGAGAAGAAATCCATGGCAGACTTTCAAGATTCTGTTATTATACCTTACCACAATAAAGTAGAGTCCTAGTAGTTCTTATGGTGTCTGTTTCCTAACCTAGTTTACCTTGAAAGACTGAGAGGGCCATTGTGGACATGCTCAGTTTGGAAGATACTTGAAGGTTTCTGGTTGGCTTTGTGGGAGAAGAGATGTTGTATTTAATGGAATTCTGAAGTGATTCAGCATAGCTCTTAGTTTTTTATCTCATGAAAAAGAAGAAATCTTCAGTTGAGGTCTGATTGGATATATACAGTCTAAGCAAGGCTGAACCACAAGATTTATCCAGATATATAGAACAGCTGGGAGTGTTTCAGGAGCTGGTTAATAGTGGCATGTCAGACATCACGTATGTGATAGAAGAAGTTACAGGAGTTTTTCACTTACAAGTTTCATATTTTCACATCTATTATTGTATTAAATCTAGCACATTAAATCTAGCACATTTCTCACCTACCCTTTTTCTTTGGGAACTAAAGGCAGTAAACGTGGAAGTTACCAATCCCTTCACTTTATCTGCCAATATAATTCTGTGAGGTAGATTGGGTTGAAAGAGAGTAACTGGCTTAAGTTCCAACCAACCTCCCTCACTCACTCAGTGGGGACCTGAACTTCCCCCTCTCCCATCAAAATCCAACATCTTAAGTACACTACTACACTAACTCATTTCAGTTGACTTTCAGAGACCTCAGTGGAGACCACTTTCTTATTTATTGCCAAGTGAGTACAACCAGCTTAACTGGGACATTTAAAGCTTAGCAGCTTCATTCATTCTACCTACATTTGATTAGAGGCCTCTGTGTGTGTGTCTTAGCATGTGTGAATCCAGCTCATGTGGTAAGTTTATGTTTTTGTGCATTATATGAATTCAGAAAATGGGCTCATTCAATAATCAGATGAAGTAGGTTGTCTGCACATAACCATTATATTTGAAGCCTTCAGATACTTGAGCAACTGCTCTGGCTTTGCTCTGGCTTGTCCGTGCAATACCTGATATTTCTTATGTAGATGACAAATTGCATTCATCACCTTTCTTGAGAGATGCGGACTATTTTCTATCTTTGTTTCTTGTTATGAGAAAGCTAACCATTGCAAAGTCCAAGGCGTTTACCTTTTCCCTTCAAGCTTTAAAAGAAGTCCTTCTCTCTTGACAAAACTTCCCAATGTACAAGAGCACAAGAGGGCAGCATTACATTAAAATAAATTGTTGCACAATATGCACATCTATACTGCTAAATAATCCAAAAGCTTCACCTTTCTAGAAGAGGTGGGAAGTGTGATTTTAAAGTTTTTCCATCAGATGCAGCTTGAACCATTTAGTGGAACCACTGACTTAAAACAACAAAACAGACATTTGAAACAGAAGAGGATTAGCTATTCTGAGATGCAGCTAGTTGCAAACTTCTGCAGAAGTGTTCCAGATGTTAACAAGACACCTCAGAACTAAATAAGCACAGGAATGGCCCACTGCACCAACATTCTCTTCTCCCCAGAGATAATTTTTGAAAATAATTCCTCCTTCATCACATTGAACAGAAACCGATAGGGGAATAAAAGGAGGCAACATGTTTGGCCTGGCAGTAATCTCCAGGTTCAGAATTAAAAGAAAGCACCTTCCTTGCACTGACCTATGCAGAACCATTCTACTGATGACACCAAACGTTTTATCTTGAACAGAGACTTTTCACAGTTGATAATATAGCACATTTATTGAAGAGGGTTTTATGCGTCTGTCTCACAGCTTTCCTAGCCCAGTGTTTCTCAAACTTGGCAACTTTAAGATATATGGACTTCAACTCCCAGAATTCTTCAGTTAGCATGTTGGCTGGGGAATTCTGGGAGTTGAAGTCCACGCATCTTAAAGTTGCCATGTTTGAAAAACACTGACGTAGCCCAAGCCCACTACAGAGTGTCTCTTAATGCAATAAAGTGAGAACAGTCTGGGAACAGGTTTAGTCAGGCATTGTTACAGCATAGCTTTATAATGCTGAAATAACAACCCACCTTAATAAGCTACCAAGGCCACTCAAGGTCCACCACATTATAATCCTTACAATCCTTATAACATTACATTTATCCACTGTCCAATTCAGCGTGTCTTCTAAGATTGTCTTCTCCTGAAGTAGCCAGATGGAAGGGTGATGCCCCCTTGCTTTTCTGAAAGCTGTCCCAGGCTCTGAAGAAAAACAAAAAAAGTACTATGTTTTATATCTGGTCAGCTGGCAATCCAAGAGAAGGTTGAAAAACAGTCAATTTCAAAATAAAATAAAATAATGTATTGGGAATTGTAATATAATAGTACCATTTTTGGCCTGGATGCTTTTACTCCAGCTTCTATTTTTAATCCAGGTTGTTAAAGTGGTGACACTGATATTTTGCCTGTTCTATTTTTTAAATTATCAAAGCATGTTGGTTTCATTTACACTCTACTTTTCTTTTAGAAATCCGAGACAGCATGAATAATACCCCATGCCAGGTTTCTCAGACTTGGGTAAGAGATAACGATTGGTTCAAAGTAACTATACATATATAGTAAAATACAAAACAAACACCCCCCTTTGACAACATCTCCACAAAAAAAATAATAAATAGTGATTATACTGCGAAGGAACCCCCCCTAAATATATTATAGTAATTGAAATAAACTGAATATATCAAACAAAACCCTAATTAACAGGAAGTAAAATCCACTTAATAACTATAAATGAACTATGTAAAGTTAATTTACTCATTAAGCTTATCATTAAATCTAGACCAAACACATAGTAATATCCTATGTAATCTTCTCATTTTTAGAACACAGAGACCTTTCAAAAATAGATAACAAACTCGTATCCCAGATCCATTTCTTCAAATCAGAAGAGTAACTTTTCAATTATATAAAATTATCTTCTTTGCTTGTACCCTAGGCTCCATAGAACCATAGCATTTCAACAATGGCACATTCCATGTTTTAAGAATATAATTCAACCTCAGATTGAGATCCTTCGCTACAACATTTCTTTCCAAAATTATATCAATGCATGTAGTGATTTGAAGCCAAGCTATAACAGGACCAAATCATGGGAATTAAAGGACTTTCAAAATTCTTACATTACCAACATTAAAAAAAAATGCAATGTTCATCACTTTGTAAACATTCTTTGAAGAGTCCAATAAACATGGAATCATATTTTTGAAGAATTTATTTTATTTTTAAATCATAGGATGTGTAATTCATTTTTTTTAATGCCTGGAGCCATTGATTCTCCACAATTGTATATTCTAATTCTTCATCCCAGAGTCCATATATATGTAACTAATACTGACTTTCATTTCACATTTTAATATTTTATAAAATTGAATGGTTGGTTTGCATTCACGTGTTGCATCTCTTAAAGAAGCTAAGATTTCAGGTCCCTTAGATACTGCTAAAGTTTAGTGCATACAGGTTTCAGTTGCATGTATTCCCAAGCATAAATTGGAGGTGAATCAAAACTCAAAACACAATCTCTCAAAATCCTGAGAATAACCCTTAAAAATCAACTGATTTAAAGTATTAATCTGTTGTTTAGAACAACCGAACATCTTCTCTGCAGTGTTCAAATATTGGTTATCCCACAACGTCAATTTCATTTGTGATTCAGAATCAAAACAGAGCTGCTCACCTCTTAATAGCTAAATTTGTCTAGCAGCTTTCAAAGCAGGAAATTAAGATCCTGGTTTAGTATACCTGGGCCCTAAAACTTGCCAAGATTCCAAAGATGTTCCACATTTGCTCTCCAAGTGGGCCCAAAGAGGAAAGTAATTGTAATAAGTCTTATTCCTCCCTCCCCGCTAAAGTCAAACGCTAGATGGATGTGTGTCTCTGTGTGTGCATATGGAGAAGTAAGTATATTTATCCAAAGAATATGTGTAGTTAATTTGCATCCTTCAGGAAAGAGTTATTACATTTTTCTGCTTATACGTTGTTTTTATTTAGATTCCCATCAATCTGACCGGGCTGAAATTTCAGCACAATTTTCAGCTCATTATCGTTGTTTGTACTGTTAAATGAAAACTATACCATTCTAAGGAGGAGGAGGAGGAGGAGGAGGAGGAAAAGAAGATAAATCTTTGCAGTCAAGGCTGCCAGCATCATGGTGTAACTCTGCACCATTAATTTCTTCCAGAGTGACATTCTGATATAAGCCGAACAGATGGAATTGCAGGATTGTTCTAGCAAATTTATCATAAAAAATGCATCCGACACCTGTGTAATTTGCCTAATCATTTTCCTAATAAGCTCCCACCATTAATTATGCACGATTTCCACAATGCAATCAAGATAAAAGTAAATCTGATGACTTAATACCCTTCAAAATAATTGGTTCACCCAACACAGGGCTGCCTTTCCTTTCCATTGCTGTGCCAGTTAATTGGGAAGAGGGATGGGAGGGGGGAAGGTTGCACCCTGGAGGAGTCAGCAGAATGGATGCTGATCTCATGGTGGCCTGCAATTTTTTGGGGTAAGAGTCAAGGATATTAGCTCATGAAAGAGAAGAATTGTACGGCTGTCTCCCTCCCCAGCCCAATCTCTTGTGTTTCTAGTTTTATCCCTCCACCTCTGCTCCTCACCCCCCTCTTTTTTTTACTCCGCCCAATGGCAAACAGATGCGATTAGTGTTTTTCAGCCATCATAAAAACTGACTGCAGGACTCCATTGGCCTAATGAGAATCAACTTTTCTGAGGTTGCTGTCTTGCAGAGCATCCCACCTGTCACATCATTAGGTGCCGTTTCTGCCTACAATCCACTTTGCTAAATGAGATTTACAGGCCCCGGCGAGAGCCGTCCAGCAGCATTCTGGCTTCAATTAGCTAAAGATTAATTGTCTGCAGAAGGAAATGAAAGTTTTACTTCAGGAGAAGAAGAAGAAGAAGAAGAAGAAGAAGAAGAAGAAGAAGAAGAAGAAGAAGAAGAAGAAGAAGAAGAAGAAGAAGAAGAAGAAGAAGAAGAAGAAGAAGAAGAAGAAAGGGAGGAGAAGGGGGAGTAGAGGTTGAGATGGGTGGTGTTGGGGAGAAAGAATGGAAGTATGATTCAGGTATTCCACATAGGCCTGAGGCACGGTGGAAAAACGTGATAATTTAAAGGTGCTGCAAATTTCCTACAACTCATCTGGATGAGCGAAATTAACTAGCACTAAAAGCTGTCAAATTAAAGGTTGACTTCTGGATATTAGCACCTTAAATGTCACTGAATTTTCCCTCTCCTGATCTGCTGTTGCCCTCCCTTTCCTGGTCTCCTCTCCCTCTCTCTTTTTGTATTTTAAAACCCTTACCTTCTTCTCACCTCCTGTAGCTCCGCTTTTGGCAAACCCACAACCGGCACACCTGCACATCCACACAATCTGCTGCTCTCCCTAACTGCTTGCACGTGCCTAGACCGGAGCTATTCGGCGTGAATATCTGTTGTAACCATGGCTACGGAACAACTGGTAGTTACAAAATTTCCTCATATTTAATGCCAAGCTAATTATGTTTGACTATGTCATAATGGAAAGTTAGAGGACTGGGAAGGTAAAAATATTATCTGGAAGATAAGATGAAATGGATAAAAAACCTGCAAAAATGCTACAAGTCCTCCTCCCACTACTACCAAACCAAGTCCACTCTTTATCCATGTCACTAAAAGTGGGTACGAACTACTACCAGAAGATGAAGTTGATATACCTCATTGATTAATGTGCATATTGGAGGCACTGTTTCTTTCCTTGTAAAACCACTTTCCTTGTAAAACCAAAACTACTACAGGTAGTTCTCTGTTTAAGGACAAGTTCTGTTCCCAAGGTCTGTCCTTAAGGTGAATTTCTATGTAAGCTGGAAAAGTATTATTGTATAATACTGTATAAGTAGCATTGCATAATGAACTCAAACAATTGTGTATTTAATTCGAATTAAATAGGTTACAACAGGCTCTATCCTTAAATATGGGTCATCTGTAAACTGGGGGTTCTTAACCCAGGGACTACCTGTATTGCTTTGAAAATAGCAACTTTGGGACATCAGTGGTCATGGCCATCAGTAGATTCATTCACAGTATCCATATTCCATCTGATGGTTTCCAGATATATTAGTTGGGAATTTTAGGAACTGAGATCTGCAGGGTCCCAGGTTGAAGAAGGTCACTTTAGAAGGTGAATTGAGATAGGGAGACCTCTTGCAGAAGCATCCTGGGGGCTCAAGGGAGGGAAAATGACAAAAACAGTGCTTCACCATCATGACTCAAGCTCTGTCCCTTTTGCACATGTGTTGGGACATCACTTGTAAAAAAAAAAAAGGGGGGGGGGACCAGGTTGCAATGTCACAGCTTTCATCAGATCTGGTGGACACTTCTGACCTTTTCCATTTCATTTAGCCAAAACCAACTCCCATTTGGTCCCTCCTCTCTTTGTTCTTTGGCATGTGGTGGGCATAGGACTATTTCTTTGTTTTCTTCATTCCTTCCTCTGCCCCTTTTCCTTTAATCATGCTTATGTGATTTTAAGCTGCAAAGGATTTTGACTTTGGCAAGAAGATAATGTAATTAATGGGACCAGCTCTGCTATTAGGCAAACTGAGATAAATAAACTTTATGGCAGAATGCCTTTGATGGGAGATGAACTAAAGGAAATATTTTCCTTAATTTCCTTGAATGAAGATTATCCAGGGCCCAGAGATTTAGAAGCAGAGAAGCAGTTGAAAGGTATGAAGACTAATCAAAAACTGGTATACTTTTGCCTTTATCATCAACCCTATGTAGACATTCAAAAAAACTTTACATGGAAGGTATATAGCCCTGTGTTTACAAAGATATCTTGCAATTGTAATTGCCTACAACCTAGACTGAATGAATGACCAAACAGTATGCAAGGCTGTGGAATGATTACAATTTTCTAGCAGATTTCCAGCACAGGAAAATCATGGCTAAAAGTGGGTAAGATCAGCGTTTACAAGTGTGCCCCCACCTCCCTGGGGTACAGATCAAAAGCAATATCTACATAAGGCTAATGTGTTTTAAATATATTGAAAGTCACCTTGAAAAAGAGTCCTTGGAGTTAGGCGGCCAATAAATTTAAATAAATAAATAAAATGTTGGTTATTAGATGGGCTGTAAATAATACAGATGAACAAGCAAAAATTAACTTTGTTCAGTCATTCAGCTTTGCTGTTGTCTTTTCCTGTTCTGCTGAACATGGACATCTATTTATGGTAGAACACAAGGAGGAAAGATTATGAGTTGATTCTCAACAGTGGACAGAGTCTCAATCTCACCTATATCTGGATAGCATGAGCCTGCAGGTTAGATCAAAGTACCCCCAGATTCATTAACTGTTTCATCCAACCTGGGCTCTGAAACCCTTGTTATTTCATCCCAACAGACATGTTTAGCTTAACTCTCAGCCCGTAGACACATCCAAACTCAAGAACCCAGGAAAAGATTGGACTGTATCAAGATGTTCTAGTCAGGTGCTATATGTCCACTCTCACACATTCCTGAGGATCATTTGTAAACTGAATCTGCAGCACTGCACCCCCCCCCCCCAAAAAAAACTTGGAGCTTTGAAAGAAGGATTCTGTGCAGGAGAAACTAATGGTGAAAAAAAGCCCAAGGAACGTGGGTGTTCCTTAAAAGAAAGGAAGGGGGAGACACAAAAAGAATAATCACAAACAATTTCAAAAAGGAAAATAGCAGAATACGCCAATAGAATTGCAAGAAAGGGGGTTTAAAGAAGATCCTTAAATAGAAAACAATACACTCTGGAGGCACAGAAAGAGAGAAGTTACCAGTGAAAAGTACATACAGGAAGACTGAAACTTTTGGGATGGTGTCAGAGAAGCTAATGAATGAATTGAAGCTACCAAAGCAGGTTAAGAGGAACAACAACAGCAACAATGAGAACAAAAACTTCCTTGAATATGTCCAGAATATAAAGATGTGAAAAGAACAGAACCATGCAGAGCTTTTAAGGAGGACAAAGTAGCTTGATTATAGCATCGATTTGCAACTCTTTAAAGCAGCTGCATTTTGTATCTCCATGTGCTTTCAGATCCAATACAAAGCACTAGACAGCCGTAAAGGAAACAGTATGTCAGCTCTTCTGATAAGATGGTGAAAGAAAAGGCAGAACTACTCAACTCCAGTTTTGTCTCCAGTAAGAATGATGGGAAGTCAGGGTGGATTTGTCAAAAGCACGTCATTAGATTAATCTAATTTCAAGTCTTTGATTGGGTTGCTTCATCAGTAGATTGTGGGAATGCCATATACATGAATCTTGACTTCAGCAAAGCATTCAGAGAATTATCCCATGGCATTCTGATTAGAAAGCTAGTTAAGTATGGCATGTTGATTAGGAAAATTCACAGCTGGCTTGAAGAATGTACTTAAGTAGCGCTCATCACTGGTTCCCTTCAAACTGGAGAGTCCAGCCCTTGGCCTACTACTCTTCAGTGTTTTCATTAATGAGGTGGATAAAAAGGTGGAATGCTTAACGAATTTGCAGATGGCACAAAATCGGGTGGGATTGCTAATATTTCTGGAAAGAATAATGCAATTCTTGATACATGGGTGAAATTGACTGAAAATAACAGAATAAAATTTAACAGTGAAGACAGATTTGGGATAAGAATCCAAAATCAAATCCAAAGGAATAGAATGGGTAATGCTCTATAGCAGTGTTGTCCAAACTTGGCCACTTTAAGATGAGTGGACTTCAACTCCCAGAATTCCCCAGCCAGCCATGTTGGCTGGGGAATTCTGGAAGTTGAAGTCCACTCATCTTAAAGTGGCCAAGTTTGGACAACACTGCTCTATAGGTTCAAGGGGGTGCTGGACTGCCATCTGTCTGGGATGTTACAATTTAGATTCCTGCATATTCTAAAGAGGTCCAAGGGTTTTTCTTCCAAACTGGCTCTTCAGGTCCATCTAAATTCTCAGAAGAAGGAGCTACACTGGTTTGTTTGCAGACTGATTATTTTCTTCTAAATCCAACTTCTGGTCAAAAATTCTCCATATCCTCCCCAAAGCCATTCTACTACTACTACCCACTTGGCAGAGTGGTGGGGGTGAGGCAGCAATTTATAATATTCTGTTTCATTTCTTTGAAATAGAATTAAATGTTTTTCTCTGTTAGTAAGAAGGTGGTTCTCCAGTGGCTTGAAAGCTTAGAAAAGGATCTAAGCTGTAATTCTACTGACAGGTAATAGAGGTATTCCTTTTAACTGGAGTATTCAAGGTCTTTGCTTGGGGAGTCAAGGGTTTCAGAGTTTATTCACAGAGGCAGGGAAATGTCAAGGAACTAATGTTTGTGTGCATGCAGGCAGTCACAAGCTTATTATTACTGTTCCGCGTTTGTTAGGGCAATGGTGGGGAAGCATACCTGAGAAAGTAGGAATAGGAGTCTTTCTGACCACTGGATCCAAAGAAAATGCAACAGATTTCAGCCCCAAAGTTAGTGTCAGGTCTGAGATTTAGGCAGTAATCTCAGGATGATGAGCTAGGAACCAGGATGCTGTCTTGCGAGAGGGTCCTTTATCTTATGCCAGTCTTGTCCAAACTTGGCCACTTTAAGATGAGTGGACTTCAACTCCCAGAATTCCCCAGCCAGCATGGTTCTTACTGGGAGTTGAAGTCCACTCATCTTAAAGTGGCCAAGTTTGGACAACACTGCTATAGCGCATTACCCATTCTATTCCTTTGGATTTGATTTTGAGTTCTTATCCCAAATCTGTCTTCACTATTAAATTTTATTCTGTTATTTTCAATCAATTTCACCCATGTATCAAGAATTGCATTATTCTGTCCAGAAATATTAGCAATCCCACCCAATTTTGTGCCATCTGCAAATTCGTTAAGCTGGCTGGCTGGGGAATTCTGGGAGTTGAGGTCCACTCATCTTAAAGTGGCCAGGTTTGGACAACACTGTCTTACGCCAAGAGGTAAAACCAAAAGCACACTTCAGATTCTTTTGTATAGATGTCAAGAGCAGGCAGAGGTGTATGGCTGGGTCTCTGAGAACATCTGGCTTCCCCTACAGCAGCTCTGATGGGAAAGCGGGTAGATACTGAGCTGACTTCGAAGGTTCCTTGTGTGAACCCCCCAAATTGCCCTCAGATAGCAACAATTAATGTGACCAAAGTGGCAAATTATTAAATGCACGGGGAGTACAGTTATTTTAATGATATACAATTTATGTTGAATCTCAATTAAAGCATCCCCCGACAGATTTCAACTACTGTAATTTAAGTCCAACTTAAATTATTCAGATCTAGTTTCTCACTGGACCCTTGCTATTTATTTATTTATTTATTTGTTCAATTTATATGGCTGCCCATCTCAGACAAATGATTCTAAGAGCCTAACACCTGTGTGTGTGTGTATGTGCGTGGGCAAAAAACAACAACGAAAAATAGAAAATAGACAATCAGCAGCTGAGACTTTTTAGAATAAAACATCAGTACAAATACGATACAAATGCAAATATATTTCTTTGTGTATGTCTTGGCTCCATTGAGTGGGGCCTTAATGAGGGATTTGCTTCCCATCAGCAGTGCCACAGAATGGGGTCAAAACAGGCAAGATGGCAGATGTGACATTGTGTCCATGCCTTGCCCCTTTGTACATACAGTACATGCAGTGTTGCCACATATACAAAAAGGGCAGGGCATGGATCACTTGCCTGTTTTGACCTCCTCCTGCAGACATGCCCATCCACTATCATGATCCATACTGCTTTCTCTGATCTAAATTTCTTCCCCCACCTTGGGTGATGGATTCAGAAGTGAGTCTTCTCCATTCCAAGCTGCACCTGAAGAATTCTGTCTACCCTGAGATACAAATGATGTCTACCCATCTTGCCTTCTGGAAGGTGGTTAAGATCCGGTTCATCCCTTGTGCACTGAGGCATGATAGGAGGTGAGCTCAGCATTGTGTGTGTGTGTGTTTTGAGAGAGTACTATTATGGTGCTGATGGTGTGTTAGAGTTTTAATATTCTGCTTTTATTGTTGTGTGTTTTTTAGCCACCTAGGGTTGTTTATTTATTTGTCCAAAATATATGATTGCCCATCTATCCAAGAAACTCTGGGCAGTGAACAAACAAAAACGCAAAATTACGTTAAAAAAGAAAAAAGAAAGAAATGCCTCAGTAAAAGCACAAAACTGCTAGACACATATGTGTCACACATATGACACATACCAATGCCAGAATTCCCATACTAACATCCAGACTCCGGGGACTTCCAGGGAAGAAATGGCATATTGATGACGGTGACTGTGGCAGAATGAAGAGCTGGTGAGTAGACCAGCTCTTCGTAATTCCTCTCTAGACAAGGAGAGGACTTGAGATCAACAGCAAGTGCTCCAGACAGTTGCCAGTCTCCAGCAGGTTTAGAGTTCTGGGATATGAGGGAACAGCCATCTTGCTCAAACCACAGTCAGCACCATTAAAAGGACACTGGGTCCTCATACTTTTCTAATCACTTTCAGAAATTGTTTGTTAACTGTTTTTCATCTGTTAGGAACCTTTAGATTGACAAGTTTTACAGCACCGGGTGAGTTTCCTTCAATCCTTAGCGAAAGAAGTTTTAAATACAAGTTTTCTGGATAAACAGCAAAAGGGTGATGAAAACTTTGATTTTAGAAAGTTACAGATAAGACTTTAAAAATTGGACAATAGAGAGAGCTAGAAGGAACGAAAGAGTACAATTAAAGGAGAAGAACACTCAAACTCAATTTACTAATACAGAATGAAACAAAATATTTTAACAATGGACATATTGAAGGATATTTTTGAACAATGGACCCAGAAGTTAATTCTAAGAATGTCTGCCTCTATAAATAGATAGTGTTTAAAAGAAGTTTTAATAATAAAACTTGTGTGCCAGTCAGAGAGATGCTCCTCATTTCCTTTCACCGGTTTTCATTCAGGTTCATGAGAAAGGTATTTGCTTCCTACTACTTCTACTAAAGGAGAGGAAAATTTCAGACAAATTCTTATATGTTCAGTGTGGTGTTTCCTGGACTTATTTAGGGCTGAGACAATTAAGAGATGTGGGTGAATGTCCTGTCTACCATCATCTCTCCAGCAGCCTGCAGTCACCCTGATTTTCCATGCTTAGTTGAACCCCAAGACAAGACATCAGTAGATGCCCACAGTTTAATGGAGAATTGTGAAGGGTTACTTATACCAAGCTCTGAATTTTCTGTTGTCCCAAGTATTTTTGCTCCATTCGAGGAGTAAGAGATTCCATTAAGTCTTCAACATGGTTTGCAAAACACATTTTCATTGTCAGCTTTTTAATCTGGATGAGAATTCTCAAAATACAGATTTTTTTCTTGAGTTCCCCAAGAAAACTCCTAACTAACAAATCAATTCTCAATGAAATTGAGAAGTTTTTACTTTTTCACTACATCAGGAGTGCTTCTTTCAATTTCAGTATGCCATGTTTGTGCATAATTAGTACTTGCTTGGGATCTAGGAATCCACTCAGGTGTACATGTATAACTCTATCACCATGTTCCTCCTGTTAAATCTGACAATAAGCAACATTTTTATTCTTTGTTTCAAGTCTCTCTCCAAAGTCTTTTCTTTTGGACCAATAAAATGTCTTTTCTGAAATCAAGAAAATATGCAGGAGGGAGAAAACTCTTCCTTCTTCATTATGATCAGAACATTGAAATAAATTACAGCCAGTTGGAATCTAACACTCATCTGCAGAGTATTAGTATGAGAATCTAATACTTATCTTCTTGTAAGTTGGGTCATAAGAAAATATAAATTAAGCTTTAATTCTCTGATATGGAGACCCTCAACTCCTTCAGTTAGAAGAGTTTTAGAAGCTCTTGTTCTGCCTACCATGTACAGCTTTGTCACTGAATGGCCTGATTATATAATTAGACTCTGCCTTTATTGCGCTAATGAACTTACTCCAGTCCACACTTAATTCTGAAGCATGATTAGAAGAAGCCACATCTATGTAAAACATAGATGATCATGATCACGCTGGCTGCCTGCAGATCAAATGGGAAGTTTTATTGATTAAGTCTCCCTGCAGTAGAATTAAACAAAAGAAAAACTAGTGTGCATTTTTTAAAACTTGCTATCTATTTGAAAGGTATAGATCCTGGTTATTTGCTGAGGTAAGGGAATGTCTGCTTATCAAGTTCCTGACATAAAGCTTGACAGGAGGAGAGAGACACCTTTGAAGATTTACCTTCCTAGCTTGGGGAAAGCAGCGGCTCTCTTTTTTCAGAAGGAAAACTGTACCATCGAACATACTAAGGGAAATCCCAGAAGAATTTTACTCTCTGTCTAGGAGACATTGCCCACATTGCTTTTGATGATGCTTCCAGGTGTTGGGGACTATAATTCCCAGAAGCCCAGTGAATTCTGGTTGCATCTCTGACACATCTGGATGATTTGAGGTCAGAGAAGGCTGGCCTTCAGCACTTTGCTCAGACCTTAAGAGTGGTAATGGGAGTTTAAAAATCTACACTGGAGAAACATTATGTGGCATCAGGTATTAGTTTCACAAGTTGGCCTATATCCATTTCATTTCTAAGGCCAAATTCACATTCATGGTGTATGACCCCAAGACAATGATTTAGGAGTTGCTAATTGCCAGTCAAAATATATCAGTTGCATATAACTGTATGGGATAATCCACCATGGACCTTGATGAGCAATAAGAACCATCCTCGGGGGAGCATATTGCTGAACCATACCTTCCAGCATCTCCATCTGGCATGACCAGTTGTGAGGAATATTGTAGGGTAATATTGGGAGGACCCCAGATTTCATATACCCATCACAAAAGATGGGCAAAATTTAAAATTAACAGCTTCACACAGAGAGAAAATAAATGATTTAGAAACTCTTTGCCACAGTTTTATACTTCTAATAGTTAAGATTTTCACTTGTCAATTTGTTGACAATTTGGAGGCATTAGCTCTTGTATACACAGATTTCATTAACCTAAGTAGCTCTTCTTATTCTGTTCTATTAGCTTCTCTGACATATTTGCAGAAAGCTATCATAGTCTTATAATAAATACCATTGATTTGCGAAGGGCTGACATTACTTTGCAACAGTAATCATTAAAGAAAATAAATGCCTGAAGGATCAAGCTTAATATTTTTTTTTTTTTTTATTTTGCTAGATCAATGTGAATCAACAAATACATAATATTTTGTTCAATGGATGTTAAGGGCATTTATGAAATGGCAGAGCAACGGAACGGATTGTTTTGTCAGCTGAGCAAAAATAAAGATCAAAAGGCTGGAATTTACAACTGGTGTAAATAAAAAAAAGGCCACTCCCTATCACAATTGAAGAAAATTCTGTGCCTTGATTATATAACAATTTGTCTCCTTCAATAGAAACAAATTTCAACGTTTGTCAATAAATCTTCTAAATTCTAGCCCTGCATTTTCTGATAACGATCAAGGTGATTTCAAGTACAGATAACTTAAATTGACAACATATGCATTATATTGCACCTAGCTTTAGCAGACTGGATTGCATCTACTTGGAATATTAGTAGGCCCATTGCAATTCCCAGTATTCCAGA
The DNA here is from genome assembly GCF_059951505.1 of Python bivittatus. Lineage (NCBI taxonomy): Eukaryota > Metazoa > Chordata > Lepidosauria > Squamata > Pythonidae > Python > Python bivittatus. Next base: position 52,568,932 of record NW_028277058.1, read on the forward strand.
AATTTCCTTAGTGGTTTGGTTATGATGATGACTTAATGCCAAATGTGTTTCCATTCAGGAGTAAACCCATTTTGTTCATAGTATACAGCATACCCCAGGTCAATGAGTATGGATTTGAAGGTCTTGGCATGGTTACTAGTTTGGGATATGGTATAAGATTACTGTGAATGAATGAATGAATAAATAAATAAATAAACAAACAAACAAGATGATAGAAGCGATACTGACAATTTGCACATTATCCAAAGATCAGTTGTTATTACATCAAGAAAGATTATACTGCTGGTGAGCCAAAGAAGCTTGCTGATCTAATTCTGACTTATGCTAAGCTTTCTAACGTTCTGTCCTTTCAAAATTATCCCATCAGTCTGGATGAGCAAGCAATGACCTCATTATTTTCTTGTTGGAGAGTGTTATGTGCTTTTCTTTGCTGACTTTCCATGTCTGTGGGTGTGTAGGAAGAACATCTTGTTAGAAGGCACTGGGCCATTCCAAAATTCAGATCTTGATCCAAAGTTCCCAAAATTAATGAACACATTTGTATTAATAATTTACTACCTTTGATTAATAATGAATAAAGATCTGGAGAAGGGCAACAATTTGCAAACTTGATGATGAGCTCCAGCTTGGATGTTCCCCTCTGAATCTCAGCCTCTCAGTCCTTAATGCTTCAATGTGTAAAGATCCTTTAAATATTTCCTAATCGCAGATGGTTTTCTTGCATTTGACCATTTACTTTCTACCCACCATTGATTGACTGATGTATTACTGCCAGCCAGCTCAATGCACCATTGAGATATTTTATGGTAATTAATTTACAGGGGCAATAGTCATTGATTGATAACCGAAGAGCAACGGAAGATTTGGTAAAGTTTTTTAAAAAATTAGAATAAGGCCATGCTCTGTTTCAAATACTGCTGTATATCTATTAGAATATCTGACAGTTTTCAGCAGGCTGTGCAATATTCAATCTATGCTTTCCAAAGTCAAATATAATTGCAGTTTTTCCAAGCCAATTAAAATTAAATTAGATATGTTAGATCTATCATGAGGTCCACAATATGGCAATATGCAATGTGTTGGCAGGCTGGGAGAGTAGACTTGGAGGTGAGGCTGCAAATGTATTTCGTTTAGCACTGTAGGGTTGCCCAGGTAAATGGAGCCAAGCTAGATTAATGATAATATCTGACTGACAAGGTATGGTACAACATAATATGCTATTTTTGAAATCTCGTGGATTGTTTTGGATCCTCTTTTAAGTGCCTTTCAGGAAGGATCTCTTTAAATGATCTGGTCTCAACAAGTTGTGTGTGTGTGAGGGGGATGAGGGAGAGTATTAGAAATGGAAAGGAACTTGATTACAAAGCACTGGTTATCTCTAATATTCTCAGAGCTTTCTGGAATCTTGTGTGTGCACGCACATGCACATCTTTGAGTCAGTGTTGGTTCCAGGCGACTCCTGTTTTTTTTGGCAAGCTTTCAGAAGTGGTTTGCCATTGCCTCCTTCCTAGGGCTCAGAGAGAGTGACTGGCCCAAAGTCCCCCAGCTGGTTTTGTGTTTAAGGTGAGACTAGAACTCACAACCTTCCGGTTTCTAGCTTGATGCCTTAACTACTACACCAAACTGGGTCTCTCTATGGAATCTTGTATACCATAGAGTAATTCATCTAGAACTATAGCAGATTTAGAAATAAAGAATAAGCATTTCATTTTGCTGAACCATATGCACACCAAAAACCCCAGCATGCCACCGCTGTGCTTCTTGTTTCTTTTATGAAGTTTAGCATAATTCCTAACAGGCACAGAACAGGCACTAACAGGGTAAGCATCTATCCATGATTAACAGAATTCAGACTCTACCCAGAAGATGGTAAGATAAAATAACCTAATTAGCACAGAAAATGGTAACTGTGTTCCTTAAAACTCTCTGGTAAACATCATAAGAAAGGCCTGCAGTGGGATCAGAATAACGCCAGGCCTGAGATGGGCAAAACTTTAATGCCATGTAAACTTGAAGATTGCTATGGCTGGGGCATGCTAAACAATGACTGAGTTATTCCTGTAGGAAGGGCTGCAACACTTACATTTTCCTGTCAGGGTGGGGAGGTTCTTTTCTTCAATGTTCTTAAGCCTGTCTTCGGAATTATGGTATAGTTTCTGTCCATTTCTCAATGCTACAGATTTTTAGCAGCTTTGATCAAAAAGAGGTCTGGGATGATGGGCACAGGAAAGGGACTCAGGGGCTATAATGTGTTTACTCCTGTAGGCAACATGAAAAAAGAGAAGAGAAACTTGGAGATTATTTTCCGCTTAACAGACAAATCATGTTTAATGCACTTGTTTAATATTGCTTGTCTTATTTCCGTACTCTTAAAAAGAGGGAACTATCTGAGGCAATTTAAATAAACATTTTTGTAATATGGAAATTAGGGGGCAATATTAGTAGCAGTGTGATCAATTTTATTTTTAAGAGGAAAAAAAAAGAAGTTGTAGAAGGGACAAACCCGTGAATTAATCTCTGTGAATGTAGGGCCAGATGCTAACATGACCATGAAAAAAGCAGGCCTTTAAAGCTACGTTTTATAAAAGGACCCCAGCAAAAAAATCAATAGAAAGCTTTCGTGGGCAGGATGTCTGTAACAAGTAGAAAGGTTAGTGGAGAAGTTAATCGTTCTATCAGGAATAAAGCAGAGTTAAAGTGTGGAAGAAAATGCTACCACAAGTGGTTCATTAACCTTTCAGAGCTTTGGTGTATCTTCTGAGTAAAGATTACAAAGAACTTGAATCAGCTTTGACTAGTTCTTGTTAGCCCCTATCTTCACAAACCAATTGTTTTCCAATGGATAGAACAAAACAGTCATGCAGCAACTCCAGAATCTGTTGTATATTAGAGAATGATGTTAAGAACCTTGTGAATGGCTGGGTTTGACCCAAACTTTGAGGGAGCTTGGAAGTAAATGGCATGAAAAAACTTTCTGAAGTAAATGTCATGAAAAAAAAAAATAACAATAGCATGTAGCAGTTGCCATGTGTGCACGTGTGGGAGAGATCTGTGGGTACCAAAAGAGAAAGAGGTGACAGATGAATGAGCGGAGGAAGAGAAAGGGAAGTGGGAAGACAAAGGGAGAGGTTGTGTTCACAACACCAAGTTCATAACCAGGTCAGGTAAGGATCTAGCAGGTGCAATTGCACGATATGAGAAGCTTGGTTAGAGCTTCAAGAAAAAAGGGTCAGATGGTATCTTGGAGATCATCTCGTTCATTGCCCTGCAGGAATCTACTACATAGAATCACAGAATATAAGTGTTTGAAAGTACGACTGAGTCGTCTAGTCTAAGCTCCATCCAGTGCAAGAATCCACTACATAGTTAATCTTGGAATTATTTGCTTGCTTGCTTGTTTGTTTGGGGACTTAGCAATGTTGAATGAACGTTAGTTCAGTCACTTGGTTAATTATGTTATGTCAACACAGCCAGAGAGAAACTGGGAGGAGAAAGGAGGAAGTAGTAGAAAAAGAGGGAGAAAAGGAAGGAACCCTGCAAATATTTTGTTTATGATTCTTTCACAGTCTGGCTATGGAGAGACCTACCTGGATGTTTTCTTGATGCTCTACTACTAATGCTGAAGACTATGGAAGGGAAGATCCCACTTTCCCCCCAGTTCTCCGTTCAACTGCAGCCCTTGGCACTTCAATTTAATGTAATCTGGTACCTGTATGTATTATTTTAAAAAGAGACCAAGCTAATCTATGGATGATTTGCTTCTACTAAGAGCTATTTATCATGATGACTCTATGCAGCATGTTTACACCAGTTGCCAGGAAGGAACAGTTGGCCAAAGCCATCTCCTCCATGTGCTGCTGATGTCCTTCATGACAGCATTTTACTTGGTCACTATGGGAGGCAGGATGCTGAATTAGATAGATATTGGCCACATCCAAGAGGGCTTTTCTATCTTGTATTACACAGTTATTTAAAGCATCTCAGCTGGAAAGTCCCAATATGGCTCATACACTATCAATAAAACCAGAATAGTCATTCTCTGCAGGAAGATAACGCAAAAAGGAAAAGGGACCTGGACAGTAGAGGAAAAAAGGCATCAAGTATTTAAATCTTCTTAACCATGAATCTGCCAAAAAGACTTCCAAGGTATTTTATCGCCGTGGTCGTAAGCAAATCATGCAGTTGTTAAATGAATCCAGCTTCTCCCATTAACTTTGCTTGTCGGAAGCCCCCTGGGAAGGTTGCAAATGGCAATTACATGTCCCTGGGACCCTACAATCATTGTAAATGCATGCTGGTTACCAAGCACCTGAATTTTGATCACGTGACCACAGAGGCGCTGCAATGGTCATAAGTGTGACGATCGGTCGTAAGTCACTTTTTTCAGCACTGTCATAAATTCAAACGGTCGTTAAATGAATGTTCAATGAAGTCAAAGACTGCCTGTACTGCTGATTTGTCAGAACAGGACAGTTTCTTCTGGATCACAGCAAGAAAGGGAAAAAAGATGGGACAGAAGAGAGAAAAAAAGTAAATCTCCAATGGCAATTCTTAAATGTAAATAGTAGTTTTTATGAAGACTAGCTGGGAATAGTTAAGAGAGAATGATGAGCTGGTCTATTTCCTTTGCTGTGGGCTATGGGAATTATTTTCTGGATGGTTTCCAGAATCTCTGAGCTCCTCCTCCTCCCACTATATTCACAGTTAATATAGCCATCCACGGTTAGGGAGTATAGTAATTTTTTTATTATTACTATAGTTTTTCATGCTATGGTTTTGGTCAGTTGAGGTCCTGGGCATTGCAGCAATGTGTTCCCAAAGCATAAAATGTGCCCAAAGCATTCCACTTGTATTGTGGATGTACAGAGATGCTGTTGCCCATATTCTGAGGAGCAAATGTAGACCTCCTCATGGTGCAGATACATGTCCACAGCCATCTATACATGTAGTATGTGATCCAGTAAAAGGAATCCATGCTCGGAAGCCATTTTCTTGCAGATCTCTCTCTTGCTGGATTGGAGTGTATGCATTCACTGGCACTAGAAAACATGTCATCTCTTTGTGGGGAGAATAAACTCTGTGGGTAGGAGCAATGAAGGACTGGTTGCATATTGAAATTATTTCACCTCCTGCAATTATGCTTAGAACTTGGAGACAAGTGCAAGCACAGCTAAACAGGGTGGATCTAGTTAGTATGTGGAGGGAGAGTGCCTGAAAACCCCAGGCCTATTGACTGGACTGGGAATTGAAAAGACAACCCAGAAGAAAGCAACCACAAAGGGCTTCCATATTGTTGCCAAGAAAACTACACGTTTGTGTCCATGTAGTCACCAGAACTTGGTTTGAAGGAAACTACCTTTTCAAACAAACATCCCATAGAAAAATGGACATGCTCAAATATCCCACTTTCAAAAGGTTTCCAACCCCCAACTGAACCACAAAGGACCCAACTTCATTTCTACCTAGCCTAGCTTCTTATACAAATAGAAGCGATTTCTTTCAAGCCACCACAGGTAGTAGGTGAGTCCCCTGAGCATTGCTTGTGCTATAGATTTGCTATAGTCCAAAGTCACTAGGAGTCGGGTGGCCTATAAATTCAATCTACGCTTATAATTATGTGTTCTCTCTCTGCATTCATGTTCCTGTTTTCCAGCTCTGCTATATGTTGCTATCTGTTGCAATGGCTCCAGCAAGTTTTAGAGGAAGATTTAAATAAACAGCTGGTGTAACTCTAAAGCCAATACTTACTGGCCAAGGCAGTCCACAGGAGGTACCCCTTCTGCAAGATGGCTGAATCCCTTTTGGAGATTGCTAGCAACCCTTTCGGGTCACCTTTGAGGTCACATCTCAGCCTTGCTTTCCCTTCCAATTTGTTAGACTGGTATTATTGCCGATTACTGCTGTCTTTCTCACTTTCTTTTCTCTCCAAAACAAACTTTTTCATATCGTGGGTGTGGGTACAGTTCACATCAAGTGAAAGAACTTCAGTTCATAATTAGGGGGGAGTTGTTTTTGGCCTCCATCCCCAACAGAAAATCTGTCATAAATAGAGTCTGCCAAAATGCAGAACAAAGTGAGACTGTAAAATCTTTCCTGTGCCAGGTTGCGTGCGCGTTTGGACATTTTTCTACATAGTCCAAATTACTGGGTCATTTCACTGTCATTTTCTCATTGGAAAAAACTCATTCTACATGTCACTGAAAAGAGGGGCTTGCGCTTAAGCGTCTCTGGTACATCAATGCCAGGAAACAAACAAAAAAAAACAAAAAATCAACATGATATAACCTACCTAGAGAAGAATGTTGAACAGGGGTTAGCAAACTTTCCAGGTACTGGGCATTACCAAACCATTTTGCACAATGGCATAGAAATCAAATAAACATAAAACATTTGACAATGCCCCAGATCTCAGGAGAATGTCAGGATCTCATGAGATTGTGGTGTTCTCATCTGAAAAAACAAAACAACAGGGCAAATAACCTTGCAAGATTTGGTGATCTGGTGAGGTTTTGGCCATTATAGTGTTGTGGGCACTGTGTTACTGACCAATGTCCCTGTCATCAATCTGGTCTTAGCAGTCCCCTTATTTCCCATCCCTAGATGAGAGCAGCAGGACGACTTGCAAAGGTGGATAATACCAGTTTTTCTCTCTGTCACTATCTTTGGAACTCTGCAGTGGAGAAAATATAAAACACTGTTGCAGATTATATTTATCTCTATCCATCCATCCATCCATCCATCCACCCATCTCTCTCTCTTAAGCACTTCTATTCTTCTCTAATTACATATCTCTGGGGAGATTATAAAAACCATAACCGTCATAGTAACTGTCATAAAATATCAGCAATATTTTATACCTACCCATCAGGTAGGAAGCAAAGAATGGATGTTAGTCTTCAAAGGCATGTTGGAAAAGCCATTTTCACCATTTTCCAGTAGGTGACTGAAGTGGGGGATTGTTGGATTTGAAGAGGAGCATATTCCAGAGGGTCTGGACAGCCATAAAGAAACATTGCTTCTAGGTTCTTACCCCTTGTAACTCCTGTTGCATCCCTGCTTAAACAGAATGGGAAGGACTGAGTTTTCTTCATCCATTCTTAATGAACATTGTACTCGATCAATATTCTTAAGAATACATCAGATTTAGTCCACTGAAATAATGTCATGACCATGGGTCATAAAAGGGTTAATCTCTGGTGCCCTTGCACTTCATTTCCTACAGTTCTACAACATTACTGGGCATTCAAGCAGTTGAAGTTCAATCCATCTGGAGGGTATCAGCTTGGAAAAGCTGAGTTTTCTTTGATCAAATCAGTTTCCCAAATCTGGTGCCCTCCATCATGGTAGCCTCCATGATGGATTCAGCTACCATACTCTCAGTCTAGCCATGCTTCTTAGTGATTATGGGACTTCTCATTCAGCATGTCTGGAGGATATCCATTTGTGGAAAAATGGAGTATTCAAAACTCAGGGCTGAGAAAAGTATCTTCTATGTGCCTCTGCTAGGCCAGAAAGAGCTTGATTGTCTGACTTTGTGTAAGGAAATATCACCTGCTCCACTGATTAAAAAAAATACAGTAGGCTGCTAAGAACAAAAGCCAACCCCATCTAGATGCCTTTTCAGTTTCACAGATTTATTCAATCTAATAATGTCCTGTGTTGTGATGGCAGCCATATTAAATTATTAACTCTAGTTGTGAGGAAAGGTATGACAAAAATATTCCATTAGAAAAGAAATGAAGAATTCATATTACACATTTACTCATCATTTTTGGAAAGACAAAGCTGCCTGACTCTTCACTGACAGTTAGTAGACACGGCTAAGCTTGTTCCATGTAGCTGTCCATTGTGGGGAATAAGCTGGAAACAGGCTTATTGAAATTGTCAGAACAATTTACCAGATTGGAAGTTGCTCTTACTTTCTGAACTTTATGAGGAAGTTAAGAAGTTTGTTTTAGTCAGACTTTTTCAACAGCTTTACATAGTGACATGGCGAGTCCCAGAAGCACCAGAAAAGAAATCTTTGCTCTTCAAAGAAACCAGATCTGCTAACATCCTTGTTATGTTAAGGAAAAGATAGGAGAAAAGCTCTTGGACAGCTTATAAAGGAGATGTGAGCAATTTTTTCCAGCCTAGGGAATATACTGTGACATTCTGCTCTTCCAGACAGCTTCAGAGGTTTAGCTTAAAGCACTCTCTTCACCCCTTAAATCCCCCACTCCCCAAAACAAAAATGAAAGTCCAAAAATGTCAGTCTACCTACTCTGAAAATCTCTGGGAGCTTCGGAGATTGCAAAGAGCATTGTCCAGCTCTGATGAACAATTTTGAAAGTCCAACCATGTCTCCTCCCACCATGGATTATTTCTCAGGCAAAGGATGAATAATAACTGGATCTCATTCCAGATAGTAGATCCATGATAGCTATGTGAAATAGTCCAAGAGTGACTCAGTTGCTATAACACTGGGTTTTGCCAGGCTAAAATCTGGGCAAAACGTTCATGGATTTGAAAGCAATAAATACACAAATGAGATAAAAGCTGAAATTTTATTAAGCAAAACATAGCAAAAGAGTAACTTTAATGGCAAAGCATAATATAGGCAGGTAAGATCCATAGACAAGGCAATAAAAAAAGACTGGGCCACATTCAATAGAGGAGTGCAAATGCAGAACAAATTCTCACATCTCTTTGGTAGTTGGAAACCCTGATCTTCATCAAAGGCATCTATGAATGTTCTCTGGATTATTCCAGCTAGCATATAACACTTTTCCAGGGTTCATCTATGCTGAGACTTATCTCTTGGGATGGTTTAGAGAATATATACCTTTTCTTCTTAATTAATCACTTCTATTGTTTTGACAAAATAACTTCCCACGTGCTGGCATATGCGCCAAAATCATTCCATCATACATGGATAGAGAAAGCAAATGTGCTTGACCTTGCCAGTCTAACTCCCTATAGATGGTATGCTACGCTGGTATCGTGCCCCCAAAAGCAAAGGCATAATAAATAAGATTAACCTGAAGCCATCAACAACTAGTCTGCCACCTATGTGCATTGCTTAATCAAATAAATAAATAAATAAATAAATAAATAAATAAATAAATAAATAAATATCATAATTAAATATTGAAAAGGAAAAATCATGCACAGAGGAAAGGAGTGCACTCCATTAGCTCTTCACTTTTCTTTCATAATGAAAACCAGAATCACAGTTAAGAAATGTGATTGAGAAGGAGAAGAAAATGACAGGACATGTGGTTCAATTGTCACTGTTGGGAGATATTTGACAGGAAGCTGCTGTGTATTAATGAAATGTAGTTGGGAGAATGGGGTTCCTGTCAACTTTGTCATTGGCTGTAACCAAGCTGCAAGATGCTTCCTACCATTTATTTGACGTTCCTTCTCTGGTCATCATTTAGTGCTCAGGATGGCAACCTGTGATGTCCAGATTGTTTGGACTTCAACTTGATCGCCACTCAGCTGCCATGCATTCTACCTGGGGCAGGCTCTGGGGGAGGACTCGGAAGATGCATCTGGTTCAGAAGAGGGCCAAACAAGCTGCTCACACAGCAAAACAACTACTGAAGAATAACACCCATTTTAAGGCTGGTGTCTTAGCTGCAGGGGGTTTCTGGAGTCAGTTCAAAGTGCTTGCCATTATCTATAACGCCATATACTTTATAGCACCAGGTTACATCAGGAACTGCTCTGCCAAAATCAACACGGCCTGTCTGGTCTAAAAGGAGGGTCTGTGAGGGTCTCACTCCATGGAAAGGAGCCTGCAGTATAGGCTAGGCAGCAGGTCTTTTCATTGCTTACCCTCACCCTTTGAAACACACTCTCCCCAGAGCAGAAGTGTCTTCAGAGGGCTCAAAACAGGTCAGATGGTGGTCACAGCATTACGATCAAATTGTTGTCCCTTTCGAATGGGTACCAGCATTGCACACATGTACAAAGAGCTGGAGCTTTCATTATAACGCCATGATGTGTCTTCCCTGCATGTTTTTTCTTGATGCCCTTACTTTCCCAGATGTTGGTTGCTTGAAGGATATCAGTAACATAAGACTATTTTGATAGTAGAGGAAGAATCCTCCATAGATTTCATGTTGTAAAGCCTATGATGTCTTTAGCCAAGTGTCATTGAGTAATAAGGCAAAGAGACAGTTATAAAAGCTCTCCTTACACAAAGTCAATACATGTTTACATCTTACCAAAAGAATCCCTGACAGCTATATTGTAAAAGGAAGCTTTCTTGGACATTTTCTGTCAATATAAATACACCCTGTTGACACCCATGTGCTTTGTCATGCTACCTTTTCATAATCACAGTCTCAAGAGTTTTAATTATCTTTTCCAGCCATCAGTATTTGCATTTGGATTGTCTCCTGGTCTTTCATTGCTAATTTGTCACGTGTCCCACTCTTCCCCATGTGGGATGACAATTGGTAATTCTCTGTTTAGATGATGACAAGTCTTTTATTCACGCAGCACTCCAATAGTTGACTTTATAAAGTTGCATTTCAAGAGATTAAAGTCTGTTTGCTTTTTCATGGATGGCCTGAACCATCAACATTCAACCCAAAATTGCTACCAAATTGCATTATATTTTTTGGCACATAAGCGTGTTTTACACAGGTTACATTTTCCTAAAAACATGGCTATGTATGACCAGTTCAGCCATAAGGAGGAAGAAAAGTGGAAGCAGGCTCAGTGGAGGATAAGTGGGTGGGGAAGGTGACAGAACAGGAGGTACAGTAAACAAAGGAAGAAAAGAAGAAGCAAGCTCTTATGATTCTCCCGGGAATCAAGCCCTCCACAAGAGGGTCCCTTTGGATGGTTTGTAGCTAAGCTTGAAAAGTTGACAGTTTCAGAGAACTGATACTAGAGGCACGTATTCTCAGATATAGAATACCTCTGGTGCAGGGTATTCTTCTGGACTATTGTTAGGGCTGTGCAAAATGCCCTGAGCTTGAAATGGCCATTTCAACTGTTCCACATTCTGAAAATAAAATAAGCACATATTTCATTCAAAATGGTATTGTGCATTTTGTTCCTGGCAGCAATGGGAACTCAGAGTAACCCCTTTTTTATAGCCTATGAAAAAAAGGGGTTGATCCTGAATGCTCCTTAACACTGGGCCTACAGAAAGATAGCTGGATATATTTTTCTTTTAAAAAACAAGCAATTGTTTTGCAACTTGCTGCCTGCTTGCTGTGAGATTTAATTTAAATGTCTTTTTAAAAAAAAAAAATACTGTGGTCATTTTTTCTGTAGGTTGGGTTGTAGGTAGCAGACATAGATAATCTCTCCATTTACTTTTCTTGACCTAGGACAAAATGACCTAGCTTGTTTTGAATTTCAGTTATTCCCTATGGTAGAACACTTGTTTTCCTCTGATGGAACAGGGTCCTCTTGAGATATTGTAATAAAATGCTATGAGTGTTTCCCCCCACCCTCATTTCCTGCATATTTTGATCCCTTAATGTTATTTAAGTCTGGCACCTGGAGTAATCACCCCAGTATTAACAGCTTGTTCTTGTCTGGCTCCTTTTTCTTCTTGTAGAGATTCATCAAATAGTTAGAGGGTACTGGGACTGGGAAGTAAGGGAAGCAGGGCTTTGCTTGATACAGGCTAACACAGAGAAGACACTAATGCAAGTAATGATTGTAATTACTTAGTAATGATGCACTAGGCTAGCATCTGTCTTTTGGTGTGTGGATAAAACAAGGGATGGAGAAGAAACTCATTTGGTCCAAATCTGCAGATGAATTTATCTAATTCACAAATTTGCATGTGAGCAGGAGTGCACTTTTTACATTTGTGTGCAGTAGTTTGTAATTTAAATCGATTAAGTTGAAGTATTATAATAGACAGAGGGAATGTTTATCAGATCTGCAGATGCTACATAACTGAGTAGAATCGCTGAAGACAACAAAGCCAATCTGGGGTCTCTTAAGTACAAGACTAATCGAGGAGATGTCTGGGGGTGTCATGTTCACATTCTTCAAGTGCCTGAAAAGATGTCACCCAGAAGGGCACAGAATAATGGTCTTAAATTACAGAAAGGCATATTCAAATGGTTAGAAAAAAACTTTCTAAAGGGAAGAACTCTTCAGCAGTTGAACTGGTGACCTAGCTGAGTGGTGGGTATTCCTTTGTAGGATACATTCAAACAGAGGCTGGAGGGCTACCTATCTGATATGCTTCTCTTTGGGTTTCTGACCTGGATAGGGAATAGGTCTTGGTCCCTTAAATACCCCCTTTCAACTCTATGGATTTATGAATAATTGCCCAGGTCTAATGGAAAATGAAAACAGCCAATCATACCTGTCTATGCTTGTGGGATTGCATCCTTAAGTCTGCGTCCTCCTTCTGATGACCTACCGTTGGCCTAAAAGTGTACCTTGCAACAAAGAAAGGAACAAACACCGTAGTGAAAATGGCATCATCTTCAGCCACTGAGACCACTATGCAATTCAAGTCACTCATAAAACCTAACAAAGGCTTGAAACATTTACAACTTTCTGCAACTGTAACGGCACCTTTACCAAATACTTTTATTAAATTGCAAATTTTATGTGCCATAATGCCATGCACAATAAATTAGCAATGCCCTTATCAATCTCACGGTGAACATGAAGGCGATCTGGGAAGGGGGGACAAGGGGGAAAAAGCACAACATGTTTAGTGTTAAGGATAAATAAAGTAAAAAACACACATACTTTATTGCATTGTGTCAGAGGATTATAAAATACGTTACAAGAATAATAGAGCACAAGCCACAATCTGTAGCAGCAAAGGGATTGTGTGATAATGGAAAAGACTAAAATTCAAAGTGGAGAAAAGAGATCATGTCTGGAAATATTATACAGTATTAAATCTTAAAATATTCCAAGGAGGTTGTCATAAAAGCTTTAAGGAAATAAAGCTTAAGCTCCAGAAGGCCTTTAGTTTTTGAAAGTCTGCTGATGATTTTCTTGGTGGAATTAAATGCGGGTCATAATGTTTACCCACAGTTTGCTACTTTAATTTTCTATTAAATCCCACCTAGCATGTTGGAGCCATGGTTTATGCAGAGGCATCCAGATTGCAGTACCCATCAGTTGGTGAGAAGGTGCTGATGCCTGTGGAAAAGCACTGGCAATGACTTGTGTGTTTTCCTCTGCCCATGTGCAGAAAGCTCTAGAGGAAACAAGCCACCATTGGGGATCTTCCTACTTGTAGTAGTTGCTGAAAATCCATGAAACTGGATGGGGGTGGGGGTAACAACAGACACAGGAAATAAGATCCCCCACCCACCCACAAAATATCCCACTTGGGATGCAGTGGGTAGATCTACGATCTCCATCTTTCATTGCTCCATCCATTCTAGTAGTCAGACAGCCTTCCTGCTTTCCTTCCTTTCAGAAAGAAAGTAATAATAAACTACACTGGGCTGGATCCAGGCTTTCTCTAAACTCTTGTTCTTCACATTGATTGGGACTGAGATTCCAAAACCTCCAATGAATGCTGGCTGGGGATTTGGGGTTTCAACAATGGAAAGCACCTGATTAGAGAAGTCTAGGGTTCATTTTTTGGCTGGGTCCAAACATTGTGATAAGACAAAACTGAACCAATCACACTGCAGCCTAGTGCAATGTATCGAGTCCAACTAATTGTGGTTGAGTCAGTAAATCACAGTTAAACAAATGTTTAAGACAAATGTCATTGATTGCAGGGGATCCATTCTAAGTAAGATTGAGTTGGGTCTAATCCAGAAGATTAGGAATAATGAATACTGGCCTGTTTCAGAAATTTATCAACTAAGTTCATATAACACACTAGAATAGGTGAAAATGGGATTATGTGGAGAATGAGAAGGTGTACAAAAGGAGATAAACTATTAAGTTGGAAATGAATGAGCTTCTTTGATCAGAAGCATTATATGAATCATCAAAAATGTTTGCACTGAGATCATCAGGATCTTATACACTCATTAATATTTGAATCCATTATATTTTCACAAAGAAGAGGTCCCTTAGAAGCCATTTCTCAGGATTTTACCTCTTCTGCTTCAGGGTATTCTTCAAACATAACTGCAGTGTTCACATCGAACAAAAACAAGTTTTCAGAGATGGGTAATGGGGCTGCCCTTGAAGGCTATTTGGAAGCTTCAACTGGTACAGAATACAGCTGCACAGGTAGTAAATGGTGTCAGATATTTGACCCATGTAACACAACTACTGCATGAGCTGCATTGGTTGCCAGTGTGTTTCTGGGTGCAATTCAAGGTGCTGGTTGTCCCCTTTAAAGCCCTTTGTGGCTTGGGACCAGGTTACCCGAGGGACCATCTTCTCCAAGTTGTTTCTACCTGTCCAATTCGGTCTGGCAGGTTGGGGATGCTCCAGGTCCCATCAGCCAATGAATGTCAGCTGGTGTGCCTTCTCTGCAGTAGCCCCTGCCCGCGGGAACATTCTCCCTTCAAAGATTAGGATGGCCCTAACCCGTTGGCCTTTTGTAAGGTGTTGAAGACTTGGTTATATTGATATCTGTAGTTATAATTTTTCTTGGCTGCTATTTATTTTTGTATGGTGTTTGTACTTGGTTTTAACTGATTTTATGATTGGTCACTGCCCAAAGTCGCTTGTGTGAGATGGGTGGCCATAGAAATTAAATAAATAAACATAAATAAATCAGCCATACTTTGGTTACCCAGACACATTCCCCTGTTCTTTGGGGGTCTTCACCCATTCAGACAAATGGGTGGACAGGGCAAGAGACATCCAGTCTATTGGCTTCACAGCTAAAAAAACACCAGTTTCCAGGACAACTGAGAAATATGTCAGTGTCCCACCCAGGCTACTTCTGTGTCCCACAAAGTATTCATATTACTTCCTGAGAACCTCTGTTGTAGGTTGCCTGATCCAGGTGATGCTTTATGTAGGAAGTCCAGAGGTAGACGTTAAATGAGGAACAGCCTGGCCCACCATTTTTCTAAATGGTTCCATTGTTGAGTGACTTCTGCTATCCAAAATGTCTTGTTACATTCCTCCCCTCAACCCACTCCAATTTGTCTCTGGGTTTGCCAGCTTTGTTGCACAACATGCTAAAACATAAACCTAGATTAATAAAACACACAACCCCATTTTAGCCCAGGTTAGCCTCTTGTGTAAATCTATCTAAAGTGTGATACCCTAGCAGGGGCTATGCCAGAGGAAAGGATTCAGTCTACATTTGAAAGTTGCCAAGGACAGAAAAGGCAAAAACATGAGAGCAGGCTTTTGAAAGATCTTTCATTTTATCACCACCATAATGCCCCTGTGAGGTTTTAGCCCCTGGGCTAAAATGGGGTCGGGTAGTTTATGATTCAGCATGTTATGGGAAGTCTGCCATGTTGTGTGAACCAGACCTTCACATTAGACCTTCATATGATTTCTTTCTTTGGCCATGTTATGTGAACATAGAAATTGTGTGTTTTATTAATCTAGGTTTCTGTTTTAGCATGTTGTGTAAACAAAGCTGACAAACCCAGAGACAAATTGGAGTGGGTTGAGGGGAGGAATGTAAGTTGGTCAAAGAGAGTAATTGACAAGCCCATTGGCTAAGGGTGAATTTGGACCTGGACCTCCCCAGTTCTAATCCAACATCTTAAACTGTGTATCATGATGGCTTTCTGTTGCAAATTACCCAAACTCTTTTAAAAGTTATCTTCAATGATCAACCAGTCACAATTCAAAAATGCCTTTGAGGTTGATCCATGGTTACATTTTATTTAAAATATATACTGTCCTGAGAATTGTGGTTGAAAGAAGAAGGAAAAAGCAATAAAAAAAAATAAACAGGATAATATATTATGCCTATCTACTTAAGACTGTCATGCCTCTAGTGGACCTATACTTTAACTGCATCTTTGTTAGCACTTCTGGAAAACCACCTAAATGCTCTTTACATAACACTTCTTTAAAATGAGCTTGTTTATTATCAGAAGTTCTTGTTTCTAGTTCTTTCCTCCAATGGTGCGTGTGGTGAAATTAAGTTTTGCAAGTGTGAGGCATGACAGATTTTCCTGACCCTGCTACATTTCTTGCTAGAAGGAGACTGTAAAAATAGTAAAAAAAAATAAGATCAGATTTTCACACTTCCTATTCCTCGTCACTTTTGCATGCACTTATCATTAAGCCCGTTCCATCCCATTTCTGCATTAATAACAGTATTTAAACCTGCATGTTGACTTGAACTTAAATAGGATTTTAAAAATTATTTTTAAATAATTGCACCCAGGAACACACATCTCTAAACAACATTTCTCTCTGAGCATGCATTCCAGAAACATATATTGATCTTATACTGAGCACAGAATCTATGGAAAATGCAAACATCAGTGGATAAAAGCTAAGTTCTGCCTTGTATATACATCTGGGAGGTGTGAATCACGTCAGTTTGCCATGGAATTTGCCAAGATCAAGTCCTTCAAACATCTCTACATATTACAATTATAAGCCCCATATATCATAAGGTTTGATCTGCATGTACTTCACTGTCCAACGATAGTGCTGAACATGACTTGCTATAGACAAAGATATCATGATAGTAGTTGAAAAGCCATCCGCCACTATTTCACATCTCAGGCTTGCATTCAGCTTAATCTACGACGAGGAGAAACTTCAGTGTTTGCTTCCAGATGTCTAACCAAAAAGTCTGGTCTATGCCCTTTGTGAACTGACTGTCATTTTCAGAAGGGGAGGCAGGCGAGCTATTGTCCGCACTGACGTTTCAGCTATGGGAAAGGTAATTTACCAGCCCTGAAATGTCACTTATGTGATCTGCATTGTGAATAGTGTGAAGGCTTCAAGACGTAGATGGAGCAAGGTAACATAACTGGCTGAAGCACATCATCCTTTCCATGCACAATCTGAGAATCCACAGTAGATAGAAACTGTCTGGCTAAATATTTATCTGATGGTGCACCATCAAAAACATGGGGGGGGGGAGCCAAATGAGTGGGGGCATGCCTAATGAATACAACAAAGCTGCTTTCTGTCCTCGATGCCTCTGCCTGGATGCTAGTCACTATTTTCCCAGAATCCTTTTTTCTCCCATACCAAAGCTGCTAAAATAAGAAATGGAGTTGCTCCATTAATAAGTTTCTGTTCAACTCTTTGCAGCATCTGCATTTTATAAAATTACAGCCTGCATATGCACTTTTTGGGGAGAGGGGGGAGAGGCTGTATAGATGGGCTGTTGCTGAATAAGGTGTTTTATCAAATCCATATCCCCTCAATCTAAAGAAAATGAACCATTCTTCTGATCTTGGTTGATCTCGGCAAAGTGTTAATTGAGAAAAGATTACTGCTCCGACGGAGAACACAATGCACTGACATTCCAAAGAAATTGATACTGCA
Source organism: Python bivittatus (assembly GCF_059951505.1). Taxonomy (NCBI): domain Eukaryota; kingdom Metazoa; phylum Chordata; class Lepidosauria; order Squamata; family Pythonidae; genus Python; species Python bivittatus. Next base: position 52,586,317 of record NW_028277058.1, read on the forward strand.
TTTGTAATCAAGACTCAAAGGCTACCAGAGGATTAGGTACAAAATCAAGGGGGAAAAAGTGCTATTATCGAAAGGGAGCCTACTAAAATCTGGGAGCTATAGAATCCCCTCACTTGTCAAATTAAACTGAGAAGTAGAAAACAAAAGGAGAGAAGCTATAATCAGAGTACTTGAAAGGGAAATCTTAATGAACTCTAAAACTGGGGAGTGGACAAGTGTTCATATAATTGCTTTATAAGGCTCTACAAGCCTTCAGATTCAATTAAAAAAAAATGGACTTTGAAGCAAGTAAGAGTTTTTGTGTAGTACTTCTAATTCAGTCCCCCACAAATGCTCTAAGGCATGCAGGGGTGCTGATCTAGCACCTGTCCACAACTCTTGAAAGCAGCGGCATCTTTTACTGAAATTATGCAGCTTCCTTTGGTAGCTGCCACGTGATCCTAGGAAAAGACACAGCTGCTTTCAAGAGTTGCGGACAGGTGCTAGATCAGCACCCCTGCATGCCTTAAAGCATTTGGTGGGGGACTGAATTGGAAAGACTGCACAAAAAGTCTTTAAAAAACCAGGAATTTCCAGAAAAAAAGAGCACTTTCTTAGGTTGGAAAGGGACAACTGATATGCAACCAAATTTTAAATATGGAGATGGGGGGGGATGGTAAGTTAAGAATGATATGGTTTGTTAAGTAATTTTCAGGATTTCATTAGAAGCCATTTTCAAATCTCTCTTAGGACAGAAGTGAGAACTGTTCAAATCCTGCTTGGAAGAGACTGAGCCCACATAGAGCTATGGTGATGGAGAGTTCAACCAATCATCTGGACTGAGAACAAGAATCATGACTGATGGAGGGAGCAGGCAGTACAATGTCAAAACAGTAGCTAAAATTATGCTATGATTCCAGAATTTTGGAAAAAAAACAGAAGGTTTACCAGAGACCATATCCATGAGTATTAGCTCTTTACCAAATCCACAGATGGAAAATACTAAGAAAAACGTTAGAAGGAATGAAGGGCTTTTGAATTCTATAGAATTCTACTTTAGTTTACAAGTTACAAGGGGCAGGAGATGGGGGAAAGAGGCCTAGAAAGGAACTTTTTTATTCTTTTAGGTTTCTTGATTTTTCTCAAGATCATCCTTCTCCAGGGTAGAACAGAAGAGTGCATTTCATTAAAAATACAGAATTCAGACTTACATTTTCCTTTGTTTCCTTCCTAATAGATGCATTGCCTATGCAGTCATTGGGGAGCTAGAATCTGATTTGGTAGATACTCAGGGCAACTGGGCTGAGCAAGAATAGTGTCTGGAGATTTGCTTTAGAGATTTGGAATCTAGACCACTAATCTGATGCTTGAAAGCAAGTAGTAGATCTTATTCCTTGGTGGTGATGCAGTTTTCAGAGGTTTCCTGTCTAAGGCTGAGCTCTGAATGCTACTTGGAGACCACAAGGACCAAACTAGAGTTTAGGACCACAAAGACCAACTTCTTCAGCTGAGACGAAGCAAGTGTTTCGACACTCAACTGGAGTTTTATAGCTTGGGATCAGCGATGAGAATTTTAAAAAGCTGCATGACCCAACTGGATTTTTTTTTTTTAAAAAAAAAGCTTCCTCTGGGCTTTTTTTTTCCTGGATGACCTGGACATTCTTTAGATGCATGGAAGCAAATGAAATATTCTTGTTGGTAGAGACCTATCTCCAAATGTGTTGGAGGCCTCACGCTGATGAAGCAGTCTGCTTTGTTTTGCTTTATATAATATGGGGTACAGAGTCAAGATTAGCTCTTACTATAACATCAAAAGTCATACTGGTGAGGAATTTTGGGAATTGCAGCCCCAACATTGCTGGTTGGGGAAGGCTGATCTTTCAAGGGGTACTTCAGAGCAGTTAACAACCTAGTGCAATTTTTGTATGATTGTTTGCTTCTTCTAGGCAGGTTTGAAATCCCACATCTGTCTTCTTTCCTGATCTTCTGGAGAATCCAAGCTCCAGTGATCAAAACCTAGCACTAAACGTACTGCTCATGATTCAGAGGATGGGATTAAGACTCAACTGCTGGTGTATCTGCCCAGGAAGGATGGGAAACCAGCAATTTCTTTGCTTCAGAGGTCCTCTTGCTGAAAGATTCTGCAAAGAGGCCATGACAACTCGCAAACTGAGGGCCTTCTACAGCAATATAAAGATAGTGCTTATGGGGTGAAGGTAGGAGCTGTCTGGTTTGCAGAATTAAGACAGGGTTATCAAGTGCCTCACACATGGGCATCTGCAGCAACTGGAAGTTTTTTTCAAAGTGACAAATTGTGTATCATGACACCACAACACATGCTGTGCTCCATATGAGCTGGCATTTGACATCACCGTAAGGACAAAGAGGTAGCATTATGTCATTTGCCCCATTTACCCCACATGTCCCCCCCACATGTCCATAGTTTCACAGCTCCTTTAATTTGTTGCCACTCCAGTTGTTACATATTAATACAATTACAGCCATCATGAAAACAATATATATGCTTTTCCTCTTCAGTTTGCATTGCAGGCACATTGTCAGTCCTATTAAAAAATAAACAGTTACACAGGTTCCAAGAATGAACTGCATTGAATTTTGTGAAATTATGAATGCCTCTCTTTCTCCAATAATTTTTATGTGATCAACAGCAAATATTCATTTCTTTATTGGTAATTAAAACAGCATAGCAATGTGGGGAAAATTTCATGCTGAAACATGCTGATAACATCATGTTTAAGTCATCTACATAATTAAATAGCAATTGGTTTTAACCATTACTCATTACAGTGCAGCTTTTTGTCATTCTGTTTGATGCTAAAGGATGTTCAGCATCTTGTAATTGATGGAGAAGCCTAATCTGTAGGGCTTACAACATAATCAGCAAGGCAAAGCAACAGTTTTTGATCTGATTTTTAATTTTTTTTTTAATGTCTTTGGAAAATGTCTAATTTAAGAAAATCCCAGTCATTCTGAAATTGCAAAAGTTAAACCTTGAAATCTGGAGTTGGGGATGGAGGGAAATACGTCTGAAGCCCAATGCAAGTTAGTGCAGAGGATGGTAAGCAACTTTCTATGCCTCATTGTTCAGGCTGAGATTGAGTGCAACTAGTTGACCCTGGGTGATTTCTGTGTTAAGCAGGGTCAGGTCTGGTTAGTACTCAGACAAGGGACTGCCTGGGAATTCCAGGGCTGTTGGCTAGACTGGGAAAGTCAAAAAGTCTCCCAGAAGAAGGCAATGGCAGTCCACTTGTATAACAAGAAAAGTGCATTGATGGAGTCACCTTTATATATTTTTGGGCAGAGGTCATCTTGGAATGTAGAATACTTGGCTAGTTTCAATTGCAAGCATTTCCTGGTACGGCTAGCAAAGTCACTAACTTCAGATTTGGAGGTTCAAGTCAATGTAGACATCAAGCAAACTGTTTGCTACTGAAATCTGCATTCCCTCAGGAACAATTTGGGTGGGGCCAGAGAAAAAAGTAGTTGGAGCCCTACAGTCTATCTCCCAATTTCTTTTTTCTGGGCCATGTTCTCTCCCCCCCCCCCCCCGTCTACTTTCTGAGACTTTCTTCTGTTACCCCAAACCCTAGGCTCTCAGACCACTTCTACCACAGGTTAAAAGAATAGTTAAATTATATGAATGTGTTTGTGAATGTCTGTGGTTTAGCAAGCTTTTGGCCAGCCTGAAGCATTTGCTCACTATTGTACATTTCATCATAAGTAGCAACTGCAGTTCACCTGCAACAAAACTCAAATGAGTCACTGGGCACCAGAAGGAGATGATGATGATGATGATGATGATGATGATGATGATGATGATGATGATGAAGAATTCTTACATCACATCATTTATGACCACCTTACTTCCACTAGAACCTATCCAGCAATTAAGGCCTACCTCAGAGACATGTTTTCGAGGGTTGTTTTCAGATATCAGATGGGTAACAGGGCCTTTACAACTATGAGATGGTGAGCCTGGAATTATGCAGACCTTTTAGGGCAGCTATCACATTTACCCTGCCTTTTATCTGTTTTACATCTATTCTTCTACCAGATCTGGGCTGCAATTGTCCACATGACCACTAGGTGGCAGCAAAGAGGTAGATGTTACCATCTAATGGTTGCCTGGATTTCTGCAACTCAGATCTGGTCGTGCTAATTGCTGTCCTCCACTCACAATTATTTGTTTTCTGTGACCCATGTTAACTCCCAAGAAAGATTTAGGTAAAAACGTGATACATAGTTTAAATGAACAAAAGTAATTGTTAGTAGAGCAGAAAATGAGGGAGAAACAGTCTTAGTCAACCCAAATATTAATCAATAAAATTCAGATGTCCATAGCTGCTTCCTAAAAATAATTAGGGACAGTGCTTACTAAATGTTCAAGGGTTGCAAATTCCCAAAAGGAGGCACCATAGCTGAAAATATCCTATTTTCCTTGCTACTCACACAATTTCAAAAGCAAAAACTAACATATAACCCTGCCCATTCATACTTTTCTTGTGATATAAGAACCAAACTAAGTGGCATTCTCTTAAAATTGTGAATTTTCCATCCCCTCTGTCATTGCAATATTATAGATTTATTATTATATTTATAAATGTAATATATGTACAACAAGGAGGTGCATTATATAGACAACTGTTAAGAGAACCAAGTTCAGGTACCTGGTCAACCACAGAATTCAAGGTGACTTTGGGGTAGTTTCACAGAAAAGGAAATCAACCCTGACTGCTCATTGGAAGGATTGATAATGAAGCTCAAGCTCAGATACTTTGGTTACCTAATGCGAAGAGAGGACTCTTTGGGAAAGACCTGGATGCTGGGAAAGATGGAAGGCAAAAGGAGAAGAGGATGGCAGAGGATGAGATGGTTAGATAGCATCACTGAAGCAATGAGCATGAGACTGAGCAAACTCAGGGAGGCAGTGAAGGACAGGAAGGCCTGGCGCGATATGGTTCATGGGGTCATGAAGAGTCGGACACGACTTAACAACTGAACAACAACACAGAAAAGGAGTGATACATAAGCAAAAATCTATATGTATAATCATATCATATAATCATAATCATCATGTAGGAGCATTATCCCATGGTGAATTTTCTTGACTCACAAAAACCCTTTAATGTGCACTTTATATTTTTCCAGTCTCAAAATGATCACCAACCATAATCTTAGGGCACTCATAATTTGCAGAGATATTTCTAGAATAAGAGTAACAACATTATTTTTTGAGTAGATTTGTTAAAACATTTTGCCCAAGATATTAGTTGTCCTGAAGACTTCTCTAAACATACTATCAGCCCATTAACTTCCTTTGACATTTCTACAGATATTTCATCAAATAAAGATAAACCAGATGGAGATGTGTAAAATTTCCTGAAAATTGTTATTATTCATTATTAATATAACTGAATTCCATCTTATTTTGAAACATGAATGGTATCACATTAGTCACAATTTAATGGCCATTCTATCATAATACCAGCTGAGCAACTGGCTTTCAGAAATTTCACCAAAGGTGTTACAATCTATTCCAGTGTTTCTCAACCTTGGAACTTTAAGATGTGTGGACTTCAGCTCCCAGAATTCCCCCAACCAGCAGAATTCTGGGAGTTGAAGTCCACACATCTTAAAATTCCCAAGGCTGAGAAACACTGATCTATTCTGTACTAGCTCAAATGTCAGTATAGCTTCAAGGGCAGCTCTAAAGAGGCATATTTCAGTAGTCTAGCCTTGAGATTACAAATACTTCCTGTGCTTTCAATTTTTTGCATGCCCTAAATTCTAAATTAAGTACATGTTAAGCAACTTGGCAATCCAGCAGTGACAAGGCATGACCATATGGATAAGTATTAACCCCCCCCCCATACCCCGCCCCAGTTTGCAAATCATGGATTCAGATCCTCAGCAAACATTGTGAGCATTTGATGGCAATTGGTAAAACTGGGACAGGCAACCCATTGATGAGATATTTCATAATTAATTCACATATCGTTAGCTTTGAAAAGAAGCCCACATGAGAACTTTGAAAAAGGCTTTTATCTTCATTTTCAAAATGCTTGTCTAATACATTAATAATCATGGTTAGAAATGAAGCATAATTCACACTCTCTTTACTGTATGAGTAATTCAAGCAATATCTTAAGAGAAAAGATAGGAATCACTTATAAGAGGCAGGAGAAAAGCTATCTGCAATAATTGACCTGGAACCAGAATGAAGTGAAGACAGATATGTTGAGCCCCATTTGGGGATAATACAGTTACTGAAGTGGGTCAAACAATTGTTTGGACTAGCAGCACTTTAGGGGACCACCTGTGGATTCAAATGTGTTTTGTTTATTTAATCTACACTATTATTACTTCTATATTGTTAAGCAGCAATCTAGGAAGTACACAAAATGAATCAGCCAGTCATCTTTAAAACATTGGGGGAAAAATACTTTAAAGAAAAATATTCTTGACAATAAAAGTCATTTAAAAGGCCAGGTTAACTCACTGTCACAACACCTTTTCTAAAAAAACAGAGCGTAGAAGTTTTTACTACAACATGGGAGTAACTGTAGAGAATAAGGAAAATGACCTTGATGGAAATATGCAGGAACTGTTCCCTAGGCAAAAGGAGCTGAAACATTTTTCTTAAAGTCTAGAACAATAAGATAACATTCAGAAGTGGCTCAGGTAGACCCGCCCCGCCCCACCCCACCCCCACCATTCACTCACGCATAAGAAGAAGAAGGAGGGACAACTCAATCAGACGTGCCACATTCTGTTATTATAGCCCTTCTCAACAAAAGTAGTTTTAGCCTTCATATGGAGTTGATTTCCTGGTCAGGTCTACCTAGGGGGGTTGACATTGACTCAGAAGAAATATCTTTCTTGTGTTGGAGACAAGCAAGGCTTCCCCAAATGGCTATGTTTTCTTTCTTGCAGATCTTTATAGCTGGGTTGATTCACCGCAAGATGAATAATCTCTTAGATAGTCAGCTTTTAACCCAATCAGACCAGCAATTGGAACTGAGGCCAGAAAATAGTTAGTAATCAAGGCTCTTTAGTGTTCTAATTAATGCAATGCGGCCTCTGAATTTTGCATCAGTTGAAACTTTGAGGCAGTCTTCAAGGGCAGTCATATGAAATAAGTGCTGCAATTGTTTGAATTTGCCCTAAGAGAAAGTTCCTAAATGGATGGGTCTTCTCTCAGTCTAAATTTCCTTGATGGTCTGGCTGTTCCAAGTCATTCTTTTGTCAGAAGTATTTGTAGACATAATGATTTCTTCCAGTGCCGCAGATAACATGATGGTGAAACCCTCAAAATATGTAATGTCTTATCATTACTCCTAAAACTCTGCACTTTAAAGAGGTGTGGGACATATCTCTCAAATGGCATGGCATAACTGCTTACAGGAAATGTCTTGCACTGTTCCTAATTAAAGATGTTTGCTAATACAGGTAGTCCCTGGGTTAAGAATCCCCGGTTCACAGATGACCCATAGTTAAGAACGAAGCCTATTGTAGCAAAATCTGAGTTAAATACACAAAGATTCGAGTTAAATACACAGTGGTTCAAGTTCCTTACACAATACTACTCATACAGTATAATACAATAATACTGTTTTGGCTTACATACAAATTTGACTTAAGGACAGACCTTGGGAACAGAACTCATTCTTAAACTGGGGACTACCTGTACACTCTCAGAACTTCCAGGAACTCTCAAAATTATTCCACTCTCTTTATGGGTAGATGAATGAAAGGAAACATCTCACTGAATTTGTTGTGAACATCTCACAATGGCTGTGGGAGATATCCTCAATAATTTTGGGGGTCTTCAGTATCAATGGCAATTACGCAGCCCATGTTTTCTCCAGCAGTCCCACATGCATGAACATCCAGACAAGTTGTTTTGAGGAACATTCTTCAAAATGGTATTTTTCCAGGGACTCAGGTGAATAAAATTAAATCTCAAAAACTGTTTCATAGAAATTTCAGCTTGATTCTAGTAATAATCTCCATCTTGGAGAACAATAATACTTGCTGTAAAAAGCTTTAATCATAGAAAAATGTCCTGGTGTGTCATGGATTTCCAGGGTCAAGATTTATTGTTCAATGTATTTATATGAAAGGGATATCTCCCACAGTCATATTTTGTACAGTAGCAGATTTCAGTCAATCTGAAAAGATCAAATACTGTGGGGATTCATAAATAAGAACCATTCAATATGAATATCTAAAGGCTTGAGGCTTGTGGCTGCTGGTAGTTGAGACTATTGCACTTCCTCACCTCTTCCTTCTGCCTGGATTTTTAGAGGAAGCAATGAACCGAATCTTCCTAGCATGTCTGAAATAGAGCAAAGTTTATTAAAGTGACTCAAAAGAATGGGTGGTTCTTCCAAAGCTTCATTTTATTACAAGGATAGACATCAGGAGGAACTTCCTGACTGGAAGAGCTATCAGCTGGTAGAACAGACTGCCCAGTGAAGTGGCAAGCTCTCTGTTGCTATAGGGCTTCAGACAGAAGTGGGATGTTTTAGTGCAGAGTTTCCCAAACTGTGAGGTAACCTCCCTTCAGGAGGTGCAGACAGAGTCCAGGGGAGGTGTGAAGAACCTTTTAGTACATTGTTGCAATAAATCCACCTTTCCCAAAGTTTCATTGTATTGTTTTCATTGTTCATTTATGGAGGGGGTACACAATGGATTTTGGATTTTGGGGGAGGGCTGTACATTAAGATTACACTAAAGGGAGTGACGGCACAAAAATTAAGAACACCCATTCTAGTGGATCCTTCACTGAGCAGGAGGTTGGTGTAGATGACTTCTAAGATCCTTTCTGGCTCTGTGATTCAGTTAATGGTCATCTTCTGCATCCAGTTTGGTGCTTTGTGTGATGCAAAATGACTGAGCATGGATCTGAAAATCTATGAGGAAGTTCCATAAACCCTGCTGATAGGCATTATAAAGTTGATTGGTTGATCACTGTGGGAATTAAATTATTGGACTAGTTGAGTCTTTTGACTGATCCAATCATGCTTTCTATAGAGAAGAGGAGAACACAAATATTTTGAAAGTACCAGTAGAAGAGAATATGTGTAGCTCAGGGTTGAACCGTGGAGTCCTTGGAGTTCTCTGAGCTTGGCTGTGTTCCTGCAAACATTTCATTATCCAACTAGGTAACATCTTCAGTGCTAGAATGGAGTGGGGTTTGCTCTCTGTTTATATACAGTGGCATGCCCTGCCAGTGTTGGTGGGGGTGTGGGTTTTGTTTTATTTTTTTCCTCCGATAGTTCTTTGATTAGGGTATTGTTTACTATCCTAGGGTTTGTGTGCTACGCAGATGCCATGTGGCTGTAATAGTCTGTTGGTAGTTTCTGAGATGTTTCTGATGTATGGCAGTGCTATCCTTTTCATAGCTTGTGTTGGTTGTGTTGTAGTAGATTGAGTGGTCAATGTAATGGAGGACTTGGATGAGAAGGTTCAAGGACAGAAGCATTTCCTCAGCCCACAGCCTAAGCCTGGGAAAGCAAAGAGGATGAGACTGCCACCACCTTAAGGAATTCGTAGTGTTTCGTTGCAGGCTTTGGGAGTTTAGAGTTAGTCTGGCGAGATTCTGTCTAGCAGGTATGAGCTAATAAAGTAACTGAGCTCTTCCAGTACTGTCTCGTGGAGCTTCCTGTGCTGAACCTGACAGGCACTTTTTAATAAAGTTGCGTGGATATCCATTTTGTTGGAAGATGTTATATAGGTGGTCTGTTTCCTTTTTCTGCTGTTCTGGGTTGCTGCAATGCATTTATGCTCATTTGAATAATGTTCTTACACAGCTCCTGTTGTGGGAGGTTGGGTTGTTACTTTGGTAATGGAGTACTTGATTAGTGTGGGTTGTCTTCCGAGAGACTTGGGTTTCTAATTTGCTGTTGTTTCCTCTGCTGATGAGGATACCCAGGAAGGGTAGCATGTTGTTGTTTTCTTCCTCTCTGGTGAATTTTATTCCTTTGAAGATGTTGTTGATGGTTTCATGTGTCTTCTCTAGTTGTTCCTTTTTTATTATAACAAAGGTGTCATCTACATACTGGATCCATACTTTGGGTTGTTTGTGTGGAAGTGCTATAGTTTCTCGGTGTTGCATTACAATCCTGACAGTGGTGATCCCATGGGTGTGCCTCTGATTTGTTGGTATAAAAATCCTTGAAATTTTGAAAGTCCTGCTTTGAAAATTGATTCTCCCCCGTCTCATCTCTCTGTAAGGCTAAAGTCCACCATAGGAACTGAACACGCTTTATCTATAAAAGTCTTCATATACAACCATGGTCTTTAGTCTTCTGGAGAGAAGACAGATTATTGAGGAGAGAGGCTGACATTCAGACTCAGAGTTTCCAAAGTGACTGTCTGGTTTTCAGCCTGAGATCTTTTACTTTAGGCTGTGAGAAGCATTGTGATGGAGTGTTCCATAGAAATGACCTATTACAAAGCCACATTTGTGCCCCTTATCAGTTCTGTGAACTAAATCAGATGTTATAGCAATATTATACTTGACCTTAGGAGATAACTTAGCTTGTATAATTTCCTTTAGAAGGTCATAAAGAGCCTCTGGGAATTCAGCTAATCCAAGAGGGACCTCACAAAATACCCTGCATTCTCTTGATACAAAATCTATTTGAAATTAGTCAGACATCACGTGGTACTCAGGATAGATCACTATATTATCACAGTAAAGTACTGTGAGTTGAGTTAGGCCATTGCATTTGACTCCTACTAGATGAGAATATTTAACCGAACTAACAAAAAAAAAAAAAAAAAAACCCTGCAGGCATCTATATAGCCACAAGACTGATTGTTCCATGTTCTGAGTCCTTACTTTTTTCTTAATACTTAATAATACAAGGGCTAGTTTATGTGTTGTGCTTCTGGGTTAAACTCCATAGTTCCAAATATGCCATCTATGTAGGCATCATATGAGATGGTAATGCTTGGTTCCAGTTCTCCAGCTTTGCACAGGAGTAGAGTAGAACCATCACGTAACACACTCCACAAGGCTGCCCTTGAGGAAATCTGGAAATTCAGTTGGGTCAAAGGACCGAGAATATGTGACACCCTTTGTTAGTTCCACGTTGAGCATTCTTACCTGTTCCCAGATCTGCTATGGGTAATTGCCTTTACATTAAGATTTTCTATAGATTATCTGAATCATTTTTGTGTAATATGTTTGCTGTTTTAGTTCTTACCATCATCTATATCTAACCAGTGATCCAGTTAGATAGTTTGGAGCCTTGATCTCAATTGTTTTAGAGGGCAATGAGTCACTTAATCTAAGATGAGGTAAACATTTGGAAGTGCTCTCACTCTTGCTCTGTTACTGAATGGGGTCCTAGTTTCCTCTGCAAAGAATTGTCCTGATGGTACCATTGCCTCGGGCGCCTTCAAAAGTGTCTCTGTGTACTCTCTTCTTTGACCCAGATCTTATTTCCATGTACCATCTGCCACGAAATCCTGGTTGCTGCAATCTGGTGTAACTTAGCTTGTTTAACTGCCCTGAGCTTGCACAACTGAAATAACCACATTGGGCTCCCTTGTTGACTCCTGCCCACTTCCTCCAATTTCTTCTGTTGTGCTGAATATATTATGACAAACTCCTTGGGGACAGGGATATGTCTTCCTGTCCTCTGTGCAATCATGATTATGATGATATATGCATCTGAGAATCAACAGGAAGGATTGTGCTAGGCCAATTCTGTTCACAGTTCATTGACTTCCAATTTGTTTTTGGGCTCAGGAGCTGACTTTCCATAAGAAGCTATCCTAGTTCTTCATTCCACTCAAGCTGCAATGTGAGGGCAAAGGCAACAAACTTTTCATTTCTGCATAATGTGCCACAATCTGTATTGCAATTTCTCCCAGATTTTGTTCCCTGAGAAAGAGGGTTTTGGTGCCGAAGAGGTTTTTTTGTGGACTAGAAACGAGGAGATCATGAGTGAGCCAGCTGGGTGACCTTGGGCCGGTCACTCTCTTTCAGCCCTAGGAAGAAGGCAATGGCAAACCACCTCTGAAAAATGATGCCAAGATGTTTTTTCAGCTTACTTTATTGTTAGAGATGACTGAAGATACAGTCGCTGGAGTGGTATTCTCTGCTAAGCATCTTTTCATCACTTCCTCTTTGAAGAATGAGAGTTCTTTCAAGAATTAATGATTTATTGCAATTTAATGGAAGCCTGTGTAGCAAGCTCCCATGCTGGATCTAGAGCACCCCTACTAGATCAGATCCAAATACAGCCCACCTCTGATTCATAGACACCCTTTATATATATATAGTTATTGTCCTTGTTGTAGGACAGTTGGTAAATGAAATCAATCAGTCCTGTTTTATAAAAAAATGTTGCCACACATATGAGAAATTTACTAGAAGTCTGTTCAACTTACTATTTCATTAATTTTATCTGTTTGGACTTGCCTTTTCCTAGAAATTGATTACAGGTAGAATGTTCCTGTAGAGGCTGCTGATTGATAACATATCTGTCCAAAAGCTCTCTGGATAGGCCTTGGGGTTGGCTGCTTTGGTAAGATCTTCTGAACCTATGGAAGAATTAGTTACATTCCAGAGAGTGACAAATCAGGGCCGAGACAGCACCAACGCCAGAATTACAACTTTACTGTTGCAGGTGCCTGCAACAAAATCCAGCCGTACATAGACCTCAAAATAAAATGTCAGTTACACCTGCATTTTACCAGTTATGTCCTTCCAGCTGTACTGGGGCAATTACTCTCCCAAATCTCAGCCAAGTGGGTAGAAACAGGCAGAACTAAGCTTTCTCAAACCAGTGCAAATCATGAACACGGTCTCCATCATGACACTCTCTGTGAAGGGATTATGCAAAGCTCATAATCTCCAGCTGCTTAATACAGAGGAAAAGGAAATAACCCCAAACTTCATCGACCAATCTGACCAACAGGAAAATTGCCTTTTTGACTTTAATTATTCAAAGTGCTTATTAAATCCATACAATGCCCAAAATCTGGTATCAATGTCTGATACTTCAAAGAAGAAGGATTAATCACCACCATCATGATCACCATCATGATCACCATCATGGCCCTGTAGAAAAACGTCCTCTTCCTGGCTCAGTTGTGCAATAAATGAAGCATCACATGTTCCCACTCCCTTAAAAACAAACAAAAATAGCTTAAAACTTTAAAATCAATGCACAGAGATCTCTGAGAAGGAATGTTATGGTCAAAGACTCCTTAGTAGACACTATTCTTGAACTCAGTGAGACTTTACGCTTAAGTCATATGATTCTGGATTAGGCTGTCTATGAAATATCATTTGAGATGGTTTAGCCAGAATCATTTCAAGACTGGTGGATCAAGGTTTTGAAAAATTGGCAAGATCAGATCGTTAAATCTTCTGCACTCTTGAATTTCCTTCTGATGGTCTTTGAAGCAGAGAACAGAAAGTTTGTGATTCAAATCAGAGGCATGCCTCATTAAAGTCAATGTGTATGCTGTTTGTATTAATGACACATGTGTTTGTCATTCCTAATGGGGAGCTGAAACAGGTGGATGCAATGCTGTATTACTCCCTGTGAGCCATCATAAACCAGAATTGAATATAGTGCCATGTCCTCCAAGGCTTCACAGCCAATTATTAGGACGTTATAAGTCAGTGGACAGACCACATTCCTTAGGACATCAAAATGCACAGAAATGTGCCTTGAAACAGTTTGTGAGTTTTCTCTGTGTTTATTCAGTCTTATTAACTTTTATGTAGGAATCTGTCTTTATTTCTAGCTTCCTGCATCCTGGTGTGAGATATTTGGAATTCTTATCCACTCTGCAGATGCAGTTTTACAATGCAAATCCAAATTTTGCATATCATTATCTGCAATTGGTTTAATTATGCATCATACCCTCCGTTCAAGAGTATGAACGTTCATTAAGTAGCTAGAAAAGTGTCATATAGGCATGTATATCATTTGATATCTGATCACCGAGGCTTCTCACTTGATGAACTGAATTTGTCAACTGTACTACAGAACAGTATATCTTTTTGAGGTGACAGGAAAGTTCTAGCTGTATTGTTTGATCTGTGCTGGGTGTTTCACTGCATACTTATTTTGATTTATGGCATAATCTTATATGCCTAGTGGACTTATTCTGAGAGCATATCTGTGAGTGAAAACCATGAAATTTCCAAAGGCCCTGATCTTTGAATAGCCACTCATTTCTCTAAAACTAAATGGATCAATGACAGATTCTGATTCTACTGAAGTCAGCAAGAATATCCATATTTTTTTTCCAAAATTACATGCAAAACCCTCAGTTTTAAATAGGCTAATCAGAAGCAAAAAAGAGCTAAATGGGACCTATAGATGGTGTGTTTCTGGAAAAATAAATTTATTGCTAGGATTACTTCTAAGACTGCAACTATAGTTGAATCAATTAGTTTTTTGATTGTTTGATCATATCAAGAAGTGATAAAAACAATACAAAGAGAAAAAAACACATATTCATAATATCTTGTTGCTCCTGCAGTCAGTCTCAATCTGTTCTAAGTGGTCTTTCTTCTTCTGGATGGTCTTTGATATGAAGGACATAGTCTTCCTCATAACATGCAGATATGTTCCCTGCAAAATGTATAACAACTTGTGCTGAGTATCCCAGTATTTCTTAGGTTTTAGAAAAAGACCTAAATAATCAGCCCTTGCTACAGAGTATAATTTGCAATCCAACAAAATATGTGTGATCTCTTTAACAGAAGAAACACCACATATACACAATCCATCTGTAAATGAGACTCCATGGAACTTCCCATACCTTACCATGGAATCAAGTTGTTCAAAACACATTCTAGAGAAAGCTCTTCAAAGGTGTTGAGCCATGTAAATTGTTGAGTACTTCTCTATCTAAAAAAAATGACATATACTGTGTCAGACACTTCAAGGACTTAGCATGTTTAATGGATGCAATGTCATCTTGAACAGCAACATCCAAGACCCTTTTCTTCATTTTTTCTTGGCCTTCAGACTTATTTGAGCTGAAAGTTGAACAGAAAATCCATATTGTGAAATGGTGTTTGCAATTTGAACAGCTCTACAAAGAAATTTGATCTGAATACAAGGAGGAGGAGGGAGGATGGCTTTCAGTTTCCACCACAAAATCGCTGCCATAGTGAGCCAAGTCAAACTCATGAGGATACCTCCTGCTACCTGCTCTTGATTGTTCTTCTGCTTCTTGGCTTTAATCAGTTTGATCGTTGGGATGTACCTAAGGGCTGGCAGCACTCTTAAGAAGATGCTAAAGACTGGTGCTTTGCTTTGCTGTTTCCCATTTTAAAAAATTAAATAAAGGTTTTAAAAAGTCTGGCCAGGTGAGACAAGGAGCCTAGCAGACACTAAGAGGAATGTTTGCAGGCCATTGTCCTCTGTAGGCCACATGGTGGGAACCACAGTGGTAGTGCTTATACTGCCGAGGTGTCTAGTGCGATCAGAAAACTCATATCCTCCTTATGGAATCCATAGTGGAATTCTTTTACATCCCTGGTGCATAAGCTGTTTCTGTGAAGTCAGATAGAGCCTTCACAATTACAATATGTACCATATGGAGATAGGAATCACAAATGGAAAGACCATGGTGTGCAGATCCCCAAACATGAACACATGATTATATGTTCAGAAGGTAACTTATAATTATCTGCCCTTTCTGCTGTGGCACTCATCCTGTAGAATGATCTCCCCCTTGAGATTCAACTTCCTGTTAGCCTTCAGGAAGGCTTTGAAGACCTGGCTGTTCCCTGAACATTGAAGCCAAAATGAGCTCATCCTGGGAAGTGGAACAAAGATCAGTGTATCCCAATTATGTCTTTTGTTATTCTTGTTGATTTTTTACTGTTCTTGTCATTGGGGACATTGTAATTTTATTTTTATCCTTCTACACCACCTAGAGTTGCTTTTTTTATGAGTTGGTTGCCATATCCATCAGCAAGCAAGCAAACAAGAAGGCGATATTCACACAAGGACAGTAAGTATGATTCTGATCCGTCTCTCTCCACACGTGTTTCCTAAACATCTAAAAAGACTTATATTCTGACCATGATACCAGTGTAGAAAGACTGCAGGGAAGAATCCTTAAAATAAGAACATTTTCTTTTCACCTCTGAGCTCGTGAATATAATGCCTTCTGAAATGCTGAATATGTTTGCTGAAGGGGCTGCAATAAACCCAAATGTCAAGCTCTGTAGAGGTGTGTGGAAAAGAAATGATATCTTGAAATTGGCCTGAATTAATCTACTAATCAACCTCCAAACTCTCCCCCAGAAGAGAAGAAGATGACATGAGACAGAAGTCTAAGTGCTGAGAAGAATTCAGGTTACTGTTCCACGCGATACCAGCAAAGCCATGCTGAAATGATTGGAATCAATTTATAACAGAGAGTTACTGACCTTTTAAAAAGGTTGCCAGCCCATTTATATATCTCCTGTGGTGCTCACCTCCTTTATTCATGCTTAAGCATATGCTGTCACTCTTGCAACATTACCTCTCTGTTCCTTGTTAACTTTCTTTTGAGTATGTTCAGCGCATAGGCCAGCTGAACTATCTGTGGAAAAGAAAGAAAGCGGGGGGCAGGAAGAGTAAATATGTTGCTTTCCTTCTGGGGGGACGTCATTGGTCTAATCTGAACAGTGCTTGGAATGCTGTTTTAAAGGGGGAAGACTGTATATATATTTAACCAGAGAAAAGATACCTAGATTTGCAGCACAGAATTAAATGGGTTGAACGCTGCAGCCTTCATGTAAAAACAAGGTAAGTTTCTAGTCCTTAGGAATTGTGAAGGTTGATTGAAATTAGACTCTTCCCCACAGCATGCAGAGGAATACTTAACTCCAAAGGGGGGTCCCACTCAGATCATCTCTAAGATTAGGCTTGTCAATCTTCATTTACAAAACTCCCTCCAAAGTGATAAAATCATTTCTTGGTGAGGTTTGAAGATATATTGGGCAGTATCACATGAAAAAATGTGCTGGTTGTTAAGTAATATGCGTTTCCCTTCTTGTCCCTTCTTAGAGACCAGCATGCATTGTGCAAAAGCAGCAAATAGAAGAAATGACAGCATCATTTGCAGGTTGCAGAGGATTTGTTAGTAGAATCTTAGGAATTTGCCAGTGCACAAGGTGGACCCAGAGTGAAAGACAATGCAGAGAATTGTACAAAGCTTGTCTTAATGCACAATTGAGGTTAACCTGAGGCAATGAATGAACAAGAATAAGCACACTGAGGAAAGGATAAAAAGAAGGAGTAAGGCGGGCCCACACAACTCGTAGAAGGAAAAGCGATACATTGATATATTAAAAATCTTCATGGGCTGCAAAGGAAAACTTGGGGTGCTGATCAGCTGTTTGGGGGCTAGCAGAGGAGCAGCAGTGCTACAACTGCTTAGTGGGCTGCCTGCAGCCTGTGGGCTATATGTTGTGCAGGCCTAGGGTAAGGTATTAACTGAAATAGTTAAAGGCGCCTGGCAAGAAAGAGAGAGACCCTGAGTTCTAGTCTTGCCTTAGGCAGAAAGCCAGTTGGGTGAGCTTGGGCCAGTAAATAAATTAAGCTCCAGGAAGAAGAAGAAGGCAAGGGCAAACCACTTCCAAAAATCTTGCCAAGAAAACTGCAGGGACTTCTTGATGTAGTCCCTAAGAGTCAAGTGAGGTGCATGCATGGACATACACACGCAAGGTATTAATAGCACAAAGGTACCTCCTCTACAAAATCTATTTTAGACAAGATATTATATTATTATTATTATTATTATTATTATTATTATTATTATTATTATTATTATTATTTATCCCACCTTTATATACCATAGAACTAGTAAAAGTATGGTAAAGGACAGCCAGGATGAACTGAAAGCCAAAGTGTCTTTTTTATGATCAAAGATTAAAGCAATTAATGATGGATTTCCCACGTTGGCAAGAGGGTGGCCAAGATGATCTTTGATGTCACTTCAAAATAAACACTCTAATATTTAGAGCTTTTACATTTAGAAAAAGATTAACTAATAGCATACTTCCCTGTTACCTGGAAATTAGGCTTACTGAACATAATTGCGATCATTCCTGATTAAATAGGCGTGGGGTGCCAATGAATGGGCAAAAAAATTAAAATTAAAATTAAAAAAGGAGGTTTATAAAATTATACCAAATTGCAAACCAACCTCCTGCAATCATTAAAATAATAAATATTTTAATCCCTACTAAATCACCAAATACCACGCTATCTCAGCATTCTTGCACAAGGCTTTATGTGATCTTGGGTAAGAATACCTAATCTCATGTGAGATCTCCCACAATTTAGTGGTCTCAGATAACTTCAAGGGATTGAAGAAAGGAGTACGGGGTGAAAATCCATGTTTTCTTCAAATCTTTTGATTCTTCTGACTGCGTTTGTAAAATAAAATAATTTTTTTTAAAAAAAGGAATCTGTTGTATGTATTTACTTCTGGTCTAAATAATGCCTTGCCAAATTATTTTTAAAAATATTGCACATGAGGCAGAGAAAGAAAAGATTTCTCCATCTCTTATAATGCTACAACTTTGGCTCACCCAATGAAAGGGACTGGAAAGCAGTTACATGATGGGAAGGAGGTTGTTCTTGCTCATGGAATGGCACAGATGTCAATAGATTTTCCCATTTCCAGTTTAGAATGGTTACTGTCAGCCTTCCCAGGTAGACCAGACAGGAAACACGACCAGATGAGCTAATTCTACTTTATTGTAAGGCTACATTAACAGAATCTTGCAAGTCTGAAAGTACAAATCTCCTGCCGTCTCCTTTACAACCTGATAAGTTAGGGAGGGTCCCTTCTGAGCCTCTTTCTCCACCCATTATGCAGCTGTAGGCTATGCCCTCTCTTATCTGACCGTTCCCTAGGCGGCATCTCTT
The DNA here is from genome assembly GCF_059951505.1 of Python bivittatus. NCBI lineage: Eukaryota > Metazoa > Chordata > Lepidosauria > Squamata > Pythonidae > Python > Python bivittatus. Next base: position 52,605,234 of record NW_028277058.1, read on the forward strand.
TGTCCAGTTTCTCAAGGTCTTTCTCACATACCATTACAGTTACAGACAGAAATAGACGTTTAATCTTGGAAAAGAAATTTTCATAGCCTAACTAGTGACTCCCTTTGTACTCATTATTGCAAAACAGAAGTACTTTCTGATGTCGGGGGAGAAAGGAGTTGAAAGCTAAGTGTTTACGTATGATGGCAATTAAAATCTAAAAAGATGCTTTTCCCAGCTGTTGCTTTTGAACTTGTCCTATGTCAGTGGCAAAGAGCCAGCATTCAATTAAGATTTTGCATTTTCAAAAACAGCCTGTGATGAGTTGCATTATGTCAGTAATTCCCTTTAAATTAATATTTAAAGAAAAAAAATATTGAGGCAGTAACAGGTGTGTAGAACATCAATGGTTAAACTTTCTTGTCATAGAAAATAGGGTTACCCTATTTGTTTGCACCTCAAAGTAAAATAAAACAATAAAACAACTAAACAAGAATCAAAATCAAAATCCAAACTGCCATGAGTTCTAGTTCTGACTTAGCCCCAAAGCCAGTTGGGTGACTTTGGGCCAGTCCCTCTCTCTCAGCCCTAGGAAGAAGGCAATGGCAAACCACTTCCAAAAATCTTGCCAAGAAAACAGCAGGGACTTGTCCAGTCAGTCACCAAGCATCAAGGCTAACTCAAAAGGTATGAATATATATTATTTAAATAGTATGTAATTCATCAGGGCAAATAACTATATGCTAATATTCAAGTTCCAGAGTCAGGAATAAGTTCCAAACTTTTCCTATTGCACAAATAATTTTTTCAGATCAATTTCTGATAAGAACTACACCAACCACCGTTTCATCTAACAACCAGTGTGTTATCATTAGAACCCATGACATCTCTGTGAGAAATCTCTCCTATGTTCACTGATAGTCATACAAATTCTTCTCACATGTTTACTTTAGCCAATATGTAATAAAATCTTAATATCTTATGTTAAGGGAACATTTGAGGCAAATTAGAGATGTGATTTTTTTTTTAATCAAGGACCCTATCTGAAGAAATGTGTTGATTAAAAAATACTTTACCATATCATAAAATCATAGATCTGGAAGAGGGCATTTTAGTGATTGAACTTGACCTCCAATACAGAACACAAATCCAGACTGAAGCATTCCCGCTTAATGGCTTTCTAGTTTATGGTTGGATAAATCCCGCAAAAGGGAGCCTATTCATCATGGAAAATCTGCTAATAAACTTTGCCCCATAGGATCAAATGATGTCATTCTTCTTAGGGTGTCCTTATTTACCAAGTGGATATCCACAAAAAGTTGTGATTAATAGCATATGTGTTGTCTTCCATGAGACCAAGGAGGTAGGTCCTTACTTGCCTAGAAGTCAGTGAACACTTTACTTCTTCGAAGGCATCTACACTGAACACACATGGACCATCTGAGGCTTCTGATTTCATTTCAGTGATATCATCAACACTTTTATCAGGAGAAGGTGGGGTGTATTCCTTATTTTGAAATGTTTGAAAGGGGATTTCTTTTCTTTCTTTCTTTCTTTTGAAAGATACCCTGGCCTCACCATCCAGGAGAATCTCTTCTTATTTTGCTCAGACTCTTCTCCTCCCTTTCAATCCCAGTCTTCTCTTCCCAGTCTTCTAATCACTTCTATTCCTCTGAATCCAAATCAGTGCACAACCCTTGTTTTTAAATCTTCACAACATTTTACTAATGCTTTCCACCTACAGATGCACAAAACCCAGAGGAGTGAGGACAGGCTGCAAAGGCATAGTTTCTTCCATACAGTATGAGGTAGTTCAGACTAGACAAAAGGGTCTTTCTAATCCAGCATTCTATTTGTGATTAAATGGATACCTCAAGAAAGCCAACATATCATAGCTCTCTCAGCTACATTACAGCCAATTCCTTTCTCCTGCAAAATTGATAGTAGCCATAAACCTCAATCCTATGCATGTGCTTTCAGATTTGCATCCCACTGATTTCAGGTAAGAATGTATAGGATCACAACTTCAGAAATTTTTGATTGTAGTGTGGTCACCAAAGAAGTTCCACCGATTTTTTTCCTTGTGCCACAGTGTGGTAACTCACTATTATTGGTTAGAATGACAGAGGAACAAAAGAGAACAAGCTAAACATATATTTTCTTGACTGAGGCCTGAGGCTTACGTGCAGTAAATATTTTTCCAGTAGGACATATGCATTAGGCCTATTCACCTACTGCATTTTCAAACATACAATCAAAAGGAAACTGTATCCTGGCATTTGTATATAACTTGTAGGCCTCCTTCAGGATGACTTTCAGCTGTGTTTCAAGTAACATTTCCCTCAGGCATCCTAGCTTTCAGATTCTCTGATCACCTTCTAAGTAGCCAGTGAATGATAAACTTCTCCAAGAAGGTAGGAAAAGAGAGAGGAAAAAGAGTTCTGCTTTTCCTGAATTTGCAATGTGACAGGAAATAGAGGCAACTCGTTTTATACATGGAGGCCTCCTCTATTTAAAACTATGAAAAACAGTATCATCGTTTCCTGTCATTTTGTAGTGCAAGGCCTAAAATATGGCCAACATGGTGAAGCAAACAAAATAAGCAAATAAAAAAATATTAAACTGCCCCTTCTCAAACCTAGAAAAAGTGTACAAAAGTCTGGGATACTCTGCGCATGCAGCATAGACCCACCTGCTTTGCATCATCATCCTGCCCATTGCCACCCTACCTTTCCAGAGACTATTACATGAAGCTCTTTTCACCTCTAGACTAGATTGATTAACTGATGTGCCATCAAGTTGGTGGTGACTCTTCAGAACCACATAAATATGTTTTCTCCAGGATGATCTGTCCCCAGTCTGGTTCTTCATGTCTTCTCACAATGTACCCATCGCTGCTGTAATTGAGTCCACCCACCTTGCTACTGGTCACCCTCTTTTCTTCAATTTGTCTCAGCATTATAGGCTTCCCCAGAGAGAGAATACATTTATTTTTAAAACATGCCCCAACTTCCACTTTGGTCTTCTGTTGATTTCCAGTGATAGCCACTGGATGATATAGAAATCTGATCCTGAAGTTGAACTGGAGATGGTCTGTCAGAGTTGAATCAGGATTTACCTGAATTGTTAAATCAGGTCTGGATTGATTTTATAATCCGTACCTACCTAAGATGAAGAGTCTTTCAAATAGAGCTTGACTCCTAGTGACTTCATGGATGGGCCCATGTAGTTCTCCTGGCAACAAGACAGAAATGATGTGCTACTGTTATCTTCTGGGATGTTTTGACTTCCAAGTCTAGCCTAAAACCTTGACATTTCTGCTGGTCTCCCATCTAAGTATTAAGCTGGTCTTGAAACCTTATGAAAAAGGGTCTCAGTTTCTCTCATCTTTTTCCTTATATTTGGGGAGTCAAAGGATGACAGGGAAACTAATGTTCATGGACTTCCACACATTCCTCTCATTTCTGTTATTGTTGAAAGACATTGGGCAGACATCCTATCTCCTTAAGTGTCAAGGCCATAAAGATATGGGAGGAACTGACCCCAACTGATAGCCTCCAGAACACCCTTCAGCTGCTCTGGAGATGCCTCTACACTCCAGGAAACAATAAATATCAGAAGACCAAAGGGGTTGCCCCAAACCCTGGACTGGCAACCAATGGGTCATTGGGGAGATAAGTTTCCCCCAATAATAAGGAGGATCCCAAATTTATGCCAAGTGTAGCCAATCAATTTGTTAATTGCTGTATCTCTGTGTAAGAAATGTGTATAAAATCTTCTTCTTTGAGTGTGATCGGGTACTCCTCTGCCTTAAGGGGAGACCCCAGCTGACTCAATTGGCTTACTTTCAATAAAACTTTAAAACCTCAGCTGGTACTTTCGTGTTGGATCTTCTGCCGGACTGAATCCTAATTGGGGAGAGTCAGAAACTGTCAGTTGTGCTAACAGTCTAGCCCTGCTTAACTTTTAACTGAATAACTTTAACTTAACAGGAAGCCACTGCCATATAGGCAGCCATGTATACCTGTACTCTTCAACAATTGTCTTAAAAAGATTGAAATTGTTCTGTTTGGGACTGGCTTTCTGAATTGGCTTCATTACTCTTGGCAACATCAATAAATAGCCATATCTGATAGGTCTATAACACTGTGTGGCCAGTTTGTGACTGACAAAGAAGATGCCATGGGAGAAAAAAATACAAAATATTCAGTATCTATAGCAAGGGGAAACTTTGGCCCTGAGTAAAGTGTTTGCCAATTCATTAAAAGCACTATTTCCCCCCCAAAAAAATTAAAATAGAGGGGAGTCATCTAAGTCAAAACATACACTGCCCCAGCATTTCAATCAACCATCGCTGGCACAGTGGTCTGAAACAATGGAGGTCTACCTCCCTTTCAAAGATATCTTCAGCTTGACACATTACATTAGGAAGGGCAAATAGAATTTTTGTACTATGTTCAGACTAGACTGAGAAGATGAAAAACATATTGGAAGAAGAAAATGGGAAAACACATCAATATTGTTGGGCAGAAAATTACATGGATGAACAGATCTATGAAGTGACCAGGAATCAAGCTTGACTCAAAAGAGATTTGACTGATGTCTTTATGAAGGCCAGTCAGAGTGAAGTACCTTTTTCTTTTATGGGTATCTGTAATGGTCTGTGGGAATATCCTTGATAGCAGAAGGAGGAAGAGCCACAGCCAGGGCAACAGTCAGGTAAGAGACATCTCAGCCCATAGACCAGCCCAGGGACGTGGAACAATAAAGTATAGTGTTAGTACTTATGGTATTGGTTTCTTGTTCAGACTACTGTGAAGGGCTGGCATCAAACGTTGAAGTCTCCTACTCTTTTTCTAAGAGAGGCAGAAGATCCCACTTGAAGTTTTAAAAATGGCCTCCAATCCCAGGGTGCACCTTTGCCTGCCGAGCACCTAGCTGCAGCATTGTTGCAACACCAGCTGTGATGGACTTGGTTGAGGAGGTTCAAGGTCATGGGGAGAAGAATCTCAAGCATCTCCTCAGCCCACAGCCTGAGCGTGTGAAAGCAAAGAGGATGAGACTGGCACCACCCTAAGGAATTTGTAGTGTTTAGTTGCAGACTTTGGGAGTTAGAGTTAGTCTGGAAAGATTCTGTCTAGCAGGTACAAGCTAATAAAGTAACTGAGCAGTTCCAGAACCGTCCTGTGGAGTCTCTTGGGCTGAACCTGACACCGGCAGCAAGTGGATGTACAAATAACCAATTTACAGAATGCCATGATGTCAGCCCTTTGAGACAGGAAACCAGTACCATGAATACTAGCACTACCAGTACAGTTACAGAATCTTGCAAGTCTGAAAGCACATCTCTCCCCCTTTGCCTTTGCTTTCCAGAGAACGAGGGAGGGTCCCTTCTGAGATGCTTCCCACACCCTTCTTCCTTCGGTGGTCTGTGATATCTCTTATCTGACCATTGCCCTGGCTGTGGCCTTTCCTCCTCCTGTCTATCAAGGATATTCCCACAGGCCATTACAACATCTGACAAAAAATTATGTCCATTATCTTCCAAGTCTCATCAACCTTTTAAAGTTTAACCCTGTTGTCCCTCTGAATCATGAAAACATTATACCCCATTTTTCAGCATATGAGAATGGTGCATTTTGCGTAAGCATTTCAACTTAGAACTAGTTAAAACACTATTAAAAGAAACAGGCCATTTTAGTCTTAGCCCTAACCTCTGAGTTATGGAACAGACTTCTGAAAGAGAATTTGTCAACATACCTCTTTTAATTTTTATTTTTTTTCCTAAAAAAAAAAGGGGGGGGCAAAAATCTACCTTTCTGCCCAGGTCTTTGGCAGCTAAGGGAGAAAAGGCAGGCTGTTATGCTGTTTACGGGTTTAAAATACGTTTAGACAGACTAGCTTTATGGGTACTTTTGGCTTTTTTTAATTAAGCTACGTTGAAGAACACAAAAGGTGAATATTCAGATTAAACAAAAACCAAATACATTTAGATCGTTCTCAGTTCCAGCTGCAGCAAAATGTACAGCTAACGTGGATGGTCCTGGTGTGACCCATAATTGGTGGAGTTGTTTTGGTGGGGAAGTACTCAAACAAATGTTGACATTATTTGGGAATTTTCTGTGGGGCATTTTTGCCCATCCCTTCTTGCACCGGTCCTAAGTCTGCCTTTCTTCCAGGTAAGAATAAATAGAATGTATAGCTTGTCTTCCCAGCTTTAAGAACGTTTCACGCCTGGTGTAAAGCATCTCCTTGGGTCTCTCTCTCTATATATAACACCTAAATTAATACACTAGGTGCTTTGCAGCCACTGTGGTTTCCCATTGATCTCGGTCAGCTTGTTTACACTGTTTTGGCAACTTGCTGATATACCTCTCCCTGGGGACAGAGCAGGGGTTAATTGCTGTTAAACTCTCAGTGCCAAGAAATGGTTCACACTCCCTGCTACATTAAAGATGACACTAATAAGGAAAGAGTGCCCAGGATTGTTTCGTGTTGGAAAATTGGAGTTGTGGCGACAGAAACTTGGAGCCGAGTTGATGTAATAGGAAGGCCATAATGTAATTAGAACTGCTGAACATGTGTCATACCAAGTTAAAACGATACATTAATGAATCAAAATAGGTGATAGAGTATTGCTCTTTCAGCAGATAGAGGTGTTTTCAAGGTTAGATTGCCTTTAATTTAATAATCAGCAAAATGGATATTCCTCAAATTATAAATAAAATTGACTTGAAGGCTTTTGAGCACATTTGCTCCTCTGTACCAAATCAAGGAGTCAGGCAGGAGATGAGCTGTGTGTGTGTGTGTGTGTGTGTGTGTGTAGGACGGGGGAAGATGTTGGATAGATCTCTACTGAACTTGGTGCAGCTTAGAGTTTTATTGCATGGAAATAAAGTTGCTTCTTCCACATGCTATTTTATTTAGCCATTTCTTCACTAGCCCTCCTCCTGTTATTACTCTGCCCTCAATATGCTAACCAAACAATCACATATCCTTAAAATACAGTAGCAGAGTAGCCCAAAGGAATGGCAGAATGCAAATATAAATATAACATGATAGAAGGCTGGGATACAGCTGCAGTGTATCTAGTGAAAATAAACAGGCATGGGTGTACGTCTGAAAATGCAAGAAGGAATTTGCCCCACTGGCTTCCTGAGTAACAGTGTGTGAAAGACAGGTAAGTTGGCAATGCAGAGAAGGCTGGATTCCCAGGTTCAAAAGTGTTAAGAGTTTATTTTTTTCAGGGATGGGAATAAACTGGGGATGTATGAGACTCTCGCCCAACTCCTTCTATATCTTCTTTTTGGCTTTCTCTGTTCTCCTACCCTGTTGTAATGCAAGCTAGATGAGGCCTTCCAGTTTTCCTTTTGTTCGAGTTCTCGGGGGAAGTTACAGTAATCAGGAGTGAAAAAGGGATTGTGTAGTGAGATAGGCAAAGCTCAAGATAAAAAATGGGGTGCAACAAATATTAAGTTATAGGTGGGTGTAAAGTGTTCTATTATGAAATTCTCCCCACAACCTCATTGAATGTTAACCTCATTTCCAATAAAGAAAGTATTCAAAGTTCTTTCCCACATACTCAGCCTTGAACATTCGTACAGTAAAGTTCATATGAAAAGAGTTTGTCTATCAGCTCCTCCTGTTCATCTCAAATGGAGTCATATGAGCTGGGGGGTGTGTGTGTGTGTGCATACACATATACATACACACACACACATAAATATTGATAACTAAAATAAACCTCAGCGTATACCAGCAAACATGATGCAAAATCAAACTTCTATTCATCAAGTGATCCACAAAGGTCATGACCCAGGGTATATTCCTTTCCAACCAATCTCCAGATATACCAGTTGCCACACATAATCAGTGTCTTCAGAAGTTTCCCAGCCTCTGTAGACCTTGCAACAAATACAGTAAGGCTTCATTGTTCCTATTTCCACGTTGTTACTTGGCCATGCAAGCTGAAGACACCTGGGCTAGTAACTCTTCTCTTTCCCCACATTCTGTCCTTCTGAAAAATGTCTACATCTTCTCAGTAGTCCCACAACTCCCTGTGCTCTTAATTGGTGCTTGAAATGAAGACCTCATGTATCGGTAAGACTGTGAGTTTAAGAACCCCCTTCCCTCAACATAAGATTAGTAATACTGAATAGATTTCTTTTTTTAAAATATTGATTTGATTGTCTTATTCTTGCAACCCTTCCTTCCTTCCTTCCCTTCCCTTCCCTTCCCTTCCCTTCCCTTCCCTTCCCTTCCCTTCCCTTCCCTTCCCTTCCCTTCCCTTCCCTTCCCTCCCTCCCCAAGGCTTCTAACATGCCTCAGTTCAGTAAGACTCTAAAGGGAACCTTGTTCTAAATGTTGGAATAAAAATGTTTTACTATATTAAATTTAGCTATTTAACAATGAGAGAAAGGGGCTAGCTCATACCATAAGATTATAAATTCATTGCTCTGTAGTCAGAGGCATCCGCAAGGTTAGAAATGATGAAAGCAGTATCACAACAGAAGCTCCACCCCTTTCATATGCCCATAGAAAAGACACAACATTGCTTTTGTCCTTTGTCAACCCTTGACTCCCCCCATGGCCATCTTCGTCTGTAGCCTTGCAGTTTGATACTACATCTCAATCTGGTAAGTATCTCAGGAAATACAGTGATGAGATTAGTTTCTTGATTTATCCACCACACTTTTAAAGCTTTCAGACCATCCATTCCAAAGCTCTTAGTACAGGCCTTGTCTTCAGAATGACTCCTTCTAGATATAACAGATCTCTTAGGCAACTGAAATGGTTTGCACTTTCATGCCACCATGTTTTTAAAAGATAATACCTTTAATCTTGGATGTTCCAGAGGAGAGATACATCATTTAAGTCCAAGGCTGGCCCTGTGTTTAAGTGAAATGGAGCAGCTCCTTGAAGCAACTGACTAGGCTCATAGAAAACTGGAGCCAAACCCCCACAATTGCCTTCCAAATCCAATGTAATTCCTTCATTGTATAGGTCCCTTGATTTCACCAGCCACCCTAGAAATGTTTGTTCTGTGACAATCCTTTCAGTACAAATTATGAGGCAATCATGGCAGTTGCTTTCACAGATGGTCATCACAGCTTAATCAGTCAAAGGCAAACAAGCTTTATAGGGCAGCCAACTAACTATTATTTGGCAAATATGTAGTGGGAGAAGCGGCACCAGTGAAGGAAAAGGTGAAGCTTCTTCCTATCTCAAACAGCAAGTTTGTTTGCTTGTTTGCTTATTTATTTATACATCACATCTATATAGCCTCCCATCTCACATAAAGCGACCCTGTTCAGGTTGGAGCTGACTCTGCTAAAATCCTTCTCTAGACTTGGTTCAAAGTTTCAGGGTATCTTGAGCAAGTACTCAACCCCGTTGGTGGGATGTGGCTCACTTATTTGCAGTCCTCAGTGTTTTAAATAATATTGGGTAGTTTAAATAATACTGGGCAGTGTTTTAAATAATATTGGGTAACATCCAGAGGGATGTAACACTGGAAGAACTGGGGGAAACTGAATTTCTTGTCCAATTTTCATTGGATGATATGAAAGAGGAATTGCTTCTGAACTTTGTTCAAAACAGAAGAAAATTGCAGTGATATTTTCAGAGGGTGAGTGGGGAGTTCTTGCAGTTATTTTGTGATGAGGTGACCAACTAGAGTATGTGGATGTCCTCTTTTGAAATGTACACTCATCTCTTCTGTGATCAACGCACAGCTTCTCTGGCTTTCTACACTTAAATTTAATCTGATGGAAAGACATAAGTTCTCAAAGGGCTTTTTCAGTGGTGGTGCTACTCTCACTGCAAGGCAGAAGTCCTGCCCTTGAGAAACAGTTTAAGAATTTCTCCTTCTGGGAAAATTTAGACAAATTCTCTGCTGAGCATCAACAGATTGGATGGAAAATTTTCAAAGACTATTTGTACCTAACTCTAAAACTCTAAAACTCTAAAACTCTAAAACTCTAAAACTCTGAAACTCTAAAACTCTGAAACTCTAAAACTCTAAAACTCTAAAACTCTAAAACTCTAAAACTCTAAAACTCTAAAACTCTAAAACTCTAAAACTCTAAAACTCTAAAACTCTAAAACTCTAAAACTCTAAAACTCTAAAACTCTAAAACTCTAAAACTCTAAAACTGAAAAGGGTTAATGGAGAAACGTTGGTGGAACACCTTATTGGTGATCTAGCAGGCAAGGCATCTACCATATTAGATTCTAAGAACAGCCTGTTTCTTGCTGTTACCTCTAAAATGTCATTTGTAAATACCAGATCTCTCTTTTTCTCTCTCTCTCTCAAATTTTGAGGCTGTCCAACTCCTGGATGGCTTAGAAAAGAGCCACTTGTTTTGTATGATGGGTGGCCATATACATTTGAAAATCAAATAAAAAATAAAAAATAAATAACAACGATCTGCCAACCCTTTTTATAATGCTCCTAGCTTTTGTTCTTCTACAAATCCTATTTCATTATCTACCATTTCAAAATTTCCTTATTGTTTTTATCGAAGATAACAAACTAAGAGAATATAGTTTCTGTGGGTGTGTGGGTGCATGGGCATGCATCTATACACTCACAAGAGTGTGCAAGTGTTCATTCACCTGGGCAATTCTTTCATTTTATTCTGAAGTCTGGGTATGGGGATCTAGTGAATTATAGCCCTGCTTGAGGGATTCCTTGGAAATATAATGAACTGTGTCATATAATTCACTAGAAATTGCCAAGAAGTTATCACCTGTTATTGCTGATGACCAGGAAAAAGGGTGGTTGAGAAAGTTTGGGGAAAAGGGAAAAAAGCTTAAATCAGCAAATTGAGTTTAATGTACCTGTAACTTTATTCCACTTTCTCTTGGTAGGCTGTAGAAAGATGATTTTTAATGCATTTTTTTAGTCAAAAAGTGTTTAAAACCTCCTTCCTTTTTTTCAGTTCCATAAAAGAATCAATCTCTTCTATACAGAAACATCAATTCTTTCATGAAATGGGAAGAGTTGCAACAAGGTGTGAGTTTTGAGAATTTCAGGATGAGCTAATGTCCTTAGGAGTTTCATCTTTGAGAATTCCCAGTCAACCCATATAATCTCTTAAATGAATTTTCCATCAGTGTTTGCAGTATTTAAGCTTTGTGTTTAAGTTTCCTATCTATCTATCTATCTATCTATCTATCTATCTATCTATCTATCTATCTATCTATCTATCTATCTATCTATCTATCTATCTACCTACCTACCTACCATCATCTATCTATCTATCATCTATCTATCATCTATCATTTATCTATCTACATACACACACATACACACACACACAAATAAAAAATCCCCTCTCACCCCTATGGGTGGTACGTGTCTTCCTCAATCTCGGGTCCTCCACCAGAAGCCTGGGAGCTTGAGGGTTCTTCACAGTATCTTTGCTGTTCCTAGAGCTGCACTCTTCTGGACAGAGAGCTCTGATGTTGCTCCTGAGATCTGTTGGAGCCACTCTCCCAGATTAGGAGTCACAGCCCCGAGTGCTCCTACCACCACTGGGACCACTTTGGCCTTTATTTTCCACATCCTCTCTAGTTCCTCCTTCAGGACTGGTACTTCTCTAGCTTCTCATACTCCTTCCTGATGTTGCTGTCACTTGGCACTGATACATCTATCACCACTGCTGTCTTCTGGTCCTTGTCTACTACCACGATGTCTGGTTGGTTGGCCAGTTCCTGCCTGTCCATCTGGATCTGGAAGTCCCACAGGATCTTAGCCACGGTATTCTCCACAATCTTCTACGGAATCTCCCATCTGGACTTGGGAGGGTCTAGCTACTTGGTTGTGCCATTCAGTGTATGCTGCTCCTGCCTGCATTTTACACCCTGCCACTATGTTTTGGACTGTCTCTGAGGCCTTTCTGCACAGTCTGCATGTTGGGTCTATCTAGTGTGGTAGACCCCTGCTTCTATGGATCTGGTGCTTAATGCCTGTTCTTGTGCTGCTGTGATCACTGCTTCAGTGCTGTCTTTTAGTCCAGCACTTTCTAGCCACTGATAGGATTTTCCAGTTGGCCATCTCAGCTATCTGTCAATGGTACATCTCATGCAGGGGCTTGTCTTGCCATGGCACTTCCTCTATTTGAACTTCCTCCCATATCTGCTGCTGCCTCAGACATTCTCTCAGCAGCTCATCTTTGGGTGCCATCTTACTGATGTACTCCTGGATGCTCTGGGTTTCATCCAGGATGGTGGCTTTGATACTCACCAGACCCCGCCCACCCTCTTTCCTGCTAGTGTACAGTCTCTGGGTGTTGGATCTGGGGTGGAAACCTCTGTCCTTTTTGAGGAGCTTCCAGGTCTTCACAACAGCAGCCTCCATGTCCTCCTTTGGCCAGCTCACTATATCAGCAGTATCTGATGACTGGCAAGGCATACATGTTGATGGCATGGATCTTGTCCTTCCCATTGAGCTGTCTCTTCAGGACCTGTCTTATCCTTTGGTGGTACTTGGATGTTGCTGTCTTCCTTGTCTCCTCATCATGGTTCCGATGAGACTGTGGGATACCAAGGTACTTGTAGCTGGCCTGTATGTCTGCTATGTGGCCCACTGGTAGTTCCACCCCATTACTCTTAACTACCTACCCTCTCTTTACTATCATCCAGCCACACTTCTCCAGTCTGAATGACATCCCAATGTACTCACTGTAGATCTGTGTCAGGTAAGTTGATGTCTTGTTCATGCTTAGCATACAACTTGATGTCATCCATGTAGAGGAGGTGGCTGATGGTAGTTCCACTCTTGAACCGGTATCTATAGCCATTCCCTATGATTATCTGGCTGAGGGGTTCAAGCCTATGCAGAACAGCAGTGGGAACAGTGCATCACCTTGGTATATGCTGCACTTAATAGCCACTTGTGCGAGCTGTCTTGAGTTGACTTCCAGTATTGTCTTCCACAGTCCCATTGAGTTCTTGAGGAAGGTCCTTAGTGTTCTGTTGACTTTGTACAGTGCCAGGCATTCACAGATTCATGTGTGTGGCACTGAGTCATAGGCTTTCCTGTAGTCAATCCAGGCTGTGCTCAGATTGGTCTGCCTAGATCTTGAGTCTCGGGTGACTGCTCTATCTATGAGCAACTGGTGTTTTGAGCCTCTGGTGTTGTTCCCAATGCCCTTATAACCTGTGCTCATGTACTGGCCCATATGGTTCTGTAGCTTGGTGGCTATGATGCCTGATAGGACTTTCCATGTTGTGGGGAGGCAGGTTATTGGCTGGTAGTTGGACAGAGACCCCTGTGGGGGTCTTTCATGATCAGCACTGTCCTTCCTTGTGTTAGCCAGTCTGGGTGGGAGCCTGCTGCTAGCAGCTAGTTCATCTGTGATGCTATGCATTCAATGCACTGCTCTTAGTTTCTTTAGCCAGTAGGTATAGATCATGTCCGGGCCAAGTGCTGTCCAGCTCTTCATGTTCTTGACCAGCTGTTGGATGTCTGCTACTCTGATGGGGACTGGTTCCTGTTCTGGGAGACTGCTGTGGTCTGCTCTCAGGTCCTGCAGCCACTTTGCTCTTGTGTTATATGTCTTCTCTTTCTCCCATATGTTCTTCCAGTACTGTTCAGTTTCTGCTGCTGGTGGCTCTGCTGTTACTGTGTGGTTGCACTGCAGTTGGGAGTACACCTTGGATGGTTCTTTGGAGAACAGGACATTTATCTTCTTGGCCTCTGCTTCTCTAGTGTTCCTCCTTAGCCTGGTAGGTAGTGCTGTGAGCCTTTGTTTTGCAGTCTCTACAGCTTCAGATGGAGTCAGGCCCTTATATTTTTTCAGTAGCCAAGTCTTATCCTTAATCTCCACATCCTTCTGTAGTTCCATCAGCTGACTAATTTCTCTCCAAATCACCTTAATCTTAGCCTCCAATCTCATTTTCTGGGGCAGGGGGAGGGGCGGTATGTACTGCTGTTCTTCTTGATCATATAGCCAAGCATCTCTAGGATTACAACAGCTGTAGTGTATACCAGTTCATTGATTTGAGTTATAGTGGTAGTAGGGATTGTCGTGAGGGCTCTATTGACATCTTCTAGCATACTGTCTGATGGTATTTCTCCACTGAACCTAATTAATCAGTCTTGAGGGTTGACTGTAGCTGGTGTATCCATGATATTATGCCTCATATCAGCTGCTGTGCTCTGTAATGGAGGGGGTGGCAGTGATGCTCCAGCTTCAAGTGTTGGCTGCACATCCAGTTCTTCTTCTGGGTCTTCTTGAGCCTGGGATGTAATGTGTAGTTGGTCTATCTCAAGTTGTGAGAGCAGCTTCCTCTTCACTATGTTGAAGTGTTGGGTAACTAGCTGTTTCTCAGTGAGTGTGGATGTAGGTCTTCTGTCCATCCATAGTTCCCTCATATGTTTCATATATCCCTTCTCATTAGATCTACTGTTGTAGTAACATTCCATCAATTCCAGGTTGTCTTGTCATGTCCATGTATGATTTGTTCCAGTAGCCCACTTATTGTTAGATTGTCCTGGTTCCTCATTGTCTGGTGAAGACCTTGTTAACCCAGGTGACGTCTGAGCCAGCATGACTCTGTTAGTTCATGTCACTCTCATATCTGAGTTTGGCAGGTGAAGTGTTAGGGGGTCTTTGCCCAAGGACCCCTACTGGTAAGGTAGGTACCAGCCAGGATTCAAGCACTGGTCTTCCAAGTCAAAGGGCAGTGCCCTAACCACTATACTACCCAGCCGCATATATATATTTACTTTAAAGATCTGTATGTATGCATGTATATATGTATAGATGTACATGTGTGTATGCATGTGTGTGTGTATTTGTGTGTATGGATTCAGACAGTACACTAAGCTGTAATTGATAGAATCCTAGAATCCTAGGGTTAGAAGGGACCTTAGAAGTCTTCTAGTCCAACCCCCTGCCCATGCTATTCCAGGCAAATGAAAACCTCCAGTGATGGAGCCCCCATGACTCCAGGACACAGGCTCTTCCATTGCTTAATATTTCTCATGGTTAGGAGATACCTCCTTATTTTGAGTTTGAATCTTTTTGTAAAGATTCCACCCATTGGTTCTTGTCTTACTCTCAGGCACTCTGGAGAATAAATCCACACCCTCTTCTCTGCAGCAGCACTTCAGGTATTGAAAGGTATTGAAAGACTGCTATCATGTCTTCCAATACTTAGCCCATTCTTCTTTAAACTAAACACACCTAAACACAGCTGTTCCTCCCCGGATTTAGGCTTCAAGCCACTCACCATCTTTGTTGCTCTTCTCTGCACTCTCTCTAGTTTCTCAGCACCCTTCTTGTATTGTGGCAACCAAAACTGGACACAGCATTTCAGGCACAGTCTGAGCAGTGCAGTGTAGAGTGATCTCAGTCTTATAACTCTGTTCATTCAGCCCAAGATTGCATCAACTCTTTTGGCAGCTGCAACACACTGTTGGTATGTTTAATGTGAAGTCTACCAGGGCTCTCAGATCCTTCTCACAAATACCTCTGCTGAACAGGTAGTATCTGAAAATCGCTGTCAGCGCTTCAAGGTAGACCAGACTTGAACACCAAAGTTGTGAATGCAATTTTTTTTTTTTTTTATAAGGTTATAGTAACAAACTCTTGCAATTCTGAAAGTGCCTCCCCCCCCGCCCCCGCTTTATCCTAACAAGACCTAAGGAGGGTTAAGTCTGAGACGCTTTCTCAAATTACATTCCTGCTTTGGACTCAAATTTCTCTTATCTGACTGTTGGCTTGGCTGTGGCTCTTTCTCCTCTTCCTCAAGGTTATTCTCATGGCCCATTACAACAACATTCTTCTGGTCTACTAATCTAATCCTTTTGTTAAAAAAAAAAAAAAAAGTAAGTCATGATTCACGTACCAAACAGTCAAATTAATCAAATAACATGAAGCTGGGTTCACACATCACAATAAATAATTGTTGAAGAAGCTACAGTAGATTGGTTCATACAATATGTTAAATCCAATTAAACACATTATGTTATGACTTAGTGTGATGTCTGAATCCATTAACTATTGTTCTTACCCCAGGAGTGGGTAACTTTTTTTTCCCCAGCTATGGCCTGCAGTATTTTTAAATGTTATCTTGGCCTCCAAGGGCTGGAACACATAAGCATGCCACTAGAACACTAGACTAGGGACAATTGTTCATAGATTCCTTAAGCCTTGTAGAGTTGTTGGGTGGTTTTTAAAGGATAAAGCCTCTATAACACTTAAGGAATCTATTTCATCTCTTCAAACTTTCCCACAGTGCATGGCTACACCCATTACAGGTAGTCCTCACTTAACAACCATTCATTTACCCTTTGGGGGAGATGGGCGGCATACAGATTTAATAATAAATAAATAAATAAATAAATAAATAAATAAATAAATAAGATTTAGCAACTGTTCAAAATTACAATGGTGCTAAAAATGTAACTTATGACAGGCCCTTGCACTTATAACCATTGCAGCACCCCCATGGTCATGTGATCGCCATTTGCAATTTTTCCAGCTGGCTTCTGGCAAACAAAATCAGTGGGGAACTACACGATTCACTTAACAACCATGTGATTTGCTTAATGACCACACGATTCACTTAACAACCACAGTGATTCGCTTAACAACCACCGCAAAAATGTTACAAAATTGGGTACGGTTACATGATGCTTCGCTTAATGACCACCTTGTTTAACAACAAATTTTCTGGTCCCTACTGTGGTCATTAAGCAAGGACTACCTGTATAAGGGTTGCTCTGGGAATCCAAAATGGGCTCTGGGTGCTGCTCAGATCTATTTTAGATATGAAGGTCTTTACTTACTGATTATTTGATTTGATTTATATGACTGCCTCATCCTGAATGTAGAAAGAGCATTAAAAACACATCATACAAAATAAAATAAGAGGTATGAAAATAATGAACAGCTCCACTGGGAAAGCACAAAAGACTTAAAATACTGTAACATTCAAGCGGGTTCACAAATTGCCTGAGCAAAAGGCCTGCTAGATTATAAGTATTATAAAGAAATTAAAAAAATTATAAGCCATATAAAGACTGTACTGCTGATTAATAGGCCCGCAGAAAATGGATTAATCTGAATGAAGAGCTTTTCCCCTGGAGGCCATACTGTTCCCTTTGTGAAGTGGAGCAGGTGAAGTGATTGGCGACTCTCTCAACCAGAGTGAGCACCCGTTGAGGCTGGCAAAGCCAAGCCACGCAACATGGCTGCTTCGCTTCACCCTGAGAAGCAAGGGAGCCATGTTACTTCATGCAGCCCCTTCAAGTGGGGGCTTCTCTCAAGCCTTCATCAAAGCCAAGCACTCTCTCAAAGATCTGCTCCATGGATTAGTAAATGTTAAACTGGGCTACTGTCTGATTTGGCAGATACCCCCACAGAGGCTTTGTCTTCTGACAGACCAACACCTTTATAATTTGCAGTCTAACAGAGCTTTTACATTACAGAAGTTATAATTTGCTCGCAGGGTTCCTGATCGCTTCCTGTAGACTGACATAAGATGCTCTTCATCTCTCTACTGGGCCAACTTGTAATTCCCTGACAACTTAATAAACATGGGCTACAAAACTGAAGATTAACTGTCCAGGGACCTGATTCCTAAAGCTTATTTGAAGATTAAATTAAATGGCAAATAATATATACTTGGTAATTCAGCTTTGTTATGGATCTACCCTCTTATCCCTTATTTCATCGCAAGATTCTGACATTCAAGTGTAGTAAAAGAGACTTTTTTGCCCTTAAAAAAAAGTTGAAACAGTTTTGTTCTCCTGATGAAACTAAAATTAGAAATTTACTTCTCTGTGATAGGCAATCAAAAGCTGCATCATCATCATCATCATCATCATCATCATCATTATTATTATTATTATTATTATTATTATTATTATTATTATTATTATTACAAATGGACAAGGCTTGGGATGGACCTCCCATTCCAAATGTCTCTGTTCAGTGCTGGTTTATTTATAAGTAAATCAGTGAAAGAATATATGAACAGGGAGTTTAGCTTGTCCAATCAAGACAGGGCCTTGATAGCCTTTCCACTTGTTCTCTCTTTCGGGAAATCATTGTTTATTTAAAATTAAAATGTAGTCTTCCTTTCCAGATTAATACAGAATTTAGGCCTTGAGGGAGATATGTCATAACTGCATGAAGCAACTGTAGTTTTTCACAGCTTCTTTGTTTTGAGACAGCAGTCAGACTGCATGACTTCTGAGAAGCAAGAAACCAACTGATGTCCCATCAATTTTAGCAAGATTTAGTCTTGCACGCACTCCATGAATTCTAGAAACAACTTGTTTAGAGATGCAGTATAAAAACATATTGAATAAATACACTGATTACATTACAGTATAAGGCCGTTCACTGAGTCTTTTAGTGGAACGTACAGACATGTATATAGCACCAGTCAGGAATACACAAAAACAGCTTTTCTCAGGAAGAGATACAGTTGGTTAACGTATTCACAACAGGCAGAAGCATTTGCAGGATGGATCAAGGAAGGCCGGAATGATGGAAGTATCACTCCATTGCAACCCAAGCCCCACTTCTTTCATATGTGTCACATGCATGCCGCAAAAGAGCGGAGCTTGCAACCCAGCAGAGTGGAACTTGTAGCTCAATGGCATGATGCTTCCTTGGTCATTTTGACAAAAGCAAGGAGCTTTTGTGGATGCCTCTACCAGCAAGGGCAGGTTACCCTTCAAATCCAGATCTCCACATAGCCTTCTTTAGTGGAAACCTCCATGGTTTCCTCTCACACCAAGCCCATACCTATTAAGAACCTAAGAAGAACATTGGGCTCAAATCCTTTCCATCAGAGGTGCCAACCAGATGCCTACCAGCATCCCAGAAGCATAAGGACAATAACTTTCTCCAGCTGCTGTTTCTCAGCAACTGGTCTTCAGAGGCAAGCTTCCTTTGACCCTGAGCATAGAGCAATCATGACTTTGAGCCATCAGTGTCTTTTTGTCTCACTTTAGAAGGCAAAAGTAGCGCTGTGCAGAAAATCCCCCTGCATATTATTATATCAGTTCTCATTCCATTTGATGAAAAAGAATGTGCTTTTGACAAAGGAGAGGTTTGGTGATATTCTGAGCGGTGGGATGTGGAATTCTTGCACTTATCTCATTAGGTGAGGACTAAAGGGTGGGTATATTCAGATTGGGAAACAGGGGAGAAATATGCGCTATGGAAAACAGCAAGCAGAACACAGGAACAGCAAACCCACAACAGCATTCTCAGTATGTCTGTACAATAAAATAAACTCAAAAATACCATCAGGAGAAATCAGAAAGAAATTCTCAAGCACCCTGAGAATAAAATAGAAGGGAGGAAACCTCCAAGGCTACATTAGCATCTTTACTTTTTTTTAAAAAAAAAATTAATTGCAAAAAGAAGAAGAAAACATTCTTAAAAAGTGCTTTAACAAAAAAGTGAAAAAAGCGTTAATATGTCATTATAACAATAAACAATTACAGTTTTATATATGCTTATCTAATACAAATATTATTCAAGTACATATATATTGCTAATAGATTTATATGACTAGCATGTGTTTTTTTTAATCTACTGTATTTGGTATAAATGAGTCCCATATTTCATTATACTTGTCCATACAAGGTCTATGTCTATAGGCCAGTGTTGTCCAAACTTGGCCACTTGCTGGCTGGGGAATTCTGGGAGTTGAAGTCCACTCATCTTAAAGTGGCCAAGTTTGGACAACACTGCTATAGGCAATCCACTCATAGTGGCAAGTGCAATCAGATGTTCGATCCGTTGAGTGAATGGGGCCATACATTTATCTTTCCACAGCTGCAACACCAGTCTTTTGGCCATAGTAAGGGCACAGAGAATCCATTTACGTTGTCCAGATGTCAAATTCTATGTACTAGGTATACAGTTCAAAAGAATATTAACCTCCTTAAATTTTAGCTTTTGTCGCATAGTCATATTTATATAGTCCACTGCCTTCTCCCAAAACTTAGTAAGTGTATGACATTGTAAAAACATATACTTTAAAGAGGCATTGTCCTTATTACATCTCTAACAAAATGCTGTTTTTGACAATCCTTTTCAATACAGACATAGTGGAGTCCAATAAATCCTAAATATTATTTTTTGTTGTATAAGTCATAGGGTAAGGTCCATTGACATTCTTGCTATAGAAGTTAAGACACTCTCCCATTGTCTAGGCAATATAGAAACCTCTAATTCTTTGTTCTGCTCGTCCCTTAACATCTGCATATCAAATTGATTTATTGATACCAAATATCCATACAAATTAATAGTAGGGTTTTTAGTTCACATAAGCATCTAGGCTTGAAATAAATGTAGATCAGGAAGTTAGAATGAAATGGATGGAGATGTCATACATTAAAAGAACAACACTCTCTATATTTAAAAAGCACGTTCAAAGACAGTGAAGTGCATTTGTCCTAGAAGTAGCATCTGAAGAACAACTGACATTCGTACACAAAATCTATATCAGTGATGTATTTAATTACAGACTTGATTGAAATTGACAGCTTTAGTAACCTGTGTGTGCATTTGCTGTGATTGACGGATGCTTCAGATCTGGTTACTTTTCAACCAAATCGCATATTGCTCAGTAATATCATCCTGTCAGATTGCAAGCTACATTTTCACATGTGGAGTGAGGCATGGAAGAATTAAAATCAGGGGGAGATGAGTTATGTTTAAATATTTATGCAATGGTAACAAGCGTCATAATGTATCCCAAATGCAGGACAAAAAAATGCTCATTATTGATCAGACTGGCAATGATGCCCTCGGAGCACATGCTTATTTCTAAGCCAGATAAAACTTAGAACCCGTAAGGTTTTCCCCAGCATTCTGCTAAGTTGGGTGCTTCAGCCCATGATGATGCATAACTAGCCTAGCCTCCCTCTACCCAGACAGCAAGCTAGCACTGTGGTAAACTGTTTATTTCCTTTAATCTGCCCCATCTGTGAAGGCGGGGGCAAATGGAAAGAAGAAGAGTTCCTCTTGAAATTTAGTGGAGGAAAACACAACAGGAAGGTTGTCTTGCTTTGCAAATGGGAGAAGGAGGTGAATCTTTCTGTACTTTTATTTTTAACATGCCCCCCATATGTTCATCAGCAGTGACTTGAAGTTTACCCTCTGTCTTACAGCTTCTTCTGAGAATGATCACCCCTCCATACCTTGCTGGTCAGATGATCCCTCAATATTGCCTGATCAGGTGATCATACTCAGAACATGCAAGAGGGAGAAGAAGGCTTCCCCTTGGGGACAGATGTGTGTATGTGTATGAGGGGAAGGGGAGAGAGGCTAGAAGGGAAGACAGAACCCCTTCAGCCACATGTAGCCTGCACACCCAACCCTCAATGATTTTTTTCAAGATCCTTTTACTCTCTGTGGAAAAGGCTGGAAAAAAGCCCTTTTTGCAAGGAGTGGAGAAATTCGCAAACAGGATTCTGAAGAAAAGGACCTTCATGTGTATATAAGCAAAGCTGTTTTGGTGATCCAGATGCCCATACTGAGTTGCCCTATTTTGAAGTAACTCTTATAGGAAGGACATCACCCACCAAGACTGTCCATAGTGTATGATTTTTTTAAAAAAAAAGTCAAGATGATAGCTGTGATGTGACACACACACAAAACGGGTGGGACATCTCAGCCACCATCTTGATTTTTTTTTTAACCATAACTTGTGGACACTCTTGTCACCCACTCTAAGACCATTAAATACAAGTTTAACTTACCCAGCTGACTCATTGACTACTGGGCTAACAGGTAAAATTACTACCTCCTTATTTGATTGGTTGATTTATATGCCATCAAGTCACTGTTGACCACATAGATAGATTTTCTCCATGATGATCTGTCCCTAACCTGGTCCTTCAGCTCTTCCAACAGGGACCCCATTGCCACTGTAACTATCCACCTTGCTGCTGGTTGTCCTCTTCTTCTCTTTCCTTCCATCTTTCTCAGCATTACAGCTTTCTTCAGAGAGCTAGGTCTTCATATAATATGTCTGTAGCAGGATAATTTGAGCCTGGCCATTTGTGTCTCGAATTAGAATTTTTGTGAACGGTAGCCAGACCTGGTTTATTTGTTCAATGATCCATTGGTTGGTTTTCTTGGTTGTCCAAGTATTCTCAGTGGTCTTCTCCAACTCCAAAGTTCAAAAGCATAAATATTCTTCCTATCTTTATCCTTAGTTTACTACTTTCTCCTTTACTTCACTCCTTTACTTTACTACTGTCTCCTAAGCTCCAGCAATAACATCTGAAATAATGACAAGGCATGTCTCAAAAGGACCTTATGCAAAGCCATGATATAAGATACCAGGTGGGCTGGAAAACAGCCTTCCAGGTCATTAATTCCCAAGTCCAGTTTCCTAGAACTCTTTTTGTTGTAGCCTACTGGGTTCCGGAGACAAAAGAGGGGGAAAGTACTGTATCATCAGAAGCTTTGAGAGAACTTCCTTGGTAGCTTTCTTAGAAAGGAAGGGGGAGTGGGCTTGGGACTTGGAAGAAGGTCTAGCTACCATTCACAAAAATTCTCCATCCCCATAATCCAGAAGGACCACATTTAGAAGGGCCATCCTTTTCAGTAAGAGTTATTTGTTTTTCATTAACTTCTAAATATATTCAGGCTATAGCAACAGAAAGCAAGCAAAAATATTGAAACGTCAAACTCCCTAAGGAAGAGGGGTATTTTTTCAGATGCTAAGACATAATGAAGATGGTTACTGTCACCTCCCAAGGCCTTGATATCCAAATATCTTTGAATATATTTTTCTCTTCTTATTCTTTTGTTCACTTTTTAAAACCCAACAACTAAGAATAATCAATGTATAATCAAGCAAGAGTATCTTGATGTGAACATTATGCATAATTTAAAATTTACCTTGATAGCTATTGTTAAGATTTCTTTTCCAACTTTCTCTATTTTTATTTTCTCTAGCACATTTTGGATAGATGGGAACAATTCTATTGATGGGAATAGGATATAATGAAAGCTATTTGCAGGTCAATTAAATCCATTCATCAGAATATCAGCATGGACCTAAAATATTTATAGAAGCCTTTTTTGTGAGAGTAAGAAATCATTAATTGGTGATTAACGAAAGAATGCAATAAGGAACTCAGATCTGTGTGGTAGGGTTTTTTATTACATATTTTGAACTAGCAGGATTAGAAAAGGAATTGGAGAAATTAGTTTTCATTTAGCTAAGATAGCTTTTTTTTTTGTCTAAGCAGGACTGAACAGGGACTAGCTAGGATTTTTGACTATGCAGGAATCTCAGGGACTAGCAGGATTATGCGGCTCTGAACTCAGAACAGCAATTCTTACAGATTCCCACTCAACTATTTGCTCAATAGTTGAAATGTATGATAAGGTACCTTACCAATTTGCCATCCTTGTTCTTCTTGATTATAGTTATTAAATGTTATCTTTTATCTAAGAATTTTAAAAAGCTATCCATTGATGTTTACCAGTAGTGTATGCATGATCAGACCCGCTCATGCACAAGGATAATTCATGCCTGTGAATCATGCATCCTGTAACCTATACAGTACATACCTATCTAGAAGAACGTCCCACCGAAGCCATAACTACTACCAAAGTTACAACATTGGCTGCAGATGCTAGAAATAAAAACAGTAGTATCAATGACATCCCTTATCTAAGGAGACATTTACTTTTAGGCAGTGTTGTCCAAGCTTGGCCACTTTAAGATGAGTGGACTTCAACTCCCAGAATTCCCTGGCCAGCCATGCTGGCTGGGGAATTCTGGGAGTTGAAGTCCACTCATCTTAAAGTGGCCAAGTTTGGACAACACTGCTTTTAGGTCAGCCCCATCTACACACCATGGAAAAATCCCAGTGATTCAATGTTCTGTATATGCATACTTCTCTCATATATCTGGACTCAAGTCCATTTCAGTGAAGGTAATCAGTCTTTAAAGCCATCCAACATTACATAAAGATATTTCTCCATTAAGAAGCTCAGGAACATTGTTGGTACTCCTGTGCCAAAACAGACATGGGATCTGTGACTATCAAAATCCGTTTAGACATTCCCTGTGCCTGAAAAAGAGTGGATCCAACTACCTAAAAAGGAGGTTAATTTTATTTTGAAGTATAAAGTATCCTGTATTACATATTCAAAAGAATCCACAGTGCAGACCTTAATGATGAGGTTTAAGGGTAATTTCTGTCAGAGAACTTTTAAAACTCAAAGAGTTGGTCTTGTCTGGAGAGTTCAAATAGGTTTAATGGATCTGAAGTCACAGGGGAGACATCTTTATACTCAGCAATTACTGAGTTTAAAAATGTGAAAACAAGTTCTGCTCCTATGTAAGAGTTGGCTACCTTCTTTTAAAGAAGGGACGTATTCCTTCAAGTGGTTGTCATTATCAAAAAAAAAAGAAAATTCAATACAGTTGCAGACGGCATCTCAACGTCACCCACTCATTTCCATACAGGCAGCTTCATTTTGTTTCAAGCTCAATAAACATTTCTTTGCTTAAAACAGTGAAAAAGAGAGAAAAAGGGAAAGAGGCAAGAGATCATTCTTGCTTATTTTATATGATTAAAAGTGCATTAGCCATAGAGATGTATTAATTTGGAGATACAGCTGCTAATTGCTTAAATATTGAACTGAGAAATGACGCACTAGTGTGGTGGAAGCATAATTGGGGAAAAATACTGTAATAAAGAACTTGAAAGGTATGTCACATTTCAAATTAGCAGCAAAATCTCTGAATATTTCAAAAAAATAGTCTGAAAGAAAGTGTCTTGGGGCTTTCTTAATGAGAATGAATGTGGTTTGAAAAGATCAAATAATATCCACATGTGTCAAATACAGGTTCTAACAACAGTGATAGATAATGAATAAAATTACAGTAGGTCACTTGAAGTCATGCTGGATCCAATAGGAAGCATGCTGCTTATTATTTGCTTGTTAAACTATAATTAGAAAAAAATCAGTATTTATAATAATAATAATATAACGAAAGATAATAAAAACATTAAGATGAGATATTTCCCATCCTTTCATATTTTGTTTTATTAACATTTCAGCAGTAAAGAGACATGTAAATATGTTAATATTGTAATAAGTGCAATAATGATGAATTTAAATAATATACACAAGGGTTTTTTTTCCAGATTCCTAAGGATTATAGTTTTTAATAGATGCCATCATGTTATTTAAAAAAAAGACGTGAAAGCTGATATCCCCATTTGTCTGAACTTAGAAGTAAAGTACCAGTTTGGGATTAAAATTCTTGGAAATACATCTATCAAAATAAAAGCAATGCACATCTCCAGCACGCATGCGCACACAGACACACACATTTTGTTTTTCTGTATGTATGTGTATTTGTCTATGTATATATAGTTGTGTATATATATTTCATTTGTGGGCTTTATTGCTACAAGTCTTGGCAATGCTCAATAGCTTACATGGCTTTGAAAGGGTTTAAGTTAAATTTTGAGGACTCCATGATGAAAGATGGCACTTGAGGAAGTACTTGCTGAGAAGATCAAAACACCCTTTCTCCCTGGCTCTTCTTCTACACTTGGAATTGACCCCCTCTGCACAACCACCACTCTAGACCCAGATGCTTTGCCTTCCAGATGGGGGCACATCAATCTTGGTAGTCAACAGATACAATGACTATGGAGGCACGCAGGTTGTCCAAACAGCAGTCTTGCATGGGAGGCAAGGTAGAGGCTTCACTCTGGCTATATTCACTAACAAACTAAATTTTAAAAATTGGGGTAATGAGTACAGATCATCATTTGATCCTTCCTCCATACGTAATTCTTCAGTGGAGATTTATGTCATCTGAATATGAAAAAGCTGCCATTTTGAGTTTCTCAAAATCTGGGCTTGTTTCCAGCTTTCTTTCCATATATTTTCTGAACTTCAGCTTGGGGAAAGTTCTACCTTTGATTCAGGTAGATGAAAACTGTGTATCTTACCTGGCTTCATGTCACTCTTGGCCAGTGGGTTATTTTTTAGATCTTTTAAGCATCTCCCATTAGCTGTTTCAGCCTGTGATCTTCAAACAAAACAAAGCATATTTGTGTGCATGTGTTCTGTGTGTGTGTGTGTGTGTGTGTGTGTGCGTGCTGTAGTTTCTTCCACCCTTTGAGTAGGAGGCGTATGTTCTTTCATAAAAAGTGACAAGAAGTGAGATGAGTTAATCTTTTCATTGGTCACTCCTTTAGGATTTCATGGAAGAAAGGAAGAATCAGTTTCAAAATAGTTCTGTGTCACATGATAATTGGTCATTCATTTTGAGTTCATTCATTATTCACAAGCATTTTTGTTTTTATTTTCCTCAACAGTCAAGAAAAGTCACCTTAAAGTTATGGGGAAGAGACAGAAAATCATATCAGGTTTGGATTCACTAAATCTCTCAGATTTGGACAGTCAAGAGAAGTGCATGAAAATTTACAAATGTTTCTTAGGCATTTTTATTCATCCCGTTCTTAACAGATTTATCTCTAGCAATTTTCCCTGAAATAAAGCATTCATTTATGTATATTCTTTTCCCCACTATCATATATTTTTATGTGGACCTTGTCTACTTTGAGGGGGGAAAGATGCAATTTTTTTCCATACGATTTGGAAAAGCAAGGGTTTTTAAGCATGCATGCATTGTCATATACATTTAGGAGGTAAGACTATGATAAATGCATTTGTATGTTCTTATGTGAATCTTTTTATTAGTAATTCTCAGTCACATATAAATCAATTTACAATGTGCAACATTAAAAGCAATCATGTGACACTTCGAGAAAAGATGGATTGTATGACCCAGCTACAGTTAACTGAACACTGTTTGTACTTGCCTCATGAGGACAATCGTTTATTGCTGAAATGTTGAAATGTTGCATTTTTGTAGATTGTTTACAATTGTTGTTGTTGTTGTTCAGTCGTTAAGTTGTGTCCGACTCTTCGTGACCCCATGAACCATATCGCGCCAGGCCTTCCTGTCCTTCACTGCCTCCCTGAGTTTGCTCAGTTTCATGCTCATTGCTTCAGTGATGCTATCTAACCATCTCATCATCTGCTGTCCTCTTCTCCTTTTGCCTTCAATCTTTCCCAGCATCAGGGTCTTTTCCAAAGAGTCCTCTCTTCGCATTAGGTGATCAAAGTATCTGAGCTTGAGCTTCATCATCAATCCTTCCAATGAGCAGTCAGGGTTGATTTCCTTTAAGATTGACTAGTTTGACATCCTAACAGTCCAGGGGACTCTTAAGAGTCTTCTCCAGCACCACAGTTCAAAGGCATCAATTCTTCGGTGCTCAGCCTTCTTTATGGTCCAGCTCTCACAGCCATACATTGCTACTGGGAAAACCATAGCTTTGATTATGCGGATCTTTGTCGGCAAGGTGATGTCTCTGCTTTTTAATATGCTGTCTAGGTTTGCCATAGCTTTTCTCCCAAGGAGCAACGTCTTTTAATTTCATGGCTGCAGTCTCCGTCTGCGGTGATCTTGGAGCCCAAATAAATGAAGTCTGTTACTGCTTCCATTTCTACCCCTTCTATTTACCAGGAACTGATGGGTCCCGATGCCATGATCTTAGTTTTTTTAATGTTGAGTTTCAAGCCAGCTTTTGCACTCTCCACTTTCACCCTCATCAAGAGGCTCTTTAGTTCTTCTTCACTTTCTGCCATTAGGGTGGTATTGTCTGCATATCTGAGGTTGTTGATGTTTCTCCCTGCAATGTTAATTCCAGCTTGTGATTCTTCCAGTCTGGCATTTCTCATGATGTACTCTGCATATAAGTTAAACAAGCAGGGTGACAGTATACAGCCTTGTTGTACTCCTTTCCCTATTTTGAACCAATTGGTTGTTCTGTGACCGGTTCTAACTGTTGTTTCTTGGCCCGCATACAGATTTCTCAGGAGACAGGTAAGGTGGTCTGGTACCCCATCTCTTTAAGAATTTCCCACAGTTTGTTGTGATCCACACAATGGAAGGCTTTTGCATAGTCAATGAAGCAGAAGTAGATGTTTTTCTGGAACTGTCATGCTTTCTCCACGATCCAGCGAATGTTGGCAATTTGATCTCTAGTTCGTCTGCCTCTTCAAAACCCAGCTTGTTCATCCGGTAGTTCTCGGTTCATGTACTGCTGAAGCCTAGCTTGTAGGATTTTGAGCATAACCTTGCTAGCATGTGAAATGAGTGCAATTGTGCGATAGTTTGAGCATTCTTTGGCGTTGCCCTTCTTTGGAATTGGAATGTAAACTGACCTTTTCCAATCCCGTGGCCACTGTTGCGTTTTCCAAACTTGCTGGCATATTGAGTGCAGCACTTTAACAGCATCATCTTTTAGTATTTTAAATAACTCAGCTGGAATACTGTCATCTCCACTAGCTTTGTTGTTAGTAATGCTTCCTAAGGCCCACTTGACTTCACTCTCTAGGATGTCTGGCTCAAGGTCAGTGATCACACCAGCGTGGACATCAGGGACATTAAGATCTTTCTTGTATAGTTCTTCTGTGTATTCTTGCCACCTCTTCTTAATCTCTTCTGCTTCTGTTAGGTCCCTGCCTTTTTTCTCCTTTATCATGTTCATCTTTGCACTAAATGTTCCTTTGATATCTCCAATTTTCTTGAAGAGATCTCTAGTCTTCCCCATTTTATTGTTTTCCTCAATTTCTTTGCACTGTTCATTTAAGAAGGCCTTCTTATCTCTCCTTGCTATTCTCTGGAAATCTGCATTCAGTTGTTTATATCTTTCCCTTTCACCCTTGCTTTTCGCATTCCTTCTTTCCACAGCTATTTGTAAAGCCTCATCAGACAGCCATTTTGCTTTCTTGCATTTCTTTTTCTTTGGGATGGTTTTAGTTGCTGCCTCCTGTACAATGTTACGGACCTCCATCCATAGTTCTTCAGGCACTCTGTCTACCAAATCTAATCCCCTAAATCTATTCATCACCTTCACTGTGTACTCACAAGGAATATGATCTAAGTCATACCTGAGTGGTCTAGTGGTTTTCCCTACATTCTTCAATTTAAGCCTAAATTTTGCAGTAAGAAGCTCATGATCTGAGCCACAGTCAGCTCCTGGTCTTGTTTTTGCTGTCTGTATAGAGCTTCTCCATCTTTGGCTGCAAAGTATATAATCAATCTGGTTTCGGTATTGACCATCTGGTGATGTCCATGTGTAGAGTCGTCTCTTGTGTTGTTGGAAAAGAGTGTTTGCTATGACTAGCTTGTTCTCTTGACAGAACTCTATTAGCCTTTGCCCTGCTTCATTTTGTACTCCAAGGCCAAACTTGCCTGTTATTCCGATTACTCCTTGACTTCCTACTTTAGCATTCCAATCCCCTATAATGAAAAGGACATCTTTTTTTGGTGCTAGTTCTAGAAGGTGTTGTAGGTCTTCATAGAACCGGTCAACTTCAGCTTCTTCGGCATCAGTGGTGGGGCATAGACTTGGATTACTGTGATGTTGAATGGTTTGCCTTGGATTCGCAGTGAGATCATTCTGTCGTTTTTGAGGTTGTACCCCATTACTGCCTTTCCCACTCTCTTATTGACTATGAGGGCTACTCCATTTCTTCTAAGGGTTTCTTGCCCACAGTAGTAGATATGATGGTCACCTGAATTAAATTCACCCATTCCCATCCATTTCAGTTCGATGATTCCCAAGATGTCGATGTTCAATCTTGTCATCTCATGTTTGACCACATCCAGCTTGCCTTGGTTCATAAATCTTACATTCCAGGTACCTATACAATATTGTTCTTTACAGCATGGGACCTTCTTTTCACTTCCAGATACATCCACAGCTGAACGTCCTTTTGGCTTTGGCCCAGCCACTTCACTCTTTCTGGAGCTACTTGGAATTGCCCTCCGCTCTTCCCCAGTAGCATGTTAGACACCTTCCAACCTGAGGGGCTCATCTTCCGGTGTCATATCTTTTAGCCTATTGACATTGTCCATGGGGTTTTCTTGGCAAGGATACTGGAGTGGGTTGCCATTTCCTTCTCCAGTGGACCACATTTTGTCAGAACTCTCTGTCATGACCTGTCCGTCTTGGGTGGCCCTGCATGGTATAGCTCATGGCTTCACTGAGTTACGCAAGCCCCTTCGCCACGACAAGGCAGTGATCCATGGAGGGGATTTACAATTGTATTGTATATTTAAAAATCAATTATTAGGTGACTGAAAATGGTTCATGAAGTAGGTGCAAGTAAGATTAACCCAAAGTCACAAATATTCCATTCATTATTATAGAGTTTTTATCTCTAAAGAAAGGAGATCAAATTGCAGATGGGGTTGCTACTCTCAAAACCATCCAACTTTCTGATAGGTCCTTTAATGCTCCTAAGGGAAAGCCAGTTTTATTTAATAGACTATGAAAAACTCAGCAACAGGGTTAGCATGTATGAACAGAGCTAAGGCATAATATGATTTATTTGTCTGGATATAGCATGCTATGTGAACAGAACAATTGCATTTTGTTGACCAAGCTTCAGGGTTAAGATCACGTGCTCAGCTACTGATATTTTATCGTTTAGAGAGAGAGAGAGATTATTCACAAAGGTATCTGCATGACTTTTAATAATCTTATAAATTGGAGATAATTTTTCCAAGCTCTCTGAAGTCAGGAAAGTCTGACTTCTGGGAGGAATATTAGAAGATCTGAAAATGTCATGCCAAGTGGACAGGAAATATTAATGTGGTATCAAAATCTGCCTTGCATTTTTTAAAAACAATGTTACTCTGGAATAGATGTTTCTGTTTTACCGCCTTATTTTCCAGAGGCTCAAAAATTCCTTTCCAGTTCCATGCCATCAGAAGAGGCTTGGAGGGACCTCACACACTTTACCTTACCTTGTAAAGTGTAAAGTACAATGTAATCACAATGAAAGTCACAAAATTCTGCCCTACTGCAATCATACTGAGAAGACAACAGGTGTGATATGAATGACCCCATAAACATGTACATGCATACAAATATAGACTTTCTCCTTTCTCCCCCTCTCCTTTTTCTTTTAACCTCTTAAACCATCAAAAATATGTTTTATATAAACTAGGTTAGCTATTTCCCCCCTTTTTACTGTTTTTTTTTTTTATTATTTATTTATTTATTTATTTATTTGATGGGGGGGATGGGAGGACTCTGTGGCAGCAAAGCGAGTGAGTGAGTGAATGAGTGAATGAGTGAATACACACACACACAGATACATTAATATATATGTATGAAACCTCCCTGGCTGAACCTCCATCCTACCCTATTGTTTTCCCTTGGAATAGAATGGAAGTGTGAGAAGCCAACGATACTGTTGACTGCAGTAGAGGTAATTCTGAAATGAACAACCAAATATTTCTTCATCCTTTGTCTGCCTTCCAGTTCCATAAGTACAAGGATCCCATTCTCCATCCATGAGAATTTCACCAACATTTCCCTTTGAGAAAAAGGTTTTGTCAGTCATCCAACTGAATGCCAAAACTCCAGAGTCTGGTGGCACATTTCCAGACTAATGAATGTTATTAAAAGGCATACACTTTTATGAACCCTCATTCAATTTTCGTCACACTCAACTGAATGGAAGAAAAATTGGACTGAAAGAAAAGAATGCAGGAGAAATGTTCATCATGGCACAAAAATACTTTACAGATGGGGAGAAGACAAATCACTGGTTTCCTGTTTAAGGCAATAGGAAGTTAAATAAAATGAGAGTAACAAGAATGACTGGGATTTTATCAATTTCAGATTGGAGGTCCTCTGTCAATCCAAGTTCATTGCCAGACTTCAGACTCTTGCAATATCATATAGATGTGTGTGTGCCTGTATATATCTCAGTTGTTTTTCCAGGCAATATTAACTGTTGTTTCCTTTAAAAATAAGAATTTAAGACATTAGGAGAGCCAGATTGGATGAAACTAAAGGCCTATTTAGTCCAGCATTCTGTTCCCATGGGAAAGTTTGCTCCTGTCTCTAAACCAGTGTTTCTCAACCTTAGCAACTTTAAGATGTGTGGACTTCAACTTCCAGAATTCCCCAGCCAGCATGGGAGTTGAGGTTCGCACACCTTAAAGTTACTAAAGTTGAGAAACACTGCTCTAAACACTGGAACCTGAGATTAGGGCTTGGTGTCTCCCATAGTATCTGCCTGGCCACTTTGATCCTGCAGGGTTGGTGTGCTCTGAGTTCCTTTGATTAAACAATGTATCTATCAGGACCTCATGAGTGCACCTTCTCTGTAGCAGGGCCTGCCCTCTGGAATGAGGTTCCCATCTGAGATCCAAATGCCACCCTGCAGCTGTTGTTCAGAAGAGCCATGAAAACCTGGCCTTTGGCAAGGGAGAGTAAGACTCTTCACTTCATCATGTTTGCCATCTTTTATCTTTAACTTTTATCTTTTATTACAGTTTTTTGGCTGGTTGTTGTGGACTGCTCAGAATCATTGGGAGTTCGGCACCATACAAGTTTAATACATTGTTATTATTATAGTTGGTCGCACAGTCAGCCAGATGTTTAGACTGGATTTGGCATTTTTATCCACCTATCGAGTCCTTGAGCATGAAACTGAGCAAACTCCGGGAGGCAGTGAAGGACAGGAAGGCCTGGCACGATATGGTTCATAGGGTCACGAAGAGTCGGACACGACTTAACAACTGAACAAGGTGGAAAGAGCTTGTTTTCAACTAGATGCTGTTGGAGTACATTAGCTACCACACCAGTTAGCAATTTGAAAGTTGTTGGCAAGCAGGTAAATGGCTTGTAGTTGCCTGGTGCTGCCCCTTTTGCTGGATCTTTCATTATCAGGTAGATTTTGCCAGATGTTAACCAATCTTCAATTTCACCTCCTTGTAGCATGTTGTTAAACTACTACTACTTATTATTATTATTATTATTATTACCCAGCCAATGTTCCTTT
Source organism: Python bivittatus (assembly GCF_059951505.1). Taxonomy (NCBI): domain Eukaryota; kingdom Metazoa; phylum Chordata; class Lepidosauria; order Squamata; family Pythonidae; genus Python; species Python bivittatus. The sequence continues at coordinate 52,638,122 of NW_028277058.1, forward strand.
TCCTCCCCCACCCCCTTTTACACTCCTTTGTGTCTGGCATTCATTTCTTTCTTCCCCTTGTCTGCTGTAGAATTGGGCCCAAACCTTTCCATTGGCCTTTGATGCTTGCTTCAAACTCTATGTGCAGTGATCTTTTTGTATATTTATTTATCAATCTATATCTTTATTTTAAGAATGACTGGGGTGTATTTCTGGCCCACTCTATGCATATTTTTTTAAGTGAAGTTGGATGGATAATATTGAAATTCATGGAAATGATATCCTCTTCACTAACTTTTCCTTTTTAAAAAAATGCAGAAGGCAACGTCTGATCTATAGCCGAGGGTAAAATGACAGTCAAGTTCAGCCGATGCAACTGGGGCACTACGTTATTGAACTCAACACTTTGTAAGGTGCTGGAGGATACCTCAAGTATGAAAAGCCATATATCAAAACAAATCTCATTTGATTCTATATGGTACCTGAGTTGTGTGAATACATATTCAACAAACTGGGAGGGGAAAAAAAAAGTAATATCCATGGCTTTACTACAACTATATTTTGTGTTCAGCAGTTTTTGATAGACATTCATTCCCCCCTTCCTCTCCCCAAGTCATAAGTTTGTGATGAAAAGTGGCAAATAACCATTTTGGAGCAATACACTGAGAAAAACCACTATTCATTTCACTGTTGAACTTTGATGGAAGAGCCAGCATAAATAACTTGGGGCTCAATCCACATTTTATGTTTGTATTGTGCGTGCAGAAGTTACTAGTAATATTTCCCTTAAAGACTGTTCCTGAGTCAAAACACTGTAGGAATTAAGGAAGGAAATGGTGCAATAAAATCAGTGTCATTTCTCAAGGGTTCTGTTTTATTTTGTTGGTAGATGCTTGCTGTTGCATCTTGTCTAAAGTAATATCTAAAGTGAATTTGGCTTAACGTTCAAATGAGCATATTCACAAATGAGTACACTCAGAATGTACCGTACGGAGTTTTTGCCGTTCACTTATGTACATTTCTGATGGAGGAAATCCACAGCAGCAGAATGGATTCCCTACCTAGTGAGCAAACCTTTTCAGGCCACAGCACAAAAAGTGATGAAGGTCAGGACAAAAACTCAGTTTGATTTAATTTAATATTCAATTAAACACTAATAATAGGGTAGCTAGCTAGGTGCTATTGAGTCAGGTTCAATTCCTGGCAACTGCATGGACAAATGGCCACCACAGCACTAAGTCTCTCTTCCAAGGATGTTCCTATAATCTCCTTGATCCCATCCATCCACCTTATCCATCGCCTTCCCCTTCTTTTACTTCTTTCAGCCAAGCATAACCATTTTTTCTAGCCCATCATCTGCTGTAATGGTTTGTGGGAATGCCCTTGGGAGACAGGAGGAAACGTCGTAGATTGTAACCTTACAGACTGATGTTAGTCCTTTGAGGTAGTCCACACAGGAAGCACATCCATGAATACTAGCTCTATCTTTACCGTAAGGTTATATTAACAGGATTTTGTAAGTCTGAAAGTATTCCTTCCCTCCTTTTCTTTTACTGTCTGGAAAACTAGGGAGGGTCCCTTCTGAAATACTTCCCATGCCCCCTCTGCTTCGGTGGACTGAGATATTTTTTGCAAGGTGGTTGTCTAGTCTGCAGCAATTCCTCCTGTCTCCCAAGATCATTCCCACATACCTTTACATCTGCTCACATCACATGAACAAAGTATGTGAGTTTCTGCTGACCATCGCCTCAGGAGAACAATTGGTCTTTATATGATTCAGGGCTGATCAGCTGGTCCTTTTTGAAGTTCATGATACATGATACTAGCAATTGCCTCCAAATCCATAACTGGAAGGCAGGTATCCTCCAGCCACTTCCCCTCAATGTCCAGCTTTCATAACTACCAATGGAAAGAAATGTCCTGATGCTTAATATTATAAAGAATCCACGTTTGTATCTACCTTTCTTATTTTGAGCTATCAGATCGGAGAGATACAGCTCTTATCTTATAACATGACCTCATAGTAGAGGTTCCATAAGTCTACCACCCCAGAGGGGGAACTATGTCAGTATATACTCCTGAGGTTTCACATGCTACTGACACCAGGAGGCAGCGTATGAACCATAGCGGGACTCATCAGATACACACAGTCATTAAAGTTAGTATTAGATCTTATATGGTTCAAATCCATCTTCCAGGAATTGAACTGTTATGCCCTTGAGCTTTATATAGTGCAGCTAGCTTTATGAACTATAACAGCTCTGATGGTCAAAGATTTGCTGGAAGGGTGATATGGACCATCTGTAAGTGGTGTACACCTGACTTATTTTGAGCTCTCAGGCCAACATCAATAAAGTACAGTTCCAGTCAGATTTGTGGAATCTGTTTCCTGACCTAGCCTATCTTGAAAAGCTGACCTCAATCTTGAAGGCCAGACTGCTTTCTCCCCTTGCTTCCTAAAGTGAATTAGGGAGGAGTTAATCTGAGCTGATTTCTCGTGCTTTCACAGTTGCTGATGCTTAAAGAATGCTGATGCTTAAAGTATGCTGACATTACCTCTTCCCAGTTTCCCCAAGGTCATCTTCATAGCTCTCTACACAAACTGCCCATCTTTGTCTATTCCTGAGCACGAAAAGAAAAGAAAAGAAAAGAAAAGAATCTTGTATGACTTTATTTATTTTTGTACTTTCAAGTCTATCTTGACTCCTGGTGATTGCCTGGACAAGTCCCTGCAGCTTTCTTGGGAGTGTTTTTGGAAGTGATTCGGCATTGTATCCTTCCAAGAGCTGAGACAGGGACTGACCCAGAGCTGGCTTTGTGCCTAAGGCAGGACTAGAACTCAGGATCTCACAATTTCTAGCCTGGTGCCTTAAAACACTACACCAGCCTGGCTCTCATTTGTCTTGTCCATCACTGCAATAAAAAACTTCTAAATTCAATTCTTCACTGTCAGCTGAAATTTCACTCAAGATTGTCTCCTTAATATTTAACATTAAACTAGATTTTTCGCTTCTGATTTTTCCTTTAATAAGTTTCTCTAAGTCTTCTTTACTTTCAGCTAACCAAATGGTGTCATCTGCCTATCAGAGATAGCTATTGTTTAAGCTCCCAATTTTGATTTCAGCTTTCATCACTTCCAACCCTACAATTTTTTAAAATACATTCATTGTATAAATTAAGCAGATATGGAGACAGTATACATATACATTATTTCTATTCTGAACCATTCTTTTCCTCCAAATTCAGTTGTTTTATAACATCAAACACATTGCTGCAGGCAAGAAAGCAGAGGGATACGTCCTCCTTATATTCATTTCATTTATATTATTTATATTATTCATTTATTTTATTTATATTGTTTATTTTATTTATATTATTTGATTTGATCGATAAGATTATTTCATTTATTTTATATTTTTATTTCATTTATATTATTTGATTTGATCTATAGATTATTTCGTTTATTTTATATTACATTATTTATTTTACGTTTATTTAAGATATTTGTATAGCAACTCATATTATGAACCACAACTCTGGGTGGCACACAAAACAATTAAAAAAAAATTAAAACAAATAAAGAAAAGTGGCCCTCAAAAGTGATTTGAATTACGCCTCTCAATTCTACCGCAAACAATAACCACAATAAGAGTGATTTTAAAAAGAAGAAGAAGAAAAGGAAAGAAAAAAGATTATGTTTTCAGCCTGTTCTTCTAGATTTTTGTTTCTGTATCAAGAGACTTTCAGCAGAAGCTCAAACAATACAGTGGAACCTGAGATGAATTTATATGGGGAAGAAATGAATATTAAATCAGGCTCCAATTTTTTTTTCAGGACTTCCTGTTTAAAAAAAAGAATTAAGTAAAAAAAATGAGGGAAGCTGGAGAGATTAAAGAAGATATTTTTCTAAATGTGAAGGCAGCTGTTCGACCATCTGTGCTTACCTGTTTGCTTCTTCCTCAACTAGCAGAGAGACGCCCTGGCTCTCTACCAACTTGTCTTGTTTCAAAACCAGTCTTGTCATGGATGGAATAGCCAATACATTTTCCCCTTCTTCTTACACTATCATGAACAGCAAAGACAAGCTGAGAGTTGACAAGAGTGCTCTCTCCAAAATACAGTGAGCCATCTTCCTTTACAGTCTCAAAAATGTAACTTAATTCGATTGGAAATAATGGGGAATTCTGTAATTATTTACAGATTTTCAGCATTCCCCTGGTAAAAAAAAAAAAAGGCTAAATTAGTCAAAGAAAACTAAATCACAGGTTTGTCCAACAAACTGCATGGACATGCAGCACAGAAATTGGAAAAAAAAAAGATAGATAGATAGATAGATAGATAGATAGATAGATAGATAGATAGATAGATAGATAGATAGATAGATAGAACGGTGCATGGGCTAGACCCTCCCAAGTCCAAAGGGAAGATTCCACAGAGGTTTGTGGAGAATAACAGGGCTAAGATCCTGTGGGACTTCCAGATCCAGGTGGACAGGCAGGTACTGGCCAATCAACCAGACATTGTGATAATAGACAAGGGCCACTTTTATGTGGCTTAACCTACTTGGGAGACATTGATTGAACTTTAATCTGATGTTTTCTTCATCCATTGCCATAGCATAAACTTTCAACACTTGCTGTGCTAGCTCAAATTTCTATACCCATCTCTGATAATCTTTCCTCCTTTCTGTTCTGTGCTCCATAATACATACTGGTTCTGCTGCCTGCTTTCTCTTCTCTCCATTTCACAGTTGACTTTTTAGTATCTCGTAACAGTCTCTCTTCTCTGTCTGCTAGTCACACGTATCTTGTCACTTCCCAACTCATCTATCTTATTCATTTTTCACAGCTTTATTTTTAATAAATGTCATTTTCCTTCACCTTACACTCCATGCTTCACCATACATCTCCACTGTATACCATTCCAAGTCTTTCTGCACCCCTTGAATTTTGTTACTCTTTGGCAGTATTTGGATACCGCAAGTTCCCAGTATGCCATCACCAAGAGACAAAAATCCCAAACAGGCAGCAGCAAACTCTCAATAGATGGCCTGCTCAAATGGAAAACAGCCACCTTTGAGATCCTCCCAGCCACCACATAAAAGGCTGGGAGGTTGTCATTTCCTGTTACATAAAAAAAAAAAAGGAAAATGTAAAACAAAATCATGCAAGCCCAACCAGGGCCAGCATCAGAAGATAGAAACTTAGACTCCTCCGGCATAAAAAGAGCACAAACTCTGCCTTTCAACATCCCATGATACTCTCTCTACCCCATATCACTCCTTTTTCTTCCTTGGCTGTTTGTATTTTGTCTCTGCTGACTTCATTGCAGGACTTCCCTTCTCCCAAGGTTCACATGCCATCTCTGATGGACAATGGAGGCAGCTAAGCTGTGGAATTCCAGAGGAACCTGGAAAAGGCTAGCTGTTGGGCCTCTCCACACTGGGACAGCCAGAGCTATTCGAGCCATCAGCTTGAACCACAATGTCCAATATGCATGCATCAATTACAGAGCAACTTGAATACATAGCGCAGATGGCTGGGCAAATATTGACAGGATAAGCAGAAATAGGGCTGAGTTGAGACAACATTAAACTGGGGTGTGGCTTTCAGAAGGCCGATGTATTTGTCTCTTGGTTATCATGAAAAACTCACAGCTAGGATAACAGCACAACAGCATCCTCTCGCATGGATTTTCTATCAGTTTGTACTAAGACGTTTATGGCTTCCTATGTGCTAATATACAGCCCCTTACAAATGGCCACTGTTGATGACTTTGACTAAATTAAAATTGCCTAATGGGCACTCAGGTGTTGTGTCCAAACAGTCACAGGTTATATGAAAAAGTTGTTCCTTTTATCTTTTTTTTTTTTTTAATGGTTAAAAAATAAAGTTATCCCCAGGAGTCCTTGGCATGCTCCAGAGCCACAGAAAGTTCATTGTCAAGCAGGAGCATCAGTTGGGAAAAAAGGTAAGAAATGCAGGACTTGGGCTAGATGTGACTCTAATTTAACCCTATGAATGTTAAACTAGAGATGGACCACCTGGTGGCCTCAGAAGTCTTTACTTGTTGGCCATGCTAGCCAACAGCAGTTCCTGCCTGTTTTCCAATAGGAACTGAAATGCAAAGCGTGTAACAGGTTTCAGTTCCTTCTACCATCCTTAAAATAACCATGCATTTTGGCATTTGGGCATCATTGGGTTTAGGAACAGATACCACAGCAGATGGCTCTGAGGTGCTGAGGCACTTTCAATTTGCTGCCAGTCCTTCTAACGTAAAATTCAGATGGCTGAGAATGACAGTGGGGGCAAGAGAGTGGCTTATCCCCTCCATATACTTCATTTTGCCTAGGTGTATCTTTTAAAAAAAAATGCTAAAATAAAATAAATATAAAATAATAAATAAAATAAAATAAAATAAAATAAAATAAAATAAAACATTCCTGAAAAGAGCCTGGTCTCTAATGCATTGTGTTAATGGATATGAATGCAACTGAGTTTACAGAGAGTAAAGAGGTTTAACGAAACTGTGAAAGAAAATGAATGCCTACATTAGCCACAATTCATCTACTCAACACAAGCGTATGGGCTGAATCTACACAATATGCTAAGACTAAAAAGTCTTGGTTAGTTTGTGGTGCATTGCATATTAGCGTCTCTCCTAAGTCATGATGGGCAGCTCTCTGGATTTGAAGTGAAAAGGTACTTTGGAGAGGGCACACTCATACTCTCTGCACCTGTTGACCCCTTTCCTGGGGTCACACAGTAGCTGCACAATCCTAGGAAAATAGACAATTCAGTGAAGGAGGCAGCAACAGGGGGTGACAAGGTCATTGCATCCGTTCACCACCTCCTTATTGCCTCCTGCAACTCAAACATATATTTTCCTGGGTCTGTGCAGCTGCCATTGGAACAGTGTTTCTGAATCTCAGCAATTTTAAGATGTCTGGACTTCAACTCCCAGAATTCCCCAGCCATGGATTGGAGGACAAGAAAGGAGGTGTTGACTGGAAAGGGCAGTGAGGGCACCTAGGCCCTTTACAAAGCACCTTTCCTGCTTTGGGCCTGAATAGCTGCACATCTCTAGTCCTAAGTCAGAGATGCACCAGGAGCAAGCATGGCTGACAAAGGGATCTCCTGATCTTGCTTCTAGATTGAAATACTTAATGTGATAAAGCAAAGAATGATTAAATAAACAGATGGCTGGATGGTAAGAGAGCCATTGGTTATGATGCTGGGCTAGAGACAGAAGTGGTTTGCCCTTGTCTTCTTCTGTGATGTTGGTTTGACTTTCCAGTCTAGCCTAAAGCTTTGGAATGTCCTACTGGTCTCCTATCCAGGTCCAACCTGCTTAGCTTTTTGAGATTGGCTAGGTGCAGGAATTTCTATAGGCCTTTAAGGGTATTCTTTGGGGGTTATTGGAACATATGCTGAAGTGATACAGGACAATATTGAAAAATGACTTTTGGTTTGCTGTTTCTCACAGAACAGCTATGACAACAGTGGTGAACCCTGCCTAAAGTAATGCTGTTGTAATCTGACCATGAGGCAATCTAAAACCTAGTGGGTAAAAGGAGTCCCAAATCATAATCCATTCCTTGCCACAGCTGAAACCCACAGAAATCCAACCTCTTCTGGTCATGCCGGTTTGAAGAACCACCTAATTCAACCACCAACATGCTTTCTTTGTACAAAGACCAGACTAGTATATTCTTAAGCTACTAAAGTCCAAATGAACAGAGCCTGAAAAAATGAACAAAATTGAATTCTTTGAACAAAAAATGCACTGAAAACAACCAAGGGGACTTATGAAAAGCATTTACAGAGAGCTAAGCCATGGCCCTTTATCAAGGATGACTGATGTTCATTTGTAGAACATGCAGTTCGTGTACAATAAGGTATGACCATGACCTAAGATTGTGCCCGTGCAGACAAGAAGCTACTGAAGCCATAGGTCATATCCTTTTATACTGAACCCTCTGTAAGGAGCCTAGAACCCACCTTATAACTCCTTGCCTGCTAAAATACCTGGGAAATTCTTATCATTTTTATGTACAGTTAGTGTAGCCATATTCTGTTACACCACACATTCTGACTGCCCACTGATCAGAATGCCATTAATTGTAACCTTCTTATTCTGTTTTGTGTTTTGATTTTTATTTTAACATGTTTTATTTTGAACTCTGCTCTGTGACCATAATAAATTATATTTATCTATTTATCTAGAACATATATTTTATCTTCAGTATCTCCAGCTAAGACTGGGAAGTACTCCTGCATACTCCATGAATTCTCCTTCCCAGTCTGAGTAGATAAATACTGGGTCAACAACTACTTTTCAATGCAGGTTTTGTTCATCTGTGAAAGAGGTTTCTGTTTTTCTACCTTATTCTTGAAGATGCTTGGGAATTTCTTCCAAATTTCTCTTACAATGTTTTTGAGATTACTTAACTGTTAGAGCCAGTATGGAAATGGCTACTATTCTCATTTTAGTTACACCAGTTTCCATTACACTGAAACTTTCCTGACTGCCCACATTACCCAATCTGAAATAGCCTCTCGGGGGGAGTTTCCTTGTGAAGTTTTCTCTTGTGATTTCATGGGAGATAGGAAGTCAGGGAGACTGCAGATGATCTGGAGATGATTGTACAATGCAAGAAATGACATTTATGTATAACTATTCGTTATCATATAACAAAACGAGAGCATGACACTCCATCAGTGAGAATTTCTCCTAAATTCTCTTCTGTGCTGAAAGACATTTCAAAAACTCATTTTGTTTCATCAGTTTATGTATGAACTCAGAAAAAATAAAGGCAGGAGAAACTGCATTTCTCAAGAGCTCAACACTCCAGTACCTTAGCACCTTGGGGTTTAATAGTTTAAGCTATAGGACAGGAAGTTTAGACCAGGTCTATGGAAACTGCTCTTCTGATGAACACCCCTATCATTGCATTGTCTCTACAGACATTGCTGAGAACTCTGTTGGAATTCTCCTGCTAATACTCTTATTACATGTGTCATTAGAGGATTTTTGCCATAGTGGCTTTAACGCCACAGACATTTTAAGTAGGTTATTCCATCACTTTGCCATTTTGATTATGACAACATCCTGACACCATCTTGAAATGGATTTTTGGAAAGAAAGGCTAACTGTCCAAAGAGGTCCATGCTTATACTAATTAAAATAGTCTTAGGTGGTACAACCTTCATAATTCCAACAATGACTATGAAGGATGAGCATGTTGAAAGCCCTCTTTGCTCATTAGCGCAGTTTCTGTCAGACACCACTACTTGCTCTTTCCTTAATGAATGCTAAGCCATCTCTTTAGAAGATTGTGACGCTTCCTTGAACGGAGGGAACCGTCTTATTTCTTCCCAAGTTAGTTGCGAGTAAAATCAGAGAGAGACCTCTTTGACATTTCCCAACCTCCGTACTTATTTATCTCTTTGAGACCCTGTGCTCCAGAGATATCACTGTCTTAATTAAGAAGAAGGATGTGACCATGGTAAATTGACTGATTTCATTGATTAAGGACTAGCTGTACAAGAAACATTGATTTTAACAGTGGGTCTACATAAATGTAATTGTTCGAACATGGGGCTGCATAATTATGGTGATGTATGAGAATAGTTGATTTGTCCTTTTCAACCTTCACTAACATCCTTGTGCATGGTAATGTGTTCATTCAATTAGCAAAAAATCTTAATGTTACAAAATGCCTTTTGTGAAAGCACATGGTAATCATTGCAGTCTAATTTAATCTAACAGCAACTGGCAGCGTACATCTCTTTATTTTTCCTTTCTGTGCTGTGGCCATTCTCAATTTCATTTGGGAATGCAAGACATGGAGACACCGCACAAGCCCTTTTCCAATCCAGTACCTGGGGCAAAAGTGTGCACTCACCAAGCTCTGTGTGTTCATGTCTGTGTGTGTATATACACACATTATGTTTTAATTCATGGAATATATATGTATATATACACGCACACGAATTAATATGTAATATATATAAATATATTATGTTTTAATCTAAGGTGTGTGTGTATGTGTGTGTATATGCACATTAAATTAAATTAAATTTAACTTAAAACAAAATTAACAGGAAGCTGGCATTTTGCTATTCAAAGCACAAGCATCAAAGCATCAAAGAGAACCGGAGTTTACCACAGTGGTCCCAGGCCCCATATAGATCCTAGAGGCATCCTTAGAAAATAAAATGGTGGGTTGCGGCAAACCAGTTCTTTGATTACCACCCTGGAATAGCCTGTTTTGTGGATGGCCACCCCCCATCAGGGCCACCATTTTGTGAACATGCTTGTGGCATCTAAAAATTTCATATATGCCCATTGGTTTTAAAAAACTGGGGACTTTTGACATAAGATAGATATTTAGAACAGCTGGGAAAATTACAATGGCAGCTCGTAGTTGCCATGTCAGCCACAGCTTTGGGCCTTCAAGTCAGTCTTGACTCGTGCAAACTGCCTGGAGAAGTCCTTGCAGTTTTCTTAGCAACATTTTTGGAAGTGGTTTGCCCTTGCCTTCTTCCTAGAGTTGAGAAACAGTGGCTGGCCCCAAATCACCCAGCTGGTTTTGTGCCTAAGGCAGGACTAGAATTGACATTGGTCTCTAGCCTGGTGCCTTAACCACTACACCAAACTGTCTCTCAAACCATAGCTATGCATCTATAAAGAAAACATTTTGCTAACGGTCCCTGACTCTTCATCCTGATATTTCTGACCTCACAGCTTTTAAGCTGATCTTATGAATGCAGGTGACTGAAGAAATTAATCTGAGGCCTGACTTGTAAGGCTAAAGATATGGATTCAGACAAGAAATCAGAATCCAAACTTCATCAGTATTCTCATTATATACGGAAGATGAAGCATTCAAGAAGAAAGAATGGTGGATCACTGTCTCTAGAAAAAGGATGCTACACATTGAAACAATATTTTAGGAGGTAGGGTACGGTGGTTCTTCAAAGTGTTTGTTCTGAGGATCACATGACTCAATAAAATGCTAGTCTGTAAAATCTTTATTTTTATGTTTTTTTAAAAAATTATGTTAATTGTAGCATCATCAACAACATCATTATCATTATCATCATTATTTATACACTAACTTCTGAAAAAAGAGGGTATTAATAATAATGACTATAATGAGGATAGTAATATAATCAAATCTTATTATTATCACCTATTAGTACAGCTTAGAAACACTGAATAAAATTAAATGATCCTTTTAAAGGCATGATCCAGGCAAAGTTAAATACATTTTAATCATGTCACGGATAGTTAAACATATGCTTAAAGCATACATTGAAAGCAAATGGTGTTGAAAGTGCTTCACTTTGGTTGAATTTTCCCCAAGTGTTAGGGGACTCTATACTGCTCCACCACAACCTGTCAGAACCAAGATGTGATCTAGTCTTTCAAGAATAGCGAGGCCAATTTTAAGTTCTGGCAGTGGATTGGAAATGGTGACCTTCTCCATGATCAGAAAAACAAACAAACAGATGAACATAAAACTAGCAGTGTGGGGCTTCCAGATGAACATGAAACTAACAGTGTGGTCAGTCCTGAAATCGACAAAAAACCCAGCTATGTAGAAGAGCCGCAAACATGGGAGTATTCAACATGACCAAGATCTGATGGTTCCATCCATTCTTCTGCAATAGCTCCATGGATAAGTAAAGGCATAAAGCTGGCCTATTGAATAGGTAATGCTGAAAAGAGAATTTCCTTCCTTTTCTAAAGGTTCCCTTGAGTTGAGCTTCACTCCTGATGACTACATGGATACATTCATATTGTCTTCTTGGCAACAACATACAAGTGATGTGCTATTGTCTTCTTCCAGCATTATTTTCTTTTTTTATTCCCAGTCTAGCCTACCACCCTGGGACGTCTCATTAAATTCTAAGGACATTTGAGCGTATTTAGCATTCTTTGAGCCTTGCCACCTGCTGTAACAATGTTCCTTGTCTGTTTTAAAAATAAAAGAAAACAGATATTTATGGTTATGTGGATAGTCGGATCATTTAAATCATACATTATAATGGATATGAAAGTAACGTTATCATTGCCCAGTTGGGAGAGGGGAGAATAAGACTACTTTAGCAGGTTTGGGAGGTGTTATCTCTCATTTGATGCTAATACTCATCACATCAGAGCAATGAGTGAAAGAGGAAAAGATTGCTCATCCTTTTTCTCAATGCTCATTTACTCCTGTTTCTATCACAGCTAAACCTTCAACATAAGAAAAAGAAAAGAAGTTGGCACTGAGTAGAGCAACTTTTGTGGAAGAAGGTAACTCATACTATTCTTAAGGTTTTTAAGCTGTATGGTTGACTCAGAAAAAAATAATGATGGTTCTTCCATTTTTTTCCCCAGAACTCTGCTGATTTGCCTGATCATATGAGCCAAGCTATAGAGAAATTTTTCGGGGGCATCTGCAGCGGTGGTGGTCAAAAAAGTCAAGATGGTTGCTATGACTGCATGATTGAAGCCCCAGTAATTTTTTATATGTGTTGCTACCTAGAGTACCCCCACTTTCCCCCAAAGGATGTTGAGCTCACACAAAATTCTATGTGAATCAACTATTAACAATATTTTCTAGAAGTGACTTTATAGCCTTGTAACTACACATCCTTATGTTGGAAATACTGTGAATTGAATCTGGAGTCTCAACCATGCAAAACATGTACACAAAGTTTTATAATCACATCAAGCAAAACTGTTGTTGGTGTGTCTACACACAAGCACACAATTTTCAAAACAGGTCACTTACACAGACCTCTGCAGACCTCTGCATGGGTAGCTCTAAAATCAATTTTTTCTCCCAGTTTGTACCGATTTATCATAATACAGAAAGGAATCCATTTTAAACTAATCCTCCATTTAAACTACATTCTGAACTTGCCTCTCTCCCAAGGGCTAGATAATGATTGCAAAAGGTTTGGATGGATTTAGACTTTCCTTTACTTTTATCCATCAGGGATAAACACAGTGAACTGTCCACTGAATATATGGCATTTGTAAAAAGCTGGTGTGTGTGGAGTGTTGCTAACCAGCTTGATTGAAAGGGTGCCCTTGTTAGAAAGTTCAGTGGTCCCTTGAAAGAACATTCTTCCAGACATGATGTGAGAGCTCTCCTTCGGCTTGTTTACACAACTGAGACTTAGAGGTTATTCTCCCTGATTTTTTTTTTCTTTTCTCAACACAGTTCCCCTCTTTATTTATAGGCCTATTTCCTGCTAGAACAACTCTAAAGTAAAAAGCTAGAAGACCGTGGAACTCCCTCCTTCTGAAGAGAATTAGCTTTCATTCAAGGCTAAGGCAGACTTTGTCAGGACATGTTTTTCCTGAGAAAATTTCAGAGATTTGTCTTTTTCCCAGATCTTTCATAAAGAAGGACCTTTTAAAGGGTTTCTTCAAAGATTATTTACCACTATGAGAGCCAGCTGGTATAACTGGGGTAAAGTGTTAGACTACTACTAGGGAGACCCATATTAAGTCCATCCTCAGCCATGGAACTTCACTTGAGGGAGTTGGGACAGTAGATATTGCTTAATCCAGCTTACCTCACAATGACATTGTTGCAGGAGAAAGCTGAAGAACTGTGTATTGTTTTGAGTTCTTGGAGAAAAAGAAGGAAATAATTTTAACTCATATAACATATATTAGTGGCTGTTTTTCCTTCCTACCTCAAGATGCTGTGGCTGATGTATGTGTGTGCCTTTAAAGCAGTTACCATCTAACCTTTTTCAATGTTTTCTGTGGAGGGAGTTGCAGCCTCTGGCTTCTGGAAATGTGAGCATCTAGCAGCTGGGTAAACTTTGTACAATGGTTACTAACTTCATTATCAGTGTGCACATTCATTCTCTCAAGCAGAAGCAATAACAGCAGAAAGCAAAACAAAACGCTTACAGAAAAAAAGAAAGAGAAAAAAAAGTTTGCCCCTGATCGTGAAAGTGAACTCTGAGAAATAGTTGAATTTTATTTCTCCCAGAAATATTTAATTCTATGGTTTTCCTAGAGGTTTTAACCTATAAATAGAGAACGCCAAGAAATCAGTTTGCACCATAGGACTACTTAAATGAGATGATTTCCCAAAAACAATTATCTACAAGTTTTCCCCAACTTGGCATTCTTCAGATATGGTGGGATTGCAGAATTTCCAGGCAGGAGGATTGAAGACACTGACTGAAAGGCATCAGTGTGTTGGCAATTGTTCAAAAAGATATCCAGGACCTTAGAATAATACACTTTCTTAGATATGAAGTATGTGTATGAGTACCAATAACATCAGTGGGAGGTTGATGTCAGTTGTCTGAGGCTTTCTGATCCACTGGTCTGAGATGGGCGGCTATATAAATTGATTACATACATACATACATACATACATACATACATACATACATACATCATTCTGCCAGACTGCTATCACTTCAAAGAAGGGACAGTTAAGTCTAGCCTTTGCTGTTCTTTAAAACAAGGAATTGAAATTGTATTTCTTTTGCCAGATATACCTGGCAGTGACATTAGCACCCTCCCATCGACCTGTTGAATTCATTGTTAAAGAATTGTCACTTATTTGTTGTGGTCTGAAGAAGAAGAAGTTGACTCAGCAACCGGAGTCTCTGTCTTTCATTGACTTTCTGATGTGGTGGGTGAAAGGTTAGTCAGGCTATGTTTTAACTGAGCAAGACCTTGGTACTAGCTTCTTGGTCTTTCTCTAAAGGTCTGTGTGGTCTGACTCTTCCCACTTAGTAGAAATAAAGATGCCCTTGAGTCATATTGGACTACTGGTGCCTTCACAGATGTGCCCATATAGTTTTCTTGCAACAATATGGAAGTGGTGCTTTTTTCTAGAATGGTTTCAATTTCTCAATCTAGCCTACAATCCTGAGACCCTCCTGTTCTGCAGTACTATGCTGGGCCAACACTGATTATTTTTTGGACCTTGTCTAGATTCTGCTCTCTAACGGTTGAAAAATGTTTTGCCTTTTCTGGAGAAGACTTCATCAACTCTCCCAGACTCAGAGATCTTGGGAGATAAGCTGATTTCAAGTAACCCTAAAGTGGGACCAAGAGATTGAGAAACTTCATGGTTTGGGGTCTGACATTCCCATGGCTGAATTGGAGGACAAGAGAGAAGTATATCCAGACCCAAATAAATCGAGCAGATGAAACTTAAAATCCAATAGGGAAGTTCTGAGTTGAGAAACAAGCTTCCTTGTGAGTCAAAGCTACTCAGGTGTTGAGAAAGATAATTGGTTATCTGAACTTTTGGAATCTGAATTATCTATTCACAGCAAATATTTTGTTCATTCCTTACTCATTTCTAATTTAAATCTTACTATGCAAAAGGGTAAGTGAGTTGAGTTTACGGTCTTTTGCGCCTACGGTGGTGGTTATAAGTGCTCCAGATTGCCCACAAATCAGATGTGATTAATATAGGCAGAAGATGGTATGAAGATAAAGCACAGAAGAATTCATCTGCTTACATGTGCAGAACGCTGATTATAAATTGGATGAATTTCTATCACCATGGCAGGATAACCCTGAACTGCATTGTATCTAATCAGAAATGTTATGCTCAAAATCCTAAGAGAATGAATATAGATTTAAAACAAGTTGGCCTTCAATGAAATTGGAGGTCAGGAAAGGTATCATGTGCATTATACATATGAAAATGTTCAGAACAGTGAAATATGTAGAACTGGCAAAGCCCCATTTATTCTTTGCAAATTACTTTCTTTAAAAAAATGATTGGTTTTAATTTTGAGGTTTACTTATTTTTATGGATTGTTTTTAATTGCATGTGCTGCATTTGTTTATTTACTTATTTAGGCTCTATTTTATTGTAATGGACTGTAAACCAATCCTTGAAAAGTTATGCCAGGGGGAAAGACACAATGTGATTGCATAAATAAATGAAATTCAACACAAATAAAATTCCATTATGTGCAAGGAAAAGCTGAGTTCTGTGGCCACTGGAATTAAGGAAAAATGATTTAATTTTCTTATTGAGCTGATCACCAGTAAGATTTTTCTTAGCATGGTCCTCCTAACTTCCTCTAACCTTTAGAGTCATGCGATGGAGTCCTATGGGCAATGTTCTTCAAAGGTTATCTGCTGTGAGGGATACAAAATTTGCATCCTATCTAGGACTAACCTTCCTGAATGGCCATAAATATACCCCAAAAGTGGATCAAAGAACAAAGTGGGAGAAAACTTAGAAGATCCAATAGATCCAGAGGCACCCTTTGGATGTGTACCAAAAAGTAAATATGGTGGTTGCAATCAAAGCCCTGCTCCTTTTTCATGTGTGTTCCATGTGAATGCACATATACAAGAGTTGGGGGTTCTTCCTTGTGGTTGTGCTCACCATCTCACCTTGAGTCTTTCCCTTTCCCTGGATACCTCTGAATACCCCTTTCCCTGGATACCTTTCCCCCTCCTAGCCTCTACCCCAAGCATCCAACTGTGGCTGAGGGATTTAGATTAGCCATTTATTCTAATTTAAACTCCTCCAATATGAATGCTGATACACAGAAACAGAAGTAGAATATCCTGAATTTGTTTTCCCTCTTGGCTTTAGAACTTTGTTGCCCTGGTGTCTTGTCTCCATTAACATATTTCTTTGGCACAAGATGCTAATCTACTCCTTGGTGTTTCATTTTATCCCTATTATTCATTTATATGGCTATCATTGATTGTATATTCTCCTGTTTAATTTTGTTGGTGTTGCTGCTTTGAAAGTAGTTTTGCAGAATTAATTTGCATGTTTTTGCATTTGGAATACCTCTTCTTTGTTACTTGAGTTATTTCAGGTGGCTATACGGGAAGGAACCAAAGACACACAGAGAAAAACCTCTATAGCCTGTGAGTTTTGTCTGTGTGTATATGTGTGGGAAGTATCATTTTTTAAAAATAATAATAGTAATCTAATGCAGAAAAAATTCTGAGCAGCTGATACCTAAAAAGCCGTCAAATACCACTGTTAACTATAGTAATTTATTCTATAATTTAATGTAGGCCTGACCTCTGTCACAAGTTAATACACCATGAAGAATAGTGTGCAAAAACAGCTTATTAATGAATTGGAGAAATAATGTGACATTGTTTTTGCCATGTTCTCATGAAATATCTTAATACTGGAGTTAGCAGAGCTGAGACAATTTTCACTATGTAATTACGTCTTGTCCATATCTTACTAACTTGTGCTATGATTAAGAGACTTTTTAATTATGCCATCCAAAGACAGTTGTTTAATTTCATAGGGCGGGGGAGAAGAAATAACTCTGGACATTATGACTGCAGCATTTCATTGAGTTTTAATAATATTGGTGGGTGTGTGGGGGGAGGGAACCCTCACAGTCATGATGAAAGAATCATTTAGAGTTTAAGGCTGAAATTCAGAGTTGCTTCTTCTTGATCCTTCCATTGACTAGAAATCAGACTTGGATTTAAGACTAGAAATCTTAAATAGGACTAGAAAGCAAATTCCCATAGAAATATTAAACAACCGTACAATGAATCCAACAATTGGTTTGCCTACTTTCATCCCCCTCCACAAAGGATAGGGTCAGAAAAAGGTTTCATTGTCTGGGGAATAATTATGTTAACCGACTTTCATAAATTTTATTTTATTTAAGGTTAAATTCAAATTCAATTATTTTTTTTAAAGTCTCAGTTCAAATGGTCCCATCTGCTTCTTTGTTCTGGTTCGGTCCAGGCTATAGACCACCACCATTCTAGTCCAGTGTTTCTCAACCTTGGCAACATGTATGGACTTCAACTCCCAGAATTCCCCAGCCAGCAATCAAAGACAGGGATAAATCAAATAAATAAATAAATAAATACATACATACATACATACATACATACATACATACATACATACAAAAAGTGAAGCACAGCAAAACACTCACAGGCAATATTGTGGCATGAATGAGCAGAAATAGATCCTAAAAATGCTAACATCCTCCAAATGTTCTCTTGCAGAGCCAAATTTTAACTTCCTTATGGAAATTCATCATGGAAGAGGTAGTTCTTAAATATGAGGGCAAACTGTTCTATAAGAGGCACACCGCCGTGAGAAGACCGTCTTTGGGATCCCTATAGATCTTTGGCATCTTTGGGATCTCTATAGATGGAGCTCTTTTGGAGATGGGATCCTTAACAGGGCCTTAGCTGTGTGTCTGTAGCCTCTCAAAAATGTCCAGCCAATTTTACATGAATATTGATATTGTCTCCTTTCCATTAGTTGCCTCTTTCCTTTTCCTTTTCATTTGCTGTTTAATTTTTGGCATGTCCTTTCCCCCATAAACTCTAACTCTAAATCTTGTGGGGAAGGATGGATTGTCCTCATGATAATCAAGTATTTCTTACTTCCCTTTAAGATATATGATCCAGTCTTTCAATCCCAAAATGTCTTTCTCTGAAATCAGGATAGGAGAGAAAAAGTTTAATTTGAGGTTTTTAAAATATCAGTTTAACAGAAGTCACACATTTCTTCATAAACCTGGTTCAGAGAACATAAAATTTAAATATACAAATATTGAGGATGAAGAGGAAACGAATGGGTAGGCTGCTCTTAAGAATTCTCAGAAAGCAGATTTCAGAACTTTGTGTTTTCAGCCAAGTTTGCAGAGCTAAATTAAATTCACCTCCTATTTGTTCTGAGAGTTTTCTTAACCCTTAACTTAGGGCAGGCAAATACAATGAGATTATCTCCATGATGGAACTAAATGCACCTGTTGAATGAGGCCAGCGCAGAATAGTGAGAATTTAATTCATTGAAGAGTGCTTAGCCCAAATACATGTTAATTATAGATATCTTTTGCAGCCACTTGTTGAACTTCATGATGCTACCTCTTTTGCATTTGGCATTGGGCATCCACTTCACCAGAGTTTCCTAGACAGTTTGGCAAGAAACTCTTGATCAGGATCCAAACGTTGGGTTAAGCTTCAGGGTTTCTGCCTATGAGCTTGAAGAAAGGACACTGGGTTACTTGTTTAAATTCTCATTGACTCTTGCATTCCAATCCATCTTCCTAATTGGTCTTAATGGCTGCCCATTTGCTAAAACAGATGTGGCCAACTAGTATGTATGGAGAATTCCATATGTAGAACATACATGCTGGACTAACACATAATCTGGGAAAAAGGGGGGTGGTTTGGAAAAGAGTTCAGTGAATGCAGCCTATGACCATCTCCATAGCTACTGAAGGCAAGCTAATGCCTTTGGTTCTCCTTGGAGTTCTTTTCCGCCACAACTCAGTGGTTGTGGTAGAATTCCATCACAATACTCTACCCATACTTGAGTCAGCAGAAATTAATTAATTATGGACCATCAAGTCAGTGTTAACCCTTAGTGACCACATAGGTGGACCTTCTCCAGGATGGTCTGTCCCCAACCTCACAATTCAGGTTTTCCAATGGTGCATCCTTTGCCACTGTAACTGACTCCATCCACCTTGGTGTGGGTCATCTTCTTCTTCTCTTTCCTTCCACCTTTCCCAGTACAGTATTACAGATTTCTCAACAGAGTTAGGTCTTCATATAATGTGTCCAAAATAGGATAATTTGAGTCTGATCATTTGTGCCTTCAGTGGGAACTCTGGACTGATTTGTTCAAGGATCTATTTATTTGTTTTCTTGGCTATTCATGGTGTCAGCAGAAAGCTATACTGAAATGTGTGATCCCCATTTTTGATCCCTATCTGTCTCTATTGCTTCTGTTTCCAGTCCACTGAAAATTACCTGAACTCCCTAACAATTAACTGACAAAGCCTAACAGATTTTACATGCCTTCAAGTTGCCCTTGAATAGTGTTAGAATACAGGAGGGGGAGGGAGATACAATTTAAAAATTGATACTGCTACAGATCCCTCAGCCTGTCTCACTCATGAGCTGGAAACCACATTTATTTATTTTATTTATTTATTAAAGTTATCCCCGCCCATCTCCCCTTAATGACATGAAGGTAATATCATGGGGACATGGCAGAGAGAGAGAGAAAAAGATGTTGCTGTGGCATCTTTGTCCTTTCACTAAATGCAACTAGGGAAAACCCTAAGACACTCTCTAATTTATCCATTTTGTTTCACAAGATGAGTTAGACCAGAGATGCAGAAAATGCAGCTCCAGGGCTGAATGCAGAACCCCTAAGTCACTCCAAAAGTTTTTCCATTGGGGGGGGGGGGTTGTGGGGACATTATATAGAAAAAGGGAAAGGATTAAATACATGACCATAGAGCAAGCTTTTAATTATATTTGATTTTAATAACATGTTGGTATCAATTTTTAATGACCACATAGATAGATTTTCTCCATGACAATCTGTGCCTAACCTGGTCTTTCAAGTCTTCCAATGGTACACTTATCACAACTGGAACTGAGTCCATCCACCTTGCTGCTGGTCACCCTCTTCTCTTTCCTGCCATGTCCCAGCATTATAGACTTCTCCAGAGAACTGGAACTTCTCATAATGTGTAGGATAATTTGAGCTTGGTCATCTGTACCTTGAGTGAGAACTCTAGATTGATTTGTTCAATGATCCACTTGTTTGTTTTCTTGGCTGTCCATGCTTTCTCAGGAGTACCATGGACATTACTTCTTCAATATCAAAGTTCAGAAATGTCAGTACTCATCCTATCTTGCTTCTTCAAAGTCCAATTTTCACTTCCATGGAGTGTCACAGGGAATACCATGGCTTGCATGATTCTGATCTTTATAGGTATAGACACATCCTGGCATTTGAATATCTTTTCCAAGGGCTTCATGGCTGCTCTACCAAATGCTAGTCTGTGGTGTATTTCTTGACTGCTTGTTCCTTTACTGGTCGATCCTATCGGTTGAAGCTAGCAACCACTTCAGTATCTTTGTTGTCAATTCTAAGGCTGTTTGTTGTACCTGTTGTCATTAGTTTAGTCTTCTTTTCTTAATTTTAAAGTCTTCTTTATTCTTTATTTAATTTTAGTCTCATTTTTCATTGTGCTTCTTGACTTTTATTACTACAGCTTGCAGATCCTTTGCATTTTCAGCTATGAGAGTGACCCATACCTGTGTTAATTAATCAAGGTTCAGCTACTCTCTGTGGAGTGCAGAAAAATTAAGGTTCTTTTCTTCTCAACATTAGTCCTAGCTAGCCTTCAGGCTCCTATTTTGGCTGAGCTTTTCTAGGCTTTTGGGTGAGATAACATGCCATGATTCATGGCATGGGGCTGGGTTATTTGAGGGACCATCTCTTCCCAATTACATGTGCCTGTTCCATCAGGTCTGGCAGAAGAGGTATGTTGCGGGTCCCGTCTGTTAAGGAGTTACATCAGGTGGGCCCCAGGAGTTGGGCCTTTTCTGCTGTGGCACCTGCCCTTTGGAACATCATTCCACCCGAGGTGAGACTGGTCCCATCCTTGGTAGCCTTCTGGAAGTCCCTCAAAACGTGGCTCTGTCAACAGGCTTTGGGATCTCAGGGAAACGGAGAATTGTTGAAATGGCTGCATTGTCTGTAATACTAAAGAAGCTCTCTTCTAGTCTTTTTAATAATGCTGATGTTCTTATTATGGAATATCTTTTTATGGTTCATTTTTTATTGTACTCCACATTTATGGACTCCACATACAGTAAATGTGATATAGTCACATTTATGACATGGGTGGCTATATCAATGTGATGAGTAAATCAATCAATCAATCAATCAATCAATCAATCAATCAATCTGTAGCCTCTGGGCTGGGACTTTACATCTCTCTGCTTCTACCTGGGAGGGGAAAAAATGTGTTACCAGAGTGATTGGCTGTTGGGTGATGCTGCTGCAGTAGAAGTATTGTTTACTAATTTATTAAATGTATATGCCATCCAGCTCCCAGGGACTCTGGGTGGTTTACAAATTGTTAAAAACATGAAAGCAAGAAAAACAAAATAAAACAAAACAAAAAACAAAGATGGCACAGATAACAAATCCAGGTAGGAACAAAGAAAAAGAAGAAAAGGGGGCTTCAATCATGCTTGCCAAAGCCAGGTCTTCAGGGCCCTTCAAAACACTGGTAGGGTGGAGGCTGTTTGAATCTCAGGGGGAACCGCATTCCAGAGGGCGGGCGCTGCTACATAGAAGGCGTGCTTCCAGAGTCCTGACAGATGTCCTTGTTTAATCAAAGGAACCAGGAACATAACAACCCTTCCAAACTGGATTGTCTGGGCAGATACTGTGGGAGTATCTGTAGGTCTGCTGGGCTCTGCTTCTCTGCTTACAACTCGCAGATGCTTGAGCTTCTGAATCCACTCCCACTTCTGCAGCGATCCAGGAGCATGTCGACTCACCAAGCTGGCATTATTCCAGGGATCTTTTGGTTTGTTCAGCTCTCCCCTGCAACTTTTGCCCATGCCGCTGCCCTTTCTCCTTCAGCCCAACACACATTCAGGTGCAATGTCTCCTCCCAGCTTGCCCACATCTGACACGATTCTTCTTTTGTAGCTGGAGTGGCGGTGTGGTCCAGCTGATGCAATTGTCTCAAAGCCCGAAAGGGAAAGAAAAGAAAAGGGAAGGAAGGACTTGTGATGACTGCAGTGAGCATGCCTTCTCCAGCTAGGTTAAGGTGGGGTCTCCTTGATACTTTTGATCCCCTTTCTAACCAGCCCTTGAGTAAAGGGGAAGTTACTACCCATTTAGAAGTTATGCAAAAAAGTTCATCTATTCTTGCTCTGCAATATTTTGGAAAAGTCCATTCCCATTCCCTAGCTCAGAGAAATTTATTATTTCATCTCCTTTCACCAGAGAAGAATTGACAATTTCCTAGAGCAAATAACAAACATCCTCCCCCTCCTGAAGTAGCAAAGAAGGGCATGGATCAAAACTACAGATAGTGGAGTTCATGCTGCTAGCCATCCTATCCATTTCATCACAAGCCGAAGACCACAAGACCACAAGCTGAAATGAAGCCCAAATAATAACACAGGATATTGCCTTCAGACCATGTCTGTGAAAAATTACGGTTCCGGTGAATTTGAACAACTTTTCAGCACAATGTAGCGCAAAAGCATCCCAGTGACCAGCTGTCACCTATTCATCTCTCTAACAAGGAACACAGAACCTTAAATGGGGTTGGATGATGACCTGCTGATGCAATGAGGGCACAGAAATGAGAATGATTTGCTGCCCTTATTGCCACAAATAGGCTCAGATGTGACCTCCTATTTGTGCTTGGTCAGGTTCACTTTTAGTCTTTCTTCACCAGCACTTTAGGCATCGTTTCTTCTGCTTTATTTTCCAAAGCTCTTAGGAAACTTCTTTGAGCACTCTGGCTGCCTCCTGTCCCCTACCTTTAACCAGTCTCCTGGCAGAGATGCCTACCAGATTGCTGTGAAAATCCTGCTGCTAGAAACCCTTTGGACCCATAAGGTTCCTGAGGTGGACCAAATAACTGATCCTGCTACCCTAGGAGGTCCTGGGTAGTTACAAATTTCCATCTGGACCAGGAAGTGATCTGATCACAGCAAGACTCACATTCATATCCTCTCTCTCTAGACCACCCAGAAAACCTTTGAAATAAAAATGAAGTCCTATGTGTGCCCACCTATGTGGATCAAGCTCAAGATGACCATGGTTGCTGTAGTGCTCATTAAATGAGCCTTGCTAGTCTGTATGCTCAACCCATGGAAATTGGATTCCTCACACTAAAAACTGGGGGAATTCCAATGCCAACCCAGTGACAAGGTCCAGGAGATCAGAAAGGGATTCTACTGGGCAGCAGGGCTGGCAATATGTGAACAGGATCCTCATCCTGTTCCTATAATACAACCTAGCACATAGGTGTTCACACTCTATAAGCTGCAGAATAGGGCTGTTGGTCATAGGTAAGTTGTCCTGGAAGATCAATACCGTTTCTCCCTTTGTTTTTTGATTTTGAGATTGATGAGGACTTGGAATCTGGGAGTGTAAATCTCTAATCCAAGCCAGGTCTTGTAGATGATTGCAGATCATTGTTAGTTTTATTCTGGCACCAAGTCAAGGTCACCAGCAGTCTGGTCTCCTAAATCCCCAAATGAAACAACCTGGCTGAATGAAGAGACTAATATCTACCTCCAATTTTCCTTCTGCTACAACAGTGTGCCCTACACTTTTCATCCTATCTTCCAGTCTGTCACAACTGAAATTCACTTGTCTCTACCGTATCTCCTTCTAGCATGTCTGGGAAGGCAACAAGACTACTTCTGAATAAACATGCAGATGGTTGCATTTTGAGGATATCTGTTCTGGCCTAATTTGTGGTTGTTGGACAGGATTTCTTCTCCTCTAGAAATGACAAGCTTCTAGCTTTCCAAATATTTCTTACATTTCAGAGAAAATGCAGCCAACAATGTCATCGTGACGAGGCATTTTTATAGTGCCATAAAAATTCAGAGTCACCATAAATTCTGATTGCTAAAAAGTCTGGCATTTATGGCACCTTCTACAAGGACATATTTTAAATGATATTCAAAACCAGTGTGATAAGTTTTATTTAGTTTAAAAAGTAAGATTAAAAAGCCAAACATTCTATCCTTATATAGCAGAAGGGAAAAGAAACAGGGATGTTTCTAGAAAATAAAGAAATTGGGTAAAGGCGCCTCCCCTTCCTTCCTCCCTCTCTCTCTCTCTCTCTTAATCCTACGCAAATTCATTAGCCCCAAAAGTGTGAAATCTTCATGTCTTATTCAAATGAAACTATTAATTAAAATCCATAATTAGCATTTGCCAAATTATGTCTAATACAGGTTGTTAATAATAGTATCATGTATCAAGGATGCAAGCACATTATAACACTGCTTTGAAGTTTCAGTGCCCATGTAATTGATTTGCATATCATTATTTTGATGTGAGGTCTCAGTGCTATGGGCAAGTCTCTCTCTCTCTCTCTCTGTGTTTTTCTTTTTTAAAAAAATCCCTGCATTCATAATGCATTTGCTAAAGATTTGTTCCAGTCTGGATTTTTCAAACATGGAGAAGACTGCATTTCTTTTCAGCAACCTGCAAAAATCTTTCCTTCCTTCCTTCCTTCCTTCCTTCCTTCCTTCCTTCCTTCCTTCCTTCCTTCCTTCCTTCCTTCCTTCCTTCCTTCCTCCCTCCCTCCCCTGTTATCTCATGGTGCATCATTTTTTCCTCATTGCTTTCTTTACTCCAAGATAGATCTAAAAAGAAAATTGCGCCCAGATTCAGGAAGAAAGGGATAAAAAATACCTTTGCAAAACCAGAGAAGGCCAACAGTTATCTATTCTATTACGAACCTCTAGTGATGAGAACTGTTTGCATAGTTGCAAAGTACCAAAATGGCCTGAGGTTAGCAGAATATAAAAACAGACAGCCTTGTGCAAGCCCTACATCTTGGGACTGAGCGTGCATGCTACAAAATGCAGGAAGGAACAAATCCATGCGTGGTCCAACTTGGCAGTTGGAAGAATCATAGTCATTTCAATATGCAGCTGTTGCACAGCTTCTCTATCCACTCCTTTTTGGAGTGCAGCTCCTGATACGCCATTCAGACATCAAGTGCAACTATCAATCTGTAAAAAGTTGTGCAACCCTGAATTAAATATGCAAACTTAAGGACCCCGAGTTGGGATTCTATGCATATTTAGTCAATGGACTTTTAGTCTTATGTATATTTACTGTAGGTCCAGCTGTGCAGTTTATTCCATCCTGTGTTAGTCTGCCTAAGGTTGTAATTTAAGACTTTAATTCTATGCAAATACTAGGGGGTGATCACAGTAATCATGCATGGGATTGCTCAGTATATCATACTGAATTTAATACAACTTACTTTTAATAAAAACACGTGCAATCAATGTGCATATCAGCTGAAAGCACAATCAGCTAAGTCACAACCTTACTATTGTGAATGGATGTTGTTGCTAAACTAGGTGATGTATAGGATTTTAAGAATATAGCCTAGTGTGCACTTTCTTTGCCTGATATCTTTTCTATTAGGCAAGTTACGGTACTATTATTTGTAATATGTAAAGGAAGAGATAATCACCATTCCAGCATATTTAATGAACTATGTAAGTGATAAAAAAGAGCTTCAAAAGAGAATCACACTTTTTTTTTTTAATATGAGTGACTGAATCGGAAGGAAGGAAGGAAGGAAGGAAGGAAGGAAGGAAGGAAGGAAGGAAGTCCAGCTAATGAAAGCACAGGTAAGCTACAAGCTGAAAAAGTCATGTGGAAAAGGGGAAGTGGTAATAATTCATACTGCCACTGATCTTGGGAATGTTTCAAAGGTAACATTTTTACAAGGTTAAGATGTCTTTGAACCTTTCCTATGAAATATTACATGCAAACACCGCTTTTCTCCATCTTTCACAAATCTGTCTTGTTCTTTCTGCCTGCATTAAAAATAAAGCCATTCCATTAGGATGGCTGGAAAAGAAAATGTCTCACTTCGTTAGTGTTTGCCTTTTCCTATATTCCATCTGGACCACTTTCTTTTTTTATTTGCTAGGAATGCATCAGACTCCCTTGTTCATATCTGTAGCCTTTAATACCAACCTTTCACCATTTTTTTAAAGGGCTTATCCACAACCTGTTTCTTGATCTGAACACTGCAGATGTTCTTTCTTTGGGGGCATGGAAATTAGTTATTCTTATCATGGCATTGAAATTTTCAAGTTGAAGACACTTCTTGGATCAGCCCCATAGGCTTGCAGGAGGGTGCTGTTGACGTGACGAGACTCTCAATAAAATGTATTTGAAAATAAAATAAGCAGTTATTGATTGTCTACTGCGGATAGCCTCAAAGCTGCTTAGAAAAGCTGGTGCCTAGGAAGCAGGGGAATCTACAGAATAGGTTATTGGCAGCACAGAATGGCGTGCTTTGTAGGCACACTAATTTTAGTTAGCGTAATTAACAAATTATACTTACTAATTATAACTCAGTATAATTAGTTATATTAATTAGATGCACATGGGCCCCTGCTTGTATTTGAAAGACAAGACAGTTCTATAGGAAAGAACAGAATTCCTTTTCCTTCTGACACTTAGATAGATGTAGATGTAGATGCAGAGGGACCCAGCCAGCTAGCATGGTATAGTGGTTAAGGTGCTGGACTAGGAGAAGAGAAACTAAGGTTCTAGTCCATCTTCAGCCATGGAAAATCTCTGGGTGATTTGGGACCAGTCACTTTCTCTCAGACCAACTTCCTTCATAGGATTGTCGTGGGGAAAAATAGGAGGAGCTCCTGGAGGGATATATACCTAAGAAATAAATTAAAGAATTGGATGGAAATTCATATGCATTGTTTGTACAGTGACCAACTGAGGGGTAGAGCCAAGCACATCTAAATCAGTGCCATTGGAAATCATCTCTATCCGTGCTTCATGGAGCATCCCATTCTGCTCCCATTTTGCTAGAGCCAAGTAGGAACATGTTTACCCTTGTGCCCATTTGGCAATAGCTCAGTGGGTGGGGAGGTACCTGTTCTATTTTACTCTTCTTCTCTGTGTGAGATGACAGAAACTCAGCAAGGTTGGTGCTGAACTAAAGAGATAAACCACAACAACATGGCAGGAAATTAGAGCGATGAAGGAATCATGGTAAACATTCTCTGTGGTATTATCTAGACTTGTCCTTTCATCTCTAGTAAAGGGACCGTAGTACCTATTTCTCAAATTACAGATGCTTGTAAGGGATAGTGAATTGGGAAGATAACTTTCAACCTGTTTGGTGCCTAGGGAAGACACACATGATAGGTTAACTAATTGCATTCCCAAAACAGAGAAGGGAGGATTGATAGAAGCTACTAAGCAAGCCTAAAGTTAAACATTATGTCATTGTCATGAGACAGAAGGAAAAATGCTCAATGCAGATTATTACTTAGCATAAATGCAATTTCAGTTTTGCACAAAAGATTGCTTGCTATAGATCCATTACTAATGCTACATTCCCAAGTCATACTGAACACACTGATAAACCTAAACTGTTGTTAGAAGAGAGGGAAGTCAAGGCTACTTCATCCTTTCTTGTGCCACTGAACACCCGACTTCTCAGCTGTCTCTTTTATAACTTCCAGCCTGGGAAATTGGAACTCTATTGTATTCTAGACAAATCATCCATTCAAGATATCTGACTCCTGCGTGGTTCTCCTTATTGTTCTATGAGTGGATCAGCAGATCCATGGTGTAGATGGGCCTTGGCTTTGAGGACCATGCCTCTTGTACATTTTGCTATATTTCTTTGCAACCCATCCTTGAACACATTCAAGGTTGTACAAGTTTTTCACAACACCCTGGCCAATAGCTAGTTGCTGACAATCTATCTGGCAAGACTCCTATATAGGGGGACATTCTTTTCCAGCCTTGGCATTTAACTGGTTCCTATGTCAATGTTGTTATTCATAGTTGCCATTCAAAGTTTTTCTGAGAGATGCCCTCAACTTTGCTTCAGACATTTCAAAAGGTTTCTACTCATTCCTTCATTCACTTACTTGAATGGTTACATAGAGCTTAGTTAGCAGACATTGTCACAGAACACATGTGTTAAATTGAATGTACAATAGTAATTAACCTGTTCTGACAACAGACCAAGAAGAAGGTTGGCAGGTGGTCATGGACAAAAACTGCTTACATTTGGAGCTGGGCTATGTTCACCCACAGTTCACATGATTGAGAAGAAGGTTGCAAGACTGCCATTGTCTCAGCTTGCAACCACACAGCTTTTATCACTGCAGAACTGAGATGCAATTGTAAAAAAAAAAAAGTTTGTGGCCCTTCTTCATCTAAATGTGCAAGCTGTTACTTTCTAGTACACTGTCAGGGTTGGGAGAGTTCTAGGTATGATTCAGCTGAACTCTTCAGTTCAAATTAATGCTTTGAATTGGATATTGGGTAATTTGTACTCTCCTGCCTAATTAACATAAACACAGGTGGTCCTTGCTTAATGACCATTCATTCGGTGACTGTTCAAACTTACAACAGTGCTGAACAAGTGGTGCTTGCAACTGCTCCTCAAAATTCCGGCCACCACAGCATCCCCGCAGTCACGTGATTGCCATTTGCGACCTTCTTTGCTGGCTTCCTACCAGCAAAGTCAGTGGGGAAGCCAGCAGGAGATTGCAAATGGTGACCACATGCCACCCTTGCTTAACGACAGCGGGGG
Organism: Python bivittatus; assembly: GCF_059951505.1. Taxonomy (NCBI): domain Eukaryota; kingdom Metazoa; phylum Chordata; class Lepidosauria; order Squamata; family Pythonidae; genus Python; species Python bivittatus. The sequence goes on from NW_028277058.1 coordinate 52,667,239, forward strand.
GTTTAATGATGACAACCAGAAATGCCTAAAAATCATTAAGTGGCAGTCATGTGAAGTCATGCTTTACAACCACTTTGCTTAGTGATGGAAATTCCAGTTCCAACTACCACTGTCAAATGAGGGCTACCTGTAATGGAGCAAATCTGGCTTACACTGATAAATATATCAGCATGCAGACTTTGTTTGTTTGTTTGTTTGTTTGTTTGTTTGTTTGTTTAAATGTATTGGCTGCCCAGTGGGCTCTGGGCAGTGCACAAAACTATAAAAAACCCAGAAAAACATATGTCTGTAAAGCCTTGAAGACACAGGCCATATTGTACAGAAAGCCTACAAAGGAACAGTGATGCATTTCTTCCCCACTTTTGAATGGATGGGGACACAGGGTATAAAACCACATGAGTAGCTATGCCTGGATGTCCCTACCAGTACTGCATAAAAAATATAATTACTTATTCCATCTAGATCCTAAGTGTAACCTGCTGTGGAGTCTGAGATAGGTATGCAACATTTGCATACATATAGTGTATGGAAAACTCCTTTAGTGTTTTATGGAATAGCAATCATATTTTGTTTAATGCCTTTCCAGTGTCATAAAATGGCATTAAAGGAATTTGTTAGTTGTCAACTGAGCAATCCAAGCAGTAGTGTTAGCTCAACATAACACTCTACCATTGAATGTTCAAGCACCGTAAAATGTGGGTATAAATATGCCAGTTCAACTGGAGAAGATTTGAGAGATATTTTGGCCATTAAAAAGTCTTAGCATATTTTATTAAATTCTGGTGCTACTTCAGATGGAAACCAATATTAAATAGTAATGACATTTCACCTTACTTCCCCTCATAGGAATTCAGGGAAGCAAACATAGCGCGTTGGCTCTTATCTTTTCACAACAACCCTGTGAGGTAAGTAGAATAACAGGTGGCAGTTGTCCTAAGTTTATACAATAACTTGCTTCATACAATTGATTTTCATTTTTTAAAAATTCTGGTTGGCTATATTGTGGTGGTGGTGGTGGTGGTTGGTCACACAGTCAGCCAGATGTTTAGACTGGATTTGGCATTTTTATCTACCTATCGAGTCCTTCCCAAGGACCTGGGAGAGACAGATGTTGTTTGATGGTGTTAAAGGTATCATCGAAGGATCTAAGTCGTTCCAAGTAAAGCTGCCTTTTGCAATTGACTGATGGTGATTTTGTCAATGCCGATGGTCTTCAAGTAATGCTCCAGATGTTTTGGGATTGCACCCAAGGTGCCTAATGCTATTGGCCTAGCAAATGAAATTTATTTGGTTAGGTTGGGTTTTTTTAGTGGTTTACTATATTATGGTGTGCAAACCCATTCTATTTGATACTAAGTATAATGTGAACCCAGAAAATATGTTTAGTCAGTAAGCAGGTTATGTGGAGTTGCATAGCTGAACTATATTTTAACTCAGATCTCCTGGCCACTGGCCAACATTTTGCTACTACATAAACTCCCTCACTCCTATTGTGGCCAAAACCTGGCTCACCTCAAGCAACCAAATCACTTTGAAGATACAACGTAATTTTATTAGCATGCAAATAATAAAACAGTGTACACTGAGCTTCCAGCAAAGCATTAGCAGCTTGTAAAACAGCCCTGTTTTACAAAAAGCAGAATCACGACTTACATACCTTTGGCCTACTACATTTCAAAGACAAGATAAAGAAAAAGGCAGGCACAGTGTAAACTACAGCATGACGCTGGAATGTTTTTGATAAACCCATCCATGTGACCTTCTCATTATTTATCCCTTTCTACTAGGTCAGCATGTGACCTATACTATCTTTGAGATATGGCCAATGATTATGAATTATTTGGTTTACTGGGCCACGGGTTCCTGTCTGATTCCTCCCCCTATTGCAGTCAGGGTGAATTCAGCTTGCTATGTTTTCTTACAAGGGCATTTTGGGAAGGGGGGCATCTCATAGGTCTGGTATTGAATGCAGCTGCCACATGTATGTGGAGGGTACCTTTTAACATCACACTCCATAAACTTTTCAGTGGTTGATCTATTTTGAAAATCTAGGTGATTTGGATCACTCAATTGCCCCAAAAGTGCCACTGTCCTTTTCAACCAAACTGACAGGTGAACCAGCTGGCATGATGTTGATGATGATGATGATGATGTATTTATCTGCCTTTTCTCAACAATTTCAGGTTGGTAAATATACTGCTGCCTCCTTCAGCTTTTTCTCTGTAGAAACAACAAGGGAAGCTGGAAGATGGTTTATTAGTCCAAAATCATGCAGAGAGCTTCCATGGTCCAAAAATGGGCATGTACTAGATCTCTAGGTTCCTAGTCTAAAGCCTCAATAACATCTACCAGGAGAAGCCCAAGCTGCTTACCTTGCCTTAAGAAAGAATATGAATTTTCCCAGTGGAGATGAAGAGGCAAAGTACTTACTTCCTAAATTGATCATTCTCACCAGCAAGAGTGGGACCTCTCTTTGGTGCCTTCTTCCCTGTAGCACAGTTCAGTTGGCAACTTGGTTTAACAGGGACCTGAGAATGACAAAGCAGATCGGTAGAGGGTTGCACAACACAAGGAACTCTTATAATGCATCAGACTGAACATGGTGTGGGGTCTTCTTTCAGGTCCATTTGAAATCCTAATCTGCAGCAGGAGGTGTAGCAAAGGGGGTTTACTCCTCTGCCTCCATTGAGTCTGTACAGAACAGGCCAGCAATGCTTTCCCATTCCATGAAGCACCTCCTCCATCAAGCTGTTGGAGGAGAAACAGAATAGTCAGAGGTTCACCATGAGCAATTTTCATAATTCTTTGTAGATAAAGTTGATCAAATTCACCTAGGTTTGGACTCCAGGTCTGAGCAAGTTATTGGGAGGTAACCATGACAACATTTGTCAGGTTCGTGTGGATTCTTTTCACTTTGCAGATCTTGCGGGCATGGTAGGATGTGTGAGGTGAGGGCCACTGCTTGCTTGTTCAACCCTTGTTCTTCCTAGATGATTAAATCAGACAGATTGGGGCTGGCCCCATGGTTAAGGGAGTATGGGATGTGTTATAAGATATCAATTGAAAAAGCTGTCACTTTTAATTATAGGTCAGCCTCAAATATTCCTTTATTAAGTAAGGGGATTGAGAAAGTGGTACCCTTACTGCTCAAGATGCATCTGGATGAAACTGATTTTCATTTCAATCAAGGTTTCACTCAGGATATGCTATGATCACCTATGGCAAAAACTAGATAGGGGATGTTGTACACTGATTATTCTTTTGGATCTCATAAGAGCTTTCACTACCATCAAACATATTCTTCTTCTGGGCCATCTTGTGGAATTGGGTCTTAGGAGCAGGTTTTCCAGTAATTCTGGTCCCTCCTGTCAGGATGTGCCCCAAAAGTGCTGCTGGGAACTACTGTTCAAAACCTAAGTTGTTGACCTAAATGTCCCACAAAATTCTATCTTGTCTTTTACTATCTGCATGGAAACCCTGGGGGAGATCATTCAGAGCTTCAGAGGGGAATGCCATCAGTATGCTGATGGCACTTCGGCTCCCTACCTTCTAATCCCAATGTTGCCTAATTCCAAAGATGGACTGGATGAGGGAAAACAAGCTGAAATTACATCCAGACCAGATGGAGATAATCTTAATAAGGACCCCGAGGTGAAAAATTGTCCTGGATAAGGTTACACTCCCCCAGAAGAACATGTTCATAATTTGAGAGTGGAACTTGCCCTCCAGCTGTCCTTGGACTAGCAGCCAGTGCTGTGGCAAGGAACACATTTGCACAATTACAGCTAGTGTGCTAATTGTGATCATGCCCGAGACAGTCAAATTTAGTGAGGATTATCCATGCCATGCATCAAATTCCCTAGCTGCAGAGCATTTCAATGGAGTAAGGTTCACACAGATTTTCCTTAATGAGTTAATGCCAAGAATTAGGGATAAGGGTACAGAATATTGACAACTGAGACAGGAACCCTTCAACTCTCCTTAAGGCAGGATCTCTTTGAATCTTCTGAATCTCTTTTTCCTGGAATGTTTGCATGATGGATTCAGTGTCTGTTTTAGCCTATAATGGGATCTCCCATCTACTGGTTGTGTTTAAAGATACAATAAAACTGGGTTGAGTTTCAATTTTGTCCTCCTTCAGTCCACCATAATGGCTTCAGTCAAACATTAAAGTAGAGATGGGGAACAAGATTGAATCCAAAGGACCAGTTGTTCCAAAAGCCAATCTCCCAATGAAATCATCCAGCATTTGGGAGTCACCACTTCAAGCACCAGGGAAGGAAGGAAGAATGGAAGGAAGAATTTGGCAATGAAGTTATTCAAATTGTTATCATTTTCAGATTAAGAAATCCTAGTGGGAATTATCATAGGTCATATCTACTTTATGGGGAGAAGGATTACCTCTTCCTACTTCTCCAAATGTAAAGAATCAGAGAATTTTCAACTCATTTTAGATGAATCTGAAGCAATGTATGAACCTGTTTCTCTGGAACAAGGGCAGAGTCAGCCTACTTAGCTTTCCAGGTCCATAAAATGCATGTGAATTTATTCAGGATGATCTTGGAGCGGATGACCTTTTAACTGATGAGGAGGCCCATACTCTCTTTTTCAAGAAAGCCTCTGATTTGTTTGAAGGGCTGCCATTTTTGGAAACTATTGGAAAACAGCCCATGGATCTTAAAATTGCCCATTGGCCACAACTGGATAGCATATTAAGCTAGCCTACAGATTCCTAGTTCACACGCTTTTTCATTGAGCTATATTGTAATATACTGTAACATGAGTACATGTTGAAAATTACTGGGGGTCTCAGTGCAAAAATCCTTCAAGATGGCTACCAATTCCTCCCCACTCAGAAACAGAGGGAGTCAGTAACTATATTTTCTATGGCCTCATTCTGTTCCCTTTCCTCCTCACCATTTCATCTGTGAGCAAAATCACAATGTCCCTTCCAGTAGTATGGAATAAAGAAGAAGGAGGAGGAGAAGGAGGTGGTGGTGGTGGTGATGGTGATGGTGGTGATGGTGGTCAGATTCTTCATGGGGGTAAAAAAATCTGCCTACTACCATTTCCCATAGTTAAGACTCTTGCTGGCAACCTTCAGCGCCTCATCCTGACATTAACCAGCAGCAATTAATCATTAAATAGTTACGGAGGCAGCAGACCTCATAAAAGATCTCCATGCCTGACCAGATGGTAGAACCTGCTGCAGTGAGTCCTCAGAAGGGAAGAAGCAAGAAGGAAGGACTCCACACTTGGCAATCTCCTGCTGTGATGTTCAAGCACAGCAAGTTTCCAACTAAGGGCTATACACAGCCTGTTTTCTTGTACTGACTGACCTTCAGTACCTGTGATTGTTTAGAACACAAAATGCCTGTATCAATGTGCAGGAATCTTAAATGTCATCACAGTGCCTACAATCTTTCTAGCCTCTCATACTTGCCTTAAGTAGAACAAGTGAAAGGAAATACTTTTAAACTTTTAAATTTTAAACTGAACATTTTGAAGAGCCTATTCATTTGCAAGCCGCCCTAGCTGTTGCAATAAATGCAGAGGGGACACTTATAACCGAAGCCTTGAGTCAGGTCTGTTCTCCCCCATGTATTTTACAATGGAGCTTTCTCCATTGCAATAGTCACAGAGCTCCCTCTAAAAACCAAAGCCCTCTTCAAAGTTAAAAACCAAAGCCCTCTTCAAAGTTTGTCATCCTTGTCCATGTTGGGTAGTGAAAATTGGGTGTCTTAGTAATCAGGTTAAGTGGCTGTTTTGAACCCAACTTCAGAGCTGGAGATGGCTGGTCAGGCCATTGATTCCAACCATCTGCTCTTTGCTAGAAAAATTGAGGCATTCTGGATGGGTGCCTGTCCAGCCTCTACTTGAACACATTTGGCAAAAGGGGCCCCATCCAAGACAAGTTCCAAGCAAGGGGAATCTGTCACTGGTTCTCCTGGTGACTGGAATTTGCCTTCCTGTAACTTAAAATCATTGTTCCATCGAATCTGCACCCTGGGACAATAGAGAACAGACTTGACCTTTTAAATGGCTCTGAAGTAAGATATTTCCTGATCTACCTCTGAGTTTTTAGGATAGGCAACTTGACACCCTCTAGAGAGTTTCATCTGGAGGAACTGTAGTCCTGAAGATATCCAATTGTCTGTTCCTTCAGTTGATAGATGTAGAAGAATCTCACAGGCTATATCATAGGTGAATCACCTTTTTTAAAGGCTGTTCATAAAACCAGACTTTCGGTGGCCCCTGGCAATTTCTGCTACTTCTGTGGTGATTGTGAGAAATCATCCTGTCCACAATTTGCCCCCCAGACTTCATGCGAAGGGTAATACAGCAGATTGCTATGTTCCCTGTTGCTAAGAAGCCAAGTGCTAGTGTAATTTACTCTGCTTGAACACTAGCTACACATTTTCTCCATATTCAAGCCAATGACTCCACAAATTCAGTTAACAACCATTCCTGTGTTCCATTTTTTTATGTGGCGCCTCCTGTTGTCTGACCCTTAATGCCCTTTAGAGAGTTAAAGCATTAAGGTGGTGGTTCTGTGCCCATCTGTAGCACCTGAACAGCTTGTCCTGTTCTTTGGAAAATTCCTTGAAGGTGAAGTTAATACCTAGTGCTTTATTTATTCCCATATGAAGAAAATGAAGCAGAGAGATGTTAAATCACGGAATAGATTTTCAAAGGCACAGATGGCACTTTAGGGCCTAAATGCCATTGATTTGCTGTCAATATTTTCAACCAATAATAGTTAAGGAATATAAACTACCATTTGTGTTTAACAGAATCAACCGCTCTTTGAAAAGGCTCTTGCTTGGACATGAAAGAAGAAAATAAACCCACATTTCTTTCATCAGCTTTCACAAATTAGACCATTAGACCTCTCTTCATTTAGAAATGGGGAGTGGGTGTGTTCAGCAGTTTCCAAAATGTCCATGCTGGTGGTTCCCAAGTTGATTTCTAAGCTAAATTAAACGCTCTGGTGCTTTCTCCTCTCAGTAAGGTAACATCTCGCGTTCAAGAGAGGGATTGCTTGCTTTAAAATGCTTTCATGTCAAAAGCTAATCATAAAAAGTTGGTATCTGTTAGGGAAGAAACTGGGAGACACTTGGGAGTAGTACATTTTTAGGACTTTCAGGGTGGATTTGCATAAGATGCCGAACTTGGTTACTGAATAAGCCATTTTTGGGATTCATATAATGCATGGGCTATATTCATACAATGTGACTGACTGAGGTAAAACATGCTAAATTTGCTTAGGGTTAATAATGGTTAATTTTAGGAGTGCTTGGTACACTGTGTGAAACCAGGTTGTTGACTTCATTTTGGAGATGCACAGGAAATGGGTTAATTCAGTAACCAGGTTAAGCATGTTATTGCAATACAACCATTGGGCCAGAAATTAATCAAGTGCATGAGGTCCACACAACATGCATCAAGGTTAAAATTAACCAAGCATAGTATGTTGTTCAAAAGCACTAACTCGGTATTTAGCTAAAGTGGTAAACCATGTATGAACTCAGCCTCGGAGGCCCAGGGACAGAATGTTCAATTTAGCCCCCTCCTTTTCTTCTCACTGCATCCTATTTCAATGTATTTTTTTCTATTTTTGTTGTTCATTAAAGTCAATGGCCCAAGAAATAGGACTATGTAAGAAAATGCAAAATATGAAATGAGTGAAGACTACAGATGAAAGTTAGAATTCGAGAAGCCTTTATTCTGGGGGCTACAACTAACTCAGCTGGTATTCTTCAAATTAGATCTAGCTACTAGAATTACTCTTGAGTATACCTTAATTCCCAAGGCATGGGCAATGTGAAGGGGGGGGGGGTTACCTTCTAAAATTTGATCCAATATATGGCTCCCAAGTCTAAGTTGCAAAACAATCAAGGACCTGAACAGCAGCACCAGTAAGCCAGCTCTTCGGTATCTATGCTACAAGCATCCTGAGAAACACTTGATGGGAGCAAAAAGTTAGCTTTCTATGTCTTGCTACTGCCATCTGGTGGTTTTTAGGATGTTTGTAGCACAGGTATGGCAGACCAACCCACTGTTGCTCCTGTTCACACCAGTACAGTACTGACCAGGTAAGCCTAGATCAGAATCCTAGGCAGAAGGTTTTGGGACAATAGGTAGGGATTCTGGGCTGGCCCAGGTTCCATGTTAGGCCTAGCTTCTGTGTTATAAAAGCCATAGCAGGATTGCCTGGACCATCTTTCTCACTTCTAGGGCTTTCCTTCACTCCTCAACTGAGGCTTTTGCAGTACTGAAAAGCTGGGGAATTCTGGGAATTGAAGTCCACACACCTTAAAGTTGCCAAGGTTAAGAAACACTGGACTGAATGACTTGTATAATCCCTTATGGTTCTATGATTCTATGACGGCTCTACAGCACTCAAAGATACTGCTTTCACACTCCATCCAGGGGTTATTCACTGGGGGCACACTCATGTATTGGATTGTGCAGGTAGGTACTGAGAATAGAACAAGGCATTCCCACTGTTCTTCTCTCCAGTTCCTCAGTTTCCATGTCATACAAACCCCAGACTGAGAGTTAATTTTCAGCTAGATTGCTGTTTGTTTGTTTTCCCAGGCTAATTGTAATGATCAGGCTTTTATGGAAATATCAATTTAAAGAATCAAGGAGATTCTCACAGGGAAACTTTAAATGGAGTCCAAAAGTTCTTTCTTAAAGCTAAAAATGAGATCCTTATTCTGGGGATGTTTTGTTATGATAAATACAGTGTGCAAATACTGCATTGGGTTCAAGCTCCTGAAAGGCTGACAGATACCAGAAGATTTTAAGGAAGCAGGACTTTGATGGTGAAGTGACACAGAATGCTGTGGCACATGGGTTTTGTAGTGAGTGAGTGGTGAAAAATGAATACAAGCAGAAGGTCATTAGCTGATAGAATTCATTGCCTGAAGATTTACCCTTTGTCGTGAGCTTTCTATGAGAAAGAAAAGAACAAGATAACTCTTTCCTGAAAGATCTGTTTGTTGTATAGCTTGTTTTTCCTCCCTTAGAGTACCTGAAAGAGAGTGTTTGCCTAAAATTACCCAGTGAGGTCTATGGCTGTGTAGAGTTTGGAATCTGAATATCCCCTATTTTAACCTAGGGCTATCAAAACTGGGTTGCAAAAATCTGGAGCACCACCAGAGGTCCATCCAATGGTCAGCTGAATCTTTGCAGCCCAGATAGGGTATATTTTAGTCTATATCCCTATTCTGCTTAGGAAGCAAGCAGAATTCGAATATGAACGGATAAATGGATATCAGTTCTACTAGCTAAAAATGGAATTGAGAATTAGCACACTTTAGATTACCAGATGTCAAGGCCGAGAAACTCAATAACTGTTGCATTCAAGCCTAGAGCCAGTTGGCAAACTCATTGGTGAACTCAAGGATCAGCTGCTTTGATTCATCCTTGAAATTCTACCGATAGAGATAGTTACAGATATTTTTTTCTACTCTATCCCTCTCTTTTATATTATTGTAGAAAATCACACTGTAGCTTTGTACCCTTTATTGCAATAACCAGAGACCATTGGACAATGGTTGTTATAAAGCCTAAAATGTGACACAATATTATTTCATCACAAGGTAATTCCAGGGAGTGTTGGAGAAGGGAAAAAGTCTTCCAGAAAGATCTGGCACTCCTCTAATCTTACTTTAAAAGGTGCAACAAGCTAAAAGCGATCTCTTGGCCACCTTATCCATTTTTATCCCTTCAGTGATTTCATCCCTGATTGACCTTACTGGGTTTGGTTTAGAAATCTTTTTTGCCAATACTTCCAGTCCATGAAGGGCAACAAGACTGCTGATGAAGATACTGAGAAAGGAGGTTGAACTCTAGCATACTTGTCTGGTTCACCTTCCTGCAATTCTAAATATATGCAGAATTAAACTGTGCAAACTGGAATACAGTGAATAAGAAAATAGTCACAGGAGCTAAATCATCCTTGCTTCCTTCTGTCTGCTTCAAACCTGCCATTCTGCTGGAGAAGAATGTCTTTTCCAGTAAGTGATCTAAATCTATCCTGCCAATATTTTATGTACAGGTTCCTGAAGCCAAAATTATAGCAGCTATGTGGAAGTTTTGTTGTCCTGTGCTCCCTCTCATAATTACACATGCAGATGATCTCTAATCTATTGATTTACACTCCTCTCTCTTCTGACAGAACTATTAATTGTACAAAATGCCTCTTCTCCTCAGCAGCTGCGGAGAAATCTGTGTGTTTATTTAATAAGGCAAAAGTCTCATATCCTCAATAAAGGGTGACACATCTACACACACACATACACACACACACACACGTAGACACAAATATATGATGAGCTGATATCTAGTTTTCATATTTCTTTTGTATTTAAATAGAGCTAAATTTCCCTGGGTGTCTACTGAACCCAACCTTTTCCTAAGAGGCAATTTTTGGCTTAGGACACACTGTTGTCTCACCAAAGTCTCAAAAACTTGTAGTGGAAAAATTAGATTCACATAAGATGCTAAACTCTGGATTAAGAAATCACTGTTGCTGAGTGTACATAAGATAGTATACCTAAAGGAACCACATCATGGTTTAAAATAGTGTCCTGGTTCACACAACAGGCTTAGATAATGAATTGGGTCCCACAACTCCAGCTGAACTATAAACTGCCAACCACATTTTAGCTTTCTCCAATTTTGCAAATCCAGCCAAGAGATCCTAGATTAAACTCTGACAACTTGAATTAAAAGACCAAGCACCATATGCTGGGAAAGCCCAGTGCTGGAAATTCTGAGGAACCAATATTCAGTAACCCCTAGCTAAACAAAGTCAACATCTTTGTATGATTCATAGTAGGCACTGGTATGCAGGAGAAAGTCCAAGTCTAGATGGAGACATAATGCTCTTGCCTGGGGTTTCCAACCTTTAATAATGAATTTTGTTTCCATAGTCTTCCCACCAGATCTTGTATTTCCTGATCTTGCTGGGCTGTGTCAAGACAGAATATGAGCACCTAACTTCCATAAAGACAAGTCTTCCTTGAGTTGAACTCAACTCCAACACATGTTCATGTGATGTTCTTGTCAAACACATGGAAATGACATGTCATCCGTTTTTTTCAGGATGGGTTTTTTTACCTCTAATTCAGTAGTCTAACTGACATACCTTGAGTACCTTCTGGTAGTGTCCTATCCAAATATTAATCAGGTACGACCCTGTTAGCTTTGGGGAGTCAACCAAGATGGTTTGGTTCTGCTCCTTAGCTGGACGTTCATATAGACTGAGTATCAAAAGGTTTGTTGTGACTGAGAAGTTCTGATTCCTTCCCCTCTGCCTTGAGGGATTATATGGTCTCACAATGTCACTGCATACTCTTTCCCCATATGCTTGGTTAATGTATGAATTGCAGAGCACATCTTGAGGTATGCAGCAGTGTCTTTAATCCCAGAATCCCCTTCCCCCAAACATTTTTTCAGTGTTCAGGGTGCTGCCTGAGTACTATGGTGGGTCAAACATAAAGCAGGGTTTAGGTCTGGTGGTTCTGAACTTGATGAGGTTCTTCAAGAGGCTAAGGGGAAGGGGGAAATCAACTAACTTAACAATATAAATTTGCATAAATGAATTACAAGAGACACAAGTTTTGTTTTATTGCTGATCTCCTATCATTAAAGCTTTGCTCCTTGATCAGGGTTTCCAAGAACTTTTTTTTTCAACTAATAACTTCCATGACCTGAAAAAGCTTGAAAATCTGTGGCATAAACTAAGGAATGGTAACCATAGTCCCCTGGACATATGCTCCAGAAGCCAAAGAGGTCACATTGTGGCTTCCAAAGAGGTCACATTGCTGACATTTGGCACCAAAATGGCTGATGGGGGGGGGGAGGGTTATTTACTGAAAGTATGAATGAGAATGGGCATGCAGAGGCTCAGAAAGGCACATCCATTTCCCTCTTAAGCATCTACAACTCCATAACTCCTGTCACAGGTCCAACCCTCCCCACTCGCCCAGAGGAATATCTGCATATCATTTGTGACATAGTCTCTATGTCTGTTTATTCTCCCTGCTTTGCAACCTCTGGGTCTAAAAAGGTTTTAGTACATCTGGGCTGAAAAAAATGACTGCCACAGAGAACGTATCAGAAAGAATTGGCAAGCCACGGTGGCATGTTGGATCCCTGAGTATCCACAGAACACAGAATGGATAAGTTGGAAGGACCCAAGTCCAGAAGCCCACTGTCTTGTGAACAGCATCAGTAGCAAAATCCACAATGGTTTTCCACTTGTCCTAAGTAATACTACAATGTGTGTGAGTATGTGTGTGTTTTTAGAGCCCAGTGCTAGAAACGTTTCATATGAAGGAGTATGAGATATGTTAGCCGCCTTGAGTTATTTATTAAAAAAAATAATAATAAAGGAGAGATAAAAAAAAAGTCATAGACCGGGGTAAGTCCTTTCATAAGTGTTTAAGGAAGTTCCAGTTACTTGATGATTTAAAAAACTAAGAACACATCAGCTATATGTTCCTTTGGAAAATGAGCCAGTTCACCAGACGTGGATATTTCTGCTGAGGAAAATGAAAGTAATTTGCTTTTGCCCTCCCCTCCTCCAGTTTTGTTCTGCTCGCTTACACAGTTCAACAGGGTTTAATGTGCTCATAATAAAGATGCATGCTGTGTACTGATGTCCTTACTCCACTCCCCCTGCCGCACTTTTCCTTTTTCCTGGCCTTGCACAAAAAAGACCAAGGAGAACCACCACCATGGGCTACACAGTCCTATGCTCTAGTGATTTGTGGACAGCACTCCTGTGGATGAAAGGGAACCTCACTTTTATAGGCTAGGAAAGGGGTAGGCAGTGGGAAATGGAGGCAGAAGGTAAGGCTTGTAAATGTCAGGGGATTTTAGCAAGAGTAATTACCCTCCTCTTCAATATTAATCAGCTATTAGAGGACCATCCATAAAGCAGGCTGCTGATCCTGCAGCTGAAACAATGACAGTCCTATGGTTTTGCTATTAAGAGTTTAACTATTTGTCTAAGTGGAAAAGTAGTGGGACTCTTGTGGTTAGCAACTGTCAGCCTTGTGAGATAGTTCAGACAGGAAGCACAGCTGAATGAACTGATTCTACTTTATTGTAAGGTTGCATTAACAGAATCTTGCAGGTCTGAAAGTACATTTCTCCCCTCTCACCTTTACAGTCCAAGAAACTAGGGAGGGTCCCTTCCGAGACATTTGCCATATCCCCATTCCTGCTGAGGGCTAAGCTGCCTCTTATCTCACCACTGCCCTGGCTGTGGCTCTTCCCCCATCTCTCAAGGTCATTCCCACATACCATTACAGCCATGGAGGTCACTGTTCCAAGCACAGCTGTGAACTGCACAGGCCCTCCCTGCCTGCAAGAGAGAGGAACAACTTTTTGTACTGCCAATGGCAAAAACACAAACCACAGACCCAGTCTAGCCACCTGCCTCCATCACCTATGTATTATCTGCAGAAAGAGTAGGAAAAAATATGGAACAGTTTATTGAACTCCATTAAGCTGCAAACAACATGTTATAAAAACCACCTAGCAGGCAGCAGCCATCGTATTGAGCTCTTGCTGAATAGACGCAACTCAAGCACTTTTAAAGATGTTTGATGTACCACTAATGGCTGGCGATTCTCTCAAGCCCATTTGGGAATAGGGTGCCCTAAATTCAGGACTGGAATGATGAGAAACTCCTGTAGCCTGAATAGATTTCGCCCTCTATACTTTCTGCATTCTCATGTCCCTTCACTTTACTCGGTCTCTTTTTCTCTCCCTTAAACTCAGTCTTTATCAAACCCTGAGGTTCACATGCAGGTCTAAAACATGGGTAGCAGTGCATGCATACAAATGCCTTTGATACTAAAGTTGGTCAAATGTTGAGGAACCCGAAGATTAATGGTTGTGTGTGTGTGTGAGTGTGTGTGTTTGCTCAGTGTGGTTACAGACCCTATTTTACGTCCCTGGCTGTGAGTCTAGATGTTAGAAGTGCAGCCCAAGCATCCCCAAGCTATAGCTCCTCAATGACTGTTTGCATGTTGTATGAACATAACTAATGAGTTTATACAGAGAAGTATGTAGTCTTCACATAAACTTTAGGTGTACCATGGCTAACCCGCCCACATTTTTCAACTGTGATCTGGAATCAGAAGGGATTTCAGTAATTTTGGGGAGCAACATAGTGATGGTTCCCATGTCTCAACAGTTGGGTTTAACATGAAAAAACTGCTGCTGCTATTACATAAAACATTTCCAGAAGCTACTACAAAAAGTCTGTGTAGAAGCTATCCTTGTTCCCCAAATGAGGTGAACCTTTTTGCTCCAATCTACTGAAATCCTCCCCTCCCCATTAAATGGGTGGCAATGCCATCTTATTCAAAAGTAAAAAATGGTTTGAGGAAGGATTATCCCTCTCTTTGCCGGGGGCAGAAGAGACTTTTTTTTTCCCCACCTAACCCTTCAGTGAACTTTGGGAAAGTGCTGTTATAAATCTCTGGACTATAAGCCAGTTACATGATGGAGAAAATGTCTAATTAAGACCAAAAACAATTTCCTATCTTTAGGAAAAAAGAGGGAAAGGATACCTAATAAGAAAAAATGGAGTCCCTGTACCTGCCCTAGGGGGAAAAATAAAATCACTTGTACTTTAAATGTTTATATTGCCCATTGCTATGACATCTAGGCATTCACACACACACACACACAGAGGGGGGAGAGAGAGAGAGAGAGAAGCTCAAAGAGCAATTAATAATGGATCAAAGTCAAGTACATCTGGATTATCTTCTGCAGGGGGTCTGTCCTGATTTCTGTGGTATTCAAGATTTTTAGGCAAGGGGAAAAACGGAAGCATGTCAAATTTTTTGGATGCTTCCAAATAGAGAGAGTTGCAAGCCCTGTGGAGGATTGGGCTGAAATTTTTAAAAATCCCTGTTGCTTTTGGATTTGTTAAGAATTTAGGATGAAAATGAGGGCTGAGCCCAAATTCTATTCCAATCATCTTTGCACTTTTTTTTTCCTTAACAGGAATGAGTGGAGAATTCAGCAACATTTTGGGGATGGATCAAAGACATTTAAGTTTGCAAAGTTACAATTCTAAAATAGATTAGGGACTTTCTTCTCTCTCTGCCTCCCAAATTATATTCTTTCTTTTTAAAGACCAACATTGTTCTAAGGGTTAGAAGCTAACCTTTTCTTATGCAGGAATGCTCATTCCTCATTCAGGAATGCCAGCCAGCCTAATGCACTAGAACTCACATAATCCTTTTCCATTGGCCATGCTGGCTAGAGCTGCTGGAACTTGGTCTGAAACATCTGGAAGTCACCAGTTGTCTAATACTGCTTTTTGTACTAACATGCATGATAACAGAAGCACAATATGAAGCATATTTCTGCCTCTGTCTACGTCCCATTCTCCATCTCTCTGTTTCTCTCCCACTTTTTTTTTTTTTCCTCTTAAAACATGGTAGGTGACCCACTCCTAGCCTAACTTGAGCTTTTAGGACATTATGCTTCCCCAAAGTTTTGGTACTGCTCTTTCAGCCTTTCCAAAAGTTGGTGTCCAATTAGTTATTGGTCTGTCCTGCACCCCTGCTTAGATCTTGCCTTGCCTAGTTTTTGGAACAGTTGGGTGACTTTGGGCCAGTCACTCTCTCTCACCCAACTCACTGATAAGGTTGTTGTTGTGGGGAAAATAGGAGGAGAAAGGAGTGTTAGGTGTGTTCACCACCTTGAGCTATTTATAAAAGTAAGAAAGGCAGGATATTTTTAAAAAAATATACATGTTTTTTTAAAAAACAAAGCCTGCCACTAGCCTGTACATAGTTAGATATCTTTGTTCCTTGTTCCAAGCCCCTTGAAAGTTACCTTTGAGGGCTAGCAGATCACATTATTCTTCTCCATAACTGTGTGTACCTTCCAAAATCCACTTCTCACATCAGCTTTCTTGATTATCAAGTGGTTTTTTAACACCCACAAATCATCTAGCCTTGATCTGAAACAGATTCAAACACAGACAGATGTGCATTCACTCAGCCTCTCCTCCCTCCATAAAAAAAAGCATGGAAAAGTTCTTTCATAGTAGTAGAAAGCTTCCAAACTTCAGGCTTAGCACCCTATAGGAATATTTACTATGGCATAAATTCTAAGTCCACGCTGTTGTTCTTCCAAGTCAAACAACACTATTGTAAGAATTCCACAAGCCCTCAGTGTAACAGAGTGGGAATTTTTACAGAACCAGAACAAATCCTTTTCTGCCTTCTGCCTGGAGAAAACTAAAACTATAATCAGGAAAAACAGAAGTCAAACTATTGCAAGCTCTTTGCTCCTAGGAATCACCTCCGCATTTCTACATTCTTACAGTAGGGAATATCACCCAATTCCTGGCTTCCAAAAACAATCCAACTTTGTAATTTGGTTTTAGACATGCATTCTTAAAAGTCTGGGCTGTACAATATTCACATATCCTCATAATCCCCCCCTTCCTTTTTAGCTGTTAGCAATAATTGAGCTTTTCATGACAGCGGTGGAGAAATATTATTTTGATAAATATTAGACCCAATTTTCTCTTCTTATTAAACTTTGTTGGCAGATCAGGCTAACATGCTGTCATTGGTCTCTGTTAATTAGAGCATGTTCTGCTGAAAACCAGCAGCTCCAAATATGCCAAAGCAGAGCATGTTCTCCCTATCATGGTGTCTTATGTGATAAGTGGTGCATTGCCACAAAGAGTGTGCATTGCTTACATTTTTAGAGCTATTAAGCCAGGATAATTATGGAACAATCTAGGCAATGTTCAATAGTCCATGCAGATGCCTGACAGGGCATGTTTTCTCTTAATTAGGAATTTGAATGCTTAATGCTTGCATATTAATGGAAATAATTGGATAGATGTTTTACATTTTCTTCACTTTTGCTGACAACCAAGCAAGGGATTGCATGAATCAATGCATCTTCAGAAACCAGCTTCTGTTGTTTGCACATCCTGGGCTGTCTAATGTGGTTAAGTGGGTCTTTGGGGGGAACTGATGCTCCAACCTTGCATTTTAAATTGATCTACCAATCGTTTTGTGCCTAAGAATGCATTGTTCCTTCCAGATTACATTGCTGTTTGATAAATGGCATTAATTATTTTCAGGTGGGATAGAGTACTCTGGTTCTACCAATCAGACATGCTGTTTTCTCCATGCTCCAGTGTATTCCCTTTCCAACTGGCTTCTTATTTCCCCTTCCCCAACAGAGAGCCAGCATCCAATAACTACTGAGAAAATATTGGACTTTTTGGAGGATTGAATTCTTCTTAGTACCTTTCTCTCTAAAAACAATTTTACATACATACATATCACACTATTACGTTCAGGAGAGGTAATGTTATGTAAAGCACAAAAAAGGAGGAAGAAAGAGGAGCATACGAAAAATAAAGGCATGAAACAAGAAAAAGAATATATCTAAATCTAGGTTGCAGCATTGCCATTCACTCTTCATGAATTGCCGTTCACTTTCTGTCCTTGTCAACCAGCCTTTCTTCTGTCACGTGCAAATGCTATTGCACACGTTGCCTTTTGTTCTATGATTGTTTTGAGCATCTCCTCTCTGTCCAAACATGACTTTCTCAGTATTCCTCTCCATCACTCGCCAAGTTGCTGAGCTCAATATGCAGAAATAGCTGGGGAAGTTACTGGGAAGAGGAGGAGGAAGAAGAGGTGGTTGGGAGAGAATCCAAGGGGGAAGTAAAGGCAGGCAGTTCCATCAAAATTATGATATGCTGGAAAAGATATGGTGGGACATTGAGGGGAGTTTGTGGGAATGGCAGCACTGATGCCTTAGGTCTGTCCCATCCTCTAGTCCTCAAGATTTATCTCCAGGGCAAGTTATCAGATCCTTGGTGGCCCTAGGCTCCAGCTGCTGCTATTAAATGCCAGATTGGCTGGTAATAAGGCCATCCTCATTCACAATTTGATTGTGCATGAGGCAGCCAAATTGGGGTGTATAACTGTGTTGGTCTAGAATGAGACTCAAACCCTCTCAGAGATCTGCCCACCTGGATTCAGGTTTGGCAATCTCAGAACAGGGGAGGGGGGGTAGGATGGCAGTTGTAATCCATGAGACCACAATGACTTTCAGAGATTCTGCATCACAGATAATTGAGTGTGAGATCTCTGGTTGAACCTGGGCTTTAGGGATCAGTTGAGGTCCTTGCTGCTCTACCAACCTCCCCACTGTGCAGCAACATCCCTGTCTTAGCTGCTAAATGCCATTTCCAGGTTGGCAAGGAGACTGAGACTGAGGCTTATAATTCTTGGGGACTGCAATCTGGCCCCTGGTGGCATGGAGTCTGGGGCAGCTCAGAAGTTTGTGGCTACTATAGCAACCATGCTAATGTTGCAAGTTATTGAGAGCCCAACACTTACTGCAGGTTGCATGTTAGACCTAGTTTTTGTCCTGGGGCAGTTTTGAGTTGATTTGCAGGTGGAGGATATTACCATCAATCCTCTGTCATGGTCAGATCACTCTTTGATTGCTTTTTAGCCCGCTGGTATTGCCTCTCCCCGCCCCCCGCCCCCGCACACAGGGTGGTAGAATCTATTTGATCAGTCTACCTCAGGTGAGTAATGGACCCTAAAGGGTTCCAGAGGGACCTTGGGTTTTTTCCCTGAGGATCTGATAGGCAGTTTGACTGAGTCCCTTGTGAATGCCAGAAAAGAGCAAGGGTCTTTCACTGTGCTTCAATCCTGAGGGACTCCTTGGTTCTCCAAGGAACTTCAAGAGATGAAAAACCAGAAGATATGCCTAGAGTGCTATTTGAGGAAGACGAAGAGTGAATCCCACCAAGCACAAATACAAATACATATTAGGGATTCTGTCATGGTGATAAGGGTGGTGAAACATAATAGCTGCCCAGCTGCCCTTTTGACCATGACTCACTTCTACCAGTCTTGTCTGGTTCGAGTCTGTAACTCCTGAGGAGGTGGACAGGATCCACAGGCTGATTGAACCAGCCACCTCTGTACTAGATCCATGTCTCTCCTGGCTGGTGAAGCCTGCCCAGGAGGTGATGTGCAACTGGGTTCCCCCAAGCTTTTGGCTAGAGTGGGTGACAGACCCCCGTACTATGTTTTGGTCTATTAGAGAGTGTTTGCATTTGTCAGAGTGTTTCCTCCAACAGTGTAAAAAACTTTCAGGTTTACAGCTGTTTATTTTCTTATGAAGACATACCAGTGATAGCTGATACATTTCTCCAAGCAACAGGGCTGCCTCCAGGGAGGGTGGTGAATAAGAGTCAAAATGGTAGCCATGAGATGAAAACCCTGGTTTGTGTAAAAAGGAGAAGGACTCTTATCAGTTGCATCCAGGCAGCAATTTGAATTTTCTCTCTCTCACACACACACATACATGGATGCCTCTGCAAAATGAGATTCTTGACCCAAGTCTATCTCCAAAGAGTTCCAAGCCAAATCATGATGATTTTTGAATTGGAGATGGGGTTCTCTATTATTGAGGTAACCAGGGATCAATTCCTTATTGTCCTACAGGATGAAACCCAGGTTCATTTCATTTTAATCCTGCTTCGAAATGCGCACACAATGGCCCAGTTTAAAGCTTTGGGCTATTCCTAATATGTCTATCATACCCCTTGTGGTTCCTGCACCAAATAAAATGAAATGCAACAAAATACAACATGAACAAGATTAGGCAGATCTCAGAAGAAGTATAGAAAGCAAGAAGGAGTGGGAGGAAGGGTGTGGGAAGTATGATGTGTGAAGGGTGATGAACCAAGCTTATTCCACGTCCCCCATGCAGCTACATTCTCATTAAATTCTCATTAATTTGATCCCATGACAGTTTGAATCAGAACAGTTAACAGTTATTCATTCTCACATATATGCAGAAGGTAGATCAGACTCAAGCATTGCTTCAGTTTCAGAAATGAGTATTTATTTCATAGATATTTAGAATATAAATTCTTTTGCTAGGAACACATTTCTTACTGCTAGTAGCACAGATTATATCCTATTTCCATACACCATTTTAGGAGTGCACAAAACCCTGGAGACATTGTATGGAAATCAGATGGTACTGGGTAAAAGTGGTCCACTGAGTTTCATATTGTGCTGAGATTTTTTCTGAACACTAAATTGTTTTCTTTTTCTTAAGTTGGATGCAAAGTTAAAATTCAAACAAAGGAAAATTAAACTTCTTATTTTGCTTATGTCTCCTGCTTTTGAAAAATTCAAGGAAGGAGATGCCATTTGATAAATCTGGGAAGTAGAAAACTTCAGTGTACAGTATGCTTGTGTGTTGTTATTTGTGATGTGATGTACTTAATTATTCAAAATATATAATTTGGCTTTAATTAATACTGTTCCAATTAAAAACAGACATAGCAACTTTTCCAACCTTTGTGGCTCACGTTCCTTAGATTAAATATGGCTATTCTGCAGCATATTTCATACACATTTCCCATCCATTCCATAAACCAAATATCAATTTGTTCAATTTATGTGGCCACCCATTCACAACAATTGCATACTTAATACTTCTAAAGGTCCATCAAGGCAGTGGCCAGAACATACTGTACTACCACTGATTTGGAACAGCTTCAGTATCTGACTGTCAGGCCTAGCCCAAGGAACTCCAAGAGACAATGCAAAATCAGTTCAGCTATGTTTATTAGCTACAACCTCTAGCAAGAATCTTCCCAAACTGAAACCCCAGGTCCCAAGTCAGCCAGCCACAACAGTGTGAATTCCTCAGGGAGGTGCCAGTCTCATCCTCTTGTAGTTCCCATGCTCCTGCAGCGAGCTAAGAAAATGCTTATCTCCCTGAGCCTGGCCTTCATAATTCCATTCCATCGCACTGACGGAAGTTCTGTTAAGTTTAAGTAAAGGTCAGAGAATGGTTGCTGTGTTTGGATTTTGGGAAGTGGAAACTACTACAAGAAAGATGAAGAGTATAGCAAGACGTTTAGAAGTTAGTCATAGAAACTTGGAGGAAAAGTTAAAATTGATTCAGAAAGACTTCAGTCAATTCAAAATTCAGGAGCCCTCAGCTAATTTGGTTGAGCTGAGAGAAACAAATGTAGAAACTCATTTGGATTCATGGTTATTTTATTCTGTAAAATCTTCAGATCCAAAAGCATATTGCTGTTGAAATAGGAAATATTTCTCTCAAAGATGTCATTTTAAGCCAGAGACCCATACATTGAAGCATAAGTTGGTTTATTACCAGCACTGGAGGCAAAGACAAGTCTAAAGATGGGTAGGGTTACAATTCCTCTTTGTAGACTTATGCAAATTAGAATATACATGTGACTGGATAGAGCAACCAGGCATTTTATTGGATGTAACACATCATGTGCCTAGTGAGGTCATTAGGATATAATTATGAAGGAATGGAGCAGGACTTCAAAGACAATGGGATTTTGAAAGAACAAAGAGGCAGTATTTCATCAGCATAGTTTCTTTCTAAGGAATTACTTTCTTTTCCAAGAGCTCTGTTCACATCCCAGGATTTAATTGGCATTCCTTGACCTTCTAAAAGTCCTATAGCTGAGCTGACAGTGTAGTTTTCCTGGGAAAATGCTTTTATAATGGGGTAGTTGCCAAATTTGACACCATATAGATGACCCAATGCTTTTTTTTTTCCCCAGGAAGATGTATTTGGATTAGGGGTTTATAACCTGGCTCCAAGAATTGTCCTTCACTGTCAACCGTGCCCTACCAACTCCTTGTTGGCTCCTTTATGACAGGTTGCTGTGGGAAGTAGTATACATAATACTCCTTATCCTGGGAGTCCTGATTTAGTTTTACTTGCAAATTCCATGCCTAAATTAGAGAAAAGACCCACTGTTTTTTTTTTTTTTCCCCAGTACTGGCTGGAAAAAAATTAACATTATTTCTGCATTTGGCCAGTGTTTGAAGATGTTGCTTTTCTTTTAAACGGTATTCTTAGCACAGGAAAAAAAAAACCACCCTCTTGGGTGAGAAAGTACATTGTGGAAGTATATGTACTTGATGATAATGGGTTTGTAGACTGCCTTAATGCACTTAAAGAGGTTGTTTGTATTGCTTTCCTTGCAAACCTGATTGGAATAAAGTATTAGCTTACCAAAAAGAAGAAGATGAAAGCCCTTCAGATTATTTTGAGTGACTTATTGAACTTGTGAACCAACATTCAGGCATCAACAAGCCACTCAAAAATGTTCCTTATCAGGTTTCAGCTGTCCTTGCAAATGGTCTCCTCCCATGGATTAAAGAGAAGACTTGTGCTTTGGCGGTGGGATGGGAGATGGAGAAACCTGAACATCTTCTCAAATATGCTACACAGGTTTGGATCATCAGAGCCATGAGGAGAAAAGCAAAAAAAGAAAGAAAAATTATTAGCTTTCCAATTGTCTCAGCTTGATCAACCTCAGGAAAAGCTTGTGTTTACAGGCAGTTTGTGACAGAAACATCTAAAGGTTCCTACCAAAGTAGAAAATATGAACTCTGAATGTTAACTGTGGGAACACGGGACATTGGTGATGTACTTTTGGAAATAATTTTGTTCCTTTGCCTGTGCAATCTAATGGTCTGTCCTTTACAAAACACCAGGGCAGCTGGACTTGCAACAAGCATAAGGATGCCTCAGGAATCCTTCAAATTGCCTTTTGCCACCTTTTTGAGCCATTGATGATCAGCATGTATATAAAGTGAATGGAACTGATTCTCTTTTTTCAACTGACACTGGAGCTTCGTGTTCCTCTTTAACAAAGACTTCATCTAAACAAGTAACCCAGCCTGGCCTTAAAACTACTGTTCATGGACTGGAAGGAATTCTTGCTTCTTATATTTCCACCCTATTAATAGGTCCATTCACAACAGATCACTCATTTTTGATGGGTACTAACTTACATTTCAATCTTTTGGGTATGGTAAGCTAGGTGCTACTATCTATTGTACTCAGGTTCGACTGTTTGTGGATCGACTGTTTCTAGACATGCCAGAAGAGACGGGCAATCAGGCATTACATCTTCTGGCTGTAAGTGCTACTCGGGAATAAATTAGTGAAGTCTTACCAGCATTTCTGTAGGACCAGCCAGCCTCATTACAGGCTTCAGATTCAACTGGCTGTGGTTTGATTCCTTCAGCTGCTCCAGGTAATGTCATGTTGAAACCTAATGCTGTTTTAGCAAAAGTCTCACGATCTCCTCTGTAACAGGCTGCAATTAAGGGACTTTGTCCTATCATTCAGTCTATGAAGCAACAGAGAGATTTGATTTCAACTTCCAGTCCATGCAGTCTTCCAATTCTAGGTGTCTGTAAGTCTACCCTACAGGGACAAACTACTATATGATGCCTTGCACATGATCTGTGCAAAATCAGTCAAATCAACCAACCTATTCAAATCCTGCTACTATTTTTACTATCTAAGTACCATCTAATTCTACTCATTTTACTGTAATTGTTTTGTGTTCAGATTTCTTCTCTGTACCAATTTATTCTGCCTCACAGTACTTGTTTACTTTCATTTTTGATGAAGAACCATTCACATGGATTCATTCTCTGCAGGGATATTCAAAATCATCAACTCTGTATAGTGCTGCCTTGAGGAAGAATTTAGAAACAAATTTCCAGGTGGGTCTACTTTAATACAATACGTTGAGAATCCTTTATTGGCCAGCCTGTCCTATGACATTTATTTAGACCAGTGCTTAAACCAGTGCTTCTCAACCTTAGCAACTTTAAGATGGGTGGACTTCAACTCCCATGCTGGCTGGGGAATTCTGGGAGTTGAAGTCTACACATCTTAAAGATACACATCGTAAAGCTGCTGAGGTTTAGAGGCACTGGTTTAGACCTGAAAGTTTTATTGCTACATTTAGCTCAACATGGATGCAAAGTCTCCAAAGCCAAACTTGCAAGATTGATGCCAGCCTTCCCAGATAGGCCAGACAGGTAACACGACCAGATGAGCTAATTCTACTTTATTATAAGGCTACATTAACAGAATTTTGCAAGTCTGAAAGCACAAATCTCCTGCCATTTCCTTTACAGCCTGAGACGCTAGGGAGGGTCCTTTCTGAGCCTCTTTCTCTACCCATTATGCAGCTGCGGACTATGCCCTTCCTTATCTGACTGTTCCCTAGGCAGCATCTCTTCACCCCATTTCTCAAGGTCTTTCTCACATACCATTACAAGTGTGTCCTTTATAAGGTTGTCTGCTTTTTTATTCTACAATGACACCCACTATCTGTATCTGCTCTAGGTCTGCCAGATGATGGAGCCTTTCTCTTTATTCTGTCATGAGCAGGATGGTATAACAGCAGCAAATCTTATTCAACCTCATGGCACTAATCAACGTCCCTTAGATTATTTTTCTACAGCTTTGGATCCCGTAGCCCGAGGATTACCTGTTGGTGTTCATGCTACAGTCCAACTGTACTCATGGTAAAGCAAACTTCCTTTGCCTTTTTTCTCACTGTGTATGTCCCAATGCCACAGACGTGGAAAGAATTCACCACTTACTCCATCACACCCTGCTAAATTCAAGATGGTTCTATTATTGGCACCTCACCTCACTCTACAGTGTTCTTTTCTTCTGAGTTCTGCTGCAGCTTCCAGTTGTAAATGAGGAAGTCTATGATTACCTGGAAGTTGCCTAATTCAGATTTTATCCTACTTGCTGATAGCTCATATTATGGTACCTCCCGTAATACGGGTTGGTTACAGGTTTTGTTTTTCTGCAATCAGCATGAAATGCTTGCTCGGTTAGGTTACCTTCCTCTTGGTCTGCTCAAACTGTGGAACATCTTCAAATCCGCAAAGAAGTCTGTGACAAACACGCTATTTAGATAACCTCACATTATGCTGTTGGTGTTGTACATGACTAAAGACAATTATAGAAGGCTAGGACATTTCTTATATCAGCTTGATGTCCCATTCTGAATATGGGCCTTTAATTGTTAGACTTTCAGATTCCATTCACCTTCCTGCTGAAATTGCTGTTGTACAAATTAAGGCTCATTCCTCTTTAGATACAGCAGAAGCAAAAGGCAATGTAGATGCAGATGGGTTTGTGGGTTTAATCTACAACATATGTATGTATTTTATTTATATACTGCCACAATTGTGTAGCTCCTGGCAGTTTACAATTGTAAAAGCATAACATAACACAGTGTAAAAGCCACAACATAAGAACATTTGCTTGGGTTGCTCTTTTCAGCAAGCCAGATTAATCTGTATTTCCCCACTATGTCTCTTATTCTTCAGATAGCACATTCCTCTGAATTTTGCAGTGTGGTTCTTTGCTCAAAAGGTGTATACATCTGGAGGAATTGTGTATCAAGATGCAAATACTAAGGAATAATGTGGATATTGATCATGTATCATCGAATCAGTGTTAGCTCTACTGACCACATAGATAGACCTTCTTCAGATGATTTGTCTCCCATTGGTGAATACCTTTCCTAGCATTTTAAACTTCTCAAGAGAATATACATATATACTAAGGTTAAATGTGCTTATCAGAGAAATGATGCACGTTTTTGTTGGAGATCTGTGATAAAAAATATGTGCATTTTTTAAAAAATCTCCAGGCTGATGCTGAAACTGGCAGAATGAAGTTACAACAGACTATGTCTGAAAGTGAGATGTAGCAGTTAGAGGTGGATTCATTCCACCCATGTCTGCTTTGCAGTGAATTAGTCTGTCAAGCTAAGTAGGAAACCATCATTTAAGTGCAAACCTCAGATCCATTGAACTTTTAAACTAGTATCTTCACTTTATAAATAATGTATTACTGTTGTTGTTGTTGTTATTATTATTATTTATTAGTGAGCAATGGCCTTTCCCTAAAACAAACATGGAAGAACTCAGCGGCATCTACAGCAAAAATAATAATATGCACATGGGGGAACCATAGGAGGATGTGTCCTGAAATCTATTTTTGCATCTCCCAAGATCCCTGCAGACTGCACCAGTTTGTAGAGAGGAAATTTTCCAAAATAGTCATATGAAGCCTCCAGTAATTTAAACCCAAGCTGTTGACACTTGGAAACAACAGCAACAACAAATCCTCCCCCCCGCAAAAATGTTAGAAATATTTAAAACCATACCCAAGGATACCATTTTATCTTCCCTAGGACCTCTTGAAGCCATTGGAAACAATAAAAATAATAATTTTACAAAATGTAACCTCTGCTTGTAGAAAGGCTGGGTCTTCTTATCCTAAATTAATCCCTTGATGAATTAATTATAATTTTCAAGGGAATCCAGAAGAGTGCTTTTCATCCCAGTGAATGTCCATATGAGTTGCAATAAAGCTACCAAACGTAAGGGTTTCAATACCTGTAGAAAATTTGCTCAGGAGGAAAGGTTTGCAGAACTGGATATTTTAGTAAGTCTAAAGCATTTTCTTAGAAGTTTCAAGAGATCTAGAGGACTTACTTTTTAAAAGGGAAGGAGAATTCAGAGCTCAATAGTGATATTAAAATTGGTCCAGAATCCACTTATTTTGGCCAGTAGTTCTTCCTACTTATCCTTTCCACTCTTTTTCAAAATAGTATTAGTGGCAGATATGCACTTAACTTTGCATTTTATTTTTCACCTGCACCCAAATAGCAAATCCCACTTAAGTGGAAATTTATGCAAAGAATTGTTTGTCGGAATCAATCATAATTACATATATAACAGGCTGCAGCTGTTTCTAATTGTGGTTTTTCCCAAGGTTTTCCCCCTCCCACTTTCCACCTTTATATCCATAAAATCTATTCCGATGGAAATGGCTTGAAAGGTTTTTAATTTTCTTGCAGTCCACCAAAATGGTAGCTTAGTGGCTGAATGCTGTTGAAAAAGCCTAACCCCCCCCCCCCAAAAAAACTAATGTTTTAGCTCATTAAAGCAGCTGCATGAAAAATGGACTTCACTTAACCAGTGGATCATAACTATTCCACTTCTTTATGTCCTTGTAAATAAGATAATTGCTATGTGTATGATATGACCGGTGATAGATAAATTAGAGTAGGAGATAAAAATAGCCTTCCATTTTTTAAAAATCACATTTTTGTCTGCTGGGGTCTCCCAATTTCTCCACAAAAAGGAAAAATTCTACAACCATTCCTGGATGGAAAGACAGGACCCACACCTTACTGAAAAGTGGTAAAGGGTGAGAATTTGCTTAGGTTACCTTTCTGGGATTTTAATAGCAGCGTTGGCTGCCAGAGAGGGCTGCAGACTATTGTTCAATGAAAGACAAGACACCCTTGAAAATCTCCCCTGTGGACACCTGCCACCATGATAACATAATGAGGCAACAGGAATACACTGCAGATTTCCTTCCTTCCTTCCTTCCTTCCTTCCTTCCTTCTCCAAATACAACATGAACACTTGGAAGCAGGCTAAGGTATGCTTGCAAGTCACTCCCTTCTGCACCATGATTTGGGGATGGTGCAACATACTTGAACTCATGTCACTTAGGAACACTAACTCATCAACGAAGAGCAAGTGTTCTTTTCTTTAAGTAACTACTATTTCCCTACCACATCCACCCCAAATTATACATCCATCTAGTTTGTATTCCAACCGTGCATAAAACTCTACAACTGGGTTTATGAAACACAATTATATGTCACACGGGGGCTGGGAACCATCTTCAATGCCCTTCTTGTTTTTTATCCAGGCTCATAGACACACATTCAGGTTTAAAACTGCTATTGTTCCCTTTCTGAATTAAAAGGTCCACTCATTCATTTATTCACGTACCCATCCATCCCCTCCCAGATCAAAGTCTACCTGATCAGGTGAGGTTTGAGTTCCAGAAGAATCAAGGTGGAATGGCAATATATCATGCTCATTCTTTGTCATGGCTCCCAAGTTCTACAGTTCCATAGATTCTGACACATTCCCTGAACGTTCAATTAGACCATCAGAACTTGACTTAGTCCCATGTTGGCAGCACTTTGTTCAAACTTCATGATACTTTTTCACCAGAATCCATTGCCTCATGCATTTCACATGGGAATTATCTGTGGTTGCATTTTCTTCAAACTCTTCATTCTACTGTCTATCATATGCTACATAAACTCTTATATTCCTGAGCAACCTTTCTGATTTTTTTGGTCTGATCTGAGTAGATCTCACATACTCCAACTTTCATACAAATGCATAGCATGTAGCTATACTATGTCACCATGTCATGGCAGTATATAATGACTGATATTATATGCTAGTGTCACTATACTGGAATTAATGTACTGATTGTCATGGTCTACTCTGGATTCTTGGAGTCAGAGGCTGAGGGGCCAGATCCAATGAGTTGCCAGCCTTGGGAGCTATCAACCACCTGAGGCTCACCAGGCAGTTAACCAGCAGGAGTAGGAGAAGACAGACTTGGATGACTTGGTTGCATGCAAGACATGTCAGCAGCTTCAGAGAGCAGAGTAAAGATTTGGCTTGTCAAAAAGCAAGGATGCCAGTTCCCCTAATTGAGCCATACTGGCAGCTGGGGCTATTTAAATGGAGCTGCCTGTAATGTTGTTTTCAGAATCAGAGCCTGTGAAGCCTGATCCATCAAATTGCTGGCCTTGGGAGTTGGCAGAGATTGACAGTCAACCTCCTGAGGCTGACTCAGTAGCAGATCAACAGGAATAGGTGTGGGAGGAGTCAGGGTGACAATCCTAACAAAGCATCTGGTTCCAGGATATGTTGGCAGCTTCAGAGAACTGTGAAAAGATGCTGTGCTCAGCTTGGCTTGACTCTTTGAGAAGCAAGGGTGCCAATGCCCATAAGTGAGCCACACCTATATCTGGCCTATCTAAGAGTAACCAACAGTGTTGGAAAAAACTCACCAATTTCAGAACAGTTCCTGTGTCGTCCTCCTTCCTGCTGTGCTTCCTGACCCTCAGTTCTTTGACTCAGGCTGATTAACTTCTTTGGTGTTTGATTCTTGGACTGCCATAGACTGCATTTGCTTCTTTGAACTCATGTTCCCTCTGAATCTAGACTGAATTTTCAGCTAAAACCTCCCTCTGTTGTGTCTTTTCAGCTTGCGAACGTGCTTGTAAAATGAGCTGTCTGCCTGCCTTTGCATTGGACTGCTTGCTATGGGCCAGTAAACTCCTCAAGCCAACCTGCCTGTGCAATAGGACATTGTCCGAGACACTGTCAGAGACTGACTCTCCAGTGTTCAACCTGCATACCTGCATCCTCTCTTCCTGCTCTGCTTCTTCCTTGTTTCTCAGATTTATGAACTGGGCCGACTGCTGGACTGTTGTGGACCACTATTGCCTGTCTGCCGCTATCCCATTTCCTGAATGTGTGCAACATTGGCTGCTACCTTCTAGCTCTATTGTTTGTTTCCTATGGCTCTAATTCAGGACTGGACCCCATGTCATCTATGTTATGCCAGCTATCAAGCAAGATCCTATGCATCTTCCAGGGTGTGTGTGCACCTACTCAGCTAGCTTCCTACTTGCTTTATATTTGCCTGAAATGCAACTTGCCATTAACCCAATTGCAACTCACTCTGATATGTTTGCTCAGGTTTATAATCACTGCTTAGTGCAATTCCATTTCCCCATTAATGTGGGATTAAAGTAAATCAATACTATGCCAAAAATGTTAACTGCTTATCTAATAACATGTGTATTTTAAAAACATAGTTTCTCACTACATATTTTGAAACATATGTTATTAATAAATATAAATTTTAAAGACTTTTGAGTACCTTCTTTGAGCCAAGAACTCTATCATCAAATTCAGAGCAGTGTGAAATTTGAAGGTTAATCATTAAGTTCCAGTCTGCATATGAAGTCAGAATCTGTGGATCATGTCAATCCATGTAAAAATCCATGTACATATGTGTTTCTCAAAGATCCAATAGCTGAAATAGGTAGGGATTAAGAATGTTCTACTGAGTGCAAATAATGTTGTCCAACGGTTTCTCACTATGAGTTGCTGTACCTTGTAACACGTTTCAGCCACAGACAAGGTTCCAAGGAATATCCCACTAGTCGCTTTTTCGAGCATAGTTATTTAATTCAGAATGCAATTGTCACAATACATGGTTCTTCAGTCAGTCATACCATACCATTTTGTGGTAGTCTAAACACTGTAAGAAAGTCATGCTACTTTCACCTTTTGTTCCACCACAGAATGGAACTAGTAGACTTGGGAGCAATATCCTTGGGTATTGTTCCAGAGGCCATTAGATACATTTTTTTCTCTTTTAGGAGGCTGGAAATAACCTGCTGATCTTAGAGGAAGAAATTCAACATTGAATTCTCCTGCCTGCCTCCAAACTCCCAAAGCTGGTTCTTTCAAAGACAGCATGCTAGAGATTGGCCCATGAAGAAACCAAGAGATCTCTGACTCCCATGGATCTTAAACTAAACCAACATTTCCCCATTCCTTTTCTCAGCTGCAGAGTAATATTAAAGACAGCTACTTTGCTGATCTTTTCACTCTCGTACTCCACTGTATGCCATAAAAGGCAGGTCTTTTTCATCTATTGGAACATCCCAAGGTCAGAGCACTCCAAATTATGAATTATGAAGCTATTGAACAATTGATTAATTCTAGTGCATGTATCACTGAATGAATGATAGATTTGTAATTTGTGTAAGATTATGAAACAGAATGTGGCAAGAAAAGATCAAACGTCTTGGGTGATACACATTGTTTGCCCAAAAGAGTTCAAATTGCTGGATAAAGTCGACAACTGTACTCCATGTTGATGGATGTGAATATGGTAATAAAGTGTAGATTCACTAAAAGCATGGGTGATGGCATAACTTCCTAGATCAGGAATTGCGTTTACCAGAATTTCACTACAGTATTGTCCAATAATTTGTTTGTTTATGGAGTTTCCTAAAACTATTTGTAATGTGAAGTGGAGCTCTTAAACCCAGAACCAAACATTGCAGCTTGCTCCACCGAATGCCACATCAAATGGATCAAACATCTGGTAATGTGGAAAAAGTGCTTATCACGTGGACAGATGAAAATGCTACTTCATTATATGGTTCAGTGGAATTCTCCCTCTCTCTCTCTCTGTCTTATACATATATAGCCTTCAAAGCCAATTTGTCCAAACATAACATTGCATAACAATAAAACTAGGAAAAGCAGTTTAGGAAAAGCAAGGGTGTCCTTCGGGGAGCAAGGGAAAGGCAGGGAATCCTGAGATAACTAAGAAGTGTCTTGGTATTGCCGTTCTCAGTGTTAGAATCTAAAGGAAGGGAACTGCAGCTGCTTAGGGCTTTAGAAACTGCTGCAGGGACGAAAGACCACGGCATTGGCTCCAGGTTTGCTCTTATGATCAACTATTCTTTTTATCTTCTCAGAAAGACCACCTCTACCTTTTGTTGGAAAGAGAGAGGGAGGAGGTGAGGGCGGGAGGAAAGTTGTTTGATTTCTGAAGGGCAGGCGGTAGCAGTCAAGGAAAGCAGATTGAGTTAAGCAGATTGGAGAACGGGGTGGTACATTTTTGTCACATTATTTAAAGAAAATGAGAAAAAGAAAGAAAGAAAGAAAGAAAGAAAGAAAGAAAGAAAGAAAGAAAGAAAGAAAGAAAGAAAGAAAGAAAGAAAGATTATGACCTGTCTGTTTTGTGTTTAGACCTGTACAAACTCCCCACCCTCTTCTTTTCACACATTTTTCCCCTTTTGCTGTCCCTTCTTCCTTGCTTGTCCCCTGAGAGATAACCACATGTGTACGATACAAAGAAATCCAGTCATAAAAAGGCTTGGCCTGCTGGCTTCCCGCAGGACCAATTAATGGTGTTCCAAATCTTGTGGGCAGACAGATAAAAAGGAGAGAGAGAGAGAGAGAGAGAAGATGAATACTCAGCCAGAGCAAGGCAGCATTTTTCAGATGCTGCTCAAAAGTTCTTTAGGTATTCTTATCCAAGTTATATGAGATTGGACTTGCTTGATCACTTACTTCCCCTTCCCCCATGTCCACCCAGTTGTAATGTGATTAGAAGGAGAAATAATACTTGAAAATATCAATTAGGGTGGGCCTCTCTTTGTTGTTTAAGCAAGCTGATGACAACGGAATTGTAGTTTGAGAAGGGAAAAAGATGAAGAAGGTGCTCCATGACAGCCTTGTCATAAAACCGCTACTTTATGGATATTAAGTTTTCATTACCTAGATGTATATGACTGTTGATCCAGAGCTGCTTTGTAGTGCAGGCTTCTCCCCTACCATCACCCCTCCCTGTTCCAAACTCCTGCTTCTCACCCTTTGTGAGTCTGCAGGTTTTGAGGAGTGACCTGGTGACACTTTGAAGTCAAGGGTTGAAAAGGACAGCATGAAATGAATCTGCCTGTCTCTCCCACCCCCCGCCCCCTTTCAAAGTTCTAACCAAAGTACAGACAGGACAATGTTGGTCAAGTTAGGAGTTTTCTAGGTGGAGAGATGGAGGTTTCAAATACTTGGGCCATTGCTCTTTTTTCTCCCACTCCACTATAATGTACTGCAAGAATCCCATCCTGGGGATTCTTAACATCCTTAGTCTGAACCAAAATAAAAAATTATCCATCCATCCATCCATCCATCCATCCATCCATCCATCCATCTATCTACCTACCTACCTACCTACCTACCTACCTACCTACCATCTATCCATCCCCACCCAGACATAGAATCAAAATCAGCTTTCTCATTTTCTTCCCATCTTATTGTATTAATTAGAGATAAAAGCTGTGTGTGTGTGTGTGTGTGTTAAAAAAAAAAGGAAATCCAGAGAGTTTGATAAAAAGGATTACAGCCTTATCCTCACTTTCCTTCTCACTGGATCAAAATCCTCCTTCCTTCCCCCCACCCCTGGTTTGGTTGTCGTATTTTGTTTTTCCAATTAAAAGAAGCCAGATGCACAGCAAACGTGAGTTGTGCGTGAAATATGCCCAGCTGTTGCGTCAAAAGATTTGAGGTACAACTCTCCAGGCGCACTGCCTCTCACCTGTTTAGGGTCAGGAGGGCAAATTAGCAAATGTGCCAGCTGCCAAGATCCGCTTGGGTTGTTTCTACCTGCATCAACGCCCGATACGACAGAGAGCAAAGGATGATGGTTGGATGATGGATCCTTGGAACACAGGAACAAATTTCATATACAGATGAGTAAGTTTAAAAAAAAAATAAAAATAAACTAATGTTTCTTTTTACTTTAAATGAAGATAATTAGTCCATCAAGCAATCAGAAGTTGTGTTGCTTGAAAAGGATGTGGGCTTTTTGTTTGTTTTTCGCTACGGAAAAGTGGTGAGATAGATGCACCATCGATCTACGCTGAGAACTGTCCTTTTCTAACCACTTTTTTTTCCATTTCTACCCCTAATGGTGCATCCACAACCAGATGTCTGGTCCAAATTTGCTCTTTTAGTAGAAAACAAGAGCTGATGCTTGGATGCTCGATGCTTCAGGCATTCCAAGAAGTTGCTTTCCAGAGCAAACAGATCTACAGCTCCTATGTTATGTATACTGACCACTAGAAGGCAGCTCGTGACCAGTTCCTCCTATTTGGGGTTCATCAGACGCATGTAGTCAGAGATCTTTATGGAGTTCAAACCCTCTACCGGGAATTGAATTCATGGGTCCTTGCATTTTACATGACTATATACAGTACATTAGCTTTAAGAAGAATCCAAGCCCTAGTGCTCAGCAGTATTGCAGGAAGAAATATATAGGGTCTATCTTTAGAATGGTATATAGGCTACCTTGCTTTGTTAAATTTTCAAACCAGAGAGATATGGGTGTCTTGGATAGAAGCCATGTAAAAACCTCATCCATGAGGGCGTGACATATGTACCATCCATATATCTCTGGTTTAAGAGTTTAAGGAAGGGAAGGTGGACTGTATATACCATTCATGAGTTCGGCTTCTCTATGAGCACCAAGCTGCACATTATGCATT
The DNA here is from genome assembly GCF_059951505.1 of Python bivittatus. Taxonomy (NCBI): domain Eukaryota; kingdom Metazoa; phylum Chordata; class Lepidosauria; order Squamata; family Pythonidae; genus Python; species Python bivittatus. The sequence continues at coordinate 52,701,143 of NW_028277058.1, forward strand.
GTTCTGGAATATCTGGTAGCGGTAGTACAAAGTAGTACAAAGAAATTCTTTTTTCTTGAAAAATGTTTGTGAAATGTTCAACCCATTATGATTTATCACCACCAACCAGGACACATTCAGATCATTTTCTACATTTATGGTCGGTGTCATGTTTTGTAGCTAGTCCAAACAGAAAGTGAACGAATCGGAGGAGGAGGAAAATGAATAATAATTGTACATGAAGTTCTTTTCTTAACAATAACCATTGTTATCAGAGAATTCGGAAGGGATCATGTGCTGCTTGAAACATTAATACAAGAGTTTATCTTTAGAATGGAAACATACAACCCCAACTCACCCATTGCCTCAGGCCTTCAATAGTTGTCACCAGATTATAATTTTTAATGTGATAAAGGGGGGAATTAATATAATAATGTTTAATTGTTATTTTAATGACATTTAGCTTTTCTCTTGACCCCATTCACTTTTTGTAATGTGGTCCCTAGCATGGCACTTGAAGATAAAGTGTAAGCTCTTGAGTTAAAAAAGAAAAGGTCACACTTTGTTGACACAAAATAATTAGTGGGAGATAACACTAGCAGTGTAACTCAGATTGTTCAAGTATTTCAAAGAAGAATAGAAGTTTCTTGATTGGAATTCCAGGACTACAAAGTATTGTGGGTTAACTGGAGGCATCTGATTGGACCTCTATGGAAAACAGATCATGGTCTAGTTAATTCTTTGGACTGATCAAGCAACGTTTTTCTTAAATTCTTATGTAGGGTGTACATGACAATATCAAACCAAAGCAGCTTCACAGCTGTGATGCCTAAGATGAACAATGTGGTGGTGCCCTTTCCCCATCCCATGTCTTCTAACAGAGTTATACAACCATGAAGTTCAGGGGAAGGACTGAGAAGTTTACCACTGCTGTTCTCAAGCATTTGTCATTTGAGACAATTGCATAATGGTATGGTCAGCTCTGTAAATAAAGGAGAAGAAGATATGCTCTCAGGCTTTTTGGAATGGGGCATGAGGAATATAAGAATATGGTTTCTTATAATGTGTGCAGCACACAGAACCCTTCCCATCTATTCACTTCTGAGATGTGTAACTGGAGTTTCAACATGCTAGGGTGCTCTTTCTTTTCTTCATTAAGTATCTTCTCATACACAGACATGCACGTTTGTTTTGATGAAGAAAGTAGCGCCTTCCATCAATGCCCCCTCTCCTCTGGCACCGTTTCATTTCTGCTCTCTTTTTAACTGGGAAGACAAATTTCTCCCTGAACCATGTGGCAATCATCTCACACTCTGAAGCATGAAATTCCATCATCATTATTCTGGCATGAATGAGTGTACAGATGTTATTTGGCCATAAAGTTTATCCAGCCCTTTAAAAAATACAGCCTCCAGCATATGACTTGGTGACCTCTTGCAACAGTTTGTTCCACAGGTTTCCTACCCTTGGTGGCAACATTTTCTATTTACTACTTATAAACACAGCTCTCTGAAAGAGAGACTGGCATGCAAATGTCATGTATAGGAATGAGTGTAGATGTGAAGCCTCCCAGAGCTAGAAAAATGCATAAGGGCATCGAGCCCAATTCTTTTTCTTGAAGTACTCCTCTGTTCTTCTCTGAAACAATTTAGCCCGCATCATTTTATGTTATGCTAGCTGATGTCCATCAACAAAATAAAGAAAAGCACACAGCATACAACCACAAGTAGTTGACAAGAGTCTCATTAAGACTTAAGGGACCACTCTTGGATGTATTCAGAAGTGAAGAAATTATAGTCAACCGTATTCATTCTTTTGATTTCTACTTTATACTAATAATGAATTGAGTGCCACTCAAAACCAGCTGCTCTAGGATTTCACCTGCATGCCAGGAGCAAGAAGATAGAACTAGCCCTCTGTTAACTCCATCTTCTCTGTTTTCATAATATGTCTCACCAAGGAAGTACCAAAGAACTATAGGGCTGTTTGCGGCTGAAACAAACCTTGTTTTACCTGGTGTGTTTGCATAGCATGTTAACTCTCTCCGTGGCTCAGTTAAGTATGTTGTGTAAACAGAGGCTAATGAGCCACTGATAGACACTGCAGAGAAATTCAGTACTGAACATGACCGAGCAATAACTTGACTCCCATTATTTATTCTGATAAGAACGTTTAATAAGTATGTATGTCCCTTTGTTATGCTGATCTTATACACAAATCTATTTATTTATTTAGAGCAAAAGCTGCTGAATCCATAGATTAGATGAAAATGAGTCACAGTAGTTGGAAAGGATTTCTATTACTTCTGCACTCCACCACACCTGTGTTGAAAACACAAAGTGAAATAGAGTGCATGGGAATAGAAAAGGAAAGGAGGAGTGCTACTTAGTAGACTATTAGCCCCCATAGCTAAATAGAACTTTTAAGCCTAGTTTAAATCTGAATATCAGATATTCATGATAGATATTACCATTTGATCTGCCTTGTTTCTGAATACTTAGATAAAACTGGCTTAAATTATAGAGGAATGTATGGTCCTCTAGATATAGTAGAACTACTGTTCCTATCTGCCCCAGACATCCCAAGCAATAGTCAAGAAACATAAGTAGTAACCCAGAGTCAGCCCTCCCAGGTAAACCAGACAGGAAATACAACCAGTTGAGCTAATTCTACTTTAGTGTTAGGCTACATTAACATAATCTTGCAAGTCTGAAAGTACAAATCTCCTGCCCTCCCTATTTATTGCCTGATCGGTTAGGGTGGATCCTAAGTTTCTTTCTCTGGGTGTTACTCAGTTGCGGGCTTCTCCTGCTTTTATCTGATTTTTCACTAGGCAGCATCTCTTCTCCCCATCTTCCAAGGTCATTCTCACATTCCATTATACCCAATGATGTGTGGAGGGCCATATGCCCCACTTAGATGGATCATATGTTGCTCCGGTAAGAGACTTCTTATATGTTCACTTCGTTAGTTTTCACATCCTCCTCACCATAGAAACATGTGTCAGTGAACTAAAAGCACCTTTTGGATCATCTGATTTTCCATTCGTGTGTTGCAAGCTTTCTGATGCAATATTTAGAAAAAGTCCTTTGACTTCCCTTCACCTAAAGTTACCTTTCAATGGCACAAGTATTACCAGTCTCATACATGTGTCTTGTTCAGATGTAATAACCTCAGTTTCAGATAGTTTATTAGATTGTGAATTAACTTTGGCTATGCTTTCTTCTTGTCCTTCCTCTCCTCTTTTCATGCACTCTTATTGGGGAAGGAATTGTCACCTGTTAAATCCATTACTTTGGCATCTGTGCCAATTGTTGAGATGATTATATCCAAACTGGGCTACTTTCTCTGGAGGCCTCTGTCTCCTTTCTTTCCAACACCTATACTGTTGAGGTAACACTAGCAAGCAAGTGGAAACTGGTACTGGGAACCCTGGGAAATGCAGTTCTTCAGGCCTCCCAAATGTATAACAAAAGTTGCAATACTCTTCTCCTTCAGTATGAGTGACCCCTTTGTCACTAAAAAGCAAGTCTTTGAGGATGTGCTTCCAAAATGACTGTCATTGGTATGACTAGAAAAAACTTACTAGTAATTCCTTCCTTATTCCAGATATACCTAATGTCTGACACCCAGGGACATGACAAAGACTTTTTAAAAAAAATGCTGTTGAATAGTATGATCTCCAGAGATGTCATTCCTTTCCCTGATGCCTAAGGACTTCTCAGGGAGATGCGAGCTCTGTCAGATTCAGAGCATCCAAATCCTTTTATGGTTTAGTGGCAAGATTTTTATTTGGAGATCCCAAGGTCTTCTCTTGGTCTAAGATGATAACTTAATGTTTTATCTCCCCCATCACACACTTTAAAAAAAAAAAGCTGTTGCATAACCTAAATAACTCTTCTTATCCTGGAGTTTTTAGCAGCATTACTTCCCTCTTCCCTTTCCTTCCAAATGTGTTCTATTTATATTTCCAGATGCTGCCCTAAATCATTTCTTTCCAACCTTGATGCCAGGGTAGGAGTTGCTGTGAACTCCACACGGCATCCTCCTTTAATTATCTCCTGAATGCGCTCTGCATATTCAGCTCTTTTCATCTTTCCTCAGATGTAAATTCCTCATGGTCTCCTGACCACGTCTGTTTCTTTTTCTCTGAACGCCTTCCAAATTGTCAATATTTTTTCTGATAATTAGGTGTCCATAACCACCAACTATTTCTCCCATACACATGTGTTTAAGACAGGGTCTTTGCTGAGTCACAGGTGAAATGTCTGTATGTTTGGACATGATGTCTGCCGCCTAGGTTGCTGTATGGAACAGGTATGTGCAGGGTGGTCCTTTTTCCTGTCAGCACATACAGTATATGCATAGAATCTCATAGGGAAGGTAGTATATTACAATACAGAATCATAGATTTACTATGGATTATGTAGTCCAGGAGCTCATGCTTTGCCACTCTGGTGTTGGATGAGGTCTTCAGAGCTCACCAAAACACTGTCTTTGCCATTACTAAGCACAACATACTTATTAATTAGAGCCCTAAGATTATATCAAACTATAGTGGTCATACAGTATCTGGCTATCACAATCAAGTGCACAGAGATGTGCATGGACTCATTTTTAGAGAATCATCAAGGCAAGGGTAGTTACTTCTACTTCCTCAGTGCCATAGCAGAGCAGCAGATTGTGGGGCTCCATATTATCCATAATAGAAGGTGATACCATTACCAGGATGTGACCACAGCTAAGTATTGGCAGCCCTTCTCACCTTCATCTCTCTAGGTTCATGGCAACGGTGGGGGAGAAGCTAATCTCATTCATCAACTGTATGAATTAATGATATATTGGAAAGCAAGGCAACTTTACGGTGAAGCATTGAATCTATACCCAGAGCAAGCATGTGACTACAGATGGTCATGAGATAGCATGAATCCTGGAGAAAACCTAGCAATGTTCATGCCATAGCTATTAGGCATTAATGTATTCATAGGAAGGGGATATGAACATCTTTGCTCCATGGTGCATGACTACTTCCTTTAGTTGCTTTACACTGACCTGTGGAAAGGGCAATATAATCATAGAGTCCTGATATGGCTTAATTGTAACTGCTTTACTCAAGAATTGGTAATTTTAAACTTTTAGAAGTGATGATTGCACCTCCAGCTCCTAATTATCTAATCAAATTATGAATGCTACTAGATTCATCACCTCACTGCTATTATCTTCAGCAGTTCCTTCAACAAATAACAGGCTATGGATCTTCACATGATGCAATGTAGTGATGGCTACCAGGTGGTAGGTGGTTTTAAAATGAGTCTGAGTCATTGTGGTTCTTACTGTGTTCTGCTAAGGAACATGAATGAAAGGATTCCTTTGCTCTATATTCTCTTTCGGAGATTCCAGAGGGATCTGGATAGTTGCAGTGAGAACAGAATTCTGGACTATATAAGTCTTTGAAGACTTTTCCTCATACTTCCTTGGTACCATGATATCTAAGATGGCAATGGCTACATTGCAGATTCTCTTGGGAGGACTTCAGCTCCTGAATATGCATGAATATGTGAGGATTCATCCTGCTGATATGGAATGTGCTTTTAGTTTACACAGAAGAAAAAGTTGCTTGCTTCACTGGCATTGTAAAAAAGGCCAAACCCACAATCCAAACCCACAATCTAAGGATATCTGAGGGTAATATCTGAGGGATATCTTATTCGCTAGACCTGAGGAGAACAACCCTTGGACCAAAGAACACATGTGACCCTTGGAGTCACCTCTAACCATAATTTTTGAAACTGATTTATTTCATTGATGTTCTGAGGTGAAAAAAATGAAATCTATACAGGTATAGTCCTTATTGAGTGACCACAATTGGAACTGGCAACTTGGTCATTAAGCAAAGCAAATACTAAGTGAAACCGCAACTGTTCTTACGATCTTCCTTCAGCTTTCCTTTGCTTTACAGACCTATAAAGGTCATACATGTGAGGACTGGTCATAAAGTTACTTTTTCATCACTGTCGTACCTGCAAACAGTCACTAAATGAGGCAGTCACTAAATGAAGACTACTTGTAGTATTAGCCCTAAAAGAGGCATATCACATCAAAAAAAACTCTCCTGGACTTTCTACCCAAATCTAGCTACACCCACTTGTACGAAGTGGCCCACCCACTTGGTAGCTTTGAGCCCCTCCTTCAAATGATAAGTGCAGCCCTTGCCCAATCAAAGTTTGCCGATGTGTGTTCTAGAATGCTTTCAATGGTTGTTCACCCTGTGTTGGACTGGCAGTGAAGATTCACATGATTTAAGATGGCTACTCCAATACTTGAATAATCCTTAATTGAAAAGTATTCAAAGCTTAGAAGACAAATGTCTGGGAGAAAGGAAGAAGTATTTGTTTAATCTAAACAAGCAAATAATTGTTTTTAAAAGTCAGTAATTTGGCTTCACCTGATCTTAAACACTGTTTCTTTGTCTATGAGGTTGAGTGATGTTTGGCAGTGAAAATATAGATTAGATATTTTTGAAAGAAAACATCTATTCCCAGATCAGATCACTAAAAAGAAAGAATCTCAAACTGATACGCAAATATGTACAGTATTTGGGACAGGGGTATATGCAGAATACTAAGAAAGAAACGTGTCCCCATATTTTTGAAAATGTATGAGACGTCTCTATTACAGCAGTGAGGTTTTCAATATCAATAACTCAGCTGTTTGCCTTTTTGGAAATACTGGAAGTCAGCTGAAATTTCCTGGGATTTATTGCTAACATTTGATTAAGGTAAAGGTAAATTCTTCTTCAAGGAGATCTCATCTTCTGGTGACTTCCTGGACAAGTCCATGGAAGTGATTTGCTATTGCCTTCTTCCGGTATGTTCTTTCACCTTCCCATTCTATTTTACAGCTCTGGTATTTCTCAGTTGTCCTCCTTTCAAGTACTAACTAGACTTAATCCAATTTAGCTTCCAAGCCCAGATGAAGAGGAAGGGCAGTGAGATAGAGGAGAAAGAAAGCATCAGTGTTCCTTGCTGGGATATAGGATTTGAAACATTGTAAGCCGAGAGCAAGTCCTTGGTGTGCTCCTCAACCCCACTGTCCAGGTCAAAATATAAGTGCCCTTTTATCCTCTGATAAATGCTTTTGTTTTCAGTTATTTGTGAGTTGCCAAGACATTGTCTGTTTCACACTGGGTTTGCAGAAGTCAGAAGATACATAAGATGCTCTCACTGTCTCTGAGGTTATCTTGATATGACAACAGTTTAAAAGTCCTTGCATTCATATTGAAAGATTGTCATCTGTGGCTCATTTTGCATCAGGCTTTCCCCTGCTTCCTCTTCCCCCACTGCAAGAGCAATGCAAGGAACAGCCAGCTCATAGAGAAATGAAGGAACAGAAGAATGAAGGAAGTAATCTTATAGTCTAGTATGAATAACTTTTGGTGTATTTTCCTAGTCTGTCTGTCTGTCTATCTATCTATCTATCTATCTATCTATCTATCTATCTATCTATCTATCTATCTATCTACCTATCGCTAGCTAGATAGTGAGTTGCTAGCTTTTCTTCATGGACTGCAGGCTAGTATACATAGTTCTTCCCATCTCCTTATTTGATCATCATAACAACCTTGTGAGGTGAGTTAAGCAGGACAATAGGGCCTGGTGAGCAGACTTCAAATGAGAATCCCCAACTTGAATCAACCATACCAAACTGGATTACCTGCTTTCAAATCCAATACATCTCTGTGTTGTTTCTTTTTTTTTTTTAAAAAAAAGATGATGTAGAAATCTATTAGTAGATTTCACCATTACGTCAAACTCAGCCCATTGCGACTACATGGGCATGTCCATGTTATTTTCTTGGCCACATTGGCGATTACTTTTTTCCAAGATGTTGCTTTCATTTTTCAATCTAGTCTACAGCCATATCACCAGTGATATTCTGGTGATCTTCCATCTCTCTAACCAGGTCTGAGCACACTTAACTTAAAATGCTTGGAATGATCAGCCAAGATTGACTAAATGCATTCATGTTTGCAGGCTGTTCCTCATACAGACAAACAACATAAGGGACTGACACCCTTACAGTAGGAGGAAGGAGCAGCTATGAATTTATTTGTAATTTACTTTCCTCCCCTCTGAATAGAACTTCGCAAATTGGTGAAAAAATATGCTTAAATTATTCACTAAACTAAACCATTTTCTGGTTTGCATGGTACATGGAATTATAAACTAATCAACCAGCCTGGGTTTGCCCAATATGCTAAAACACCAAAAATAAACAAAAAAGCAGGTTAAAACTAACCACATTTCACATGCTGTACAAATGCAGCCTCTCGTCTTTAATGAACTTGGCTCAATTAGTTGAAAATTAATAGGATAAAGTATCTCTATCAGTGGCTATTTGTTGGGATATCTGAAGGTTACTGTAATGTTAAGATGGCATTTCAGTCCATTATTTTTTTTTTCCCATCCAGGTACTAAGCCTCAGTCTCCAAATAGTTTGTTGGAATTTTAATATAGCATATATGCTATCCTGTCTATGATCTTTCACTGAACCAAAGGAAGTAAGTAACTACATTCCTAGAGTCAATCTTAGCATTATTTCACTGATTCAAATGCTACTTGAGTGATGAAGGATCTGCATTTGGGTAGGTAGATGCTGGATATTTTAGACTTTGGATGTCGTGATATTCCAAGGGCCCTACTTCAACGTAATGATTTATGAACATATTTGTTCCAATGAAAATAGGCATTTCTTCACTTCAGATTTTATACATCAGGTATACTTTATATATAGGGAGGGATTCTTGTTTATTCTACTGCATGTGGCCATGGCCCCCCTGCCCCAAAGTTCTATCATGATGGAGTCTTTCCAGCATCACCTGTCTCCCAAGAATGGTGATCATTTCATTATTCCTCCTCCTCCTCCTCCTCTACAAATAAGAACTTCAAGCCACTTATTTATCTCTATAGTGACTCTATCTTTCTGTTCCTTCCAGACAAATAAAACATGAAGCTGCCTTTATAGCAGCTTGACAGACTCAGGAGCTTGAAAGCCTACTTTTACTTTCATTAAGGACCAAAAATCTGATAAACTTCTCCAACATGCCAATAGAAGAAAGGCTAGGTATTTTCACAGACTTATATTTTTAAGTCTGCCCAACCACTTGTACTTCTTTATTGCTAATTAGATCAAGCTAGCATTTCACTGACACTTGGTGGGCATTGTCATAATCTACTAATCTCCAATTGTCTCCCCACATCCACCCCCCTCTTTTTTTAATTTTTTATTTATTTATTTATTTATTTATTTATTTTTGAGTTAGTGACTGCTGAGTTTCTTGACTAGGAAACAAACCTGAAGATAAAAGCTCACTTTGTAACTGGTACAAATTTCAACCATTGTCTGCTAAATGCATACGCCCAGGATCCACAGTGCCACATATACTGTTACTATCTGTCAGGCCTAGCCCAAGGAACTCCTGGAGACCGTGCAGGTTCAATCAGCAAGGTTTATTAGCTAGTGCTTGTTTACAGAATCTTCTCAGACTGGCCAGCAGTTCCCAGGAACAGGAATTCACTATCTCCTGGAATGTTAGGGGTGCGTCAGCTTTCGCCTCTTATCTCCAGTGCGTTGCTCTGGAGACGAGGTCACGTTCTTTACCCCCCTTCCAGTCCCATGCCATTCCATCACATCATCTGCATTATCATCAGTATAGAGTCTAATAATCATCATATTAATTTATTTTGATCATTGATTCAACTTTTCAAAAAGTTTGGAAGTCCTTGCCTGGAACTTAACATCCAAAAAGTTTTAAAAAGACAAGCCACAAACAACAACAACAAAAAAAAACACACAACCAAACCTCTGGAGTTTTGCCTATGGCAAGATTTGAAGGCTGTTTGGAGGTCATTTCTTAGATGAAGCTTGAAGATAGCATACATAAAAAGGTTTATGAGGCAGGATACATGTCCTGAGGGTGAGTTTCAGTATGAATGGACTAGATTTTTGCCCCTTGTGGCTTACTGAGCTGTCAAGGAGGGGCCAAGAATCCAAATATGAGAAGTGGCAAAGGCTTCTTTGTGAGAGGGGGAGGTGTGCCCCGCTTCAAAATCCCATTCCTTGATCCAGCCATTCTGGACAACTTCTCCCCATCTCCAACATTCCCCTGTTGGGGAAGCTTGTAGTTAAGTTGGGGCAGCAAATGCAGAACAACCTGGATAAAACAGATTTTCTAGATGTCTCTCAGTCTAGGTTCAAACCTGGGCATGGGATAGAAATCACATTGGTCGCTCTTCTGGATGATCTGCAGCGGGACCAGAAGGGAGGGAATATGGCCCTTCTCGTCCTCCTTGATCTTTCAGCAGGGGCCAAACCATTGGCAGTGGTATTCTTCTGGACCATCTGTTCCATCTATCATTCTAGATGAGTTGCACACTCCTTGAAGGAGCTGGTGCACAAACTTGAGCATCCTGTTGGATCAGCAGGAGGAAACTGTGGCTAGGACAGCCTTTGCTCACTTCAGCTGGGTACACTAATGGCAGGCTTTTCTGGAGTGAGAATAGAATCATGCTCTTATCATTTTGCATTTGGATTACTGTAATTTGCTGTAGAAGTAGTTGCCTTTGAAGAGTATTCAGAAGTTACAGCTGATGCAAAATCCTGATGGATGAGCCATTATAACAAGAAAATACCTATAGTTAGGGAGCTGTGTTGGTTGCCAAAATGCTTCTGGGTCTGATTCAAGGCATTGATGATTACCAAGACTTCTGGGTGAGGAAAATGGTGAATTAGATGTCTCTGAAAGAGTGGCGATGACAATATGGCAACAACTGATGGACCGGTGGCAAGCTTGGTCCAGCAGAATCTCTCCAGACAAGAAGAAGATGAGAAATCACCCACTTGTGCTCTAGATGGCTGCTCCTTGTGAGGAGACCACAGGACAGTGGTTCTCCCATGGATCTGAGCGCCAGGAGATGGGGGAAGCCATCAAATAGATAGATAGATAGATAGATAGATAGATAGATAGATAGATAGATAGATAGAATTTTTATTAAGAATTTTGATTATAATAGTAAAATCTAATACAAACTTAATGAAAGAAAAAATAGAAGAGAGAGAAGGAGTAAAAGTGCAAAGAAAAAAGAAAGATTTCAAAAAGAGAAGAAAGAGAAAAGTAATAATATAATAAAGAGAAAAGAAACATATAAGAAAGTGACTTCCAACCCTTACAAGAAGTATAAACAAATTTAGTAATTCTTTACCCTCTCTAAAGTTGCAAACATTTATCTCTTCATCGTGTATCTCATTTCATATCTATAAATAAATCTATAAAACATCCTTTTTTCAGTCCTGGTGTCAGCAGAAAGCCCATAAAGGGTAGCCAGAAGTAACAACATATCTTATTTTAACCTTGATCAAATTAGCCAACTTTATATTCCTTCTTTTTACTTCTAACAGTCTTAATCTTTAGTTCATTCAAATATTGTCACAGGATTCGATTTCTCTTCATTTCTTCTTTGTCCCATTTCATAGAGTTCTTCAAGGCTTTAACAAAGCTCTCTTGTAAATCCAGTAGGAAAAAATCATCCAGGTTCCTCTCTTGGTTTGTCATTTGTATTTCCCTTTTAAATTTTAAAACCTCAGCCAGTTTCTTTTGTAGAGCCAGTGAAACATCCTTTTATACGTCATTCTCTTGGCCTGTCAGTTGTAAATCCACTTTTCATACTTTATCTTGTCAGGTAAAATTTGTTCTACATCTATCATTTCTTCAAAAACATATTTTGGACATAGTTTATCCATAGAAGCAGACATCATTAATGACTTTGTTGATATTATGGCTATTATTTTCTGATTCCATTCTTCAAAATCTCCTTCAGTATTTTTATTGTCATAATGTTTTGCATCATCTTACAGGCCTGTATATCTTTCCTCTATCTAAAATCTTTAGTCCTCTCTAGTGTCCGGTTTTTGAAATCATGAAATTGCTTATCTGTGTTTTGTCGTATAAAAACTAAAACAGGATCTATTTCCCACGAGAAGCTATTTGTACTTTATAATCAATTCCAAAATCTTATTGTAAAAGTTTCAATATTTGAATTTTATCTAAGATCAAAATCTTATTTAGCTTTTTGCTGCTTATTTCAGATTCTTTAAATTCTTAAGCTTAGGATTAAAATTTTCTTTTGCTTAGGGTAGAAGGCGGAATCACCTGGTGCTTTCAAACTTGTTGTTCTGAAGGTCTCCAATGGCTTAGAAGTAGTTAAAGAGCAATTTATGCCAGTTACGCCCCTTCCTGGATCAGTCACTCATGCCCTGGTCATCTCTCGGTTAGAGCATTACAATGCACTGTACATGGGGCTACCCTTGAAGAGTATCTGGAAGCTGCAGCTGGTTCAAAATGTGACCATGTAAACAATCTTGGGTGCCCCTAGGATGGCACATATAATACCTTTGCTGCGGGAGCTGCATTGGGTGCCAGTTTGCTTCTGGGTCCAATTCAAGGTGTTGGTTATCTCCTTTAAAGCCCTACATGGCATGGGTCCAGGCTACCTGAGGGACTGTCTCAACCCCATTACATCAATCCATCCCACCTGGTCAGGCAGAGAGGGCATGTTGCAGACCCTGTCAGCAAGAGAATGATGGCTAGTGGGGCCCAGAAGGAGACCCTTCTCTGATGTTACCCCTGCCCTTTGGAATATTCTCCCCTCAGAGGTACGGTGGGCCCCTACCCTCCCGGTTTTCTAGAAAGGACTTAAGACCTGGTTCTGCCAGCTTGCATGAGGCGATAACAGCTTTAATCAATCCTGGGGGTGGCTGGTACCCTGATGACATTCCCTGACTTATTTGCCAATCCCATTATTTTTGGAATTTATTTATTATTTTTTAGGATTGTTTTTATATTGTATTTTAATTGATTTAATTTAATTTTTGAATTAATTTAATTGATTTTATCTCCTCTATAAACCACCCAGAGTCATTTTTCAATGAGATGGGTGGTGATAAATTTGATATATAAGTAAAGAAATAAATATAAATTTCCAAAAGTGATTAGAATGTCAGGTTTGTGAACTTAGTGTCCTTTAAAAGTCTCCACCATAGCTGAGAGCAAGGTGGCTAATCCCATCATCTCCTGGTGCTCAAACCTACAGGACACCACTATTTTGCAGTTTCGTCATACGGTGCAGCCATTCTGGAGCACATGTGGGCAATCTCCCATCCTCTCCTTATCTGGAGAGGTTCCAAGGGACTGGTCTACTCCATGGTTCCTTCGTCTTCGCCACAGTCATCAGCTCCACTTTCACAGAGCCATCTTTAGTTCGCCATACTTCCCCCAGAAGCCCAGAAGCCATCAAGCTCTCAACTGTGGCAGAGTCTTTAAGGACACTAGGTTTGTCCAGCCTCACTTTCTAAACACTTCTGGATTTACAATTATTTTAAAGTTAAAAGAGGTCTTCCAAGCAAGTCTGAAAATCTACCTGATGGGTAAAACTTCATTCTGAAATAGAAGAAAAAATAGCTTACACTTTAAAGAATTTAAGAACATAAAATAAGTGGCAAAAAGCTAAATAAGAATTTAACCTAAGAAAGTTTTAAATGAGTTAAGGGACCAGACAAATTTGGAATATTAGGACTTTTGCTAAGATCTTTGAAAAAAATGAGTAAATAAAACAAAACAACATTTTTGTGAGAACGTGAATTGTTTAGTCTATGAGGAAAGAGATTGTTGGCGGAAAGTTGAAAACAAAGAAACTTGAGATTTTGTGAATACAGAAATGGGGCATTAGAGGTGACTAAAGTTCTAGGCAGGAAAAATAATAATGAAACTTGCAAAATGATAAAGATATAATGCACGAGACACTTGAAAGAATCTTTGAAGGACTGGGAGAGAAATTTATAACTAAACTGACAGCAATAATTTCTACATCTACCAACATATTTCTTGAAGAAGGTTTTAAAGAAGTCAAAAATGTAAAAAATGTGGAAGATAATATCCCAAACAATGTAGAAACATTGGAAAATAAAGAAACTGTGGATAATAAGACAGAGATTATTGTTAGAGTGGAAATACAAATGACAAATCAAGAGATGAAAAATGACCTAGACAAGGACTTATTATTGGATTTACCAAAGAAGGTTTCTAGAGCCCTGAAGAAATCTTTGAGATGGGAGAAAGAAACTTTGAATGGAGATTCAACCCTACAGCAGCAACTTGATGAGTTAAAGATTTAGACTGTTAGAAGCCAAAGAAAGGACTATAAAATTGATTTATTTGATCAGGGTTAACATAAGAACTATCTTTATAAAATTCTGGAAACTCTTTATGGACATTTTGCTGATACATGGACAGAAATGACAATGATTTTTGGATTTGTGATTGGATTAAGGGGTGTGGCTTATGAGAAGTGAATTATATATCTAACTGTATAGGGGGTGGGAAAATATTAATTTGCTTGTACTTGTTGCAAGGATGACTGGGAGTCACTTCTTTGGATATCCTTTTTTTCTGATCTTTTTATTATTTGCTTTTTTCTTGGCCCATTGGATTTCTTCTCTTTTCTCTTTTCTCTTTATTTCTGACTTTAGTTTGTAGTATCTTTTAGTAGTTAAAATTCTTTAATAAAAAAGTATTTTAAAAAAAGGTATTGATCATTACCTATAAAGCCTTTTGTTGCTTTAGTTCTGGCTACATTCAAGACCATCTGCTCTGAGTAGAATTGTCCATCCAGCCCAAGCTGGCTAAAAGGGTGTCCAGTGGACTCCAATGCCTTAACCAGAATGCTAGGAGGCCGAGAGGCAGTCCTTCTTAGATATGGTCTCCTGGAGAACAGATTTTCCTCCACTCAGGGTTAAGATGGCTCCCACCTTATTAATATTCAGAAAAGTTAAGAAATGTTTTTTTTTTCATAGAGCCTTGGGACATAAGGTGCCAAAGAAATTGGGGATAACTGTCCATGGGATACCCAGGTTTTACTGTGTGCTGGTGACCAAAATATGCATCTTAATAGGCTTTTATTATAGCATGATTTTATAACTTTAGGGATGAATATGCTTTATTGTGTTGTGGGCTTGTACCTTAGATGGTGGTGGTGTACAAATGAGTACAATAAATAATATCTCCAATAAACAAATGCAGTGAGTCAAACTTTGCTTGCTTGCCCTAACCTTAACCCTTGTGAATGATGCAGATATTTTCAGCACCAGCTTTCCCCAAATGGGTATCTCCAGATGGATTGGATTTCCAAATGTATCAGCTTAGCCATGGCTGGGAAAGATGACAATCCTAATTCAACACATCATTACAGCACCAGCTTGCAGAAGGCTGTTCCAGATGGTGATCAGAATTAGTAAAACGCAGGTCTAGAGCTGCCAGTCCCTGGATTTTGCTTGAACTGAATTCAGGGGGTTAAATGTGAAAGCACTTGTCCAGAAAAGATATCTAAGGAATTCAGAATAAGATACAAAGAGAACTAAGGCCGAGAGATTTTTCTCCCATCATGTTTCTTTTTGGCAGAAGAGGACAACCTACAACTCAGGTTGTAATAACTTTAATCTCCTAGAGCACGTTTCTCAACCTTGGCAACTTGAAGATGTGTGGACTTCAACTCCCAGAATTCTGGGAGTTGAAGTCCACACATCTTCAAGTTGCCAAAGTTGAGAAATACTGTCCTAGAGGGAACAGTCTATCCTTTCCTGGGTCATGAATTGGGTAGACATGAGAAGGCCTGCAAGGGAAGAAAGAAAGAGAAAGAGAAAGTGTATGTAAAATGGTGGGGAAGAGATGATAAGGCACCTGGAAACAAAGCCTATGAGACACAGCTAAAGGAGTGAAGCATGTTTTTCATGCAAAAGAGAAGTCTGAGTGGAGATATGATAGCAGCCTGCAATATGTAAAAATCTGTAATGTACAAGGGACAGACACAATTTCTGTGGAACCAAAGGCAGGACAAGGACCACTGAGTTGACATTTTTTAAAGGAGGAGTTTCAGGCTGAATATCCAGAAGCTTCAGCTGGTGCAAAATGCAGCGGCACAGGCAGTTATATGTGCCCCTAGAAGGGTACACGTTACACCTCTGTTCCGTGAGCTGCATTGGTTGACAGTATGCTTCCGGGTTCAATTCAAGGTGCTGGTTTTGATCTTTAAAGCCCTTCATGGCACAGGGCCGGGTTACCTGAGGGACCGCCTCTCCCCGATTACATCTGCTCGTCCCATCAGGTCTGGCAGAGAAAGCATGCTGTGGGTCCCGTCTGCCAGGGAATAACATTTGGCAGCTGCCATGAGACAGGCCTTCTGTGCCATGGCACCCACCTTGTAGAATCTTCTCCCCCCAAAAGTGAGATTAGTTCCATCCCTCTCAGCATTCTGCAAGTCCCTCAAGACCTGGCGATGTGATCAGGCCTGGGGGTCCCTTACTCTGGTTAACGTCATCCCCTCTTGTTCTGGGTGTTTTTTATAGCATTTATAGTTTGACTGTTGTATATGTATTGTTGATTTATAATAATGACTGTTTTATATGTATTTATTGGGGTTGAGTGTTATACGTCGCCCAGAGTCACTTTTTTATGAGATGGGCAGCTATACAAATATGAATGAATGAATGAATGAATGAATGAATGAATGAATGAATGAATGAATGAATGGAACAGTTGTTCAGAGTGGAACAGCTGGCCAAGAACAAGAGCTTTTTGCTGGAGTTTTTCAAACAGGCACTGGATACTACCTGTCTGTTAGTTTATCTCTTCCTAGTCATACCTGTTATGGTTCCATGACCGTCTACATACCTATGCGATTCTATTTTCCGCTTGCAAGTTGCTTCTAATAGTAGCAATATATAAATCAGTCCTATTTTCTATTTCTGTTTATAACCGTTTGGGATGTCAACCCTACTGTGTTGTCAAATATACAATACCTGACCTAACTTGTGTGTTTACTCATGGTTGCATTGCAACATTGGCTTTGTAGTCTTCAGACTGCACAAACAATTCATCCTTCCTACCTCTATGTGGTTTTCTTAATGATAAGTAAAATGGTGTGGTAGGAAAGGACAGGACATTTGGAGCAAAAAGGTTAACACTGTTCTTGTGATGCTACTGGGATACCTGTTATGGCTCAGTGTAATTCCTCTTCCTAGAAAACCCAGTTTGCCTCCTCACATAGTTAAAGAAAAGGAGCTGAATAAAGGATGCAAGTGCCCAGCCATAGAGAAATCAAACAAATTTTGGAGAAGGCTCCCGAAACTTCCAGAATTCTTACCAGACAGGGGGATTTTCAGAACTCCGGCTAATTCTGAAACCTCTTACAATAATGCCAAACTTCAATTAACATTTCCCCAGTTTTCTGTGTGACTGCAGGAGCATCTCTGAGTTGGATTACATCATTGCAACTCAGACTCAGTCTTTTAAACTTTGCCAGCCAAAGTAATGAGGGCTTTCTGATCGCACGCTCTGGGCAGTAACAGTTGGATTGGATTCGTTTTCTGTTTAGAATTGGCTCCGGTGCCTGAGGCGCCCTCCCTCCCTCCCTCCCTCCCTCCCTCCCTCCCTCCCTCTTTTACATCATTTGCCACATCCAGGTTGACTACACCAGCAGGTTGGAGCCTTGTGGATCTCTCTGACCAAACTATGAGAACTCCTCCATTATATTCTTTATTTTTGAAAGAGTGGCTTTTACAAGGTGGGGAGGTCAAATAGGACCAAGGCTCAGTTTTCTGGACTGACCCATTTTATTCCCTTCCTTTGTTCAAAATAACCCTGAGAGTAGGCTGAATTAAGAGAACCTCGCAGCAGATTTCTATGACTGAGGTGGACCTGAATCCGGGTCTCCCCTCATCATAATTAAGCATGTTAACCATTACACCTTTCAATATTCAGAGTGGGTTGGACATACCCCTTCTTCAAGTTAGTAACCTTGATGATACAAATAGTAGTTTTGAGTCATACAGCTTACTCAAATACAAGTGAAGAGTTACGATTAGGTTTGGACTGAAATTTACTTTAAGTTTCCATTATTCCACATAGGTCATTCATGTCCTAGTCACTCCATGAATGGACCGCTGCAATGCGCTTTTCATGGGGCTGCTCTTGAAGACTGCTTGGAAGCTATAGCTGGTCCAGACTGTAGTGGCTTGGCAATGACGGACATGTCATGTTAGGCCTAAGGGTCACTGCTGCTTTGCAAGCTGCACTGGTTGTTGGTTGGATTCCAGGTGCAATTCAAGATGTTGGTCATCCCCTATAAAGCCATACATGGTATAGGGACTGGCTAGTTGAGGGACCATCTATCTCCAGTAGTTTGTGACCATGCAGTAGGTTTGGGCAGAGTGAGTATGCTCCAGGTCTCTTTGATTGTCATCTGCTGGGACCTAGGAAGCATGCCTTCCCGGTCATGGTACCTGTCCTCTGGAACAACGTCCTCCCAGAGTTCTGTATGGCTCCCATCATGTGATATTCTAAAAGCCCTTGAAAATCTGGCTGTTCTGTGGAGCCTTGGAATAAGGTGGTTGTTGAGTTTGTTGATTTTGTGTATGTGTGCACTTATGTGTTACAGATGGTCTTTTTCTGGATGTACATTATCTTTTTCTCTATTTTAGGTTCTTTACTTTTTAAAGTGTAAACCGCACAGAGTCATTTACAACTGAGTAGCCTCCAAATGTAATCATATTAAAAAATAAAATATATAGTTTTTATTTTGATAGACACTGCTTTCAATCTTTTTCCCAAATAATATTTTAATGACCTTTGCTTAAAAGGCTTGTGGGGTTCTTTTGCTACAGAGTAGCCAAATGAGGTGAGTGAATGCTTGGTCTTTCTTTGGCATGGAGCACAACAATAGCAAATTCACAGATATAGAATGAGGCATCATTGGTTTGGTAATGGTAGAACAAGAGAATTATAACGGACCAAAGCTGAAAATAGATTAGAAATAGTACATAACAACAAGAAAGATAAACATAATTTTAGCCTGCATCTATAGTATATGGTTTCCAGATTACAGAAGAAAGAGTTCTGTGTTGCATCACCTACAAAGACTATATCCAGTTCTGAGGTCCAGCCTTTAAGGAGCCAGACCAAATAAAATATTTGCAAAGAAATGCAATGAGGAATCAAAGTCATATAAGAAATGATTGAGGGAATTAGGTTGGTTTGGAATTAAAAAAAAAGTATGAGAGGGAATATGATAGGTTTCTTCAAATTCTAGGAGAAGGGGGCGGCCATGATCGGAACTCTACTGTCCCAGACCAAAAGACACAGTATAATGTATATAAGCCACAGTAAGGCAGATTTTATTTATTTATTTGTTTGTTTATTTATTAATCAAATTTATACGCCTAACCATCTCACTAAAGGTGACTCTGGGTGGCATACAATAATCCAGTAAAACAACACATATATAAAAATAATCATATAAATATATTAAAAAATCAGTGTTAAAAATTAAATATTAAAATTAAAGTTAAAATATACAAATCCCAAGCATGGTGAGAGTGAATATATCCATCTCGGTAATGGAGCCATCTAAACATGTCTCCGGTTCCCTGGGATCCCCAGGCCTGGTGATATAACCAGGTCTTAAGGGACTTACAGAACATCAAAGGGAAGAAGCCAACCTAACCTTGGGGCGGGTAGAGGGGGGAGAATGTTCCACAAGGTGGGTGCCATGGCAGAGAAGGCCCACCTCCTGGGACCCACCAAATGTAAGTCCTTGGCAAATGGCAACCTCAGCATGCCTTCTCTGCCAGATCTAATGGGACAGACTGATGTAATTGGGGAGAGGCGGTCCCTCAAATGCCAAGAAAAATGGTGAGACAGCAACAGCGGTTTGACAGTGGAACCAATAACCTGTGGTGATCTAGTCTCCTCTTTGTTGTGTGTCTTAAGGTCAACGCTGCACTGCCAATGCTTTAACTTAGATCCCTATACCAAGCAGGAATTGGACTCAGTCTTCTGACTCTATGAATCTATGTTTCAATATTTGCATGGAAGTTTTCAAATGGGGTTAGGAAGAGCAAATAGGAACATTAGCATGAAAATGCAAACTTAGCACATATCTTCTGTAGTTCTAACCAATTGTCTTTTGTTCTGTCTGATGCTGAAATATTCAGAAAATCTCCAAAGGAAACATGCACACACACTTAACTACCATCAGGCTTTTTCCTTGTAATTAAACCATGTTGTCCCTTTCCATCCACTTTCTTCTGACACTTGTATGTCATGCAATCTGTCCTGTAGCATCCTGTTCAGTTGATGAAGTGGATCTGTCACATAAAAGTCAAAGGCTTCTCATCAAAGAAATTCCTTCCTTCCTTCCTTCCTTCCTTCCTTCCTTCCTTCCTTCCTTCCTTCCTTCCTTCCTTCCTTCCTTCCTTCCTTCCTCCCTCCCTCCCTCCCTCCCTCCCTCCCTCCCTTCCTTCCTTCCTTCCTTCCTTCCTTCCTTCCTTCCTTCCTTCCCTCCCTCCCTCCCTCCCTCCACCAATTGCTTGTACAATCTCTCCTGAACAGCTCACAAGGCTGGAAGGTTGACTGGATAATGGTGTGATATTGTTTGGAACACCTTCACTCTCCCATGACTGCAAGAATAGAGAAATGTCTGTTTTATTTTCCTCCCCCACGGACAACTTGGCTTTCTAGGACACATTGGATATGCTTGATATTTAGCAGAATTCTGCCTCTGCTCTGTATGCAAAGGAGTGAAGGTGAGTGAATGCAAATCCACTCACCTGAACTACGAGATGATAGAGTCTGAATCATAAAGCAATGCCATAAAATACTCTCATGCACACCCAAAATCTGGTAATACTGCATCTCATTTATCTGTGCACCCCATAACTATCACATAAGAACAAACAGTTGGCGCACTGCATGGCTCATGCGGGATGTATGAAGAGATACTCTGCTAGAATGAGATTGCACATTAAAAAGATTTAATTACTTTTGCAGAAATATACCGCTGAACATTTACTACTATGAGATAGTGCTGAGCATTAGTGTAAATAATTAAAGCTAAACTGTGTTTGTCAAATAAATGAACAAAGTTTATTTTTGTGCTGCTGGGAGCCTTGCTTTTTAATTGTGCCTGTTTATTTGGTCTCTAATTCACACATTTCCAGGGTATATATTAGGTATTTCCTAAACTTATACCAGTTGAAAGACTCAGCTGTGGAAAGAAAGAGCTAATTGGTCATAAGATCCTATTCCAACCTGGAATAGGTATCAATGGGTGGAATATTCACTTAATTAATATTTTACTCATCAGCCCTTTTTTCCTTAGATTCTTGTTATTTTCCATCACAGTTTTAGGCAGGAAGCTCCCTTTCAGTTTAAAAGCTGTTAATTTTAGGAAGATGCCTGGATCATAAGAACTTACGTCACTGGTGGGAAGTGAGCTTCTCCGGGTTTTACTGGGATCCTACTTCCACCAACCCCAGCAAGCATGAAGTTACAGTCCAATAACATCTGGAAGGCTGCAGGTTCCATTCCCCTGCTTCTTAGATCATACAGGAGAAGGGAGTCCAACTAAGCTAAGCTTAATTAAGCCATCCGTTATGAATTGTCAAACTTTTGTAGTATCCCACCAGCAGCAAAACCATTTTTGCAATAAACTCCTAGTAGCAAACCCAGGTGATTTTTCATGCTCTTTTTACAGTAGATGCTCTATTCTATCCATAGTGCAATTCTGTATGTATCTCTTAAATTCAGTGGAACTTACCACCAGATAAATAGGCATTGCAATTTTGGTGATATCTGTGCTTGAGTTACTCTAGCATCAAGTGCTAATCAAATGTTCAGAAAAACAAATAGCATAGTGCTTTTTGGACTGTACCATACAAGTAGAAACAGTGCTGCTATATTCTGCTGACCCAACCTTCTGCAACCTTCTGGAATAAGCATCTACAATGGTGAGCCAACACCAGATGATCAGGGATATTCCTGTCAAATGGGAAGCAGCTGTCTATTACTTCCTCCCAGCTGTCACTTCCAGTCACAACAACAACAAATGAAAAATGTAGAAATCCAGGTGGGGTCACTGCTCCTGCAGATAGAATTGGTGGGAGTTTGGTTGTGGGGATCAAAGTGGAATACAGAGACAAGGATTGCTAGAATGGCTGCTGTAGGACTTCTTGTGTGGCTGCTGAAGGACTTCTTCCCTCTGCTGGCATGTATTATGGAAATGGAGGTTAATCCTCTGGTTGGTCCTCTTGTCCCTATTTGGAGGACACCCTTGGTTAGAACAAGTTAGTTTAGTTCAAAACAAAACAAGACCCTGGAGTTCTACCATTTGTCTTTCGTATCTTCTAAAAAGTTAATTGTGTGCATGCTGGACCAGCTAGGCATGATATTTATGAGAGATGGACACATGTGGCCTGGTGACCCTGGCTGTCTTCTCATTAGACATTATTCCCTTTGGAATAAATATTTTCTGGGCTACTGTATAGCTTGCACGATAGAATAATCTTTTCCAAACAGGTGTACTCCAAATATGTTGGATCAAACCCCATAATCGCTAGTCATTATGGCCAATGAAAGAATATATAAAAAAGGAGCAACACATTTAAAATGTAGTGTTAACTATTCAGTAAAGATCAGATACTTAGTAAATAAAAAGTTCTTCTAGTATTCTAGGAGTTCGAGTTGGATGTCCAAGAATCTTCTCTGAGAGGAAGAACTACTTGAAGGGGGAATTGCAGAAAAGAAGAGCCATAATCTGTCATCTAGAGGTCCCAGAGGAGAAGACACAACACAATGGCTTTAAGTTAAATGAAGGCAGATTATTGTTCAGGACAGGGTTCCTCAACCATGGCGACTTTAAGACGAGTGGACTTCAACTCCCAGAATTCCCCAGCCATCCTGGCTGGGGAATTCTGGGAGTTGAAGTCCACCCGTCTTAAAGTCGCCAAGGTTGAGGAACCCTGGTTCAGGACATTAAGTTCGTTTGTTTGTTTAGTGGATTTATATGGCCACTCATCTCACATACACGTCTCTGAGGGGCTAACAATATTAAAAATGGTAAAAATATATACAAAAAAATGATAAAACCCATATTATCTGGAAAAGAATTATAAAGCCACAATTGAACCAAGAAATGGGCTTTGTCCCAAGCCTGGGGCCCCAGACTTGAGCACAGAGCTACATCTTCAAGACCTTACTGAAGGCCAACAGGGATGAGCCAGTGTGATCGCCAGAGGGATGATATTCCAGAGGGCGGGTGCCATGACAGAAAAGGCTGTCTTCCTGGGAACCCCCAGCCAACACTCCTTAGCTGATGGGACCTAGAGCGTGACCATCCTGCTGGACTGGATGGGGTGGGTAGAAACAATGGGGAGAGACAGTCCCGTATGTAATCCAGTCCCAAGCCATGAATAGCTTTAAAAGTGACTATCAGCACCTTGAATTGCAACCAAAGCATACTGGCAGCCAATGCAGCTTGTGGAAAGTGGTGCCACACGTGCCAAGAAACAGACACCAGTAACTGCCCACACTGTGACATTCTGCACCCGTTGAAGCTTCCAAATGGTCTTCAAGGGTAGTCCATGTAGAGCATGATGCAGTAGTCCAATCTGGAGGTCACTAGGGCATATGTGATTGTGAGTAGGGCCTCGAGGTCCATGAACAAGCACAACTGATGCACAACCTGAAGCTGTGCAAAAGCCCTCCTGGCCATGGCTGCCACCTGCTCCTGAGGCAAGAGCCATGAATCCAGGAGGTCCCCCAGATTGTGCACTGGTGCAACCCCACTCAGAACCAAAGATGGAAGGCCTTGAAACCAAGAGGTCCAAAAACCCAAAGCCACTCTGTGTTGCTAGGATTGAGCTGATGACTGTTGCTCCCCATCCAGGTCTACACAGCCTCCAGGGACTGGGACAGAGCCTCCATGGCATCGCTTGGGCAACCTGGGTTGGAAATATAATGTTGGGTATCATCAGCTGACAGTGGAATGAATAAGTCTGTAAGGCAATGGGTTCCCCTTTTCTGAAAGCCTTCAGGATGAGGTGGAATAGCATTTCTTCAGTTCAAAATTGGAATCCTGCACCAAGCAGGGACTGTGTTTGATGTTGTAAATGGCCCCTTAAAACTCAATATTTTTATGAAAAACATTCCTTAAGGGAACTATAACCCTCAGCAAGTTCTATCCCTTTACGATTCAAGTTCCTCCTGAAGATAACAAAAAACGAAACAAAATTGAACAACGGCTTTCAAAAATGACTTCAGGTTATTGATGCTCATACAATAACAATCCTGGAAGTTTTATTCATAGCTGATAGTAGGTAGACAAGAGTGAAAGAAGAACCAAATCTCTGAGGAGCAGTCCAAAAAGCAAACATGGTCCACCACAGTCTCTAGAGATTTGGGCCAGACATTAAGTGGACAAAATGGTTTTGGACTGTACTACTCTGCACAGCAGATGGGGTTAATGACCAAATGACTCACAAACTGAGAAACACACATTTACAAGCAAACCCGCACGTATTAATGAATATATCAGAGAGAAGGGACAACCTGTAATTTTAGTACTTAAGTTGTCTAACCCAGAATCCTCCTGAATCTCTGAACTATGAGCTATGTGAAGAATAATGCATATATTTGTGAGTGTGCTCATGTGTATATATAGCATTTTAATTACCAAGCAACCTAATTTCTCTTTAGCCTCCCTTAAAAAAAAAAAAATTCAACGAAAAGTACCAGATTTATGTAATCCATAATGTTAACAATATGTTTGCTTCTAGGCTGACAATTTGTATGCAAATGAAACAACAGAGTTACAGCTTCTGCTCTCTTATAACCTCAGCTGTGTTGCTTTACTAGAGACTTTGGCAGTAAAGTGGGATGGTTTTGTCAGAATTGGCAACATTTTTAGAGAAGTAATTTGGACTCGAATTAAAATGACCTTCTGCACCATCAAGGGCAGGAGAAGAGGAGGTAACTGTGCAATCAGGGAGGGAAGAAACGAAAGTGTGGAAAAGCATAATTGGATGTACATACTTCATGTTCATTATGTGAAAAAGATAGCAGTGTGTTCAGTTGACTGTTTTGCAACAAGGAAAAGAAAGAGAAGCTATGGGCAGATAATTTGGAGCCCATCATTTTAATTATAATGGACATCTCAAGAGGATGACTTTAAGAATCCAGAGATTTCCGGTCAAACTCACATCCACTGGCAGATTTACACAGCTTGGTTGTCTCTGTCTGCACTGTCCAAATTGGGTTCTATCAGTCCAGGATCTCCTCCATTACTTTACAGATCCACTCTAGCAGAGTGCTAGAGCAGGCCAAAGAATAGCTGGTCCAGCATGCTGTGCCATACAGTGCCTTACAAGATGAATTCAAGAGTTCACAAGAAAAGCAGGATTGCTCCTTAGAAGCTGGAATTTAAGGTGGTCTGCTGATGAGTCTGGAGACAGTATACAGCATCAAGACTAGTGACCACTGATAATCCAACCCTGATTCAATTTGTCTTTGTGTGTGTGCCTTCAAGTCAGTCTTGACTCCTGGCAACTGTCTGGACTAGTTCCTGCAGTTCTCTTGGCAAGATTTCAAAAGTGTTTGGTCATTCCTTCATTCCTAGGGCTGAGAGAGAGGGACTGGCCCAAGGTCATGCAGCTGGCTTTGTGCCTAAGCTGGGAGTAGGACTTATGGTCTCCTGGTTTCTAGCCTGATGTGTTAACCACTACACCAAGCTGGCTGTCATCCATTTGTCTACTCCCATTTTAAAACTGAGAATTACTAACTCCAAGTCACTGAAAAAGCATCATGATCAAGTGGAAGTTTAAACCTGGCTCTCTCAGCTCTTAATCCAAACTTTAGTCACTAAACCACATTGGATCTTAAATGAAACTTGAGATCTTCGTCACGTAAAGTACAAGCATTGCCGTTAATGAATTGGCTTTTCATGCGGTGGTTTGGATTTACCCTAAGGAACTAAAAAGGTGATTTTGCAGTTTGCATAGGTGGAAGCTCTTCTGGCTAATTGTACGCGGACTACACAAAATGAAGCACTTTGAGCACTTAGCTTCACTTCATTCTAGGCCGGGCTACTTTCTTTCACAAAGGGAGCAGTGCTTTGTTTGAGATTTCATCAAAGTAACCAGTCCCTCAAGGGACTGTATGGGGTTATTAAGAGATAGACCCTGGAAACACTGCTAGTCTATCAAGTAGTTAAAATGTCAGACTGGGCCAGGGGCTGAATCCTTATTGGAAACAGAGCACATTGGATGACTTTGAGTCAGTCACTTTCTCAGCCCAAACCTTACACAGGGTTGTTGTTATGAGGATAAAATTGAAGGGAAGACATTCTTCCCATGTATATCAGCTTGAATAGGGGCATCTGTGGGGATGGGGGTGTTCAAGATGGGAGCTACAAGCATGTGATCAAAGCCCCACCACATTTTTTACTTGCATTGATCACACTGTCATAGCTGACATATGTCTTGACTTTTCTGACCCCACTGCAGGTGCCCTTGACTTTCATAGAAAAGATGGGATATAAATACAATCAATCAATCAATCAATCAATCAATCAATCAATCAATCAAATGTATTAGATGGGGGGAAGAGGAATCACTAAAGAATTTCAAAAGTTTTTAACCCTTGATAATGTTAAATAATATTGGTACCTATGCTTAAGAAATTATGCTCTCTGAGGTGTTTGCTGTTTTATCTAGACTTCCATTTAAGTCCTTGCTAGAAACACAGAGAGGTACAGGATAAATATAGCCAAGTTATGATACAGCAAATCAGTAATGATGATTACATTCATTTATTCCTGCAACACTGCCAAATTTTTTGCTGACACCTAGTGGCTGATAGCTGCAACTACCCTGGCATGAAACACCAATGGATAAGTTAATAAAGGAAAAATGTGGAGAGAACCTCAGCGACTAAACCATATTTGAGCTATAGCTCTATATAGCTTGGCTCATTAGGAGCCATGTTCAGAGAAACCTAGACAGACATAAATGTGTTGCTAAACTGGAGTGTAGGTACCAGCCCAACGTCCACAAGCACACCAGATTACCTTCTTATTTGCTAAAAAGTCATTTCTGAATTTCTCCTAAGGTCATATCTCATAACAACTAAAGCTGCACTAGCTTTCATTCAATTCTGGAAGGAAATATATTTAAAATAAGGGAAATAATCCTTGCAGAAACGATGAATGACGAATGTAAGAAGAGCCTTGCTGGATCTAACCATGGGACTTTCAGTCTAACATTCTGTTCGCAACGGACAATCACAACTTTTGGAAACCCCCAAGGAGACATAGGCAATAATAGGTCATTGTAAGAACAAACTTACAAAGTAAGAGAAAACTAGTGTAGGAACTAGGCCTACTATGAAATGTTAATTTTAGAAACGAGTGGCACATTAAGACTAGCCAGTTAAAGGTCTTATGAGCTATGATTGGTAACTGTATAATTGTTACTCTTCAAGGTACCACAAAACTGTGTATTATTATTTATCCGGGTAATATAGCATTTCCTCTCTAGATGGCCAACAATTAACATATCATAGTATTTGTAATGGGCACCATCTCCTCTAGTCTCAGGGTTAGGTACATTTTTGCACATCTTCCAAATTGAAGGCAATTTCCTTGGGAAGAAAATTTCACACACCATCGGCTGCGAGAACTAGGCCCTGGGTATTGAGTTAACTATATTAATATTCTCATCACCTCAAATCCGGGAGTCATTATTCACTCCATACCCTGGTACAGCTCCTGCGGAAGTCAAGGTGCTTTGATTAAGGACCACAAGACTAGCCCATTGCTTTTATCATAACATTAGTCATTTTTAGAGGGTTGGATCCTGCGCTGAGAGTTGTGTGGGCTCTTCTGAGGCCAGCAGAAGAGACCAATATCTGCAAAATTAGATTGTAAAAATGCAGATCAGCCTTCTAGCTGCATGGAAGTTAAATGAAATAGTATAGTCATTAAGCTTCTTGGGTTTTCGCCACAGAGATCTGCAGTTGAGTAGTCGGATTAAGAATATCAGCTGCTTTATAGAATCAGAGATATCGATGTTCTCTTTCTGAATAGCCCCACACGCACTCTTCTTCTTCGTAGATTCCTCTGCATAAAGACAGTGAGATTCCAAACAAGATGAGGAACACACCTAACATCTTTGGCAAGATAGAGCAGAATGGAAATTGCTTTCCAACTCCCATTTCTCCCCAAATAATCCTGTATCTGATGAATTGTCCCCTTTCAACAGCCGATGCTGGAACATCATTGGTAACTCAGTAGTGGATACAGAATCCAACTGTACTGTCCAGTCATACTTTGGTTAGATTCCTTTACTGCTTTATATTTATTCCTTTATTGATTTTTGAGAATTTTACATACAATGAAAGTCAAATCTAAAAAAAAGAAGAAGAAATCAAAAGGTGCAAGAACAGAAAAAGAAAAGAAAGAAATTAAAGTTATGAAATAGAAATATGACGACTTCCAACCTTCTCTTCAACAGATAATTACAATCTTATAATCCTCCATCCCTCCTTGATGTTATACAACTACTCCCTTCAACACCTCACTTAGTCCACATCTCTTTAATCCTCAAATCCATAAATCATGGTATCATTTTTTGTTGTTGTTGTTCTTTGAGCAAGAAGTCCATATGAAGTTTCTAATCTTTCAGGAAAGTCATACATTGGTTAGATTCCTACAACCCCTCTGACTTGGTTATTGAATTGAGCCATTTTCTGGGCTCTCACAATACATGAAACCTTTTACAAAAGGAATGATCATGCACACAGTGAATGGTGTTGGTTATTTAGACTTTATTTTAAAAAAAAAAGATGACTATTTAATGGACAACATAACATGGAAGCCAGAAAGTCAACAGAAACAGCTTTCTTGTATATCCTCCAAGAGTAATTTCTTGGGGTAGTCGTGCTTCTCTAGAAAGTATGGCTGAAGATGCTCTATCAGATCCTTTCCCTTACTTTGGAGAAGTCTTTACTGCCTTGTGTGAGGAACATGGCTTTCCCTGTTTTTTTCCCAGGCAGTAAAAAAGTTCTTTAAACTTTCAGGGCAGAAAGGGAAGAAAAGAGGACGCACTACTTTGTTACACGCAGGGGTTGGCTAAGAAAGTTGTTTAAAAATGCTCACCTTTCCCTGCAGCTTTTCACTCTCTTTTTAATTTGCTGTCCCTTCACAAATAAGAGAAATTCGAGAGAAGCAAACAGCTTTGCTACAACAGCGGCCATTGTACTCTGGTGGTAGGATGATCTTTTCACCTTGCCCTATCCAGCTGTGAGTATTATTCCCATGTGAAGCACACATCTACCATTTTTCTTCCACACTGACACCATTCCATGCTCTCCAGCAACCTAAATTTCTAAGAATTTCAGAAAGATAGTGGGGGTAATCTGTTTCTCAACCATGTTAAAAATGAAGAATGCTCCGACAATATGTAGATTTGCATTTTACAGTCCTTTACATCGGGGCTCCATCGTATCTATAAGGATAAAGTGATGTTTGATTTGGCTGTTCTGACGCAAAAGACATTCTTTTGGGAATAAGAATCACTTTTGTTACAGAAAACACTAATGTATGTTTAAAGTAGAAATAATAAAATGAATATCTATAACCCTGCACTTCCTGGGGGACAGTGCCTTGATTACAAAATGTGTTTAATAGGAAGAAAGGGCCCAGGATGGGATGTTTCAGTAAGATCTAATCAGTAATTCTCCACAACCCTGGGTCAATCTTTTGGTAAGGTAGCATCTTTACTAACAGCTCCTTGCTACTGGCATAATTGACAGTATTTTCAGTAGAAAGAGATCAGCACAAATGTAGTGATTAACCAAGAACAGTTCAGTGATCCACTTTTATAGGACCAACAATCCTGCAACATTCAGCCAATAATTCCCATGGAAATGCATAATGGGTGACTAGGAAAACATTTAGAATATAAATACAGGCTTATTGTTAGAAATAAATACAATTCCAGTTTGTTTTTTCAAAGCCAGTACAAAAAGAGGAGAAGAAGAAGCTGCAGTCACTGCATCTTAAGGTCACCCAGAGTTTTTCCAAACAGTTGGCGAATATTTCCCATTTTTCTTCTTCATTCCTTGGATGTCACACAGTAAACAGCTAGCACTAACAAAGTCAAATATTAATAACTACGAACCACACATCCCAAATCCTCTCTCCCACACCAGCAAAACCCACAGAAATTTACACTGACCAGAGTAAATAGAAAATAAAAGTCAAGCCACTTAAAAGACTGACATTTAGGGAGAGAACCAAATACCCTTTCAGTTTTCTAAATGGCCAAAGTTATCACATTGAACAGCAAATAAATACCCATATAAGAGCACTAACTGATTGCCTGGATAACAACAGAAAGAAACTACTGTCCAAACCTCTTAATAAAGCTATTATTAATAACAACAGTAACAATAACAACTGACTGCTCTGCACCCACTTATTGCCAAGCAGTTTAACAACATACTGCCAGCAGGTGAAATTGAAGATTGGTTAACATCTGGCAAAACCTACCTGATCATGAAAGATCCAGCAAAAGGGGCAGCACCAGCAACTACAGGCCAATTACCTGCCTGCCAACAACATTTAAATTGCTAACTGGTATGATAGCTGATACAGTCCAATAGCACCTAGTTGAAAACAAACTCTTTCCATCTGAGCAGAAAGGAAACTGCTCAAACAGCAGAGTGATCACAGATCAGCTCCTAACTGACAAGATGATTTTGGAAAACTGTGAGAGAAAAAAGACCAACTTGAATGTAGCTTGATTGATTACAAGAAGGCATTCAACTTCCTGCCACATGACTGGATAATCAAGTGCCTAAAAATAATAGGAGTCAGTAGAAATATCAGAAGCTTTGTGCAAAGATCAATGGCACAATGGAAGACACAGTTGCTGGTCCATGGTGATAGACTGGGAGAGGTTAACATCAAGAGAGGAATCTTTGAAGGAGACTCACTGTCACCACTACTGTTTCTCATGGCATTGGTTCCTCTGTCAATGATACTGAACAAGTCAGGCCATGGCTTTCAAATATCAAAAACATCTGCCAGGCTATCCCACTCCTTTACATGGATGATCTGAAGCTGTGGAAAAACACCAAGTGAAGTGAAATTGTTGCTCAACCCTGCCCAAATATACAGCCAAGATATTGCAATGGAGGTTGGGCTGGACAAATGTGCCACCCTTACCATCAACAGGGGAAAAATAGTGAAAACTGAAGGAATCAAGATGCCCAATGGAAATAACATCAAGAGTCTGGATGAAGAAGATCACTACAAATACCTGGGCATTCTTCAGGCTGAGAACATCAAGCACACTGAAGTCAAGAAGAAGATTAGTAGAGAATACATTGGAAGAGTGAAGAAGACTTTAAAGTCCAAATTCAGTGGTGGAAATATCATCAAGGCGATTAACCCCTGGGCAATTCCAGTCATTAGATATACAGCTGGAATAGTGGATTGGACTCAAGCTGAACTAGAAGCCCTGGATAGGAAGACCAGAAAAATACTGACAATGAATCATGCCCTTCATCCACGTAGTGATGTTGACAGACTCTACGTGCCAAGAGCATAGGTGGGCGTGGAATGTTAGAGAGAGAGAGTTGAAGAAGAATAAAGGGCATTGGAAGAATACCTGAAGGACAGTGAAGAAGAGGCACTGAAGCTAGTATACCATGAAGGCTTACTGAATACCAAAGAGACCAAACTGGCCTATAAGAAAGACCAAATGGAAAAGAGAAAAGAGAAATGGCAAGGCAAAGTATTACGTGGCCAGTACTTTGAACCAAACAAGCAAACAAACAAACAATCAGGGATAGCAGATAATAAGACCTGGCAATGGCTAAGAGCGGAAAGTTGAAGAAAGAGACAGGGTGGCTAATTCTGACTGCACAAGACCAAGCCTTTTAAGAACAAATGCACATAAAGCCAGAATTGGGAAGACAGCAACAGAGAGCAAATGCCGCCTCTGCAAAGAAGCTGAAGAAACAGTGGACCACCTAGTCAGCTGCTGCAAGAAGATCACACAGACTCACTACAAACAACAGCATGACAAAGTAGCAACAATGGTGCACTGGAATATCTGCAAGAAATACCACTTGCCTGCAAGCAAGAACTGGTGGGACCACAAAACAGACAAACAAACAAATAAATAATAGAAAATGAAGAAGCCAAAGTGTTCTGAGATTTTAGAATTCAAACAGACAAGCACCTGCCACACACACCCCAGACCTACAACTGTTGATAAGAAATACAAAAATGTCAGGATAGCAGACATTGCAATACCTGGAGACAGCAGAACAGAAGAGAAAGAACTTGAGAAAATCACAAAATAAAAAGACCTGCAAATAGAAGTAG
Source organism: Python bivittatus (assembly GCF_059951505.1). Lineage (NCBI taxonomy): Eukaryota > Metazoa > Chordata > Lepidosauria > Squamata > Pythonidae > Python > Python bivittatus. The sequence continues at coordinate 52,733,458 of NW_028277058.1, forward strand.
AATGACTGTGGCAAAAGAAAGCAAAGATAGTACCAATAGTAATAGGCGACTTGGGTGCAATCCCAAAACATCTGGAGCACCACTTGAACACCATCAGCATTGACAAAAATTACCATCAGTCAATTGCAAAAGGCAGCTTTACTTGGAACAGCTCACATCCTGTGATGATACTTTAACACCCTCAAACAACAGACACATGTATGGGTTCTTTTTTATATAGTCTGACTTTTTAATTAATTAATGTGGGTATTTATTTTTTTTAATTGTTTTCAGGTTTTACTCTGTGAGCAGCCCACCCTCTGGGGGAGATGGGTGGCATACAAATTTAATTAATAAACAAATAACATCTGCCTATCCCAGGTCCTTGGGAAGGACTTGATAGGTGAATAAAAATGCCAAATCTAGTCTAAACATCTGGCTGACTGTGTGACCAACCATCATCATCATCATCATCTCTGAATTAATTAATTTAAAATTTGTAAAGCTCTGTTTTGTCCAGGGAGAAATTCTTCAATATTAGAGCCAAACTGTGTTCTGAGAATTTGGAGACTGAAAATATCTGTGCACTTTTCTTCTTATAGAAGCATTTCTTCCTAGCAGCATTTTATAGACATAGCCCATGGCATGGGGCAGGAAGATCCCAACCCCTTGTTACTGGAACCTTGGCCTAATTCAGATCCTCCCTTCCAAATATTAAAGCTAGAAGTTGGCAACCTGGGTCCAGGGGAAACAATATGCCTACAGTCTTCCCCCTACTTGATACCCAGACTTCACAGAAGGTTGGTAAGACTCTAGCATTTATATATATATACGCCCAAACAGGATAACAAGATGCAGACATATATTTTAAAAATATATATATTTAAAAATATATATATATGAATGTTTTTGAGCCCTATATAGGCCCCTAGGCATCCTTAGAAAATTTTTTAAAATATATGTCTGCATCTTGTTATCCTGTTTGGGCGTAGGCTCACCTGTCCAAGAGACAAAGTATAAACTTTGCAAAGTTCAGGGGTACTCCTTCTCTACTGCAGAAATGGAAAATGCTTCTCTTGCAAGTCTATCTATCATCTATCCCTCAATTTAGCTATCTATTTTATATTTATAGCCTGCCTTTTGTCTCAAATCTCGAAACAGCTCATCTGGGGTTCTCACAGATGGCTAGAATCAGAGAGCTAGAAGGAGCTATTTAAGCCATGAAGTCCAAGGCGTGTTCCCTGAAGCTTTCGAGATAAAAGCATCTCGAAAGCTGTCCATCCACAAAGAGAAATCCACCACTTCCCCAAGTAATTGCTTGCACTGTTGAATCTTTCTTACAGTTAGGGATGTTTTTCTAATGCTCAACTAGAATCTGCATTTCTGAAACTTAAGACCATTGTAATTTGTGACCATTTTGAATTTTGTTTCTTTCTTCTAGAGCAGGGTTTCTCAACCTTAGCAATTTTAAGATATGTGAACTTCAACTCCCAGAATTCCTCAGCCAACATGGTTGGCTGGGGAATTCTAGGAGTTGAAGTCCACACATCTTAAAGTTGCTAAGGTTCAGAAACTCTGTTCTAGAGCATTAGTTAGCCCATCACAGAATCCATTGAACCTTGACTAATCATGGAAAAAAGCTCAGGAGAGTCAGACTGTGTTAGTACTTGGTTGGGAAACATCCAGGAAATAGAACTGCAGACTAAATGCAAATTTGGAGGGGGAGGGGAGAGAAGGCAATGGCAAACTACTTCTACATTGTTTCCAAGAAAATTACATGGACATGTAGTCACAAGGAGCTAGGCTTGATATGTTGAATTTTTTACTTTTACTTGCTCTATCCAGCATTAGTTTACTGTATCATCTGCAAATTAGTCTCCACCGCTTTGCACAAATCATTAATAAAAATGTTGAAGAGTACTGCATTCCAGACTGAACTATGTAGTACCCCAACTGATAACTCCCTTCAGTTTAATTAGGACCTATTCACAACTATCCTTTGGGTGCATCTTTTAAACTTGTCGTTCCACCTAAATCAGAATGTTTTGGAGTACTATCAAATTCTTGATAAATATTTTCAGCAGTTAAGATGAATTATGCCCATATCCTTTGCATAACCTGCTAAGGAAGTTACTTGACCCACCAATAAGATTAATCTGGCAGGTTTTGTTCCTGACAAATCCATGCATATTTACTGCATGGTTTTAAATTTATTTTACTATTATTTAATTTATAATATGCTGCTCCAACCGTCAACCAGCTCTGAGGTTAATGTGTTTACAGAGCAGTTGCTTTATGCTCTTCTTCTTCTTCTTCTTCTTCTTCTTCTTCTTCTTCTTCTTCTTCTTCTTCTTCTTCTTCTTCTTCTTCTTCTTCTTCTTCTTCTTCCTCTCCTCCTCCTCTTCTTCTTCTTCTCCTCCTCTTCGTCTCCTCCTCCTCCTCCCTCTCCCTCTCCAGACATGTGCCTTTCTCCACTGATATGACACTGTGCCAGTTCTCCAGGTTTTCTCAAACATAACAGATGAAGACTTGACCAGATCATCAGCAAGCCTTTATTCATTTCAGCCCTCATAGGGAAAACCTTCTGCAGGAAGTTAGATGGAGAAATGAACATTAGTCAAAAATCACCCAGTGACTTCTAAATTCAAATGGGTCTCTCCAAGTGTAGTTCAACATCTAAATCACTGTACTGCACTGACTCTCATTACACATTCTTAAGCTATTTTCTTGAAAGCTTGGAGGAGAATCTCAAGTCTGTGTGTTCCCTAGGAACCCTCAGTTAACTGATAGAAATATAACAAATGTGAATTCAGGGAAGAAAACCCAGGGAAGTGGAGACTAATTAGCCCAAGTTCAGCTCTGCACTCAATTTGGTGTCAAGTTGAAAAGCCAGATCAACACAGAGAGAAAAATCTGTTCTACGTTGAAAAAGGGGGGTTGGCATTTCCAAAATTAAGAGTATCAAAGGAACTCTAGTAAATGTTCTGAGTGCAAAATAGTAGAATGATAATCAGTTGCAAGGGGTGTTGCTTGCAAACACTGAGCTATAAACTACCCTAAAGACTGTTTGTGATAGATAATGTGTCTAATGGTGACAGTGCCACTTCATGGATGGAGTATTTTTCCTGCTGGGTTCTATGTAGCCAATTTGAAGTAGCTTGATTAGAATAACAATTCACAGCCAAAAGACATTTGCAAGTTTCCAAATGCCATTTCTGCATACTTGGGGTTTCTTTTGGTGAATGTAATAAAATCAGATATCAGGGGCTCATCCATCCATCCATCCATCCATCCATCCATCCATCCATCCATCCATCCATCGCTATTCAGAACACTTGAAGGAAGAAACTGGATCTGTTAACTCCATAGAGAGGTCATAAAATCATGGAGCTGGAAGGGGTCATTAAGGCCACTCAGCCCAACCTCCTGATCAATACAGGAATTCAAATTAAAACATGCCCAAGGATGGCTTTCTAGCCACCATTTGAACCCCTCCAATAAAGAGGAACCCATTATTTCTCTAGACAATTGGTTCCACTTCTGAATTTCTCTTATTGTTAGGAAGTTTTTCCTAGGATTCCATTAGAATCTGCCTTAATTATTTCTTAACCCCCTTCTTACGCCATCTTTCATATAACATTACTAATGGAGATTTACAACCCTACCTCAACATTTTCATTTCAAATTTTTACTGCTATTTCTTCTGAATAATCATTCCCAGATTTGCTGTGCATTTTTATTTAGTTAACCTAGAATGATGACCCTAGCAGTACAACTATTCATTCCCTTAACTAGAACCCCTAATTAGCTAAGATTCCTAAACTAGGAGCCCCCTTTTTTTTTAATTTTTACAATGTCTTAGAGAATCCTACATGAGGAGCTCTGGATAAGAACCGGAAACCTAAAGCAGTTCCAACCTATCACTGTCCCTAGGAAAGATTACAAGGAGAAGGACAAAGAAAGGGAAGAAATAGGGATGGAGAACCTCAAAACTTTTAAAGGATTAAAAATCCAAGTAAAAATCTAGCACTCTGGTCCTCACCCCATCACCTGTGGAAAGTGGGGAGAAGTCTGATGCTCCTCTCCAAAGAAGGTGCCAGTCCACAGTCTGACCAGGGATGCCATCTGACCCAAGAGAGGTAGAGATGCATGTTGCCTTCTCAGGAAATGGAACTACAGAGCTTTAATCATTATCATGGTTGCCATCTTGACTTTTTTTTTTTTTTTTAACATACCATGCGACTTTCCTGATTTGCTAAGTAGGATGGTAAGAACAGCCAGAATTGCCTCAAAATGAAAAGTAATTCCTGCAACCACAAAACTCAGTAACCACATAACTACTAGATGTTCTGGGTACTTCTCTGCCCATCTCTCTAGGGAGGTCCAGATTGGGGAGGACTTGCATAGCTCTGATCAAAGGAGAGTAATCTGTGGGGGTCCAAACTTCTTTTCTATGGCTTTCACAACACTGTCTGATGACAGTTGCCCACAATTTATCCTCTCTCTCTCTCTCTCTCTCTCTCTCTCTCTCTCTCTCTCTCTCTCTCACACACACACACACACACACACACACACCTGCTCATACCCACACAAAGTTCTGGGGTGTCATCTACTGTGCTTCATCATTGCACTCATCTGTCTTCCTGCTTGCTTCCCAAAAGGACCAAATGAAGATGCCTGCCACCAAATGTTGCTCACCTTTGGTCACCCCTGGTTAGTATTGCTTATAAATCTCTTTATTGTAATTTAATTCAATTGTAGCTCTAGTTTCACCAACGACACATACTTTCCTCTTTGTTTCTGGCTGGGGGCACTAAGTACAGCTGTTCTGGTACCTATAAAGTGTTAGCTATAACCCAACACCCAACAGAGTAAAAGGCATCATTCTGGCCAGTGCTTTGATTTTTTTTTTTTTGGTAAGGGGTTTAAATTAAAACAAAAATGAGCTAGTAGACTGGAATTGTTATTAGTGCTATTGTTATTGCTAGTAGTAATAGTATTTAAATTGCCGCTTTATTTAAATTCCTCTCTAACACTTTCCCCTCCTTTTCCAAACTTCTAAGTAGCACATTTTTATTTTGACCTTCAGTATCCCAAACTACAAAAGGAAGGACTTTCTCAGACGTTCTTTGAATACACTGCGCTGTTCTTTTAAGGAACCATCTGCTGATTTTTATCCTTAGGGATCAATGGTTTCCTCAGTTCCATAATCTGACAGACTGAACTAAAAGCAAAGGGTCCACATTTTTAGAGCAATGTTTTCTAACCTGAATAAGATGACAATATATAGATATGCCCCCCTCCAGACTCCCCAGTCCTAGGGAGAGCTTTAACAAGTCTTTCAACTTAAGTCACTCTATTTAGAAGAAATGAGATGGAAATGCACAGTAGAGAAACTCCATTATTATATCTTAGATTATGATAATACATGAAAGTCTCCAAACTTTGCAACTGAAAAAAAAATCTACAGAGTGCAAATATAACTTAAGCCCTATGTACAGCCTCCTTTTTATAAGAGGCTAATCAGTGGTCTTTTGCATTTTCAAATCAGATTTCTACAGAGATTTTTGTGGTGTGGAGGTTAAGCAGGACACATTTCTACCTGTTTTTCATTCTCTCTTGCAAGGACTTTTTCCAGCTTTCCAAATTTGGAATGTATGCCTGAGAGATGAGGCAAATGCTCTTTTCCATTTATCATTCAAGCAACAAAAGTTAGCCTTCAACTCCAGTATTTTTGGAATTAGGAAGTTGTGCTAGAAGAATGGTGGCCTCAGAACTGCCATTCACCTATGATGTAGCATGAGGTGGTGTTGTGATTTTATGTGGTGTGGTGTTGTGGTGAAGGTGTTGAATGGGAATAGAGAGATCCAGGCTTAAGTCCACTCTTAGTCACATCAGAGTAGTTGATGTGGGAATGAACTGAAGGGCAAAAATTAAGTTACATTTCATTCCATTTACTCATAGGCTTTGACTGTACTTTTTATTACCTCAGGATTGGCAACTAGAACTTCTTCTTCCTCTTCCTCTTCCTCTTCCTCTTCCTCTTCCTCTTCCTCTTCTACTTCTACTTCTTCTTCTTTTAAGCATTTTTGGATAGATCATTAAGAGTTTCTTGATTTGGTTGTCAACTGTTAACATCTTAGATCAACCCAAACACAAAAATTCTAGGGAATTCCTGGAAGCTTGGCATTCAGACAAATCAACCATCAGTAGACATATACTGGTAAAGCCCATTTACATCTATATACTGCTAAAAGTCTCATTGTGTTTATCTGTTTGTCTGTTCATACCCTCAGGTTAGCCCAAATAGTGCATTATACTGCAACAGTTTTTGAATCAAGGTACCTAAAATCTGCTAACTTAAAGAATGAGTAAAAAATCTGGCACCCATTATTCTTGTGGAATTGAAATTTCCATGATTTCAGACCAGTTTTATTTGCAAAGCTGTGGCTGTTGCAGCATCCGTGATTTCTTCCCCACAAGCAAAATCACTGGGGAAGATGTCAGGAAGTTGCAAGTTGCTCCCGCTCCCACTGCTTTTTTGCCCACCCGTGGTCATTCTGTTTATCTGTTTAGGTAAGTAAATATTGACTTATTACTGAAGTTTGTTTGCCACTACAATTATTTTTCTATTTATGATATATACTCTTCTTAGATGATCACGGGACTGTCCAGCACTGGGGTAAAAAAATACGGTCAGCCTAAAATTTAATGTTCATTCTGGTCACATCAGACTGCAATAGCTTTCTCTCAAAGGATGACCCAACGGGACACAGGGTTGTCTAATACTATTTAAAAGATACAATCCAAAGGCTAGGAAGGAAACAAACAGCCTAGAACAGATCCCCTCCAGCAGCCAACACTCAGGCAAGAAACAGCACCAGATAAGCAGTCAGGGAAGAAACAATGCTCTAATCAAGGAACATCAAGGAGGAAGCCACAGCCCCACCAAGCTACTATACAAAAACAGCCAGCAAACTCCACTCCCCCTCACGTTGCTGATGTTACCTAGCCTGGTCCCAAATGTCTGTTAAATGCAAAAGTGCATCACCACCACAATCTATGTTTCTTGTATTATGTCATATAAATCATTGCAGATGTCATAAAATTAAGGTAAAATTAGCATAAATTCAACTGTTTCATCTGAACGATTTTGGATGCAGCCTACTGGTTCATTACTTCAAGAGGAAGGAGAAATGTATCTGAAGTTCACTAACATCTTTACTGCCCAGAATCATGATTGCGAGATGGGTGGCTCTATAAATCGATATAACAAACAAACATGGGCCTGTTAAACTGAGATTTCATGGTATCTTTTCCCTTGTTTCCATTCCTTTGGAATCCTTTTTATTACCTCACTATTTCTGCCACATCTGGCCAATCAGAAGGTTTTGTATTGTCTGTCATATGCAGGGGTTTATCTTCCACCAATCTTTCAGTGCTAAAAGAGGATTCCTGGAACTGTTCTCAGCATGCAGGCCCAGAAGTTTATTAAGTTCATTAAACTCTTAGTAAAAACCTCTGTATCCTTGCTGGGACCCCTCAGTGCTTTTGAAGTATTGCTTAAGTCAGAGTTCTACAACCTAAAAGTTCCAAGGCCACAAATATGTGTAGCCCACAAAGGCTACCCAAAGTTGTTCTTAGACTATAATGTATAATGCAGCCAAAGGAGGTCATTATTAAATCCATGACTGAAGACTTATTTGTATTAATTATATTTACTTTTAATTTAATGCGAATGCATTGGTATTTAATGTTTATCCTGGGTACACCCGCCCATTGCTTGTAAAATTGGCACATCTTTCAAAGGTCAAATGAGGACCTTGGCCCAGAAAAAATAGTGCACCCCTGACATAGTCCTCTGGATCCCAAGAGGGTGTTTTGAGTGTCTATTTTGACATATTTTCTGGAACTCTGCTAAAAGACACTGAGAAAAAAAAAAAAATAAGACTGAAACCCTGAGTAGGATTTTGGGTTCATTCTATATCAGTATCTAAAGGGTCAGCTTAATTTTCTGATTACTTTTCTCCCTATCAAAAAATTATAGACTTTTGGATCTAGGAAGGACAGAAGGACATGGGGGAAGAGGAATCGGTATGGCATTTTTTGCAGTTACTGAACACCAGTAAATGCTAACAAAACATTAGATATTTTGTTGACTGCACTGAGAGTTCAGAAAAAGTCAAATGAAAATGAAATGATCCTGTGGGAAATTACATTTTTATTGGGAAAACGTTTCTGCCTTTACAGTTCTTGAACATTCTTGACCAGTTTAAGTCCCTGTCTCTTACACTTAGAAAGAAACTAAATGGGGCTAAAAGACTTTAGGCCTCAGGAGTTTCTCACTGCCCTATACCTCTCTGTTTTTCAGATGTTTAAGGGTAAATCCATATGACTGAGAATAGAATTGATCTGAAATTTCTCACAGGAGAACATTGTGCTCAAAATGAGGTAAGAGTTGTAAAATTAAGGCACCTTCCTATTCAGATAAGGTTAATGTGGAGGGGCCTACCATTGATAATATTTGAGGATTCCCTTGCTCACAAATTTATCTGTATTTTAACATCTCTGGTCCATTTTTTCCTATCTGTCTCATGAACATGGGGGGGTGGAGGCGGGGAATGGGATTCCTCTTTCTCAGAATTTTGTTTCTTGAGTATGGGTAAAATAGAGGTTGAACAATGGGAAGATCCAGAAACAAAATCCATTTCATAATTTATTAAATTTTCAGGTCTATACCATACAAATTCTTTTACTAGTACCTCTCATTCAGCCTGATTAAATTGAAATTGTTTTCTAAATTTCTTGTAAAGGAGAGGAGTAGTTTGATGAAATTCCAATGGATGAGGTAGAACATTCTCTCTCTCTCTCTTTAATTGTTTCTCCAATTGTTTCTGCCTGCCCAGTACATTCCAGCATAGTCGGTTTGCTCAAGGTCCCCTCCATTAAATGTTGCCATCTTGCGTGACCTAGGAAGCGTGCCTCCTCTGTTGCGGCCCCCATCCTCTGGAACAGCATCCACCCAGAGGTCAGGATGGCTCTTTCTCTCCTGGGGTTCTGGAAAACTCTTAAAACCTGGCTCTGGTCCCAGGGCTGGGGTTGATGTTTATTATTTGTTGTTTAATGGCCCCTGTTTCATTTTGTGGATTTTGTTAGTACAGCATTTTAGGCTGGGCTGCTTGTTGACTTAATATTTTTAGCTGTTTCTATGTCTTTTTTGGTTTTGTGTGCCACCCAAAGTCCACTGGAGTTGGGCAGCCAATCAATTTAAATAAATAAATAAATAAATAAATTTAATATCTTTATTTTTGTAACAAAACAATATTTAATCTTAACAAAATGTCATTTAAAAAAAATAAAAATGCAAACTAAAAATAAAAACAAAGAAGGAAAAGAGAAAAAAAAATCTATCTTATATTTTACACTTATCAGTAGTCCACTGGATTACCAATGAATTCACTACTATAATAGAAACGATACAAGATATTACTGTAAGGTATCACAGAACCTCGGCCATAAGAACACATATTGCTGCATCCTTTGATTGGTAGAAAATGTTGCCTTTTCTGAAACAGATAGATCACACATTTGTGACAACCATTACTTGATATCTGGAATAATATCACTGAGATGGAGCATTCAAAGCTTTTGCAGGCTTAAGGTAGGTTTAATGATGAAAGTAGGGTCATGCATCACAGTGTAAGCGCCAGCCGTTTGGTGTGGGAATTGTGATGTTGCATCCGTGTATGAAAGGGGCAGAGCTGCTGTCATGCTAGTACAATGGTGCTTTCAATAGATTCATGAAAGCATAGGATCCTGCAGACATCATTGGGCATTCTTGCACTTTCTTGCTTACAGGACAGGCCAAGGGTTGTGCGTTAATAACCCATTTTTCACTGTATCTCTCTATCTCCACATTCCTCTCCAATGGTTTGGGGTCTTTTTTGCTCCCCATGCTTCCATTAAATCCCAAGGAAACTACTGGAGAACCCTACTCTTGAGAAATTGTTGGAGAATTTCTCATTCCCTTGGAGATATACATAGAAATTGTCCACCTAAGCTCTTCGGTGCACAACTTTATTGGGGGATTGTGAAAGGCCATTAGCTTTCAAGGGGTAACGTTAGGAGAGGCTTTCTTTCCCCTCTTTCAAAGACGTCTCTCGCCTCTCTCATAACAATGCTATGTTTCATACTTGTGTAATTCAAGGCACATTCTGCTTGGAAGGGCTGTGATGACAAACCTGATATGCAGCTTCTATATATCACTTTGAGTAGTCTAAGTTACCCCCAGAATCCATTCTGCCACTGATGAATGGAAGAGGTATCCAAAAGCGTGACTTTGTGCATCCCTTATTTAAATAGTGTAAGAGGGACTTCTGAAATTAGATCAAAAGCTGAATGTGTGTCTAGGACTCCCCAAAATGGAGGATTGTGGGAGATTTCTCTCCATATTTTAACATTCCTTATGTTAAGGATAAAAAGATGGTTTATGGTTAGTTCAGATTGTTACGTGTTTGTTCGTTTGGGGGGAAAGAGGTGTTATTTTTTAATTTAAAAAATTACAAAATACTAGCATAAACCTAAGTAACAAGTCCATTTTGGTACAATACACAATTTCACTCCTGTAGAAATCAGAAACATTCTCAGCTTTGATCTTTACTTTTCCAGAAAAACAGGACTCTTCTTATTGTTTATTACCATTCAATGGAACAGAGGTTGTGAATGAAAATCCCAACATCTGGAGTCTCAATTCAACAGCTGTCCTTGTCGCCTTTCCCTTCCATGGATTGTAGAGACAATTTCCTAGTCCAGAGAAGGGGAAATCAGGCCTATTGATATCCAAAGAACTGTCAGGATAAATTTTCCATTACTTTCCCCACTGCGCCAGGTCAAGCTAACAATTCATTACTATTATTAACATTGTTGTCCACTTCGGATTCTGTCATTGCTTTTCCTCTGTGGACCTCTGGTATATGTGTAGCGCTTCAGATGATATTGATTCTTATCCCTGACTGTAAATTTTTAAAGAGGAGCGTAATGAATTATAAATAATAATACCTTCTTCATACATAAATAGGGTAATTTATTTGTGAAAGAGACCATTCATTCCAGGCTGAAGTATATGCCTGTCAGCAAGGATAAGTTGATGGAAATAGCAAATAAAGGGATAAAGGAAGAATGTTATTTTGTTTTCTGTTTCAAGCAAATTGGCCAAATTCACAGTTCCTAGACTAATATGCCAGTCAGGAAAGAACTCCACTTTAATTTGTGTACTTCTCCTAATTTTTCGATAATCTAGTTCTTGGTTCACAGATTGCTTATAAAAATAGGCTAATGAATGAATGTGGCACATACAAATGTGTGTAATGGAGAAGGGGAAGGCAATGTTTGAAAATAAATGTGAATTTTCATGTCTTTTTAGTTTCCTTTTCTTTTTGACAGATTGATGGAGAAGGTAGACCAAACTGGCTTACAAGAGAATGTTATGGCTCTGCAGTGCTTCAATTTTGATTTCAAATTGAACACAGGGTGCAAATGTACTTAGTGACTGCAACTCTTTAAAACAGCTGTGTCTTTTCCTATGATCACTGGCATCTGCAGAGGTCAGACATGTGATCTTAGGAAAAGATACAGTCCTTTTTAAAAGCTGGACTCACAGACTACATTCACATTCAGAATCATCTTTTCTGAATTATTTCCAAAGCACTGCAGAGCCATACTGAATATATCAGATGATAACATGGAGTGGAAAGAGATTAATGTATGTATCCTTAGTCTGGTAGGGCTAAACAAGACTGTGCCAAAAACTAGGCTGCTATGAATCAGGGCAAATATTTTTTTATATTATTATTATTATTATGGTACCTTCGAGTCAGTTTTTGACTTCTGGCGACTGCCTGGACAAGTCCCTGAAATTTTCTTGGCAAGATTTCAGAAATGGTTTGCCACTGCCTCCTTCCTAGGGCTGAGAGAGAGTGACTGGCCCAAGGTCACCCAGCTGGCTTTGTGCTTAAAACGGAACTACAACTCACAGCCTCCCAGTTTCTAGCCTGGTGCCTTAACCACTACACCAAACTGGCTCACTGGGCAAATAATATTGGATTCTAATATAACTCTGTGTGTTTCTCATCCAAGAATCTATGCCAGTTTACTTCAAAAACTAACATTTGTATAGGCTTTCTAAAAGTACTGCTATTGCTACCCAAAGCCAATTCTAGAAAAAAAGCTGGATTAACTATTGAATTGGATATTCTGAGAGCTCACCCTTTCAAAGTTCAAAGTGATTAGAATGCTCTGGCAGTGAAAGAGTGACAGCAATCAACAAGTGAGTGTATGTGTGTTTAGGTGCACAGAGGACTAAGGGGTTGAATATAGCATGCTCCTTCTCAGTTTTTCTTACCCCATTGTATGCACAAGCATCTGGACACACATATCCACTTCTCTCTTGCAGAGTTGAGAACTTTCCTTAAGAACCTTTCCCCTTCCAAGCTCAGTTTCAGAATGGAACTGCAAGATCCGAGAATGGTTATACTAGTTCTGGTTCTGAATTTAAGCGGTTCTAAGTCTAGCTGCCTAGAGGGGGTATTTATGGCCCACTCAAGCATTAGGCAGGGCGAGATAGTAGACATCTCAAGCAGGTTATGATGGGAAGGAGATTGATTGTATTTATTACACAGCCTGCCTTGCAACCTGGAATAACGTGCCCAGTTTTGGTCAGCACAATACAAGAAAGGAACTGGAAGGACTGGAATGAGTTCAGAGAAGAGCAACAGAGATGGTGAGGGACTTGGAAGGTAAATCTTATGAAAAATGATTAAAAGAACTGGATATGTTTAGCTTAAAGAAGGGAAGGCCAAGGGGAGACATTAAAGCAAGGAAGAGAGGATACATTTATTGAGGATCCCAAGAACAGGACAAGAACCAGTAGGTGGAAGCTTTACAGAGTGATATTCAGCCTTGAAATATGGAGTAATTTCCTGATCATGGGTATTATTAAGCAGTGGGACACCCTACCTCCTGGAGTTATGGGTGTTCCATCACTGATTTTCAAACAAAGGTTGAATAGCCATTTGTCTGGTCTGAGGATTCCTCCCTGAGCAGTGTTGGCTTGAAGACCTCCAAGGTCCCTCCTGACTATGATTCTATAGTTCTATGATTCAATGATCCTCTACTCTAGTTGGCTGCCTGTAGGTGAGGGCTCTATCCCTTTGCTAATATTAAAATAAAATTCAGCTTCCATTGCCAGCCTTAACAGCGTCCTGAAGTGTAATTGCACTGACAACTGTCTCTGCAAATGGATATTGCTTATACAAGGCACCTACAAATATTTATTTATTTATTACACTTATATCCCACTGTAATCCAGTTAAGGACTTTCAGCAGTTGACACAGACATGCACAATTAAAATATCCATGGTAAAAACTAAAACAGTAGAAAAAACAAATAAATAAATAAATGACAATAAATGGCCCCAAATACTCTACGAAAGAACTCTGCAGAAGGCAGTTAGGAAGGGAACCAATGTGTCAGACCTAAGATTATTTAGGATAAGTCCGTTGTTGCCACAGAGGCCTACTGGTCCCCAAGGCATGGAAGTTGATGTTCTCCAGCACTAACATGCATGGGGGTTTCTACCACTGGTCCAGAAACCAGGTCCAGGAGTCCAAGGAGAAATGCTGACAGGCAGCAGGGCACTATATACCAGCAGAATTCCTAGCTTGTCCCTACAGTCCAATCTAACATATAGGCATTTACTGTATAACCTACTATCCCAGGAACAGTGACCGTGGTTAATGTAAAGTCTAACAAACAAACAAACAAAAACAGTGCTACCCTTCTTCCATGGGCCTTGTCCCAATGTTGGTACATGACCTAAAATCTGGGAGGGAGTTTGCATTGCCAACCCCAGCCAGCCATGTCTTGGTTTTACATACAGGTCTCCCTGTATGTTTAGCACCAAGCCATATAGGCCTTGAAGTTATGAGCATGGACCATTTGGCCACCTGGGCTCTAGGATGGGGTTACCTGGTCAGAAGTGAAGATCACCATCCAATTGAAGGTATTTCTTCCTCTGGAATGGCTCATCTGATATCCCCCACCACCTCTCTCTCAGCTCAACACTATCAGTATACAATTACTCTGCTCCCCACACCATAGATACATATTTCTTTGCTCCCTCCTGTCTATCTAACCAAGCTCTTTTCCAACATTTCACAATCCACTCACATGTGACTTGCTTCTTGGCAATGACTGTGGTCATTCCCCACATATCTCACTTGCTCATCAACTTTCTATATATTCTACCACATCAATTTAGAGACCACCACACTAACACCGAAAGCGTCCGCTTCATCTCCCTTCTCCCTAGTCTCTCGCAACAAAGTGAGGGGGCCTCCCCTCACTGCACTGCCTCTTCGCCCACCTGAGGCAGCTGACCACACCCAAACAGGCTCATGCCTTCTGCTATGGTTAGTTCCTGATCTGGTGGAGACAAGCGCTTTCAGTATTAATGCAACAGGTAATATAACCATCAACAGCATAATCAGAATGCAGTGGCAGAGGTATAATTCCAGACTCCCCCTGGCATCAGCCCTCTCAGCCTGGCCTGGCCAGATAGGACTTTAATACACCCTTCCCCCCTAGAACTGGACTCCAACAGCCACTCTTTCAAACTCCCACCCAGGCAGAAAGATGCGAATGACCTTTGCCAGGGGTTCTTTTCCCACCCACCACTGAGGACAGAGAAGCTAGCATTGGGTTCTGGATGAGTCAGAATCTCTTCTACCAAGCAGCTCTATATCTTCATCACAGGCTGGTGAGCAAAATCCTATCTTCCTCCAAAACTGTCTCACATCTTATGCAGAACAGCTGGAACGGTGAAAGTCATCATCCAAGGTTCACATTCTCTGTAGGATCTCACTACCTCTCTTAAATATATGGTTAAAACCCTGATATTAGGTTATTTAAAACCATTTCTGACTCTCTGCCCACAACGATATCATTTGTTATTCTTCTTTCTCTCTTCCTCTCCTGTCCTCTAGACCTGTCACCCATTTCATTTAAAAACTTAGCTCCCTTTTAATGAATGAATTGGCATTTCATATTAGCTTATTAGCCTATAAAGCCAAATGCAGACTCAATAACATTAACGGTAATTTCTCATAAAGAGATATTATCGATTGCATTGCTACCTGTAAGCACTGGAAACGGCAGCCTGCGCACTGAGCCTTCCACATCTGGAGCCTGAAGAATTAAAGAAAAATTAAATTTGACAGCAGTAAATTCGCAGGCACAATCGAGGCGCCAATTTATATGCAAAACGAAATGCTTTATGAAAATTTCCTCTATTTTCTCACGGAGATTTGAGGGAGGGAGGGGGAAAGAGAGAGATTTCACTAGATGCAGCTTCTTCTTCTTCTAATATCCTTCTACCTTAAATATTATATCGCCGCTACTGCCGACTCTCTTTGATGTATAAATAATCACGTTAAATTATATGCAGCAAGACGACTCGTTGCTCTGCCATTCTTATTTTACAAAGTAATTTCTACCCTAGAGGGTCAAATTTCCCTGACAAATTCTTAATTACTATGTTGCAACAGAAGCAGAATCTATTTGTGCATAAATCCTGAACAGTCCCATGTGGTAAGTAACTAATATTACCAACCATTTCACTTGGCCTGCTCACTGAACTCCATAATTAGATAATACTTTTGATGATGGTACATTTGAAGTCTTAATCCATTTAATTTTTTATGAGATTTTTTTATTTTAATAGGGATGTGTTAGTGACCGCTGCCTATTTAAAAAATCATTAAAATTCTGTCCACAGCAGTAATAAAGATTAAAGATTACTAATATGGCATTCATAACCTTGGTGGTTTTCTCGAAGTCCAGGGCTTAAGGTAAATGGTAAAGGTCATTTAATATGTTAGTCCCTAATTATAAACCTGGATAATAGGTTCCTTTTCTAATTATCCTGTGGGTCTGTAGGTGGGTGGGTGGGTGGGTCTATCTGTGTATATATTCTATATTTCTAATTCAGATTATTTGCTATAGGGAGAAGGGGGAACTAGTGATATATAAGGCACTCAGCACTAATGAAAATAAGTAATGCCCAATGATTAACTGGATAAAAGTGTATGTTTGAATGTGGCAATGTCTTGCCTTGAAGCGCCTTACAAAAGATTCAGCCTCCGTTTGCTGGGAGAAAATGAAGGGGAAAAGGTCACTGGAAAGATTAATACCTTTTAAGCGTAATACCAAACATTGACAAATAAGATGAAGGCTTTTTCTGCAAAGGTGCTGAAATCAGACAAGGAACAAGTGGAGACCAACAAGAAAAAGGAAAAGACAGAATTCAGGGATATTTCAAAGATGCACGGCTGGTTTATTTTTTGCAATCGGAAAACAACTGCATGCCGAACTAGGAGCTGGGGGCCAGTCAAGGTTGTGACTGCTCTTCTTCTTGTTGTTATTTAGTAGCACTGTGCCGTGTGCTATCACATGGGTCCTGCACTTGATGAAATAAGGAAGAACTAATTCCTGTCCAAAGGATTTACAGTCTAAAATTAGACTGTAAATTCAATAGAGAACCCCTCCCGCCCCTCCTCCCCAAAAAACAGAAGGAAGAGAGAGTGATTGTGGTATAAACAGCAAACCTCTGTGCAGTTGTTTCAGTTTTGTGGTTTAAGTTTAAGGTGAGGAGGTGGAGAAGGTAGCAAAATCCCACAATTAAGTCATCCATTGGTCCTAGGATCTACCCCAATCATTCAGAAGATGGCGCACGTGTTCAAGTTGGCATCATCACACAGGCCCTGACCAAAAGCAGGGGATGGTGGAAGAAGCATACAAACAAAGTCTAAGAATTAAGCTCGATGTTCTAGCCTTGCAGTGTCGGTAGACTGAATGTGTTTGTCAGGGACAGGGGTAATCGGCCTCAGATTTCAGCTAACATTCAGAAACCAAGAAAACAATAGTTCTCTCTGGTTCTGGAACCCATAAAGCATCATGACAGTTTTTCCCACTGAGACCAAATCACACACCCAGTATTGGGGAGAAGAGATAGCTACTTAGGGAATGTGCTTGTCCCTACTGTCTGTATCTCTAAATTTTTTTGGGTGTCATACCTAGGTACAAACTCCACTGAAAATGCACCCCCTTAGACCATTCCAGTTCCACTGTATTCAAAGCAACCCTTTAAACTCTATTCAGAATTTTTGTCCCTCTTAAATCTGTTTGGCCTCTAAATCTTCCCTATTTGCCACTCCAAATCTGGCAGATAATCTGAAATTGTTGTTATTGTTGTTGCTGTTATCCTATATATTTTTTGCCCACTGAGAGTTGCATGATGGCAGTACTTTAAAAATAATTCAACATCTAATAAAATAAATAAGACACGTTCGTCCCGTCTTTTACAATGGTTTTCCTGCTAGCACGGTATTTGATTTGGGGATTGTATTTCACTGGTGACTAGCTATTTTTTCATTTACATTTACATGATTTACATTTAGCTCCAAAGATTTCCTTATTTGATATATCTGATTGAGTAAAATGTGTAAACTTTGCCTGTTATTTGTTAATAGAGCCATATCATCTTTATAACCTAATCTTTGGATGCATGAAGCATTTTTGTTAAGTGAGAAACATTTCCCACATGTTACTGCTACAATATCCTTTTACAGTTGCAGCTAATTTCCACAGCTGCTGCTTCTCCTCCTTCTCCTTCTCCTTCTCCTTCTCCTTCTCCTTCTCCTTCTCCTTCTCCTTCTCCTTCTCCTTCTCCTTCGACAGAGCTTATATTACAGCTAACCATTAAATCTACGGCCATTCCACCATCTGCCATTCAGTGGTTATGCTTGGAAGCTTAACGCTTGGCCTCGAGAAATATGTGCAAGGCATTCCTATGCAAGATACGAACCCTGTGAATGGCATTAAGGGCCCTGTTATTCAGCTCCATAGTTTGCCTTTTCCTATAACCACTTTTAACAAACAAACAAACAAAAAAATGACTGAGTAGGACTGTGTGAATCACGAACTCTCAATTGGCACAGGGCTTATAAGCAAGAAGTGATTTTAAACCACAGAGTCAATTAGAAATAGTTGAGAACTCCTGTCTCATATTAGGTTGACTTCAAAATAAACATAGTATTTCTGCAACTGGAAGATGACAACCAGTGGAATCTGCAGGCGGGAGACAAATGGGTCAGTTGTGAAAGCAGTGATTGCCCCACAAGGCCCATCCCCTTTTGCCTGTGCATTGTGGCATTGCTCACAGGTCAAGATGGGGTGGAGTTTATAGCTTGAGGACTAAAGTCCTAGGGCCCTGCCCTTGGTGGCAACATCACTCAGCCTTCCTTTTCCACAACTTGCCACTGGAAATGGATTCAGATGAAATGAAAAGGAGATGACGATAAAAAAATGGTTTTCCAAGAGAAATCTGAGCCAAAGAAGAATGTTAAGGTTGTAATACTCATTTGAATTGAGTATTATAAAGCACAGAAGAATGAATGCCATTGCTATTGTTGGGAAGGAGAGCAGATAGCAAAAAAAATCACAAATAACCTTGGGAAGGATGCTGGGGAATATTTCAGAACACTTGAAGAGATTCCTCTCTGAGAACCCAAATATGAATGTTCAGACATTTCACATTTATATACTGATTTTTATATTTTATATTGTATTCATGGCCATTTCTAGGGAAGGGTAATGCCACCAATTTGAATGAATTGCCAGAACTCTTAATACACGCATACTTATTCCCAGTCAGTTTCCACTTCAACCGCAGCTCATTCTCTTTTTATATGTTTAGCATGGGATGAATCATTTCATCTTCATTGGAAGAAGTGTGAATGGCTCACCCCCCCCCCATATATACACATACATACATACATACATACATACATACCTGTATATGCATGTAAGTGCACACACAAACAGGCACGTACCCACTGCTTCAATTTAAAATCAGGAAAATCGGTGTGCCCAGTGAAACTACAGCTTCAAGGTGCTGCAGAAAACTGTACATGAAGTTCCTGATTAGGAACAAACCAATAATAAATTTCAAGGCGTTATTTTCCCCACCAAAGCTAATGTTTATGTTTTCATGATAACATGATCATCTGTCTGAATCCCAATTCTAGGAGTTCAAAAAGAAGGTCTCCGTGAATGTAAGATCATCTAAAGAAAGGGATATTAAAACAAATGACAAACATTTATATTTTTTACATAATGTATAAAAATGCTGTGCTGTGCCCAGCTAACTCCATCTGAATCATGTCCCGAAGTTCCTTTCCCCAATAAATGTGCATATGTGTGGGTATATTTGTATATTTGTGTACACCTATGTGCGCTCATATATATTCACTGGCCAAAGGCCACATTCATGAAAGGAGTAGGATCAGAAGAAAATATGAATTCATATTCATTGAATTAACAAGTGCTGATTTTAGATGTTTGTCTGCAAAATAGACATTTGTAGAAATAATTGATTCCCATCAGCACAGACACAGGCAAAGCATTCTCTTTCACTCATATACATATATGCAAATGCTCACATATTCCTCTCTCCTTTTAGCAGAAGCAGCAGGAAGGAAGTAAAGAGATCAAAGATGAGAGTGAAGAGAGTAATGAACTGAAGAGGGAAGATAAGAGAAAAACTCAACAGAGGCAGCCGTGCCAGTTAGTATATATCTAAACAAGCTTACTCTATAGTAACTTCCACTGAGTTCAATGGTTCTTATGCCCAGGTAGGTCTACATAGAACTTCTAGTCTTTGTCAGTCTTGGGGACACCTTGCTGTTTTCTGCTCCTGTACTAGAGCAGGATTTTGTGCTAGCAATCAGCCCCCTCTTTGTTGCTCTCCACCTGTAAAGAATGATGGTTTACAAGGGTGCAGAAAAGTGGGGAAGTCACTGAACATGTCTTTTGTCTGAGAGGGAGATTCCTTAAAAAATGTACTGAATCCATAGATAGAACAGGTTCCCCTCCCATGGATTCAATGTACTTCCCTTAAATCTTAATTAACAGCGAGACCCAAGCCATGGCAGGTGGCATTTCTCCCTTTCTTTCTTCTGTTCTAGTGACTTGCTGGCATTATTTGCAAAACATTATTTGCAAGAGAGCCAGTTTGGTATAGTGGTTAAGACGTTGGCCTAGAAACCAGGAGACCGTGAGTTCTAGTCCTGCCTTAGGCATGAAAATCAGCTGGGTGACTTTGGGCCAGTCATTCTCTCTCAGCCCAACTCTCTTCACAGGGTTGTGGTTGTGGGGAAAATAGGAGAAGAAAAGAGTATTAGATATGTTCACTGCCTTAAGTTGTATATGAAAAAAACCCTCAATACCTTCACTACCCACCCATCCTTGACTTTCAATAGTGCCTTCTTTTATTCCATAAATAGGTCACTCTCTATTTATAGAATAAAAGTGTGTGTACACACACACACACACACACACACACACACATAAAAGTCTATCCCAACTTTCCTGCAAGGTCCTCTAGATGGTATATGAATCTCTCACTCCCTTCCCATCTTCAAAGCAAACATGTGATATTGTTTATCCTGGGACACAGCAATGGCTCAAAAATCACCCCAGAGCTCTGATGTTAAATAGGGCTTTGAACCCAGATCCCATCTTTCTCATTTAATATTTAACAATGTGTTATATTAATTTTCAGTGGTTACAATAGTTGCTTCAGAGGGATAGGTGGGTCATGAGGAAACGTATAGGTGGAGTTATTGGGGCTGCTGGGAGGGGAGTTTATGTCACACCTGGTCTGCTAATGAGAGATGGATCATTTCTCTCACTTGATCCTTGGATATTTTGTGTTGAAGTATGTGTTCAGCTATTCTCAACTGGGTATTCTGTAGTACAGCAAGTCAGAGGAAGGGGTGAAGAGGTGATCACAGCCATAAGAACAATATCTCCCTTATCAGGACGCCTTTGAGAAAGACATATGGTTCATGTTAAGAGCGTGTATTTCAGTCTTGGAACCAGGGATAGGTTGGGGATTCTATTAGCATTCTGCCCACCCCACTGCCTAAGGCAATCCCTGAATAAGCTGACAGTGTTGATCTCAGAATTGGAATTGGAGGTCTCTAGGCTGGAGGAGTCCAATGATCTGGGGCTGGTTTGTTCTGAAGTGGCTCAAGAACATATAGCGGCCATGACAATGAAAGGCCTATCCTAATAGACCACATGATGCAGATCACACATTCATTTTGGCATTTTGTTCCAATCAGGGATGTGTTCCATAGGTGAGAACAGTAGTTTTCCCATTAACATGGATCAATTAACACCTGGTTAAGCTTTGATCACATCTTATCTCTGTGAAGGCAGTGGACTTGTTAG
Organism: Python bivittatus; assembly: GCF_059951505.1. NCBI lineage: Eukaryota > Metazoa > Chordata > Lepidosauria > Squamata > Pythonidae > Python > Python bivittatus. The sequence goes on from NW_028277058.1 coordinate 52,754,789, forward strand.
AAAAGTCTGCCCAAAAAGGTTATTGGATTTAGTTGGATTCCAAGAGGACTTGAAAGAGTTTGTGGCTGGGCTGTAGCAATTCTATAGATTTCATGGGTAGTACCATCAGAATACAGTATTTGTTAGGGCAGTCAACACAATTGGCCCTAGATGCTCTCTCCAACATGCTTTGAGGATGGCCCCATGATAACCAGGTGAACCATGGGAGTTTATTATTGACTGCATGCAGACATTCCATGGAGTTATGCATATCCTGAAAACTTCATAGAGAAATAATTCTGGGTCTAATCAGGATGCTGTTGACACTCAACTCAGAAGAAGAAGAAGAAGAAGAAGAAGAAGAAGAAGAAGAAGAAGAAGAAGAAGAAGAAGAAGAAGAAGAAGAAGAAGAAGAAGAAGAAGAAGAAGAAGAAGAAGAAGAAGAAGAAGAAGAAGAAGAAGAAGAAGACCCGATAAATAAGTCATCAAAGAAATACATAAACAATCTAAACAAGCAAACAAACAAAACCTGTCTTGAACTTTCTTAAGAAAAATGGCAGTAGAAGCTCTCCCAACTTCTACTGTGAGAAGACTGCACAGCTCCAGTAAAAATCTACACAGAGGTTATTCTTCTTACATGCTGAAAAAGTGAAAAACCAAGAGTGGGGAACCTCCAGCCTTCCAGAAGTTGTTGAACTTTGCCACAAGAGATGGTGCTACTGGACTTTATAATTCAAGAAAATCTGATGGCTGTAAATTTCCCAATCTGGCAGGGAAAGTCAAACAAAAAGCACCCTTGGAATTCTGAGAATATGCAATGGATGTTCTCATAAACTACTTTCTGTACTGTGTGCAGCCAGTCACAAAAACTACTTCACCAAAAAGTAAATTGGTTTTGATGCTTCCTGCCACCCCAGTTTTCCATGGTGCTGTCTACCACCTTGAGCTTCCTTTTAATATTTTGGGAGACAGGAATTGAGCAACATTTGCTTTTTCAACAAAACAGTGAGCTGCAACCACCCATCATTCTTACTCTATAAGAGGCCTACGGAATCTCTATCAGGACTTGAGGAATTCTCATTGATACAGGTGATGACGGAGGTTATCACTTTGCTTTCCAGCATGCCAGTTTCTGATTTATTTCTAATTAAAAATAAATCTTTAAAAATGCAGCCAAGTAGGAAGGAACTCTGGCAGATTCCATGAAAGGTGCCTGTGAGCATACTGACAATCTTGGTTATCAGGTCTGGCTTGTTGTCTACTCTAATGCCTTGGAAAAAAACTCCCCTGCATTTTTGTTCCTCCCATTGTCATATAGTTTGATGAAAGAGAATTTGCCTTTGAAAACAAGAGCATTTCAGTGTGTTCCTTGCATTTATTTAGTTATAAGGTGGCCAAGGTGCATGAATGTCATCTCTCTAGAGATCTGCAGCCTCTTGCCTCCCAGGCTTCCATATTCCTAGGGAAGTTATGAGCAAACTCTTGTAAGGGGCGTTCTTAGATTGAGAACTGTGGGTAGTCCAGGAAGCTTTAAGGTAATTGAAGGATGTGCAACAGAAAGCAACCCCAGCAACATTTCCTCCAGGCCCTCTAATAATAAAATCAGCTCAAAAATTCAAAGGAAATTCTTAAGCACCTTGAGAACCTCAGCAATCTCTTTCTCAAGGGGGGGGGGGAACTTTTGAGAAATGTCAAGCAGTTTTGGTCACAGTATTGATCAGCTTTCCTGGCAAAAGCTGTTCATGATTTTGGATTGATTGATAGATTGATTGATTACGTGCCATCGAGTCATTGTCAACTCTTAGCAACCACACATATTGATTTTTTCCATGACATTCTGTCCCTGACTTGGTCCTTCAGCTCTTCCAATGGTGCACTGATCACCACTGTAACTGAGTCCATCCACCTTGCTGATGGTTGTCCTCTTCTTCTCTTTCCTTCCACCTTTCCCAGCATCAGGGCCTTCTCCAGGGAGCTAGGTCTTTGCATTGTGTGTATGAATTTTGGGTAGAAGTCTTCCAAATCATGTCTTCTCTACCAGATCCTTTTTGACTGGAGGTGTCCCAGATTGACTTTAGGATCCTGCCACTGAAATGAATCTTCTGCCTAAAAGGTTTCTTAGCTCTGGATCAACAACCATTTGACAGATTATGTACAAGTTTATCCCAGCAGAGGTTGGCAGTGATACTCAGTTGCAGCCAGAGTTATTTTTGACTGCCTCCTATCTGACTTTTAAAAATGAAGATGCCAGTGAAAAGACCTTGCAGAACAGAAATCACTGCCTCAGCTCTTGGCAGAGGCAACAAGGGTGAAGTTAGTAAGGAGAACAGGAAAATTCTAGAGCAACTTTCCCCAAGCCGTGGTCCACCAGATGTGTTGAAAAGACAAGTGGTGGGTTTCTTCATCATCATGGACTTTAGTCATGTGGGCTGGGAATTCTAAATTGCAATATTTGTTTATTGTATTTATTTATTTATTAATCAAATTTATATATGCCAACCATCTCACTGGATAAGTGACTCTAGGTGGCATTACAAGTTATTACAATATATCCAAAGGGCACCAACTTTGGGAAAACTGGTCTAGAAACCGAAGAGAAATGCACTTCATTTAAAGCCCTGTTTGGATCAAGACTAAACCTCTTTACTTTGATTAAGGAAATGAACAGAATCTAACTTCTACATTTTTCTAGAAAGTATGCTCAAAAGACCTAGAAGCAATGAAATAGAAGCACCCCAAAATAGTTTTCATCTGCCTCCCAGCCTAATTTTTAACCCAGAAAAGACTATAAAGTACTTTTCCTTTCATTAGAAGCACTAATACCAGACATTTTAGGCCTAGGGCCTATTTCATATCCAGATACCAGCAACTTTGAAAATGATTTTCAATAAAAGATCTGGGTTTATCATAATTTTTTTCTTAGTCATATACCCAGCCATTGTTGTTATATAATAATGACTCTATATATCGCATCAGTGATGATTGCAGACAACCCTCGGTATATTTGGATGTGTTATGTTATGCTGCAGACTGAGCATAATATATCAATTGTGATTCTGTATAGCTTTATTATACAACGATATTCTATAACCCCATTTCTAAATTTGTAGCATGGGTGTTTTTGTTTAAGGGCAGGGATCTGGGAGGGGGGAACGAAGTCTGTAAATAAAGCTCTATTGTGGATCTATAGTTCAGTGTCAAGCAGAAGTGCTGGATATGGAAGGTTCTGTGATGAATAAATCCAGTTTGAAGTTTTCAGATAGATAGCAATTGGTAAGCCTTTGGTAACAGTGCCAATTAGAGTAGCAATGATGAATTTTAGTTCAAAGATGCTTCATCTCTTACATAAATGACAGGAGGAGCTGTATCACTGCTACGGCTGGATCTATGTCCATAAAGAAATGCTGCAAGAAGAAATTTCTTAGGATAGCTCAACCCAGTGGCCAGAGTTGACTGGTCTTTATTTGAAGCTCTAGAAATCTTTAAAGGCTTTTTGAAGCAAAGTTGCAAAGTTTCCAGGCCCATCGTGTTTCAAGTTTGCAGGAGACCAGTATGAAAGCTTGAGTGATTCAGCAGCCAAAGGAAGCTTTCAGTTCGGAAATACAAATAGATTTCTTCTCTGCCTTCTCTTTCAGCTAACCTTTGAGTGAGAGAAACTTCTGCTGATGCCAAATGACCAGGAAGATGTTAATGACAGATCCTGGTGCCTGCCAGGTGCCGCTGGGTACGCCGAGCTGGCTTCCCTCACAGATGCTGGGTGACCTTGCAAACATCTCCGACAAAGGTCGGAATAGATTCATTGATCAGCTAGGCCAAGCATATGACAGTCTGTTCCTTAATTGAATCCCAAAAGGGGGCAGGCTAGGTTTTTATTACAGAGGCCAGACGATAGCACTCATTAAAAGCTCCACAGACTGTGTGGTTTACTAATTAGTTTATTATACAGACACCTTGACGATGGGCAAAGTTGTCATTTTGCCCTTTATCGCACAGGGGATGTTGTTAAAAGTTTAATCAGCTAACACTGACCAACTTAGCTTGGCAGGCACTAGATGGTCATTACCGGGGTCACCCCTGCTGTAGCAATCCTGACAGGGTCACAGCATGAACCTCCAATATAAAGAGTGTTACACAAGGTAAGAGGGCACCTGAAAAGGAACCAACAGGAGAATGGGAGGAAAGAAAGAAAGACACTCTGTAGGGAGTCGGAAACAGATGGACAACTGTTAGAACAACTGAATTGCTCCTTTCTCTATGTTGCTTAACATATGACTTTTTATAATATGTGAAAAACTCTCTGAGTTGTCCCTTTGATATGTTGATTACCTCGAAGATGCACAGTTTGTTTGAATCCAGCAAGACCATGATTTGAGCATCTCTAGATGTGCAACCACAGAGGTGTCTCACTAATGACCCAATTGATTAGGAACTTAGGAGTCTTGAAATGGAAGACTGCTGATAAAAAAGCTATTCTTCTTAACTACATACACACACTTCAGATTTCATTTCCCACAAATCCCAGTGCATTTGTGGTTAACCAGATGGAATTCCCACAGACATCATTGTCACTAATTAACTATAATTTTCCTGTGACATGGTCTGAGTTGCTGCAGAATCTCGTGGAATGGGTTCCTGAAGGTCTTCCACTGATATGTCATCTCTCCCCCAGGTTTTCAGGTAACCTTGGCACTGAATTTGCTAGAATGCAGCTGTGATTAAATGAGCCACGAAGAGCCTTTTAGAATTCACCAGTTAATTTGTGGTCAGAGAAATGGGGAAGATGATTCACTCACAATTTCTCAAGGGCAGAACTCCCCTCTTATTGGGGCAGTAGCGCTGTCCTGAAAAAGCTCCATGAGAGGATTGCCTTTGTAATGTTTCCCCTAGGCACTGAACTGAGGGAGGAGAAACCCAAGATACCATTCACTGCTGGAAAGAGGATTGCACAGTGAAAGGTGGGACAGTCCCACCCATGAGATATTCTCTTCTTCTTTGAGAGCATTTCTAAAGCAAACACTCTTTCATCAAACTGAATAATATTTAGAAGGAAATTGCCAGTTTCTTTGCAGTATGGTAAGAGTCACTTCATCAATTCAGTTGTCCCAGACCCTAAGCCTTGCCCTTTTTTTTCTGTGTACAACAAAAGAATCAATGATGCAGCAGATGGAGGGTTACATGTGAACTGCAGAGCATTTGTTCTCATCCCAGTTCACCCAGGAGTCTTACTATGACTTCTCACCTTCGCCTAAGTTTGATGATAGAAGGGGATAACACCCTGGCTTCATTAGAGGAAGAGTCACTTATAGCAGCATTTAAGGGGGATCAGCAGGCTTGCAGCCTTGCAACTCAAGCTCCACCTCTTTTTAATGCACATCACAACATTGCATAGGTACCGCAAAGAGGCAAAGCTTGCATTGCAATGTTGCAGTGCTGCTTTTCTCATTCAGATGAAAAAGATGAGCTCCTGCAGATGCCAGTGTCAGCTACTAACGTAATACTAGATCATCATCTGATATGTGCCAGGAAGTAGCCCCAAATCTTTCCTGCCTTGCTTAGAACCCACATTAGTGCTTCTGAGTCCCTGTTCAAACATTCATAGAACTCATGGAGGCTTGAAACCAGGTAGGGAATGAGGTAGCACATCTCACATCTTTGCTGCCCCACTTCTTGACTGCCACATATTCAACTGGTGGGGGGCAGAAAAGGAGTTATTTGAATTACAGTATACCACTCTGTGGACTCTGGAATCCTGTTTTCATGCATTCTTAGATTAGACATGGCTAAAGGCCCAGTATCTTTGCCCACTAAACAAGTGTGACCACTTCACATGAACAATGCATGAAAGGGATTAAATGTCACTTCTTGGAAAGCAACTTCAAGTTCTCATTGTCATCAGTGACCCAGTGATGGGGAAAGGATGTTAGGCTTCTCCCCTTCCACCGATATCTGAACTGCAAGGGGACATATGAAGACATGAGTGGTGTGCCCCAGATTTGGATAAATCCTCAGTTGAAAATGGTTGCCCCATGAGATGAGCTGGAATTTACATGAAGAGACAGAACTGCGATCTCCATAAGCTCTCTGGTGCTTCAAAGTGTTGTGGAAACAATGGTGTTGTCTCTACTGCTTTTAACGTTGGTTTGTCCAGGGACATCTGGGTGCAAATAAAAAGGGGGCAGGGCTTTAATTTACATAGTTGTGCACCAGATGTTGAGATCAATGCACAAACTGGTCAGAATATTTATGCTATGGCTCTGTTGAGACCTGCCTTATTGTTTCTCAGATGTCTTCTTTCTCTGTGAAAGACACTTCTTTTTTTTCAATCTTATTCTCATGGTGCTTGAGAATTTCTAATTTCTCTTAGTGGAGAGAGTACTTCAGAACATACTTATTACAGAGGTGGCAGAGGGTATTATTTATTTATTTATTAAATCAATTTATATATCCACCCTTCTCACCCCAGGCTGCTCTTGTCTTCTTTCCAACATTCTGAAGCTTCCATGGCTGTCCACACTTTCCAATATGAGAACAAAATGGAGGAGTTCCTTTATGTTGTCTTCTCTAGCGATTTAAACTTCCTTCCTTCCTTCCTTCCTTCCTTCCTTCCTTCCTTCCTTCCTTCCTTCCTTCCTTCCTTCCTTCCTTCCTTCCTTCCTTCCTTCCTTCCTTCCTTCCTTCCTTCCTTCCTTGAGATTAAATATCTACCTTCTTAGGTCCTAGCAAAGTTTTAGGCATCTCATGAGTTGGATGTCTTTGGAAATAGTCTTTGTTTCATAAGTAATAGCTGAAGGAAGTTTAATATTTAGAGATTCACTGAGCTAGTGTGACTTTAGAATATGTTTTGTTGAAACAGAAGTTGTTTTGGGGTAAGAAACATTTCAGAATCATGAAAATTGTTATGCTGAAGATGGAACTGTGCCATCAACCTGCACCATGCTAGTTAATATGTCTTGGTAGTTAGTTACCCAGGAATTTCTTCTCATGACAGATTGCTCTATTACCTTAAAAAGAGGCAAATGCATCTTCACTAAAGGCCTCTTTTAATGGTGAAACTAACAGGTTCTAACTTTTCTTTCTGCTGTATTTCCCTAAGGCAATGAAGGAATTAGCTTTGTGTGCCTGTGTGTGTCAGTGAGACATTTTGAAATTTCACACATTCAAATCATCCCAACTTTGACAGAATTTTAAATACACAGAAGTGCATTTCTAAATTCAGATATTCACCTGTCATCTTCTCAACAGGTTTTCCTCCTACAAGGCTCTGTGTGCTCTCTTGAAATGAAAAATACTTTTAATAGGAGAAGGGTAGAAAAGAGAATAACATAATGAATATAATAAAATATTTGATTGGCTGTGCATTTGTTTCCATGGCCCAGGCTGGCTGTCAATACACAATACTTCTTAAGTGACTGCCACACCTTGAGATGGCTTGTGGATAAGCAGGACCAATAATTGAATCAGGTCTGTGAGAAACCATTTGCTTTCCTACAGCAGCTCTGATGTTGGGCAAATCCACCCCACCTTCTTGGCCTGGTGTGAATATGTCCCTCTAACCATTTCCAGAGGACAGAACTGCATGCCACACCCTGTGTCTCATTGTCCAGCCACAGCTGAGGCAGCTCAAGGATAGCTTTAGTTCTTCTCCTCTGGAAGTGGTACTTTCTCTCTTTTCCTGCCTCAAGATGCTATGTGAATGTAGGCACATTCCTGTGTATGGGGAAGAACCTGACATGATGTGTCACTAAGCTTGGGACTCCAGTTGGTTCTGCTGCTTTCTTGTAGGACTGTCCCTTTCCAACCAGTCCCTGACCTGTCCTCCTGCCCTTCAACCTTATTATTGTTATGAGGGAGACTGAACTCTGGCTTCTGCAACCACTTTCTTTTTCTTTTTAAGATGGGTTGACCCAGAGAGTGTGAAGCCCTGAAATTGTCAGCCCGTCAGTGTAAACCAGACTAGGAAACCATATTTATGAACACTAATGCTACTTTTATTATAAGGTTACAGTAACAGAATATTGCAAGTCTGAAAGCATCATCCCCCACCCCACCCCTTTATTTTCATGAGAACTAGGGAGGGTCTTGTCTGAGACACTTACTCTGGTTACAGTTCTAGCCTGGACTCAGATATCTTTTATCTGACCACTGTCTTGGTTCTGCTCTTCCTCCTTTTCCTTAGAGTTACTCTCACAGCCTGTTACAGAAATTGACTAGTCTGCCCCTATTTTAAAATATGTAATTGAAAGATCATTGAAAGGATTCTTCTCTTGTACTTCGGTAGCCTACCTGGCTGGGAATTCCCTTCCCAAGGCTGCTATTTTCAGGAGCCCTGGCTCCTTATTTCTCTCTTCACATAATGTTTTTTAGGGTATTTTAGAGCTCCCACGCTAATCCCCACAGCTAACCCCCTTTCTCATACTCCAACCCTTTGACAGCACTTAACCAATAGCTGCACAATCTCTGATGGCAGTAGATGGCAACCAAGAGATACAAAAAAGTTGTTGGTGCCACCTAGTGCTCAATACAGACAACCAGTCAACCCATAGTTTCAATTGGTTGATGGTCCAGTGGGGTGAAAAAGGAAAAAAAGTGCAGTGTATGGATTAATCAGAGCATTGTACTGTCAGGATTTTCATTCTCATGGGAAAGGATTTATCCCGTTATCTTTACAACAATAACAAATAATATTTTGGCTAACAGAGATCATGTGAAAAACACCTGTTATTGTGTGTTCTGTATTGTGCTATTTACTGCCACCTATTGGTGTGTGTATGCTAGTTACCCAGTGGGGGTGGCATAGAACTATAATATAAGGAGAGGAAAATGTTCAGCCTCTCAGAGTAGTTGTTAGTTGTTTTAGTGTTAGCCACTATGTAGGTTTTATGGGCTACGTAGTTGTAACAAATTACCAAGTAGTGTACCTCTTCTCTAAGAGTTTGTAGCTAGAGATTTTGTTAAGCTTGTGTTGCTAATAAGTCTTGTATGCTACAATATAATGAGAATATGTGTTTTTCTTTATATTTTGTATGATATTTGCATTTTATGGAGTTTTTGCATTTTTATCAATAAACACCAGTTAGTATATATTTTCTGACTGGATTTCTTTGGGAAACAAGAAATGGACATTGCATTGTGAATAGCTGTTGATATGTTTGCTTTCATGGCTAATATTTTCCTGGAGTTTTTGCTGTGCTCTGCACAAACAGGAGTGTTTGTGATTATCACTCTGCCCGACATGTACATGACAATTGGAGGAGGCTTTTCATATGGTGGAAAATGTTGGTTAGGGCTGGAATTTCAACCAAGAAAGCCATCAGTCTTAGTATGTTGCACTCTAAAGGTGTACGGACAACAGCATAGCATAAATCCAAACCAAACTAGGGGGGTTGCAATATTTAAGGTAGTGTGATTTACCGACAGTTCTGTGGTGGGAGAAGAGCATGGCAAAACATCTGGATAGACATAGGGCACTGTAAGAAATCCAGATGGCAACCTGCTGATCAGAGAAGAATCATCAGAAGTTGCTCTGTTGTAGGACTTTTGGACAGCCAATTAGAAAAGACTTATGGAAGATTGGTTTCGCATCTGGTAACTGCAGTGAGACTACTCTATGCACAAATATGGAGAAATACTGAAATACCCACAATGGAGGAGTGGCTTGTGAAGATGGTAGAATTCACAGAAATGGTAAAATTGACCTGTTTGATCAGGGCTAAAACAATAAGTACTAAAGACTGGAAACCTCTTGTGGACTTTTTGCTGAAAAGGGGAAAAAATGGTGATTTACGGATTTGCTGATTAAAAAGGGTTAAATATGGGAAGAAGGAAACCATGTATTGTAATCTTAAAGAGGGAGGAGAGATAATAAATTTGTTTGTAACTGCTGTAAAAAAGGTCAGAAGTTGCTTCTTTATATAGCTTTTCCTTTCTTTCTTTTTTCTATCTGTACTCTTTCCTGCACTTGTTCTTTTATCTTTTTTCTTTTTCCTAGTTTTTCTTTATATATTTTCATATTTATGTTTTATTTATGTAAAAATCTATAATCAACTTTATATTTAATTACTGATATTTGTTGTTGTTCAGTCGTTAAGTCGTGTCCGACTCTTCGTGACCCCATGAACCATATTGCGCCAGGCCTTCCTGTCCTTCACTGCCTCCCTGAGTTTGCTCAGTTTCATGCTCATTGCTTCAGTGATGCTATCTAACCATCTCATCCTCTGCCGTCCTCTTCTCCTTTTGCCTTCAATCTTTCCCAGCATCAGGGTCTTTTCCAAAGACTCCTCTCTTCGCATTAGGTGGCCAAAGTATCTGAGCTTCAGCTTCATTATCAATCCTTCCAATGAGCAATCAGGGTTGATTTCCTTTAAGATTGACTGGTTTGACCTCCTAGCAGTCCAGGGGACTCTCAAGAGTCTTCTCCAGCACCACAGTTCAAAGGCATCAATTCTTCGGCGCTCAGCCTTCTTTATGGTCCAGCTCTCACAGCCATACATTACTACTGGAATTACTGATATACATATACATATACATATACATATACATATACATATACATATACATATACATATACATGACGTTGCTCTGTTGTAGGATCTTTCCAACCTCAATCCAACACACAATACTGCTTTGTAATGCATACTGATAGGTATTAATATATAATTTGGTTAACGTCTGCAATAGCACTGCATATCGATAGGTTCTGATTTCAAGTCTTTAAGTAGTCCAAAGACTAGAGAAATAGAGGTTTATAATTGGAGGGCTCTAAGGTGCATGGAGCCAAGATTTTCCAAAATTTGTCACTGAATTATCACTTTTATCATGACTGAAGAGGAGAATTATTAAATGTCCAGTGAGTAATTATCTGGATTCTATTTGATTAATTTTAATCATTTTTCAATATGACTGATTTCTAGCAGTTCCCTAGTTTGGATATTATTGTACAGGAACATTTGTAAACCATCCAGAGCCATAAAATGGGAGTGCACTTCATATATATTTTTAAATAGAATAATAAAATGAAATTTAGTTTTGATCTTAGCCCCACCCACATCTTAGGCCATGCCCCTCATTTAAAAAAGAGGTTGTGTAGTTCAGTTGCTGATCACATAGTCTGCATGGAAGACCTCCCAGATTCATTTCCTCACCTCTTCTAGAAAAGGATCTGAAAAGTGGTAGGATTTGGAAAGATATTTTCCCCAAAACTTTGGAGAAATACTGCCAGTCAGAGCTGTCCTTTAAAATCAGAAGAACCATGGATGTGAACCATTCTAAAGCATATTCAAGTTTTGTTGGAATTTAGTTAAAAGTTTGAAGTGGTTTTCATGAGTGACTAAAGGGCACCGAACTTTTTTTTTTATAAGAACAACAAATAGCTTTTATAATGAAAGTTTTTATCCTCCCCCCCCCAAAAAAAAACCTCTGAAATTTTTCAGATTAGGAAGCTCTTTATATTTTATCCATTCACACCAATAAAATTGACTGGGTTATCTAATATATTTTTTCCCAGTTGATTACAATGTTCCGCTTTCTGAGCTGTTCTCTGGATATTTTGAGTACATAAACGTTCTCTGTCTTTCTCACTGTAATTATGCCATATGACAACTTTTACAAACACCAAAGGAGCTGAAAAATATAACTTTAAAATCTTAAGGACACTACCTGGTCAAAGCTAATCACATTTTAACTCCTATTTAAACCTTTGAGTAAATATTTTTATTGAATTAATGAAAATTTTAAAAATGCCTACCTTGCTTTATGCTGTTATTGTTATGCACAAATCAATCAAATTTAAGTCATGTTGTGTCCCACTTATGATATTGATTTATTACATTGCAAAGGAATTAACCCACTCCACAAATCAATGATTGTCTGTTTTTGACCTGATTCTTACTACGTCCATCTCCATTTTCCAATAATCCTCTGAGAAGTAGTAATGAATCAGAAACAGTAGAATTCCCCAGGGTTAAACAGGACTGGTTTAAGTGCTCACAGCCTATGCAGCTCTGGGTTATGGGTGAATGAGTTCATGAGTTCATGAGTACATGAGAGCAAAGAGAGTATTCCATTCCTCCATTCTACCCAAATTCCTTCAGGTTCAGGCTGATGGGGTTTCGGAGTGAACAGGTCTACCCATAGATAGGGCTGGTGAAGTATCTGTTTAACTATTGGCTGATGCAGCATGAAGTTATTCAATGGGTAGATTGGACTGTCAGGATTGGCTAACTGGCTATTGGCTATGGCTCCATGTTAGTACTAGGTAGGTTGGGCCCATGGAGTCATTCTCCTATGCAGGATTTTATTGCATTTCCAATATGTTTCTTCTAGATACTCCTTTCACTTTTTAGTTAAGTTCTATGGGTATTCCATTTTGAATACATAGTTTGTAATATCTCTTTTCCCAGGAATCTATCTGCAGTGTTAACCTAGGCTTGGAAGGGGCTCCAAACCTGGCTTTGCATTGGACTCCCAAATTCCTTAAATTGAGAATAAGAACAGGACTGCCTTCTCCCATCATTTCTGCCTGCCCCACCAGGTAAGTAGAGTGGACACACTCTCTCCATTAAACAGTGATATCTTGTTGGAACCTGGAGTCATGTCTTCTCAGTGGTAGGACCTGCCCTATGGAACAGCATCTCCCCAGAAATTTAGATGGCCCCAACCCTGTTAGCCTTTAGCAAGGCATTGAAGACTTGGCTGTTCCCCCAGGCATGTGGGTCAGAGGTAGGATGACTGCTGTTGCTGGTGAGTGGGCATGGTTTCTTTGGGTGCTGGGTGTTGTTGGGTGGGATTGTTTGTTTTAATCTTGCAAATTGCCCAGTCACTTGTGTGAGATGGGGAGCGATATCAATTAAATAAACACATAAATAAAAGAAAAGACCTCTTCATATTAAAAGGCAAACCAATTCCAACGAGTTGAGAATAAGCTATGCTGTTCAGTAGCTCAATACATCTGCAGGGCACCAGGTTGGGGAATACTATTATAATCCTTAAAAAGAATACACATCTGTATTAAAGATGGGAATTATCCTCCCATGATGGAAGACTCTGGAGAAAGGGCAGGCAGAGTTGACTAGAATTTCATGGAGTTCTGCCACTCCACAGCCTTCCCATTTGCCAACCATTTGCAACGCACTTTGAAACTAGCACACAAGACCTCCACATTAGATTGATTATCTGTGAATCTCAGCCACTTTCAACATGGCCTTTTCTGTATCCCTGAGAATCTAGAATTCAGAGAGAGAGAGCTTCTTCAGGCAATCATTGTTTGATCTGAGCTAGCCAATGGGTGAGCACAGAGCATACTATTAATCAGTAATCACTTTTACTGTTTTTAACTGAAAATACTGTCCCCAGAGCTTCCAGCACTACATGAATTCAGGAAAAAAGACCCCCCCCCCCAAAAAAAACAAGTTTTCAGAATTCCTGTACACAAACACTCAGTCCATACAGTTCCATGTGAATTTAAACACATTTCTTTGGTGGTCTGCAAAACATACCTCCTTACAGTTATGTAGGCATTGTAAGGAAAGATTGATTTTCAAAGCAATTAACAAGTGCATCCACAAGCCTTATAACTCTTTTGTTCACCATGGTGCCAGAGTGAACTTTCTGAAGGTGGCATTCTAGCAAATTCTGTGAAAGGTGGCACTGTGGCAAATTACTCCCATCCCACGAAACCTTTGGGAGTAATCCCCAGCTAAATTGCATTTGAGGGTTTTTTGCCCAACAGCAAAGACCATGATAACATGTCACTAAGCTGGGTTAAATGAAAGGGTATGTAGGACCTGACAGGTGGGGGATATGCCATACAGCCCCTTCAATGGGAGAAGAAATGCCTACAAGCCCGTAGTGATTTGTAGGAATGTGTATTTCATCCATCTCTGAAGTGAGGGAGAAAAATGCAAATGGTTTTTCAGAGAATGGTGTCAAACCTCACACCAGTCATAGCAATAAATCTTCACTCTCCAGATACTTCACTCCATATTCAGCAACTTGCCACAGCAGAAGCTCACAGACTCGACATGGCCAGATTAATTGCATTATTGCAGACAAGATAAAAGTCATATATGCAGAAGATCTGCCCACTGCAGAACATAAAAATCAAGCTCTCTCTGTGTGTGTATCTTCTCCAGGGTTTAAATTCTAAGCCTTTTTTTTTTTTCCTGCTTTTAAGTTAACAGAAATTTGCTGGCCTTGAGATGGGGAGACTGCTTGGTCTTTACAAAACAGTTCTGTCTAGCCTGAGAACCACTGGTTCCTGCCTTACCAACTATAGCCCTTACACCACCTCTTTTTCTATTTTCCTCTCCCATTTCCCCTCTGAGTTTGGAGGTGTCAGGTATATGATTGTGTGTGGCTGAGGGGCATCATGCCCCTTCTTTCATTTCCGCTTCCTGTTTGACTGGAGTTGATGCGATTCTCCCCTTCAGGGCCCTCTAAGCCCACTTCTCCTGCCTGAAGATAAAAGGAGGGAAGGGAACTTCTAGTTTTTTCTTTGGCTGAAGCTGGTGAAATCTCCCCCATGTCCAGCCACTCAACCCTTCTTGCTTCTCAACACCAACAGAAGGAAAAGATCCTATTTTCATCAGGAGAATCCCCTCAGTTGCAGAACTCTCTCTTTTGTCTTTGGGTAGAGCATTGTCTGTCTGTCTGTCTATCTGTCTCTCTCTCACACACACACACACTGGTTGTAAAAAGTCTTCCTTCCAGTCCCCAGATCAGGTCCCCTCCTTCTCAGAATGGTGGGCAGGTGCTGAAGCCTGATTTCTTGGTCTTATGAGGGTATTGCAAAGAGAAATGTTAAAGGAGACAAGGGTCAGGTATCTCATCTGCTTCATCCTACAAGCATTCCATGACCAGGTAGCCCTTCTAATGAATCAGATCTTCTGGTCTGCTTCTGAGTCCAAAACAACATTCCATGTTGAATTTTTCTCCCAACCACATTGGATGGGAATCAGAGGTGTACAAAAGATAACAGGGCTTTCCAGGATCAGGGGAAATGGTGGAAAAAGGATATGTTTCCAGTGTGCCTGGAAGACTACATAGTGGTTAATGATTTAATAAAGTTGCCACCCAGCTGTTTTGACAGCTGTGTGAGATAAAGCTGGTAGAAAGCCAGACATGGTCTCCAAGAGCAATAGGGGGACTTTCTTCATCAGGATACTTGGAGAAGGCCTTGGCAGAATCCAGTTGATCCTTGAGGGAGCACTGAAAGGATTTCAGTTCCTTGAAAAAATGGGAGACCTCTGAAATGGGGGAGGCCTTTAGCAGCAGGTGCAAGGGGTAACCATAGGTCGCCTGAAGCAACGACAGTCTTTAGAAGTGGTGAAGAAATTGAGCTATTGTAAATTTGACTTGCATCAGTGATGGTTCAAACGAATGTCTTGCAATTAGCAGAGACATATGCAGGTCAAGAAATGGGGGGAAATCCTTATCTGGAAATGCTCCTGGAGCAAAATCTTGCCATGGTTCTAGTTGTAACCTTGCTATGAGATCTTCTCCAAAACTTGGTGGTTTAAAAATAGTTATTTAGTCTTTAATCCTAAAGACATTTATGGGTAGCCCTATTGTTTGGTAGAGTGAGGCAGCTTACTTCAGATATCTCCCCCACCCCCTTCCATATTTTTTACTCACCATTAGGATGGATATCTTTGAGAGAAATCTCTTTTCAGGCCTTTTGCAGGAATCACTACAGAGGATTCATTTGCAAATGGGCAACTTTTCAACCAAATATCCACATCTGTTTGAAAGTTATTAAACCACAACAGCTCTATTGAATTTGAGGTTTTCTAAATGTTGGCAGCACCCTCACTCTAGCAAGGACCTTACTGTCTCTCCAGGAGGAACAAAATAAAAGGTTGCCTTGCTTGAGGGACAGTATCTCTACAGGGATGGGCAAAATGGAATTTAAACATAGTGATTTCCTTCTAAAGCCCAGCTTTTTCCTGAGTGGCTTTTCTCTGGGATTATAGCCAAAATCAATGTGGACTATTTGCCCAGCAAACTTCATAAGGGCACTGCTTTACTGGAGGTGGCATTTTCATATCAGTCATAGAAACAGAGCTTCCAGCCTCCTGCAGTTATTAAAGATCATTTGACCTTCTTTTTATTCCAAACAAAGAATCTGTCCAAAGCAACAATAAGGCTTGGCGACAGGTCTTTTCAGCTTTATGTTGGTAGCCTTGTATAGGAGATTGCTCAAGAGAAGTCTCTTTCTGAACAGTTTGACCCTTCAGGTAAGTGTCAATACTTCGCTCTTCTCCAACCGAAAATCAAAACTGCTTATATGCACACATCAGAATACATATACACTTATATATACCTTTTCCCATTTGTTTTTAGATCAAAAGTCCCAGTCTAGGAAACAAATATATCTTAAAAGGCATTTTTTCTTATGCAGATATTCTCCTTTAGCCCATCCTATCTTTTTTATCCCCTTAAATTTGGTCCTCTTGTTTCCCTCATGACTGATACTTTTTCTTCCTACATGAATCAATGTGGGCAGTCCCAACCTATCAGGGATCCCCAGGCTTGTGGGCAGACTCATTCCTGAATATAGCAAATGACAATTTCATTTTATAATTACAGTATACATTCATGAAAGAAAACAATCCCTGTGGAGCTGCCACAGGGGTTACACTTTTTCATGGCCTAAATATTGTTTAAAGGTGGATTATGGGGACGAGACCAGGAAGAGCTATGAAAAGTCTCCTTATGCATTCAAAAAAGCTACAAAGGTAGTGTGAGATCATGCCAGGCAGCCATGATCCATGATCAGAAGACAACCACAGCACCACTGTCAGTATATTTGGCCTCTGTGAGAAGGGGAGTTAGATCTATATCCAAATATCTCCACAAGGTGGGCTTGTATTTTTGCTAGAGTCCATGGTGATTTACTCCAAATGTTAGACAAAAGGGCAGACTCCAGATAAGGAACAGGATGGTTTTGCCCTTTGAAAATTGAGTGGCTCCAACTCAGTTCTTATTTATTTATATTATAAATGTGTCTCCTTACATTTAATTGGCCTTACTCCCAAGCAACTAGGCACAGGATTTGCAGCCTAAATTGATTGCTGCACTAATTAAATAAAGCCGCATAACAACTGGCAATGCATAACTGTCAAGAAATTATCATAGTAGATTTGGTTTATTATTTAATCAAATTAATTATTATTCTAATTGCTTTAGCTATTTTGTAAAACATAGTTGCTCCTAAACAGTTTCTAAACAGTGGAAATAGTTATTCGGGGTATTTTCTCCTCCTCCACCACCACCTCCTCCTCCTCCTCCTCCTCCATTTTCTTTTTAATGAGTCTCTCCCTTAACTTTGTAATATAAAACTGCTGACTCCATTCCTTTCTTTCACTTCTGGAATAAAGATAACCAAAAAGGTTAGGAAAGCCCATGGAGGCACCTATGATCTGTTCAACTGAGGGGTCTCCATGGAGATTCATTCAGTTCTACGGCATCTCAAAAGCACAAGGAAGAAAGGAACTTTGTGAGATTTTCATTCTGACTGGAGAAACTCTTGACGAGAACTTCTCAAATGTTTTATCTTTAACGAGGACTGTAGTAACTAGTGTGGGAACGACTGCATAATAAGGCTCACCGGTGCTTTGCCAAAGGAACTTTCAGAAGGAGAAAACAGGCTCCTTGATGAAAGCAAGGTGGGGGTTTCTGCAGGCAAACTGCACAGGCTTCGTCTGGATTCTGGTATCTGTGGAATGAGAGACAGCAGGGGGAACAGGCCACACAACCTGAACTCTCTCCCCACTCTCTTCCTGAAAGAGAAGAAAAGAAGATTCAAAAGGAACAAGAATGACAGGCTATCCAGTGGAAAGGTATTGGATATTCTCACTTTGGGTCACAACCATGGCTTGCATTGCTGAGCAACATCTTTCTAATTTGACATTGATGAACTCCTCCATGCTAAGGTTCATTCAGGGAAAATCCTGGACACTTGATGGCAACGGGAAAGTTGTGTGTGTGTGTGTGTGTGTGCATGTGTTGCCATAGAAGAAGAGTCATCTTTTGGACAAATTGCATTAATGATAATGGAATGAAAATGGTGGCCTTTTATGTAAATACAGGCCTTCTTAATTCATCTTACTACAAGACTATTTTCTACTTAGCTTGGGGTAATGAAGATAGGGAGGACTTCGTTATAAGATATACTCAGTTATCTCAAATAGTAAATAGAACATTGCTTTCCTTTGATGATACTACTTGCTGAAGGAGCTAGTCTGTCACTTCTGAAGGAAATAACAAGGTTCCTCCATCAGAAACAGCAGTGAAAGTTTGAAGAATCCATGGAAAGTTTTAGTAAAATCAATGACATTTCTTTACTCAATTTATGTTTTTTTTAAAAAAACAGAAACTGAATTTGGAAGCCAAGCAGACAAAGACTTAAAAAGGAAGGCAATTTCTAAAACAAGGGTGATAAAAATTTCTGATGGACCGTTTCAGAACATCTTCTTCAGATTACATCAATCTTTAGATGTTATGGGATGTGGGAATGACCTTGGGAGACTGGAGGAAGAGCTGCAGACTGGGCAATGGTTAGATAAGAGGCAGCTGAGCCCACAGAAGGAATGGGAGTGTGGAAAATGTCTCAGAAGGGACCATCCCTAGTTTCTTGGAATGTAAAGGTGAGGGGGGGAGAGATGTACTTTCATACTTGCAAGATTCTGTTAATGTAACCTTACAATAAAGTTAGAGCTAGTACTTCTGGATGTGCTTCTTGTCTGGACTACCTCGCAAGGCTGATATTAGGATATCAGAAGACTATTTCAGACTTTATGTACAAGCTCAGCCTGCAATCTCCTCCACATTTGGCTCTTGCTGGTGATATTGACAATTGTTTGAAAGGTTCAGATTGCAAACTCTGTTGATTTATTATACAGATAATGTCACTCCATTGTTTTTCCTCTGGAAGCTACTGATTTTACCACCATCATTTCTCCTTCCCAAAGGTGTTAAAGAAGAAAAAAAAAGTTAGAAAAAATACCAACATGGAAAGGCAAAAATGTTAAACCAACTTCATGGAAATAATATGTCCATTTTCCTCCCTCTGAATTATTTTTGCGGAAGGGTTCAAACCATAAATCCTGAACAGCCCAGCCAAAATTATTAGATGTAATTAGGAACAACCACTTCACTATTTATAAACTGAATGATGTTTTAAGTGATGTTTCAGATGTTTAAGAATCAGGAAATTTAAGAAGTATATGGGCTTTGTTTAAATGACCTTTCCTCCACTACCTAGCTGAATTCAATGTTTTGTCCAAGTCTGTCTCTGTACTACTATGTGGAGGTATTTCTTTTCTCACCAAGAATCCTTCCTATATGCTATGCTAACTCTTCCCTATAGTTCCACATATATTCTTACAAAGGCAAACATAGGGTAGCCATTTTGCCATGCCCAGAATGCAAAGAAATGTACATTTTCTTGGTGCAAGAGTGACTTGTTTGTAGTTGAAGAGAAGGAGTGACAGCAGCCAGGATCTGTAGATGCCAGCAACCATAGCAAAAATTCTTCCTTGCTGGAAAATTGAAGCCCATATCTCCCTGATAACTGATTATTCCCTGGCTGATGGCAGAGAGACATCATTCTTTACTCTTCCTTTTGGTACGTCATGGTCAAGCGTCAACTTTGGATTCAAAATCTTTCTTGCAAAGGTTGAGCATTGACTAGTGCAGTGGGAACATGCACACGCAAACCGTTGCAAAAAAAGTCCATGCAGGTGTCTTGCAGTGGCTGTTGAAATACTTGAAGAATTTATTAAGGATGGAGAGCAAGGCTGGTGGGAAGGAGGAAGTATCCAGAGGTTTAGCAATAAAATCCTAACCTTCTACTGAAGGCAAACAACACTGGATTGAATTTTCCTTTCCTTTTCTTTCTTTTGTTGATCATTAAGGATCCTCACAATGCGTTGTATAGTCTTTCAGATTCATTCATTTTACATTGGATTGATAAAGCCTGCGCAAAGTGTTATAAATAAATAACTGCCTGTCGTGTTCTGAGCTTCTGCCATTCTGCCTACTGGCTAGCCTTCTGAACTGGTGCTAAATCCTAGTTGGATTTCTGTTTCCTAAGCAGTCCTCCAGTGCTACATCAAACGGACGCTTTCCCCAATCTCTTCTGTGCCTGTACAAGATGCTTACTTGATTACTGAATTAACCCATTTTGGGGGATTCACATAATACATTGTCTCATAAATAGCTAAAGGGATTAGGTTTGTATGACACAACTAAGACTTTAAGGGGGAAAAGCTCTTGAGTTTACAGCTGACTAAGGTTTTCATTGTGCAAATACAGCTGCTAGGTCTTTAGTTGAGCTAGTGAACTGTACTGTGGGAACTCGACACTAAAGTATAATGCTGCAATGACAGACAGATCACTTTGAGAGGGTACCGCTAGAGCATTGGGTGGGAAGTTTTTGCTGCAATATAGAAATGAATGTCATGCAATAATCAAACTTTCTCTTGAATGGCTGTTTTGTTTGCTTTAGAACAGTATTTCTCAAACGTGGCAACTTTAAGATGTGTGGACTTCAGCAACCAGAATTCCAGCAATGGCTGGCTCCCAGCCATTCTCCCAGAAGCCAATTCTCAACTCCCAGAAGCCAGGAATAGCTGGCTGGGGAATTCTGGGAGTTGAAGTCCACACATCTTACAGTTGCCAAGTTTGAGAAACACTGCCTTAGGATAATAGGAGGTCCCAGATGCAGGATACTAGCAATGTTCCATCTGTTAGGTGACATTTTTCTGCATCATCATCATCATCATCATCATCATCATCATCATCATCATCATTCTTCTTCACCAAATGTACATAATCACAGAAGTTGGAATGATGAATTCTTATGGGATTTTCATTGATCACCACCTAGAACCCAACACACCAGATCTAACAATAATTGAAATGAAAAGAGTAATTTTTCTAGATGTGGATGGTGGAATAACAAAAAAAAGGGGCGGGGAATACAAAATACAGAGATTTTAAATGGGTAGATTATGGGAAAAAATCATCTCTATGGAAAAACAGATAAAACAAATTTTTGCAAGAACTAAATATTTCAGCTATATCAGGTGTGGATTTACAAAAAGCATCTTGCTGGGCAGACATTATAATTTAAGACACAGGGAATTCTTAAGCTTAGCTGAAACTTGAATTCCCAAAGATCCTAGTTAAATGAGTGATTCTTGTTTTGTTTTGTCTTGTACTGTGTTAGTCCTTAATGAATAAAATGTTGTAAGAGTGCCTCAGTGTGGGAAAAATCACTGGGCCTTAGCCCGAGTTGATGAATAATCGTGTTTGACAATTGTCCCTTTGTTCATTTTATGATGCATCTAAAAATGGGAAGGGCTTCAATCACATGGTTGTGGTCTCCATTTTTACCTTTTTTTTACCACCTCCAGTGAACACCCCTGCTGGACAGAAAGGAGGATGGAAAATATTTCCTTAATTTCAGGGGCATTGGATATAAAATGCATATCAAACATGAATTAACATCAAGCAATGTTTAATTCCTAACCTATCAGATGAAATTATTCAGGATGCGCTACTGTTGTTTCAGCCTGAGGAATCTGAAGATATTGACTGGGAATTGTATCCCATCAGGAATAAAGTTCTACAAAAAATTATTTATTTCCTTTTTGAATTTCAGGTGGATATTCTGTGTAGTATATATGGAAAGGGTCTGATAGAAAGAGAAATGGGTGTATTTGATCCAGAAGGAGAAAGATTGGTCTGAAAAAGCTTTGACTTTACTTCTACATCATACATGTAATTTACAGTTTTTGTAAATTACATATTTACAGATAAGAGCACGTGTACATCTGGAGGACGTATCTGGGGAAGGATTATTTCTAAGGAGCGGGAAAGCAACGAAGGCTCTCGTCATATTTCATTTCATTTAGTTGAAAAACAAAAGAAGGATTTTAGCTGTCTGAACAGTTCGTTTGATTATTCAAAAACACATCTATTTTTTATGCAATAAAACTATATATGCATGTGCGTGTGTGTGCGTGTGTAAATGTAACTCTTATATGACCCTAAGTCAGTGAACATAATGTAACATTGTCTGTCCTGATGTCATTTTTGAAGTGCATCCCGCTCCCTTTTGAACAGAACTTGCACATTTTCCATCTAGTTGAACATTTTTTCAAACCCTGTTCTTTCTTCTCTCTTTCTGCTCTGGCATTTTTTAAATTCACTTTCTAGCACCTTTTTTCTTGTTCTTGTTAGCCAAGTGCCTCCAAATAAGTATCAGAATCCAGCAAGTTAGGAATTTGACAACGCTTACTTGGCTGAACAGATGCAAAACAATAGAAATAGCTTTCAAGCTGTTTCAGTTCCCCAGAAGAAGGCAGACTTGAGAAGAACAGTGTATTCACTAATGCCACCATGTAGAAAATTCCCCCAGCATCTTGAATTTGCTTTCAACATTGCTTGCAAAGGGGAAGAGAATCGCAGTGAGATGGGTGGATTAGAGAGTGATGACTAGGTGGGCAAGGGGAGTATGTAAATGTTCTTCATTTCACTGTGCTGTAATTTATTTGGCAAACTCCAGCATGGCTGGGCTTCTTATATTTGTTTGTTTCTAAGGATGCTTTCTAAGCCACTTCAACCTAACCAACTCTAACTATCTTATGGAATCAACCATACCAACAGGATGGATCCATATATAAAAATAATAATACACAGTGCATCTCGTTATCATACACATAGCACCCTCTTTCAACATCCAAGCCAACATTCACATTTGGTTCACATTCTCTTCAGATTTCCCAAAGGCACTGTGACAAAGTCAGGTCTTAACAAGTGTCAGGCTGTTTGGCAGATAAAAGGTGGGGACTCTGAGCATGCTCTGTCTGCTTGCACATTTCAGATTGGCAGGTTCTATCTGGTGTAGATAGTCTGAAAGGTCACTAGGTCCCAAGCCATATAGGGCTTTTAGATTATAATCTGAATTCCACCTGCAATTGCACCTGGAAACCAACTAGTAACCAACACATATAGATGTGCAATATGACAAAAGTGTTTTTATTATTATTATGGTTGGTTGCACAGTCAGCCAGATGTTTAGACTGGATTTGGCATTTTTATCCATCTATTGAGTCCTTCCCAAGGACCTCGGAGAGGCAGATGTTGTTGTTTGAGGGTGTTAAAGGTATTGTTGCAGGATGTAAGCTGTTCCAAGTAAAGGTGCCTTTTGCAAATGACTGATGGTGTTTTTGTCAATGCTGATGGTCTTCAAGTGGTGCTCCAGATGTTTTGGGATTGCACCCATGGTGCCTATAACTATTGGTACTACCTTTGCTTTATTTTACCACAGTTGTTCTATTTCTATTTGCAGGTCTTTGTATCTTGTGATTTTCTTCAGTTCTTTCTCTTCTATTCTGCTATCATCATCATCATCATCATCTTCTTCTTCTTCTTCTTCTTCTTCTTCAAATGGTCTGTCACATTCTGGATTACCTTCAAGGACAGCCACCTTCAGACTGAATTACAGTAGTCCAGCCATGAGGTGACAAGGGGATGTTTCCATGAAAGCCCAAGGGAAGAGGGAATTCTTCTAGTGGGCCTTTTTCAGATTTGGAAATGTGGGCAGTATAAAAGAAGAAATAGGAGCTTGAATAAACAATAAATACCATCACGAGAAATTCAAAATAAATTCTCAGGCACCTTAAGAAAAAGGTATGAAAACAGAAGCTTTTTTCTCAAAGGAGTAAAACATCTGAGACAGTGCAAGACAACATTTGGCACCATGCTGGTATATCCATACACACTTTACTAGAAAAGATCATGACATATTTTTTTCTGTATACATGTCCAGGACAAACTTTTTTAGATCTATCTGGGTGCTAGGCAATATTGAAACAAGGCTGTTAATTAGCGTGTGCTCTCTAAGTGGCACTTGCTAATCTGCAACTGCTTTTCCAACCCATTTCTTTCCTTCTCTTTCTTCTTTCATACACTCATTTCTCCCTCTTTCTTCTTGCTACGAATGTTGCTGGAAAGGTACAAATAATCCATGCCAGAGATCTGAATAGATCATTACTTACAGTGAAGACTGTAGATTGCCTACCCTGATTTTGGAGAAAGAAGGATTGTACCATCACGGTTTTCTGAATGGAAATTCCACAAACAGGGTCATCATGGTAGAATGAGGGAATTAATTGAAGTGGTTCTTTAGATCTAGGTCAGAGTTTCTCAACTTTGGGAACTTTAAGATGTGTGGACTTCAACTCTGAGAATTCCCCAGCCACCTTTCATTCCATAAAGTTTCTAGATCTCCCCTTCAGAAAAGGAGGGCCCAGGCCTCATCCTGTCCTCTTTTGAAATGTGCAGCACCAACTCTGGGGCACTCTCGCACAAAAGTAGTTGTGCATCCTGGGCCGAAGCTAACACGCACAGAGAGATCTATACCCACACTGTAACACAGGCACATTTCCTTTCCTTCCTCCTGTTCAAGCAAAATAATGGAAGAAGTTTTAGTGCAGAAATTTTAATGCCAACATTCTGCTATGTATTTTTCTCTCAGTGTGTGTAAATGTAGTTTGTAATTGAAACCTGGCGGGGGTGCTATTTCACTTCAATAATATTTGTGAGCTTATCTTGCTTAAGGCTTGAGTCAAGTGTGTTTCACCCTTGAGCTAAAGGAGAAAGGAGGGAGAATACATCCAAGATTTGTGGGGTGACGAATCAACCCACATGACACCAGTCTACTCTCTCTTTATGGTGATGACAGTGACACACTGTCCCTTTTATACCAACATGTGGTATTCCGAACAGTTTTACAAGCCAAATAGAAGATGATCCTTTAAGTAGGGATCCTAATTTCATCCCCCCTCTCCTATTTTGTAGTTAAACAAAATGAGAAACGTGCTTTTTTGCATCGGCTGCACTTCTGCCTGGCCTGGAAACAGCAGGAAAAAATCTATCTGGCATGCTGTCCATTTATTCATTTGTGCACTCAGGAGCTGCCTGTTGTTGCAAAATAGATTTTTTAGAGACTTAGTTGGCTATTTCTTAAAGATGTACATTAGTACAGGAGACAGGAGCAAATGTTTTTTTGTGTGACCTAATCATTTTTATAGAGTGATTTGATTTGATTTGTAGCCTGTCTTTCTGCTCTGGCTAGTTCTCAAGGCACACAGCAACATTTAAAATAAACCAAACCAAACTAGAATAGAAAATGTAGAAGACTTAATTGAAAAGCAACACTTTAAAATATATATTTTTATTTGACAACTCCAAGCTGGGCAAAAGAGATGCATCTTGACAGATTTTCTAAATGCAGAGAGAGTAGAAACCCAATGGAACTATTAAAAATAGATTTGGTAGTCATCAGAGGTAACATCAGTTGAGCTGTTGAATCTTAGTTCAAGGTTCTTTGTTCCCTTCGTTCTTTCTGGTTTGTTTTACATGTATTTCAATCTCAGTCTCTCTCTCTTTACCACGGTCATCTTGAGGTCTATCATCTACATTCCATGGTCCAAGATTAACTTCCTTTTGTCAAAGAGATAATTCACAACATCACCTTTGCCTCACCTGTTATTAACCTTTTGGGGTAGATGAGGTTAAGGTACATGCCATAAGAAGTATTTGAACCTTGAAAACCTGACAGAGAGTCTTTCTCTCTCCTCTTATATCATAGAGGAGTGTTTCTCATCCTTGGCAACTTTAAGATGCATGGACTTCGGCTCCCAGAATTCCATCAGCTATGCTGGCTGGGGAATTCTGGGAGTCGAAGGCCATACATCTTAAAGTTGCCAAGGCTGAGAAACACTGTCCTAGAGAATCAAAGTGAAGCAATCTTGAGTGTATTTCTCACTTTCTCCTCCCTTTCTAGACTAAGCCAATGTTCACCTAATGGTTATTGAATTTCTTCTTCAAGGCTATCTCTGTACTTCTCTATGCTTGTCCATCAGTTAAACCCTAGTGTAGGAGGAAAACATATGGGATATGAAGCTGGCTGGGCACATCCACCCTTTCTCAGTTCCCTTAGTCTATGCCAGTGTTGTCCAAACTTGGCCACTTTAAGATGAGTGGACTTCAACTCCCAGAATTCCCCAGCCAGCATGGCTGGCTGGGGAATTCTGGGAGTTGAAGTCCACTCATCTTAAAGTGGCCAAGTTTGGACAACACTGGTCTATGCAATCTTCCTGTAAAAGTCACTGAAATGGAGTTGCAATCTTACATGCTTTGATCCATCTCTTGATACTCTGCCAAACAACAGTTGTGTCTCTTGTCAGTGGGATCAGTTGTGGCTAGCATGCAAGCCCTGATGAGAAGGACATTCAGTTATTCTTCATCTCCTGAGTGCAAACTTACTAGACATGCCCCTCAGGATGAGTGGAGTTCATTTGTTTCACCATGAATGAAAGGCTAGTGGCTCTGTGGGTTCAATTTTCTTTTGTGGCACAAGGAATGTTGGGTAATGAATAGGAACAAATGGATTTCTTTCCCCATTTCTCCCTCTTGACTTTCCTTCAGAGCTGGGGGTATTTTTCCTTGGCAGCAGAAACTTCTTTTGATGAGTGTCTCCTAGTGGATGCAATCTTATCCTGCCAGAATATCCTAAAGATTGTGTCCTTAAGTGACCAGCACTTTATCTAGAATGGTTCAGAATGATGCAGAAGCCTAGGTATGCTTGGAAAACAATTAGGGTCACTTGGAGACAGCCACTGAAATGTATTTTGCCATTTAGGCTTGTTAGTATAAGTACAGATTGAGAAGACATGAAAATACTTGTAGTATGCAATCCTTCACATATACAACTGCAATTCAGAGATCATTGGCATAATAATAACAATAATAATAACAACATGTATATTCCATATTTCCTCTGGGAGGTCAAGGTAGCCTATGTGAGGTTTCTGTCACCTGCCCTCCAACCATAACTTGCTGAGGTACATTGGGCTAAGTGAAAATGATTGCTATGAAGTCATCCTTTAAACTACAGGTAGTCCTTGTTTAATGACCATTCATTTAATGACAGTTCAAAGTTACAATGACCTCAGAAAAAGTTATTTACAACCTGCACTCACACTTACAACCATCACAAACCATGGCACCACCCCCCACAGTCACATGATCACAATTTGTGACTTTTTTAATGACTTTTTTTTATGACGTGGTCATTAAGCAAATTCTGGCTAAAAATGGGAGAAGCTGGATTCATTAATGACCACATGATTTGCTTAACTACTGCAGTGATTTGCTTAACGGCCATTGTAAAAATGATCATAAAATTGGGTCCAATCATGTGATGACTCGCTTAATGACCACCCCACTTAACAACCAATTTTCTAGTCCTTCTTATGGTCATTAAGCGAGGACTACCTGTACATGATCCAAATGGAAACTTGAATCTGGGCCTACCCACTTCTAATCCAACACTTTAAACCCTACACTGCACTGGATTTCACGTTGTTCCTGTTTTAAGACTGACTCCCAGAGAGAAAAGAAATTCAGATTTCATGGCTAAAAGGAAGCTTATTGTATTTTGAGCTTGCAATACTAGGGCTGTGTGTAGTTTTGATTTGAAGCATTGGAGGTGGTTTTTATTATAATTTGATGTATTAAATTCAAATCACCTAAAATCAGCTCAGCACTTTGATATAGGTGTTTACTAATTAATTTGGGAGTTTTGTCACACTTATCAAATCAAACTTCAAAGCATATCAGTGCAGTTATTCAAACTGCCAATTTGAATCAAGTCAAATCAGTACTTTGACTTTGACCTGTGTACATCTCAGGCTGCTTCCTGGGTTGGTAGACCACTTCAAGTCTTTGCTATTCTTCATAGGCATCTATTGCGGGGGGGAGAGGGGTGCCAGGTGATGACATCACAACACAAACCCCTCCCCTTACATACTTGAGTGCAACATCACGACACAAGTATGAAACGCTTCCCCTTGACATCACAGTGCACACTTCATATTTTTGGCAACATTGTGGTTAGTAATGGATGGCTATGTATCCCTTCTTATGGATTTTTATCTTTAAACCACAGCTAGACTGGACATAAGAGTGCTCTCTGACAGCCACGGAAATAGAGGATTTCTCCTCTCCTCTATAAGGGAAGGCACTTGTCATTGTAGTTATATGTCACGTTATAAATAGTTGTTTGTCAAGCTTCCACTACTGTTTCCTACTGAGCTGAAGGGGAAATTACAGGTGAGTGTATAATTTTTTTTGTTCTCTTTCCATGATTACTGTTGATTGGTTGGGGAAGGACATTTACATTCACTGTTGGGTGATTTGTTATTTCTTTATGCAGAGACATGTCTTCCCTTTCAAACAAGATCCCAAAAGTTCAAGGGAATGTGGAGGCACAAATCTCCTAAACCTCCTCTCTGCTTTGCCAGGTCACTTGAAAGTGAAGAGTCAATGTCATAAATCCATTTCTCTGTCTCCTGTGTCAAACAGGATTCTGCTCAGAGGTATGAGAAGGGAGGAGGACTAGAAGGAAGACCTTCCTAATTGCCCTTCTACATTCTGCTTTCTCTTTTCTTCCCTCCAATCCCACAAGCTAATTTTGCAAGTACAGATCACGAAAGGAGATGAGAGAGCATTGAAAATCAGGAAGTCAGGCTACCCTTTTCCTTGGAAACCACATTTGGCCTGGGACCTTCGTTCAGCATTGCTTTTGACTTTGCTTTAAGATGCAGTGTATTGTATTATATTTCTGATTAATTGATCTGAGGACAATTTCACCATTTTCTAATCTGGTATGTTGTATTGCTCACTAGTCTGTTCAGAATAAAATGGAAGCAATCCAATAATTCTTTTCAGGAAGAGATCTTAATAAATGATACAGTTTCTTTTACAAACATGTAAGATTTTTTTTTTTTCAGTGTGAGACTTTTATTCTAAATTAAACATCACACTGGTGATGGAGTTGACCTCAGATTTTTATTTAATTTTATTTCTTGGGGGAAAAAAACCAGGCAGATGAAAGCTATTGCTATGAAAAATTGACAAACAAGCCTTTTGTGTTGAACAGCGATGCATGTAAACCACAATGAAGCTACAAGAAGTGCTTTTGTAGAACAAGAAGAGACTCAAAGATCTGAATAAATCCACCTTTCAAAGAACATGATGAGAAACAAGAAAATCATAGATGTACCGTGCTGTGTGCTTTAGATTCATGCCCTAGTTAATAGGAAATTTTGAAGCCTCTGCTCTTATTGAAGATACTATATATTGTAATTCATTTACTTGCCTTCATGGGTAGGTCAAAAAAAGTTGCAGCTAAAGTTCAGTTGTATTGACAGGGGACATATAAATAAATAAAGTTTCACATTTTCCTTCTGAGCATGTTTATGGTTGGGAAACCTGTAAGACATTTTTCTTTGTTTCTTTTGGAGCTCCACCAAAATTTTAGCTTCAGAACTTTCCATAGTTGGTTACAATGCACCAGTCTCATGTGCCAATGACAAGACGCCTCAATGTTTCTGAAAACTCTGTAATGCCAAGGCAGAGTTACTTATTTTCTGATTGCCTTACCCCAAAGATGTTGGAGAGGCACACCAGTAATGTGAAAGAGTTGAATTCCATGTTCCTTAAAGGGCACACTGTCAAACAGAGATGATAAAAAAAAAAAATGAAGAACAACATCAACAACAATAATGATAATCATTTTTAAAGATAAATTTTAAAAGTTGACCATGGCAAGAAATCAAGTGAGAGAGTTTTGCTATGCACATCAGTCATGGGACATCTGATTCTACCCAATTCTAAAGAATCTGCACGTAGTTACTCATATGTTCCACTGACATCCAGTTTAGCTACGTTAAAAGACTCTGTGTGGAGGTGCCTTTGAAATATGTTTGAAAATTTGAACTGGTCCAGAATGTGGTTGTCAGATGTTGATGTTCTAGGCAGTTCAGAATGGATATTTCTGAGTTTCCATCATCTGTACCAGCTTCCAGTTGATTTCTTGGCCCAGTTTTGACAATTAGAGGAAGGGCTAAGTCCTAACTTTCCCAAAACAGCTGTCAGTTCGAATGTGGCAAGGAAGGACCGAGCGTAGAGAAAGGGGACGAACTTTTTGGACTCTAAAATGGGGAAACCATTGATTTTGGAAAAGGGATAGATGAAGTTCATCAGATTTAGGAGAAACCAGGGTTTGGATAAAACAGTAGTTTGTTCATTAAGACATACATACTTTTCTTTGAAACTAGAAAAATACAATTATTATATAATAATCTCAAATTCAAAATATATTTCATCAACTGCAGTGCCCAAAATGTCAAGACTGGGAGCAATACAGTAGTTTAATGTTTATGTGGGGGATACAGATCAGTTTCTAAAGAGTATATTTAACTTTGGTAGGAAATTCAAATGTAAGACTATTTCAAGACATTGCTGAATTGTTTTGCATTTAAAAAACAAAATATAACAGAAGAAAATGTATATTCATTTTGTAGACAACCGCTCTTAAGATACACTTTTTATGCATAATTCATATGTAACATGATACACATACAGGCATCAATCTACTATTGATAATGCATGCTTTAAAAATTGATGGAAGTTACTGTGTTTTCATGCCTCCCCCCACCACAAAATGATTTAAAACCTGACTATTTCTTTTTCATCATTGGCCTCAAATTGCAAGATTACAATCTGCTTTTTAAACCTGGTTTACAGCAAGGAGTTACAGAGTGGAATTACACGTTAAGGGCAATTGTAAAACACCATCCCTGAAGATGGAATGGAATGGGTTTCCAATAAACAGCTGATGGACAAAGCAAATGTAACTAGGATTTTTCCAAAGTTTAAAGAGCAAAATATGGCACAAGCTTGCTTGCTTTATTCGTTTGTTTGTTTACAGTCCAAAACCAAATCACAAAATTTAAAAAAATACAGCACACATTAATACATATACAAGTACATACAGTGCATACATATATAAAAGGAA
The DNA here is from genome assembly GCF_059951505.1 of Python bivittatus. NCBI lineage: Eukaryota > Metazoa > Chordata > Lepidosauria > Squamata > Pythonidae > Python > Python bivittatus. Next base: position 52,785,702 of record NW_028277058.1, read on the forward strand.
GGAACCTTATAAAGTTAACATTTCATAGAAGGTACTGTATCATAGAAGGTATCACCAGTGCTCGTACACTGGCCACTTTAGAAGGAGGTGTGCAACACACTCAAACCTCTATATTTGAGCAAATACATACTTGATCTTCGTAAGGAAGGTTGGCATATTGACCAGCTGTCACTGTAGTAGGGAGAGCATCTATATGGTCTATGGAGAAGACCCTTCTATGTGGGGTATATAGAATCTTATAGAAGTATTTGGGGAATGTCCAGGGGGAGACAGCAGTTTGTCTGTATGACAAGTGGGAAGTTTAGCTCTGTCAGCCTGAATGTCTAAGTCCCATACCCCCTGCTTAAGTTCTACCAGGGTTTTTTTCTAGACCTAAAGCAAGTATGTCTGGTCTACACTGACTTCGAGTTTGGTTGACTTGTTTTTTCAAAGTAGACTGGGGTATGTCATATAGAATGAGATGTACCAATGAGGTTCACCCAAATGATTTGTTTCACCCAGAATCTTAGACAACATAGTCTTGCCACACGTTTGTGCATGCACATACACAGACAAAAAAATCCTAGAAGTATGGACTTCTGGGGAAAAAATGGCGAAGCCAAGCCAATGACCACAGCAGAATGAAGAGCTGGCCAGTAGACCGGCTCTTTGTAGTTCCTCCCCAAACAAGGAGAGGACTTGAGATTGCCCACAAGTGCTCCAGAGAGTTGCTCCTCATAAGCAGATCACAATGGTCTCCAGTGGGCTTAGAGCTCTGGGAGACAAGGGAATAGCCATCTTGCTCAAACCATGGTCAGCACCTTCAAAAGGACACTGGGTTTGCATACTTCCTTTTCTAATCTCTTTCAGAAATTGCTTGTTAACTGCTTTTCAGCTACTAGGAACTTTTGGATCGACAAGTCTGAAAGCACCGGGTGAGTTTCCTTCAGTTCTTAGCAAAAGCTTTAAACCCATGTTTAAGGGCTTGTATTGTTGGTGGGTTTTTTGAGGGGTGGAGGAATAAAAAGCAAAATGGTGATTAGAACTTTGATTTTAGAAAGTTACAAATGGACTAAGAGTCAAGATAGATTTGAAATAAGATTTTGGAATTAATTATAAAAATCCTTTCCATGGATTTTGTTTTTAATTGTTTTTTAAAAAAAGCATGATAGGATAGGTCTTTGAAGGTTGGACACTAGAGGGAACCAGAAAGAACTAAAGTTTACAATTAAAGGAGAAGAACATTTACATTTGACTTACTAATACAGAATGGAGCAAAATATTTTAACACTGGACATATTGAAGAATATTTGTAAACAATGGACCCAGAAGTTAATTTTAACAGTGTCTGCCTCTATAGATAGACTCTGTTTTAAGATGTTATGGAAGAGGAACAAGTTTTACCATACAAGACTGAGACTGATCTGAAAGTGGATTCAATAATGACAGGCTACAAGAATGACATGGAAAAAGATGTTATGCTGGACATACAAAAGAAAGCAGCTGATGTCTTCATAATTTAAAGGGATATGCAAATAACAAACCAAAAGAGTGATCTGGATAACTTTCCTATATTGGATTTACAAAGAGGCTTGTTAAAGCTTTGAAGAATCTTGTGAGAAGGGACAAAGAAAAAATGAAAAGAAATTAAGTACCAGGATATCATTTGAAGGGGTTAGATCTAGATTGTTAGAAGTAAAAAGAAGGAATATAAAGTTGGTTTATTTGATCAAGGTTAAAATAAATATATTGTTATCTCTGGTAAACCTTAATGGATTTTTGCCAACATCAGGACTGAATGACAAAACTTTAAGGATTTGTTTATACATATGAGATGGGATGTGGGAGGAAGAGATCATTTGTTGTATATAAAAGAAGGTGATAAGTTACTAAAAGTGTTTATACTTGTTGTGATGAAGGGGAAAATCATTTGTGTGTATGTATGTATGTATGTATGTGTGTGTGTGTGTGTGTGTATGTATATATATTATGTATGTATGTGTGTGTGTGTGTGTGTATGTATGTATGTATAAGAATATATATATATATTCTTTATTATTTTTTCTTTATTTTCTTTTCCTTTTTTGCACCTTCTATTTTTCTTTTTATTCTTTTTTAGTTTGTATTAGTTTTTTATTGTTGTAGTTGTAATTTTTAATACAATCACTATTAAAATAATAATAATTTTTTAAAAAATGCTAGAAATGCATGCAGAGCTAATAAGTAAAACACATATCTTTACACCACATGATTTCATCAATATATAAATTTAATATTAACATTAGCAAAGTGAACCCATATAGTTACCAGGAGCTAAGCCTGAGTTGAGGGAGAATTTATCTTATATTTTTCCTAACTTCAGCTTCATAGCTTCCTCATTGGCATTGAATTTGGGGAATCAAACTATGTGGAGGACACTTGGGTGAAGAAGACTGCTCCAGAATGTGTTTTTTGGGGGAAAAAAAAGATAGAAAAACACATCCCTTTTACAGATAACATACTTTTAAATTTAGTTTTTAAATTCAAGGTTAATGTGTGAATCATTGACAGAGAATTAAATCAAAATGTATACAAAATTGTAGATCACTCAAGAAAAATAAACCAACTGGCCATTAGTTATGGGTCAACTTTGCATGCTTGCTCTTGGTCAAGGAATTAAGCATGTTAAGCCAAAGGCAAGTTTGTTAGAAAGTCATGAATTTGCCCACACTTTTAATTTCATTGCCTAAATATTTCAATTTTAGCTTCGCTTACTAATTTTGCCTTCTCTCCATAGGAACATTTGTACTCAGAGGCAATATGCTTATAACAATAAAACAGTCAGGAGTCATTAAAATCCAAACAAGTCATTTATTAGGGTAATGAGGAATAAATCTATATCAAATCAGAAATCAAAAGTGGATGCTTGCAAAAGAGTGATCCCAAATTCATCCTGATATTTTAAGCTTATGAGAGTGGTTACTTTTCCCCATGCCAAATGGTTCTAGAAGCCTTGATGATTTTACAAGAAGTAGAACATTTGCTGCAAATCTAAGTTTCTAATTTCATTTGTAGAGGATTCTCAAGTTTCCAGTGGTGTCAATTTCTTTCGCACATCTTTCCATCATCCTGAAGCGTTTTTGGCTGTTCACAATCTGAAAAGTCTGAGTGAAAAAATTATCTCCTAATGTCTTCTCTTGGGATTTTATGGAAGTGTGAGAAGCCAGGGAGGCTTCAGATAACAAGACAGAAAACTGAACCCCAAGAGACAAGACATTCAAACCTATCACCTAACTGACTCATAACTGAGAATATACAAGAATGCCACACTTCATCTGAAAACATTCCCAAGGAGTTCTCTTTCATCAAGTTAAATGAGAACTGTTAGAACAACAGCAGCGAAGGAGAATATACATAGTACTGTTCAGAAAAGTGTGAATGAGGCATTAAGAAATAAGATGGATAGAAATTATCCAGTCAGTTAGTGTCCAACAGCTTCTTCCCTCTTCCGGAACACCACCAATTAAATGCTGTTTTCATATGTTACAACAAGGGCCAGTGCTGGTTGTAATGGGCTGTAAAAGTAACCTTGAAGAACTGGAGGAAGAATCTCAACCAAGACAATAGTCAGACAAGAGAGATTTGAGTCCACGGCAGAAATGTAATTTGAAAAACCGTCTCAGGCTTGACCCTCCCTAGTTCTTTTGAAGATGAAGGGAGGTGCATTCAGTTTGCAAGATTCTGTTACTACAACTTTATAATAAAAATAGTATTAGCATTGATAACTTTGGTTTCCTAGTCTCCTCTACCTCAAAGGGCTGATATCTATTCATAAACTTTTTTTTTCTCTCCTTGAAAAATTATTCCAACTTTTTACCCCAACTTCATGTCCAGTTAAATTAAAAGGGGTCTAAGTAAATAAACCTTCCTTTGAGTCAAGCTCAACTCCTGATGACTTCAGCAATATGGAATAGCAGCAGTCTGGAAGTGGTTTGCCATTGCCTCCTTCTGAAATCTTTGACTTTCCAATTTAGCCCTGGTATTTTCCTGGGTGGTCTCCAATCCCAATACTACCCATGTTCAATCCTGCTTAGCTTTTTTCAGGATCAGTCATGGCTGAAGAGGATATAGATATTTTTTGATGAAGAAAAAGCAGCATGGTTTCTACAGAGATGAAGCCTCATAATTGTTCCTGGAGAGTGTCAACTGATCCAGTAGATGTATTTATTTGAATTTCCAATAGACATATTTACTGGAATTTCAAGAGGCTTTTAACAAAGTTTCCCATCAAAGATTTCTGAGCAAACCTAGAAGTGATAGGATAAAAGGACAGGGCTTCTTAAGAATCAATAATTGGTTAAATTGTAAAAAGCTAAGAGGAAAAATACATACCAGTCTCCAGGTGAACAAATATAAAAAGATCTCCCAAAGCTTGGTTTTTAGAGTGGTGAGTTGTAGTTTGTTAAGAAATTATCTAAATTTAGGGATCAGTACTGAAGTAATTAAGAGCCAGTTTGGTATAGTGGTTAAGGCATCAGGATAGAAACCAGGAGACCATGAGTTCTAGTCCTGCCTGGGTACAAAGCCAGCTGGGTGATCTTGGGCCAGTCACTTTCTCTCAGCCCTAACAAGGAGGCAATGGCAAACCACTTCTGAAAAACCTTGCCAAGAAGACTGCAGGGACTTGTCCAGGCAGTCTCTGAGAATCAGACTTGATCGAACAGATTAAAAAAAAAAAAAACTGAAGTAATCAAGCTTGTTGACATTAAATTATTTAGGATAATTGCAACAACAATCACAATAAGTGAATATCAAATATGTGCAAAAGGATCTTGACAAACTGGAAGAATGACATTCAGACAGGTTGCTTATTTATTTAATTGTAAGACTTATATGACCACCTATCTTATGAAACACAACTCTGGGCAGCTTACAATGGTAAAATCCAAGGGACACAGTAAAATCAAAAACCTGGTGCCTTAACCAACAATCTCCAGTCTATCATGCAATGCAATCCCTGGGTTCCAATCTCACCCCATCCCAATGCCTGGGGGAAAACCAGCCCCTTATGGCTTTCTGGAAGGCTAAAAGGGTGGGGGCCTGCCATGTCCCAGTGGGAAGGGTGTTCCACAGGGTGGGGGCTGCTATGGAAAAGGCACACTTCCTAGGTCCCACTACATGGCAGCATTGAAGGGAAAGGACCTGGAGTGTGCCCACCTTATCTGTAAGGTAATTTAATCTAAAGAAGTGTAATGAAATGGACATTGAAAACATTAGCCTAGCATGTGGCTGTAGCAAAAAAAATGGAGCAAATTGCATGATCATTAGGAACTTAACTAAAAACAAAATTGAGAATATGATCATGTTTTTATACAAAACTATGGTGAACCATATTATACTATGCTACATGTAGTTCAGATCTTCAAAGCAAAGAACAATGTAGTAAAACAGAGGCACCCCAAATATTTAAATGGAGGAAATCTTTGAAGAAGAAAATCTTGGGACTTTTTAAATTAAAAAAAGTATTGAAGAGGGAGTGAATGGTAGACAGTTGTAAAAGATAATACACAATGTAGAAAGTGGATAGGAAGAGCTTTTCTCATAATTTTGTAACATTAGAACCTGAGGTCAGTCAATGAAGTTACATGGAGATAAATTTGGGATACATAATTTTACCACCACAAGAGGTGGTATAGCTATTGTGGTAGATAGCTTAAATGGAAAGTAGAAAAATTCATGGATGTTTAAGGCATATCTATATGCTATATCTTCAGTAATGGAAGCAGTTCACCTTTGAGGCATTCTGGGGGAACATGATAGTACTATTCTACCCGGGTCCAGCTTCTTGGCTTTCCATCAGCAACTGGTTGACCACAACAGTAGCAGAATATTGGGCAAAGTATCAGTTTGGTTTCATGCAGATGGATCTTGTTCTATTCTACTTCTTAGCACTGAGAAAAACTAGGAAATTCTTACTTTAAATATCACTCAGACATGCCTTTTGTGAGTTTCCCTAGAGAAGTGACCCTAAATTCAGATTAGTTAACACAATTGCTATGTCTGTATAACATGCTATGTCTAAAGAACCAAATGATGGCTTAACTGTTTTCACGTGACATACTAAGAAAATGGTGATGTTCCTCGCATTGCACCAAAATACAAATGTCCAACTCCTTTTAATCTAGTATAATGAGCTGTGAGAATCCAGAATCAGTGTTTCGTCAATCTGCCCTAATTTGCAAGGTAGGGAAAATGTTAATTATTCCTACAGGTTAATTCTAAGAATTGTCATAACAGTATATGTAAACTGCTTTGGATGTTCAAGATATGGTACATATTGATGATGAACATGGTGGTAGTTCCTTCCCCACCCCAGGCCAAGTAACAGAACCAGGTCTTGAAAGCCCTCCGGAAGGCCAGGAGTGAGGGGGCCAATCTCACCTCCAGGGGCAGAATATTCCAGAGAGCGGAGGCTACCACAGATCCATATTCATGGATGTAGGCAACAGAAGATGCATACTTTGTGCAAAGTTCTTTCTGAGAACTCAGTTCTTGTAAAGCTTTAATTGAGCTTACCAACAACATTACTTGGAACAATCCACAAAAGCAAATAAGTAATTTCTCATTTGATGATACCAATCCCAGAAGAAAAAGGAAAAAAAGACATGGTCATTTCACTGGCAAGATCCACCAAACTCACTGCTCTTCCAGGTAGGCACTCCAGGCATTTTTGTTTTAAGATTCCAAAGGGTTTTATCATAGATTTCCATCATTTATATGGTGTCTGATTTTGTTTTTAGTGGTGTTGTGTTTGGGTTTGCTTGTTTTTTGATGTATGATTTGCTATTCATTTGCTATTTGGGTTAATCTTATATTTGTCAGATTTTTTTTTTAAAGATCAAAAACAGAATATAAAAAATTAAAACAGATCAATCAGAATATCAGTATTCATCTACTCAGGTTTACAGTAGGATTTGGCAAGAATCCACTGGCAAGAAGTATTGATTTGGGTGAGATTATGGCCATATTTAACTACAGCCATGCTTCAGTGCCTTGCTGGATGAGGTCCATCGGGCTGAATGACATATTTCTGGTTCCCTCTAAGCAAAGAGCAAATATCATTTTGTTCAAATGACATTAGGCCATTGCACATAAATTCTTCCTCCTTCTCTTGTCAAGTTTGCTCAGGTCACCAATCTTTCCCTTCCTCCCCCCGCATCGGATGTCTTTGCACTCGGCACGATGAAGTTCAATTTAACTTATGAAAATCAACCTGTCTCTTTGGTTTCATTCATCATCATCAACAGAATTCATTCTGGAATCCAAACTTGTTTTCCTATTACTTTGTTATATTTGGAGGAGGGGAGAAGGATGATATATGGAGCAGAAAGCAGATAGTGGCAGGGATGTTGGACCCCGCTGATGTTTCCTAGTAAACATCTGCTGGTACAGGAGAACCCAGGGGAAAGTAGCAACAGCGGCGATGGTTTTCATAAAAAGCCATATGTGGAAGGGCGCCTGATCTCGTTATTCAGAATTCAAGATTACTTTTTTAAACAGGGTTGTATCATCAAATAGCTGCAATAGATTATTACCATTTAGCAGGGAAAGTAGTGTCTATGACAATCAGGACTGCAAGTGCAGACGTTCTGGTAGTTGCTTAAAAGGAAATGATGAAGGCTCTTACGGTTCACGAAATGGATGCCTAAAGCCATCATAGTGCAAATGTTGGAATCATTCTGCTGCATATGCCTCTTTGCAGTGACTGAAGGTATGCAGGTCAGATTTCATGTATCACATGCAGCAAAGAAGTGAAGATGAGGAAGACATGATGGTGGGAGTCTTTATGGAAAGAACTAAAATGCTGACCCAAAAGCTCCAAGAATCTTCCACTGTTTCCATGCAAACCAGAGAACTAATGTTCTGAGCTAAAAATGTCTCCAAGCCAGAGACCAGAAGGATAATTCATATGTTGTAATTAGAATAAATTCTATCAATTAGGCACATTTGCATGAACAATTGGTTCATATGCTGTCTTCTGGTGCCATTCCTCTGTTTAGATTCTGTGTTATTTTTGTTCAAAAAGTTTCCAGCACAGGCCTAAGAAGAAATGTTTGGACTTGAAAGTCAGGTTTGGTTAATAGGCAGTTCCAGTTCTTCCCTTTCCTTCTGTCCCTTTCTTTATCTGGCCTTCCATCCTAACCTTATTGCATTCCCATGTCTTTATGCTGATTCCATCTGAATTTCATATCTGGGTGCATCACATATGTGACCTTCAACCAAGATTCTTCTCTCTTGCCGTCAAAGATAAGGTAGTGGTGATCAGTTGTGGTGCTATGGTTATGGAAGTCTCTCTTCAAAAAAACACACCTCATGTCTTCCCTGTTATTTTTTAGATGTCAAGCAAATACACATCTCTTCTCCCAAGCTTTTAAACCACTTATATCCTATTTCAGCATTGATAATTTTATGATAGAGAGCCATGTTGGTGTAGTGGTTAAGGCACAAGCCAGAAACTGGGAGACCCTACGTTCTAGTCCTACCTTAGGCACAAAGTCAGCTGAAGGACCATGGACCAATCACCCTCTCTCAGTCCTAGGAAGAAGAAGGCAAGGGCAAGCCACTTCTGAAAACCCTTCTCAAGAAAACTGCAAGGGCTTGTCCAGGTGGTCACCAGGAGTCAACACTGACTTGAAGGCACTAAATAAATAAATAAAATTATGATATAGCTCATAGTGCCACCATTAAATGATTAGAGTGTGACCTACCAAATGGATTTCTTAACTGTCTCAAGTTAAACACTGAGGCAGTCACTTGATTGGCATGGATATTCTGAGTTGCTGCTGAGAAGACTCACAGACCAAAACTACAATAACTTCCATCTCCTCTGGCAGGGAGACCATTAGGCAGCAGGGCAGTCAGTATACCACTGGGTCCCACTAGCCAGTACAAATGCCTCCAACCAATACCTTATATAGCAGCAAGTTTGGCAAGAAGGACCTGAAGTCCAAATGGATTACAGCATCACCCCTGTGGTCTGCAAGACTGTATGAGAGCTACACAAAATACCTTGGGAGTAGCCTAGACAGAGTAAATTCTTTTTGCTTCTTAGTCTCAACGATACAGACCTAATCAGACTCCTCATCAGGGATCAAAGCAATGCTTCATTTCAAAAGTGTCCTGAAGCTTCAAAAATGGGAACCACAGGTCTACAGTGTGCTCTTCTATTCAAGACAAGTTGAATAGAAAATACTGAGGAAAGGAACAAGCTTGATGGAGAACAGACACAAAGCAGTAGCCTTCCTATTCCCTTGGGGATAGGCAGAAAGAATGGCTGAGGAGGAGAAGGACAGCCATTAGAAACTACCCTCTCACTTCAATAAGCAGTGCCATTTTATTGAAAAATAAAATTTTCATGTGCCACTCAGAATACATACATCTCTTGACCATCTTCTCTGCAATAAGCATTCTGTCAAGGTTCCCCCTGCCTTCTGGCTCATCTCAAATACACCAAGATTAAGAGATTCTAATTAAGTTCCTGTGAGCCAGGCAAGGAAAGGAAGAAGCTCTATGGAATTCTTCCCAACATCCATTTTTCAGGTGTTTTCTTTCAATTTCACTTCTTGAGTTGCCACCAAGGACAATCAAAAGCTGAAAAGACAACTTGGTACTACGTTCACTACAGTCAATTGCCCTGAAGTCCGATCTGTCCCTCTGCTGCCCACAGATGATTGAAAAGCCAGTAGTAAGAGGATTGTATTGTAACGGTAGCTCTTTCATATATCCTAAGTGTCATTGGATCATGCAACCACTATAGACTGAAGGACCGACAGATGTGAACTCACTTTTCATTCTAAAGCAATATGTTTATGCAAAAAAGGAATTGGTTCTCTAACCCTTTTCTCATTCAAAATTCCAGGTGGTTTCCACCAACCAAAGCTGGTCTCTCTCTCTCTCTCTCTCTCTGTGTATTCACAGAAAGAGACACACAAATCTTTGACTGAGAAGAAGGGGTGGGGAAGAGAAGATAAGGTCCAAGGAAGAATTAAGATGGCTCAAAGAGAAAGAAAAAGCCTCTTCTTTTGATATGCAAGTCTTTTGCATAGCAATATGTCCTTTTGGGTGCCATATGCCAAATTTGACAAGTTAAGGTTATCCCTCTAGGGAAACTTGCTTATGTGCAAGCATATGTTTTCTCATGATACTCCTCAAATGAGATCATTCAGCAATCCTGAAACCATTTTTATTAAATAAAAATAAAATGAATATAATGCAACTTTTGCAAATGCTTCATTAACATTGGTCTATCTTGGGTACAGCTTCAGATAATTGCTAAGCTTCACTTAGGTGGTAGCAGATAATCAGTTTTAATTTAATGTGCAATTACTGTTACTGTAACTTTGCTTCCATACAAATGAAGTTAGCTTGTATAAGTTTGTACTGACTTTGGAATCACTTGGTCTGCTTTACTTATTTGGAAAGGTTTAAAATAATGCATTTGTACTCTTGTTTCCAAATGTGTTTTAAAATGCCCGTGACAAAGGCCACAGAAGAGTCTTCTTCTACTCTGCTGCTCCAAACAGTGTTCTGCTAAATTAAAGACATGTCCGTTGTATCAAGTCTGTCTTCCTACACCCCAAAATCATCGTCACAAGTATTCATTATTTGCAGCCCATTAAAACCTTCAACCCTGCCAAACTGAAGTTTTAAAAATTATGGCCCCACTTTAAGCTACCACAAGTCCTGCAATAACAAAATTCCATCATTCCAACTCTACATAAAAAGGAAGTCTTTATTTCATGTTATGTGCATTTCTCTAGTCTCCTTCATGTTGATCTTGACAACTTCCTGCACACATCCATGTGGTTTTCCTGGCAGCTGTGGGAAATGGTTTGAAGTTGCCTTTTTCCAGGTTGTATTTCAACTTTGCAGTCTGTCTTCCAGTCCTGGTATTCTATGGAGATCCCCCATCCAAATATTAATCAGGTCTGTCACAGCTTAGCTTCTCAGCTTAGACATGTTCAAACAGGTGCTGCCATCTGCTAACAGCGTGTATTTGTTTGATATTGTCTCTCTCCTTCTCTCCCTCCCCCTCTCCCTGTCTCTATCTCCCCCTCTCTCCCTCACCTTCTTCCTCTCCCTCTCTCAGAGCAAGCTGAAAAGGTATCAAGCCACCTTTCTCCTTGAAAGGCCTCAAGCCCAGAAATCAGGAAATGTGGTGAAGGAGTTCCTGCAGACGAGAAAATGGACTATCCATGGAGCAAGAAATAAATTGAACTTGGATGACATGAGATCACAGAGGTCTGTAACTGCTTTAAAATTACTGCAAAATCCTCAATGTCCTAAGATTTTATTTATTTATATTTCAAATTTGGTCACCACCCATCTCACGAGGAAGATATTCTACACGAATGTTTTCCAGCCATGGCAACGTCTAGATATGTGGGCTTCAAATGCCAGAATTCCCAGAAATGGCCATACTGGCTGAGGAATTCTGAAAGTTGAAAACCATGTATCTGGAAGGTGCATAGTTTGGGAAATGCTGTTATGTGTGTTACTGGCAGACTGTTAATGACTGATGGTGATAGAGATGGTGATGGTTAAGAGTGGTGGGCGTTTCATAGTCTCTTCATGAATATAATTTGCTTCTTTTATGTTCTGGAAGTAGAGAAAGACAATTACTACTCAGATTGCTTTTTGAACTCGTGATGCAATTTACATAAATGAATTCATAGTGAGACAAAAATGAAGTATGTTAAGGAAATTAATTACCTTCAGTAAAAGTACACATATGTTGCCAAATGCAAGACAAATGGATGCTTCTGTGAAAAATCAAGCATTTGAGATGACAGTTCTGGTCAGTAGAAGTACAAATGACCACTAGAGGGCAACAAATGTTTAGCGTAGTCATTCAGATTTAGTAGATCTGGTAGTCCTAAAGAAGAACAGCTGCCCTACTTTGATCCATGCACAAAGGCTCCCTCTTGAGTTTGCTCCTTTAAATGCTTCAATCTAAAGTGTCAAAGCAAAGTGACTTGATTTTCTGAGTTGAGGAAATGTCTTGAACTGAATGGCTGTGATGGTCCACAATGAGGCAGAATGAATCACTTTGTTCTCATTATACAAACATTGTAGGTTCCAGCAACAAGTGCATCAGGCATGCCTGACAAAGGAGTATGTACACTAACTTGCCCATCTGGATGTTACCTTCAGGTGTGACGCCCAGGGCACTGGAATGTAGGATAGCATCACACACATCAGGATGTACACTCATTCCTCACTAATTCTGAACACACACTTATGAGAAAGGTGTGACCTATCAGCACAATTAGCACCTATATATATGCTGATTGGTGACACCCTAGTGAAATTTAAATAAAGTTTTCTTTGTGCCAAGCTCAACAATATGGAATTGGTTTAGTGTTCATTTTTATGGATTTTTTTTTTTTAATTTCCCAATCTAGCTTAGAGTTTTGGCCTATCCTGGTATCTCTCATCCAAGTATTAACCAGTGCATGTCAATACAAGTTTACAGAGAAATACATACCATTAAGATTAATGGGTTTTACTCCAAACAACAGACACTCCACATCATTGGTAACTGTTTTGTTCTGGAAAGCCTTCTGTAAAATGATATTTGCACTAAGTCAGAACTGGATCAACTGTCCCCAAAACATACAGTGGAAGTTCATATGCAATGGAAGAGAGACTTTATACTCCATCACATCATCACATATTTTCATTTTCTCCGCTAGAAAATTAAGACAAACTCCACCTTGTAGGAGATGCTGCCAGCCTTATAGTCTTACTGCCCAGTATTCATCCAGGTGCCAAATCACTTTGTGTTGGGTGACTAGTGCCAAGTGTAATGCACCTTGAAAAGCTTAGACGTGGATTATGGAAACTCATAAAATGACATTTGCATTAATCAAGCCTTATGCAACCAGGGAAAAATCTGGAAGAGAATATAATATAGGTTTGCAGTTTTAGGCTGTTATCCCCATGGAGTTTTGGGAGGTATTGTGGCTTCTGGGTAGGTGGCACACTATGGGCCAACTCATATTAAGAAAGATGAATTTTGCTTCTTATGAAACAAGAATGTGGTTCTTATTTACACTAGTAATTCCATTTCTCAGCTTCTACTTATATGATTTATTTTATACTTTATTCCTATGTCCTATATGCTGTAAACTTATTCCTATATTCTCAGTATCTTAAGCTTATAGCCCTTATGCCTATATGTAACACCTTGTTTCTATTGTCAATGTTTTACTTTACCTCTTAGTTTCTTAACTCCTAATTTAGATCTATAGCTTGTTTGCTTGCAGACGATTTATTACCCAACTAAGTAACATCATCAGTGTGAGTGAGTATGGGGTTTGCTGCCTGTTTATATGCCGTAGCTTGCCCTGTCAGTTTGGCTGGGGGCATGGTTTCCTTCTTGGTGGTTCCTTGATTGGAGTATTGTTTTCTGCCTGATTGTTTATCTGGTGCTGATCTTTGCTTATCTGAATGTTGGCTGCTGGAGGGGATCTGTTCCAGGCTTTTTGTTTCCTTCCTAGTTTTTTTTTTTAATTGTTTCTGTTGAATAGTGGGTAAATGTAGTTAGTCTCTGTGTGTCTATTGATGGCTAGTTTGTCTGAATGCCAAGCTTCCAGGAAATTTCTAGCATTTTTTTTTCCTTTGGTCTAAGATGTTAATAGTTTCCCAGTTGAAACTGTGGTTGAGTCTCTTCATGTGTTGTGAGATTAAGGAGTTTTTGTCATGACTTCTGACTACTAGTTGGTGTTGTGGACAGGCTCTGCTACTCTTCTGCCTGCCTGTCCTACATAGTGGCTGTTATAGTCCTGTATGTTATAGTCCATATAGTATGTCGTAGATAACTCCTGTTTCTCCCCCCACCCCTTGGGCTACTGGGTCTTTTGGTTTACTTAAGATGTTTTGGATGTTGAGATGTTCTGAAGATGATTTAGTTTTGTTCTTATATACATATCTTAGTTTTATTGTTCTTCAGTCTAGTTGATACATCTAAATCTACCCTCTTTGCCTTGTCCACCTCCCCAGCTGCTACCCTTTCATTGCAATGCTTGCTAGCAAATATCAAGGGCTTAGACAACCTTGGCTGTTCTCCCAGCTCTGGAGAAATAATACTTCTTTCCTCCCTTGTCCAATCCCAGATATTTCCCGATATCTCTCTTCTTGCAGCCTTTGCTGCAGGGCTGGTGCTGAGGTTGGTGAGCTGCTGATGGCCTTCCAGGCCCTGTGAGACCTCCCTTCTTCCCAAAGCTATTTCTGTTATCACTGCTCCTTCTGCCACTGCTGCCGCTCTCAGCAATGTAGCTGGTACTCTGCAGTGTAGCTGCTACTTTGCTATTCTCCATCTTCTGGGGTCAGTCTGGAGTTCTTGGCAGCATCTTCAACTACTCACAAACTCTTCATCTTCTTCACGTTTGGCCTTTACATAGCCACCAAATGCTGCCTCTTCCTCCCTGTCTTCTCTACCACCTGAACCCATGTCTCCTCCCCCTACTTGGGCAGTGCCCTTATAAAGACCTGGGAGGGAGAAAGGGATGGGTCTTTCTACCACTGTACAGGAGCAACCAATGAAAAGTTATCCTCTAAGATTGAATGAAATTCCACTCTTAGTATAAGATGCATACCTTTTGATATCCTTATCAAACTCTGAGGCAGTTTTTTCCTAATTCTGGAAAGTGATTAACTAAGGCATGCCACATGGCAGTTAGTCAAGGAGGGAGCTGGGAAGAATTGAGGATCCAAAGCCTTGCTAGCTACTTGAGATGCTCCCCAAACCAGTGTCAGTGGATAGATTTATTCCCACCTATTGGTTGGGGAGAGAAAAAAGAAATGGCAAACACTCTTCTGCCAACAGTAGAAAAGGCAGAAGTTTGATTTCTCAGATATTCCCTTGCTGGAGTTCTCCAGAACAGAAGACTGATTTGCTCTGACTGGGCCATGCACTTTTTTCAACAAGCTGTAAGCTGCAATTGTCAACCCATATCTTAGGGAGGACCCAGCACAAATAAGAAGACTTACTTCTGAGTAAATAAACAGAAGCTTGGACCATTGCTATTTTCCTTTGTTTTTAGCAGGACCTCAGCATCACGATCATCCTAGTATTTCCATGATTTGCAGGGCTCATTGTTTCCTTGAACTCTGGAAGCTATTAATAAAATTAATAGGCTGGATACATTTGCTAGATAGGATATAATTGTGTCTCCCAGCTAGCTGTCTAACATATCTCACTGCGACTGATAAAATCAGTCTTACAATCCATTTATCTCTGAGCATGTGTTTGATTAAAAAATGACGGTAGTTTTCAAATGTTCCACCTTCAGGGAAATCTCCTCCTTTGGTCTTATCTGCTGAAAAATGTCTGTGTTTCTGCCATAGAATGCCTAACCACTGCAAAGAATTCTGGGAGGTCTTGGGGGGGGGGGGGGTGCATTCATTTCAAACAGAGGACTGGCTATACTTGTTAATTTTTTATGTCTGTATGTTTTTCTGCCCAATTTATGTAGAATTTCCTTTGGTTCTTCTCCTTCTTTCTATTCATGAGCCTCAGCTCTTAAGATTATGGGTTGGCTTAGAGAGGACTTTTGAATTTCTGCTGGAGACCCACAGCATTCTGGCACTTTGAGGAACTGGAGGAAATGTAGATGCCGATCAGACATGAGTTCTCTCAGAAGGCAGAGACCCCAATATTGAGGGGCATCCTCAGAAGAATGAGGCAAGAAGTCCACATAGTGGCCATATCTGTATGATTAAATTCCTGCTCCTTTTTTATGTGTGCTGCACACACAACGCACATAAAAAGGGATGAAGATTCAATCATGCAGTTGTGGCCACCATCTTGACTTTTTTTAAACTTCCCCCCTCCCCTGCCTTTAATTTCCAGAGAACTAGGGAGGGTTCCTTCTGAGACATTTTCTCTGTCTACATTCCTTCTGTGGGCTGCAAAATCTCCTGTCTGACTGTTGGTTAGGCTGTGGCTGTTCCTTTTCTTCTCTGGGTTATTCTCACAGCCTGTTACACAGAGGGATTCTGGGAGACCATGTTTAAGACTTCTAGCCTTATCCTACAAACTCAGCCATACCACTATTGCTTAATGATGGTATACTAAATAAACTACAGTGGTGCCTTGGGTCACGAATGCTTCTGTTCACGACCAATTCGGGTCACGAACAGCTCCGGTCGCAAAATTTTGCCTCCGTTCGCGAATGCTGGATCGGGTGACGAACAGGATCTGTGGTCATTTTCCCTCCTGTGACACGGTCCGCGGCCATTTTCCTGCCCATGACAAGTGGTCTGTGGCCATTTTTCCACCCCGACACGTGGTCCGTGGCCATTGTTCCGCCCCTGACATGTGGTCCGCGACCATTTTTCCGCCCCTGACACGTGGTCATAGGGAGGGGGACTCTCCCTCCAAGCAATAGCCGCCTCCCTGTCCTCCACGCCAGAACGGATTAACGGTAATTACATTGAACCTTATGGGAAAATTTGCTTCGGGTTGCGACCAATTCGGGTCGCGACCAGAGTTGCGGAACGAACTAAGTTCATGAACCGAGGTTCCACTGTACCATCATCTAGGTTCACACTTCACATTATCATTAACAGTGATCTGCAACCACCACACACTAAGCCAAACTCAAACATATCAAATTATAGCAAAGCAGTATGGGAACTCAAGTCATTTTCTTCTCTGATTATCCAAGGAAGCCTGCAAGGATAAATGGTACACACACACACACCACACACATGCAGAAAATGTGGACATCTTTTTTCCATCTTTCACACTGTTAGAATTCAGGGGCTGTGCTCTTGATGAAATTGCCTCTGAGCAGTGTCTCTCTGTCAGTTGATCCAGAGTGTCCCCTGGTTTTGGGAGAACCTCTGGGAGATGAAGTGGCAGAAACAATGTCTGAAGAACAGGTGGAGAATCACTAGGAGTAAATCTGATCAAGGATGGGTATGTGCCCATGCTTGGGTTACTCCATAGTAATGAGGAAGGTGAAGTACTCTAATTTCTTCTTCCTTATTGCATTGTTGGATTGTTGTCCAGTAGTCTTGTTCTGGATGGCAAAATCCCTTTTGAGTTAGAGATGGTCCATGGGGTTTCCAATCAGTCACTATGACCAATTAGCACAGCAATTTGCTAGTAAAGTTGCTTAGATTCACTCCAGGCTGAGGTATCATCTAGCTGTATTATCTGGGACTCATTTTGGCCTGTTACCTCTGAGGATATGCATAGGGTATCCTCAGCTATCTGTGGGCTGGATCCTTGCCCTCTTAGCTTCTTCAGGTAACAGGAGAGGAGGTAGTTCCATGAATATGAGAGGTTGTTAATGTCTCACTGTGTGAGGGGGCAGTGCTAGGGAAAGTGACTTTGGCATACCCTTCTTCTTAAGAGGTGTTCCCTAGATTGGGGGGGGGGGCTGGTCTACTGCCCTGTAGAAGAGCTCAGAGATGGCCTTGAAGAAAATATGTATCAACTGATATCTGGTTGGTGTAAGAGGGAAAGAAAGAGAAACTCTGTCAGGTTTTAAGGATTATGTTATTATAGCCTATATCAATAAAGTAAAGTTCTAGTATTTTTTGTGTTGTTGTTTCCTCACCTGGCCTATCTCAAAAGACTAACACACCTAATCTCCAACCTTTTCTTTATGGTAAAGGTTGAGATAGTGGAACAACTACAGAGCACCCTAGAAGAAATGGATGATCTGGACCTGTATCAATCTGGATTTAGGTTTTTGTACAGGACTGAGATGGTATTGGTCATTCTGCTGAATGACTTCTACCATGAAGTGGACAGGGGTAGTATACCCAACACTGTCTTGGGGAACCTCTCAGCTGTTTTCAGTACCATCAACCATGGTATCTTCCTGGATTGTCTATGGGGGTTGTGGACTGGAAGTATGTTATGCAGTGACTCCATTTCATCCTCAGTGGGCAGTTCCAGTTGGTGATGGTAGGGGAGGAGAGATTGATTTGATAGCTGTTTCATGTGGTCTTCCACAAGGACCAGTTCTCTCTCCCGCTCCTTATAGATAACACATTGTGGGCTCTGCATTGACTGTCTGTTGGCTTCCAGACACAATTTAAAGGGTTGGTTTTAGCCTAGAAAGCCCATTATGGCTTGTCACCAGGTTTCCTGCACAACTTCATCTCCCTACTGTAATCAGTCCAACCATCCATATGTGTCGGGAGGAGGAACTGACCGTTCCATATTTTCAGGAGGTAAAGACAGCAATTGCTCAGAGGCATTGTTTCTCAGTGATGCCACTGGCTCTCTGGAATGCCCCCCACCCACCCACCCGTGGTTAGATCACCTCCTACCCTGGCCATTTTCTGAAAGACACTGAAGACCTAGTTCTTCTGGAAGGCTTTTGGGTTGTGACCCATAGGAGTTTGGTAGTGCTTTTTGGGGGGGGGCGGGGGTTGCTTGTTGTATTTTTGTATTGCATTTGTAAGTTGCAAGAGTTGGGTAGACTGGGGTGTAAGGTTTACCCTGTTCAGCTCCTAAGAAACTCTTGTGACACGCAAGTTCAACAAAGAAGTTTACTGGAGTGTAACGTAGGTTGTTGTTGTTGTTCAGTCGTTAAGTCGTGTCCGACTCTTCGTGACCCCATGAACCATATTGCGCCAGGCCTTCCTGTCCTTCACTGCCTCCCTGAGTTTGCTCAGTTTCATGCTCATTGCTTCAGTGATGCTATCTAACCATCTCATCCTCTGCTGTCCTCTTCTCCTTTTGCCTTCAATCTTTCCCAGCATCAGGGTCTTTTCCAAAGACTCCTCTCTTCGCAGTAACGTAGGTAGGTACAAACAAAGCCAGGGTTGGCTTGGCCTAACTTACATGGTGTTTTATAGTTTCCCCATTCCCGCGCTTTACCCCGTTGCCTTCTTACCGATTACCTGCAGTAATCCCCCCTTGCCCAAATGGCAGATTCAATCCGGTTCTTTTGTCCTCTTGACTGCTGTCTATTGTTTGTGTGGTTGTTGTCTTTGTTGGGTTTTCCTGTGGCACGTAAAACTGGGTGTCCTTGATTGTATGCTGATCGCAACTCTTCTGAGCCGCTGCACTTCCCTTTGTCTGTAGCGCTTGAGGGAAGCGGGCGGTGATGCAATGTATCCGTTTGCGGCTGGAGTTAAGCACCGCCACCTGTTGGCAATTAGTTCGCGGTTTAGCTAACTTCCCCTTACTGCTGCTAGTGCCTGGAGCAGTGAAATTGACTAGGTGAAACTGAGCAGCGGCATTCGCTGTGCCGTGCTGGCTGAATCTGACATGGGACAGGATAGAAATTGACTCATTAAATCATAGAGAAATTTATGGAGGATCAAGCTATCAATGGCTACCAGTTTGGATCCCTCTAGGCCAGTGTTGTCCAAACTTGGCCACTTTAAGATGACTTCAACTCCCAGAATGCTGGCTGGGGAATTCTGGGAGTTGAAGTCCACTCATCTTAAAGTGGCCAAGTTTGGACAACACTGCTGTAGGCCATCTCCTGAACCACAGGAATCCACCTTAAATTCCACCTATAGAGGAGCAGAGGGGAGAGGAACTTGCATCTTCCTATTCACTCTTGTACATTTCCTGAATGCATCTAGTTGCCCACTGTAACAAGAATGCCCAACATGATGGATCTTGGAAGGGCTCTTTTTGTCTGTATAGTCTCTCAGTTGATTTTTCATAGTAAGAGCAATATTCCTCTGTCTTCCCACCCCTTGTTTCATTCACCTGACTATTCCCACCTCCTCCAACCCATTCTTCAATTCTTACACTTGCTAATATCACTGAGCAGCAGGGACGTAACAACTGTTTCCATCTGCTCCTCTTCTTTCCCATTGTTATTTGTTCCTCCTATTTTATTCCTATTCAGATATACATATATTCATTTCTTCACACATGATAAGCAAAGCAAAAAAGAATATAGTTCTGGAATTGCTGCCAAGCCAATTCTCTGCCAAGTTTTTGGGAAGAACAACACTGAGAGTATCCTTCCAGGCTATAGTTGAGGTCTACATTTGATGACTGCATGGACAGACCCATTTACAGTTCTTGACAGCAATATGGAAGTTTGCCACTGCTTCCTTACAGGACTTTTTTTTCAGTTAGGTAATCCTGTCTATAGCTGTGTTATTTCCTGATAATATCCCACCCAAGTACTATTAGATCTGACCCCATATAGTTTTTGAGATCTGCCAGGGTCAGCCAGACGCTGTACACTCACTGGTCCCAAAATAACATGTGTATTAATTTTTCAACTGTCACAATCATTTCTTCAGTCATATTATTCTAAGGACTTCCCAAGCCACAGGATAGAATAAACCCAACCCTCCCACCTCTCCTCTCCTCTAAAACAAATCCATGCCTCATGCTACAATGCTGATTATGGTTGTTTTGAAAGAGATACATGAGAAACTAGGATTTGTCATTTTGTTTTGCTAGAATATTATAAGAAAAAAATGGAGTGGCGTATAAAGTATATAAAGTGATTCCATTTTGTTTTGATGCTTTTTTCCCCCCAACTGGAATGCATCTGTTTGCTCCAGGTATAGCTGTACAGTTAATTTAAAAGGAGGAAGGAAAAATGTTTTGCTTCATTGCTTTGAGGGAAGGATTAACTATTCTTACTTTTCTTTAAACATGATTCCAGATGTCTATGGCAATAAAAAGACAATTATACTCATGATAACGCAAGGATTTTCAGTAGGATATCTTGACATTAAGTAAATCTTCTTTACTTAACAGAAGCTAATGTGCCAAATTCATAGTGGGCTGAATTTAGATTATGCATGACCCTAGGTGTAGCATCACAATTCTTCTAGTCACAATTCAGAGATATCCAGAACTGAAAAATTAAAGCTTCTGGTTTTGCCATCACAAAATAAAGGGGAAAAAAGAGATGTCAAGAAGGATAAGCTGGATACAAAATTGTTCGCTTCATACAACTTCTAAACCAAGTTTTGACAGTGTCCAGAAAAGGAAATCAGATAAAGATGCCTCAAGAAATGACAAAATTCCTTTGCAGAACTACCTCTTCTACTTAGTCTAATGTAAAATATAATTTGCTCTTCCTCAAATATTGCAGTAAAATTCTATAAAGGGTAAAGACATCAGAATCATGCCACTGAATATATATTTTAAGAAGAAAATACTAGGGGGGACAGTCTGGATCTGAATTCATTCAGAGCCTTAATCTAGACCTCAAGAAATAGTCCATTCCAGTATAAATCACAAATAGCTGATAAATCATAAGGTCTGGATTTAGAAGGAGATCTGGAAGCTCTGTTCATATTCTCTAGCACCGGGAGATACAAATTGACTGTTGTTCTATTTATTTATTTTCAGGAGAGATCAGGAGAGGTCAGTAAGTGAAAGCTTGATGGAGGTGGATACAGCAAGCCACAAATCAGTAGGGCAAAGATGCCTAACTACTGTCAGGGTCACACTAGGCTTTGATGGAATGCCAATCCTAGAAGATTGGAGTGACCAGGATATTTACTTTGGGAGCTTTCAGTGTTCTTTTTAGATAGATAGATAGATAGATAGATAGATAGATAGATAGATAGATAGATAGATAGATAGATAGATGATAGATAGATAGATGATAGATGATAGATAGATGATTGATAGATAGATAGATAGATAGATAGATAGATAGATAGATAGATGATAGATGATAGATAGATAGATGATAGATAGATGATAGATAGATAATAGATAGATATATGATTGATAGATAGATAAATAGATAGATAGATAGATAGATAGATGATAGATAGATAGATGATTGATAGATAAATAGATAGATAGATAGATAGATAGATAGATAGATAGATAGATAGATAGATAGATTTGGGGATAAATTGCGTAAAATTGCAGTAATGCTAGCCTCTTTTTAAAAATATATCTATGTCAAATCTCAGGTGGACAGCTAAAGGATTATTGGACATAGCAAAGGTGTGTTTGGAGTAACAATAGGGGAGAGAATTATGACTGAGGGAAAAGTGCATTTAAAAAAAAATTACCTATTTGTTTGCATTGCCTGAAGTAATATGAGATGGGGACTCTCTACCTCTACCCCTTCAATAGGTCTCTCAAGATAAGAAGAACTTTGAAGGGAAACAGAGCACAAAACTAGCATAGAGGATATCATTTATAAGTTCACAGGGATAACTGTCATAACTGATGGCCCACATATTCTGTGAAATGGATCCATGATCTTCATAAATTGTGAGGACTTAAATTTTAATGAGACCTGGTCATATCTAACACAAATGAGAAAGTATCAGAACAACTTCATGATTGAGTCTGGTTGATAAGAGTGGGTATTGGATTCCCAAATGTACCCACACACGTAATCCCAAAACCCCTGTATCCATACAAAGCCTGAAACCCAGAAAAACCTAACCAATAATTCCTGGGAGGATCAATAGGACTGAGTTTTTAGAGGTTCCACTGGTAGAGCACTCATGAACAGTAGAATTGTCTGACAGTTGATCATTCTTGGAGATACTGTAGAGAAGAAAGCACTTATAGAAGTGATACGAAACTCAAGACATCTTCTTTTCTTCAACAAATGCTAGGAATCACCAACTTCTGCATCATTTTTACCAAAGCTTTGAAGAAGAGACTTAAGAATTAATCGCACCTCCCCAAACATGTATACATTTACTAGTTATGTTTTATCTATGTGTATGTAGCATTTTTACCCATTGACAACATACATAGCAACCCACTTAACATGCCTACCTTGAATTATTAAAAAATAGCTGAATTATTATACTAATATTTGGCAGCCACTGAATTATTAAATAGATTCTCAGTGCGTAGCTACTTTTCTTATTTTTGGCTAGCATCATGTGGATTAGGTAGAAGTTCTTAATCTAAAGATGTACATTAAATAAAAAAAAGCTTTTTCAGTGGAACTTAAAAATGTTCATGTCCTAATAAAACCAGACTCTTGAGGGTTTTGCTTGGCCAACAACTTAATTCTTTGTATAATATAGCATGTTTAGATGTTTTGAAACTATACCAGCATTGGGTTATTTATACACTAAAACAATATGAAGAAAAAGAAGTAATAAATTTTATTTTCCTAGCTCATCACACAAAAGACCCACCTCTTTATCTTTTGTGACAATCAAATGCTTACAGATCAAGATCTCTTCTTATTATGAGCTGGAGTAACTTCTGAACATTTTTATTTCCAGTAAACAACTTGATCATTATCCTTTACTTTATGTATTCCTCTGCATGCTGCTGAAAGCCCTTCTTTATCTCACTTTTCATGCTCTTCTACAAATAAATCCATGAACTCTACTTGATAAAATTCAGAATTTTGTTAGAGATCTCTAATTTCTGTCTCCCAGAGAGGAAACACTCTTAAACCAGTTTACTGTACAAATGCCTTTTCAGAAGTGACAAGTCAACATTTTCCACTGTTAAAACTATGGGTTGACATCTTTCATTTCAGAGATTTGGAATTAGTGTTCAAAATTCAGCTTCCCTTGCTGACTCATGTTGCAGAATTTCCCATATGACCTACAGAGTGAAAAAAGACAGTGAGAGGTAGATAGAAAGTTAAGAATTTACTTTTTTTCCCCTTTGTCTATCACCCTGTCTGTTCTTTTCCTAAGGGACTGCTAATCTGAAGTCACTTTCTTCTGCCTTTCTTCTAGGCATATATCCATACCGTACATATTCTGGAGCTTTTGAGCTTGGTGCTAGACTTTGCCTATCCCTGTAATGTCTTTCCTGTAAATAAAACTCCTTTCTGTTATAATGAAAAAAACCCGCTTCTCTAATCCTTGCTTATTTCTTTATCTGCTCTTAGGAATGCTTCAACCTCCAAAAATGCTTTAGCTTCCCCTATACTGAGTTTTTGCTGCAGAATTTCCCACAGCTGCTTAGAATGGTGGATGACCTGCAGCCCACGGGAGGCCCGAAAAGGTCTCCCAGATTCCCCTTCCAGAAGGTGTGTGGCTTACATTTCCCATCATTTTTGTCTGCTTGGGAGGTTTAAGGAGCAGAATAGTACAAGGTGTCCTCTAGCATGGTAAGAATTGACAGCATTCAAATGTTGGCATATAAATACATTTGTAACTGTTGTCCCCTATAAATTGCCCAAACTGCCCCAAATACAACCAGTTGTTCCAGGGGGGAGTGCTAAGGAGTCTTAAAACACCAATTCTGCCCTTTAAAACCATCTAAAATGACCCTCCATAGGATCCTCAAATATGGCAGCACTTACTCCAGGAACAGAATGATGTCACTGGACATGACTCCTGGCACTCTTGGATGCCTGAAGAAAAATACCTACTTGTGATTTGAGAGAAGCTTTCTTAGTCAGAATGACCCATGGACCTTCAGACATGACATGGAATATTTCTGCATGTTTCATGTCTTGAAACAACTTCAGAAACACTAGTATATGGAAATCCTAGCTTATGTTGACATTACAGCATGTGTCACTCAGTTAAAGACCGTTTCATTAAGAATTATAATGTGGGGTAGCCTTTTTACCACCAATAGCAACTGTCTTCTGCATTACCCATAAGAAGACAAGCTCTTCAGCACTGCTCACTTGGAAATTGGCAAGTCAGTAAGAAGCAACAGTGAGAAGCAGCAATTTTGTTGGAGGTCATCAGTGTCCCCCTCTCAAAAGCACAGGTCCATGACTGATAATACTGGCTTCCAACACTAGCTGTATGGCATTGTATCAGAAAGGGGCTGAAAAATAATTTTCAGTTATTTTCCGAAAATAAAATAATGTTCAACAGCCCTTGTATAGAGGATTCCAAAGTTGCTCCTGGTGGATAGTTTGGTTTATCAGATAGGTAGTGAACCTCCAGAAATCCTCTTCATTCTTCTGATTCTCACCAACGAAGCTTCATGCACCCACTTCTATCCAGGAATAGAAGGACTTTGGAAAGCAACTAGCATATCCTTAGATCATCTGAAGAATGCACTACATGAAGAAAATCATCCATACTTATGTTAGCCGCAGGGATGACTCGTACTGCAGAAATGGTACAAAGCAGCTTTGATAGATTAGAGGAATGGGGCCAATAAATAAAGGATCACAAAAATGCCTCATCATATGCTACCCCTAATAATGGGCTTCACTTTACATTGTTCTTCTCTCTGAGGCTCTGCAATGATGAATATGTGTATGCAGCTGTACCCTCAGTGAATTCTCCCTTTTCTCAGCAGCAGAGCACAAGTTTTTGCTCACCCCAGAGCAACAGCTGTATTGGAAAAAGTTGGAGAATGCAAATGCAGCATAGAAAGTGAATTTTAATGGGCATTCTGGAGTTCATAGATAACACATTTCTTATAGGTTTCCATTCTTTTTTATTCCCTATGTATGGTATACCCATCCAGATACAATGAATGGGATGACATATAATAGATGCCCTTCATACATTTTGAATATTTTCCTGGAGTGTCTTATCACAATTTCTTTCCATGCTTCTGTTCTGATATTTAAAGGTATGATGAACACTTTGATGGGAGACCATCAAAGTAGGTAGAAGGCAATAGCAAACTACTCCTGTCCATGAAGTCACCATGAAATAAGCTCAACTTGATACCTATATGTCTATTCTATACAAGCTGAGCCATTCTCTCAGGTCCCTCCCACCCAATTGCCCCTCCCACTCGTTTTGTCTAAGAGACAACCCAGAGGAAAGAGCCTGCTTGTTAAACATCAGGGTTGATCTTTTGGTCTGTTTTGAGGTAGAGGTCATCCTCATCTCCAATGACTTCAAGTGTTATGTGACTTAATCCTTTAATAGGAGGAAAATTAATACATTTACTTAATTCCATTTAAAGAGCTGTCCCATTAACGGACGATCAAAACCAACAGACATTAGTGTGAGAAATAGAAAACAGGAGAAAATAAGGAGACTCTCATGGTTGTCTTCTGATTATCAGATCTCATGCAGGCATTCAATCTACTGAGCTCTTTTAAAGTGAAGGTAGGCCAGATGGAGGAAGAAATCTGCATTCCTTTTACAAAGATCAATGTACCATTGCAAATCTCCTTCTCAGCCCATGGTTTACCAAACCTGTAGGAAGAAAAACTCGGCTGATATAGAATGAACTCACACAGGGAAACACCATCTGTGGTTAATTGTCTCCCCTTCTGAACGCAATCCAGAATTCTGATGTGGTCTAAGATGGAGGTTAGAGAAACCATACAGCATACTCCTAATATTGCTTTCTTTAATCCTGATTATCTGCTAATATGGTGCCCAGTTAACTAATGTGATTTAAAAAAAAACCCAAAACATAAAACCAAAGAATCCTAAATGATTGAAAGTATCCTTGTGTTGTAAAGAATCAGAGAAATATCACTTTTATACATTTTCTGACAGCCGTTTAAAAGAGCCTTTGATGGGAGTTGTGCAGCTAAATCCCATGCAATGCAAGAAACGGAAGGGGAAGCGCCTGCTGCCTTTTCAGCAAGCCAACTAAATATGATCCATAGAGTAATATAATCCACAAAGCATTTCTCCATTTGGCAGAAAGAGAATAACTACTGAGTCTTTGCTTAACAGTAATAACCTGGTGTGGAACAGATCAAGGTCCAGGCTAAAAATTATGATGGTTGGGGATCAAGGAGGAGATGAAGCACAAAATGAAAAAGAAAGGAGCTTGAGATGAGAGTGGGTGCAGATGATGGAGTAAAATAAGGTTATTCTGAGATGAGAGAGATTTTTTAAAATCCTTATCCTGTTGTGTTTATTCAACAGTAGCCTCTGAATCAGCAAATAGTTGCACTGATTTGGAGAGAAGATGGAAAAAGTCAGAAGAGAGGATGGACAACTTTCCCAGAGTCAGAGGCTGCAGCTCAGTCATTTGACCTGCTGGAGGGCTGTGGGAGACATCTCCAGACAGGAGGTGACACCCAGGAAGCAGGATTTCGGGGAGGGGCTGTTCTTCAAGGTGCTAAGAGTGGGAGCTGAAAGCGTCTGGAAAGTAACATTCCATCTTTAAATGCTGTGGTCAAATTTTGGTGGTATGACTTTAGAAAGTTGGGAGGCTAAGACTGGGAACAGTCTGGACCCTTATTTCTGAAAGAAACCAAAAATCATATGTATAAGCATTATCCATTTTACACAAATTTCAGTAAGCTGATCTTGGGGATCTGAAAGCACAAATGGAGTGCTAGGAATTGTATGCCCCCCATGGATTGGAAGTCTGAAGTCCACACAAAAATGAGAAGTAGAGAGTATTTTTATGTCCTTATTTCCTGTCTGATCACATATTACTTTTGCTCCAAGGCTGAGAATTATCAGAGGCTGCAGGTTCTTTCTGAAACTCTCCTATATGGGAAGCTGCTGAACTACAGGTAGTCCATTGAAAGTCAGATGGGTTACCTGCAGTTTTAAGTGAAGCCGGTCAGACCAGTTTTCCCTAATTAGGGCCGCCTCCAGATGTGTAGACTTCAGTTTCCATAATCCTCAGCAATAACTATAGAGGTTGGGGAACTGAAGTCCACAAGTCTGGAGATATGCATCAGGAATTGATTCAGAGCATTGGAACATCTGGCTCAGTACTATCTAAAAAAGAATCCATATTCTTTTATGGCCAGAGACCAGAAGAGACAGGACAGTGGCATCATGGTGCCAACAAAGGGGGCAGAACTAGAATTTTGGATTTCATTTTCCTTCTTTTGTTTCCGTCTTCTCCCCATGCTTCTATATTTTTTTCCTTGATTTATCAGCAAAATCATCAAAAAAAGGCAATACTGTTATTCAGTAGTTTGTCACTAAATTCCAGCAACACAGTCTCAGAAATTGGGGCACAGAACCATATGATATATACATATGCACATACTTATAGTTATTAACAGGAACTCTCTGATATATACATTAACAGGAACTCTCAACAGTTTCTGACTAGGATCTTTTCAAGCCCTACTTGAAGACAGATTGAATCTTAGGGGTAGCATACATGTCTTGGATGCAGAAAGTTCAAGTTTCCACTGATCAAAATCCAACCAATATTATAAATCAAGAAAGAACTCTTGGCAAACAGACCATTTATTTTGGTATGCTCAATGAGAAAGTGCACCATTTTTTATTTTATTTTTTAGATTTCTCTCCTGCCTTGACTCAAGACCACTCACATGGGAAATTCCTTTAATTTATCCTTGTGACAACCATCGTGTGACATAGGTTGAGCTGAAAGGGAGAGACTGGCCCCAAATCATCAAGTGAGCTTCCAGGGCTGAAGGTGGACTTGAATGTGGACCTCCCAAGTCCTTGTCCAACATCTTAATTACTGCGTCACACTGACTCTCCATCAGATGCCTTTTTTGAGTCCCACTTGCAAAAATAGCATGGTGAGCATTGGGCCATAAGGGAGAAGAGAGTGAAAGCCAGTTAAAACTCTCTTCTTGACATTCTAGCTTGTACATGCAGAGAAGAGGAACGATTTTAACAAGTATTTGATTCTAGCGATTGTAGTCTCATATACAGTACCTAGCATCATCTATTGGAGTACTTACGTTTTAATGGATATATCTATCTATCTATCTATCTATCTATCTATCTATCTATCTATCTATCTATCTATCTATCTATCTGGCTTCAACTATAATACCAGAATAAAACCTGTCCCTTCTTGGATGTCTGTAGTACAGGCACTTTAGTTTTGCTACTCATTAAACTGACTTCAAATTGGCACTGGCCAGTGGGAAATGCACATTGTAGGAAAAGCTAAGAAGATTTCACATTGTTTTTCTGAGTGACTTTTACCCTTTCAAGTTTGTTTTCCTCAGTCTCTTCTCTTCAAGAGCACCGTGAACAAGCAACTGCTACAGGCATAAAAAACTTTACACTTTATCTTCTATATCTTTTTTTTTTTTAAAAAATAAAGTTGATTTTGATCAAGCAGCTCTTTAAGATGTTTCTAGAGGCTCTTTTCGTCTGTATTTGCTTTTTGGGTAGACACAAATCCCTATCAATAAGTGCTCTTTCTTTTCTCCGACTTTTCTTTTTCTTGAAAGCATCTTTGTTCCAGTTTTTTTTTCCCCCTTTTGCCTTAAGCAGTAAGATTCTATCTGCATATGAAGAAAAAAAAAGGATAAAGACAGCTGAGGAGAGGTGACACACTGCTGTGTTGTAGCACCATATCTAGTTATTTTCAAAAGTTCAACCTTCTTAAGTTCTGCTGGACCACAATTCATAAGCCTTTGTACTGAAAGTTAAACATATTACCAAGGTCTGCAAATGAGATCTCCAACTAACCCTTTTCTCCATAGCAGGCCATTTCTACAAACATGATACTCTTTTCAGCTGAAGTGTGTGCCCTGAAATACATGTAGGGTTGAAATCATCAGTTTTGTGTTGCTCCCAAATTTTTCCTCACATCTATCGTTTATTATTACTAGCTCTGGTTGGTGGTCATTTTATTGTATGCTCATCTGCCCTTCAGGCTTAGATCCTTGATGTAACTTGTGATTCACATGTTCTCACATTTGGCCTTGCTTTGCATGAGCCTTCCACACATGCCATATGAAGAGTGTTTCGTTAGGATGCTATTGAATTCCATGAGTGTCTCCTGAGCATGAGTGCACTGCTTGTAGGCCATGGGGTGAATGTGGCCCTCAGCAAACAACTTGAAGCACTGGAGTAGAAGGAACCAAAATCTTTGGCCTTTTAATTTTTCAAGTCTATGTTGACAAAGTTAAGGGATTCATTTAACTTAATGGCTTAAACCTCTGCCCCAGATTAAACAAATGTGCATCTCCTAGAGCAGTGTTTCTCCATGTTGGTTGGAGAATTCTGGGAGTTGAAGTCCACACATCTTAAAATTGCCAAGGTTGAGAAACACTATCCTAGAGAAAAAAACAAAGTAGCACTGGTATCAAAGGATCAATGGGTGGATGATGGAAGATGATCAAACTATTTCCCTTTTCTGTCCTGAACTTCATTCTTTCTTAGCCCTCTTTTACTCTTAACTCTTGTGTAACTCTGTGTCATTATAGGACATCTTTGCTTTTCTGAGACAATGGCCAATGGTCACAGTTAATGGTTTTCAAGATGATAGGAGCTGAACTAGGCAGCTTAGTCATGCAAAGTAGGTGGTCTCTTCTCTTCCAGGAGAGGAAGAAGACCCAAACTAACGTCAAACACAATGGGATTTCTTTAAGATATTTTCTGTCTTTCTTTTAAAATGTATTGTGTATTCCGTAATTGATCCAGCAGTTTGATTGTCTCTTCCTTACAAACATGCTAGGAAATACCATTGCTGATTTTCAGTAATTTCATCACCAACATTTGCTGTTGAGATTAGAAGAACACAGCCACATGCCCAGATCCCCCAGAGGGCTTCAGAATAATTGTTCTTTTTAAACTTTATAATGGAGACCATATTCAGGCCCTGATAGTTGATAGCCATAGTCCTAATCATGTTTAGCTCTGGGATAAATCATGGTCAGATATCAGTGATGGTTAAAACCACAGCCTCTATTTTCAGGTAAAATATATAGCAAGGATATAAAAATAATCCATTACAAAATCTGAGGAAAGTTTATTTGGATGTTCCACTTCTACAGAGTAGGTAGATTGGCAAATGCTCCCATCAAGTAAATTCCACCTAGCACTTTTTTTCCTATTACAAGCATTTGCCAGAAGAAGAATCTAGATTGCTCTTGTTTTGATACTTGCAAAGTGTCCAAGTAATCTTCTGTCTAATTCACCTCATATGTGAAAAAGCATTTCTGACTCAAGAGGTGATCATGTAGAGTCACATGGACAATCTAGAAGAGCCAAAACTTCCAGAACATGGCCACACAGCCCGGAAAACCCACATCAGCCAATCTAGAAGAAATTGTCAAACACATCTTACCTCCCATTAGCCCAATGGATGGAACACAGCTGGTTGGAACTATTCTCAGAATATTGTGAGTTGAAGTCCCAACAGATCTGGAAAGTTATGAGTTAAGAAAACTTGAGACAGGAAAATAAAAAGTGATGTTTGTCTATGTGTTTGTTTATTTCTGTGGGTGTGCACATACACGTATATCCACAGGAGATATGATATACAAAAAAACTAGGCAGATCTTCAGTTGCACCATTGCAGCTGCCATCTATTTAAAAAAAAATATCCTATGGACATGTCTGGTTTGCCTGTCGGGGGCAGGGAGGGAAGGAAGGAGAAAGGGATAAGAGGCAAGGGAAAGAGCATTCCATGAAGAAATTAATGCATTTTCCTTTATAATTCCATAATATGATTCAAAATGCCAGTTAAATATGAGTATATTTACATGCAGTTTCAGGATAATAACAATCTGTTCTCTCATATAATTCATAGCTTTTCTCTAAAACTTTGTATACAGCTGGGAAATGCCTCCACTGCTTCTACACACATACAATAGTCTGTCTTCTTTCACTACAAAGATTCTTAATTTTATTGCCGGTTTGATTCTCCCCACCCCAAGGCATTTCTTTTAATTTTATTTTCAGTGGGCAGCATTGAAATCAAGTCCCTTGTGTTTCAGGCTTCATTTGGAGAAGCCTATTCATTTTTTTTTTAAGATTCAGTGGTGCTTTCTGAACAGATTGTAGCAATGAGTTGATGAAACTTAAGCTAATTGCACTAATGTTGACAAATGCACTGGCACAGAAAGAGGAAGGAAGGAAAGAAGGAAGGATCACATGTTTTTCTTTCCTTTCTTTAAATTACACCTCTCCAGGAGATACTAAATAGTTGGCGATCTGTGGGTGTTTTCCTTAAGGCAAATTTAAGGGGACTATTTTCAAATCAGGCAAGAGCTGCCTGTTAGGAACATCCTCCAGAGCTGGGCTGTAGAAATCTGGGCAATCCCTAGATGAAAGCAAAGGATTCCCTTAAGGCTTACTCTTGCCATTCCAGAAAATGGGGCAGAACCACCCATGCTTATGTTTGCCCTGATTAAATAAAAAGCACAAATGCAGCCACTGTAAAAGAACACCCAGATTCATGTCTCTTACTGCCTGACCAAAATCAGTTTATGATTTCAGAAGGGGAGGGCTTTTTGGTGGCCGGAAACTGCATTTAATACTGAGAGAGATCACAATGATATAGTGAAAAGATGGGTGAGGACAGCAACAGCACAGGAGACACAGGGTGGATTCCACCATTTCCTACCTTATCCAGTGTATCTTCATGTGGCATTATCCATGGACCAGAGCAGGAGAACAAAGGGATGGGAGAAAGCCATTAACTGTTGCTGCTTCCTACGTGGCAACATCTAATAGCCTAAGCAAGTAGTAGCATTTAGATTACCTTGGATGATCTCAAATAAACTACACAGGGACTAAATTAGTAGTTAGATAGGAGACCACCAGAAACTCACAGAGCTGAGGGTTAGACTGGGAAAACTTCTTGGAACATTGTCAAAACAATTAAATGGGCATGTTTCAGGTCACTGGAACTGAATCTCAAGTCAACTTCTACCTTTAGTATGACTGCATAAAGAGTACAATCAGATCCTTTAAAACTCACTGGCTGAAATGATTCCCTGCCTAAGGACAACTAGGATGTCAGTGGAAAGGATGACATACAAGCTACCTTTCTCTGTGCTGGGAATTTTTTTTAATATGCATTCTTCCTCCCTTCTTTGCTGTATGGTGTCATTGTACCGAGCTAGAAGTTTTTGTGAACATCTCAGGGTTTTCAAATGTGGGGCTTGCCTGAAGGATAATGAAGATACACTAGGGATCTAAATCTAGCTGAAACCTGGATGTTCTCATTGATTATTTTGTAAAGAGAAACATCTAAAAGTATTTTCAGAGTGAAAGTTTAATAGTAGTCCAGATCTACATAAAATTTGTCCTTGTTGGTCAGTAAGTGATACTTAATCAATCATTCTGTATGTTGTATTCTGCATCCTCATTTCTTAGTCATCTTATTCCATAAATCTGTAATTTTTACAAGAGGGAGTGAAAAAGACAAGTGTATTATCTCCATCCCCTCCACTCTTATCACCTGTTATAAGCAGAGGGATAACCAGATACAAGTGAGATCTTGTTTGCTTGTGAAGATTTTTTGGCTGGGTTCACAGAAAATTGGGCTGCATAGCTTGTGACCATTCTCTTAGTCTGTTGTGTGAATCAGGCCATTATGTAAAACCATACTATGCTTTACTCAAAAGCCAGTTTGTTGTAATGGGTAAAGACAACACCAGGCTAGAAATAGGTAGATTGTGAGTTCTATTCTTGTTTTAGGCACGAAGCCAACAGAGTGACTTTGGGCCCATCATTCTCTCTTAGCTCTTGGAAAAAGTAAAAGACTTCCAAAAACGTTGCCAAGAAAAATGCATCAACCTGTCCAGGCAGTTGCCAGGAGTCAAGACTGACTAAAAGGGATCAAATCTATATCTGTATCTGTATCTATAGTTATATGAGTTCAGGGACTATGTTTTGTTAATCTGAGTTTAGTATGTTGTGGGAACCCAGCTCACGAATATAGAAAACTGTAGAACAGAGTTCCAAATATCAGAGAATACATTGGAAATGTTAGAACATGAAATCATTCATAGAAATTCATTGTGAGGAAATTCAGGACTAATTCAAAGAAGTACGTAGTTCTTTATGCAGTATATAATTGAAGTGTGGAATTTCCACCATCTGTGATGATGGCCAACAATTTAGAAGGCTTAAAAGTGGACTGGACATATTGATGGAGGATCAGCTTTCAGTGCCTAATAGTTTTGATAGTTGTTTCTTATCTTCTTAAATATCAATTGCCAGAGGACGATAGTGGAAGACAGCTATTGTTTTTCTGATCTTGCTTGTGAACTTCCTGAAAGCACCCAGTTGGGCATAGAAAATGGACCAGATGGGCCGTTGGTCTGTTCTAGTAGGGTTCTTCTTATATTCTTATGCTGAACAGGGCTTTTATCATATTTTCATGTTCCCTATTTGAGTTAGCTATTCTGTTACTAGATACTAGATTTGTCTGTTTAGACATTGCTAAAGATCTTGCACTCAATAGAAGCTTGTTAATCAATGGTCTGTTCCACGTCATCTTTTAAAATGTAACTTCTGCATCCAAAACAATTTCACTGAATCAATTCTTCTAGGAATCAATTGCTGGACAAAAACTCATGGAAGCATTATGCATGAAAGCTTAGTAGTATGTGTGTGTATGCAAGTAAACTTGGGGTTTTAGCAAGACAGTCCTTCCTTTTGAATCCTTCCTCTCTAAAAAATGCATGCATGTCTTTGATGTTGCTAGAGTCCCTCAGAAGACTAGCTGCTTTAACTGTTCTTCTCCACTGAAGTCACAAAACAGAAGATGGATACACCAGTGTTCTTTGAAGTCCTGATGTTACCTTGGAACACAGCACTTCAATGAGAATCTACCAAGTGGCCAGGAAGCAGGGTGTTGGGCTGGGAGGTCAGTTCTGGATGTGAGCTTGAAAATTTAAAGACAGACTGGAGCCATTACATTCTCCGTGGAAGCTTGATAGTCAATATCATTGGACAGAAAAAAAAAAAAACTCCAGCACAGTAGCTGGAGGATTGAAGAACCTATCTGAACTGAAATTGTACAAAGAGTTGATGGATTGCAGGATCCACTGTATAGTAATTATTTCAGGTTCTTAAAATGGTTCCACTATACATTTGGAATGTCTGGAACCCTCCAAACTGAATGGTTTTCTGAATAAGTGGCTAAATAATGTGTCAAGAAACCAGTCAGCATTTGATTCATAAAAAGAAAGATGATCCAACAAGCCCAGGGGGAAACAAAGAAAATAATTCACCTCATTATGGACATATTTATTTTGAAGAAAGGTACACAATCTGAGGCCCAGGGCTTCACATTCTTTTCTAAAGATTATGGGGTAGTTCTCAGGGTTCTCAGAAAGTTACTTTCAGACCTTAACATTTAATATAATCAAATAAGAAAATCAATTGAGCAGGGACTAATAATATCAACTCTATTTAATTTAAATTACAAGTAAAAAACTCAATTTAATGGACCAGTTGGGGAAGAGTTGTCCACTAAATCTAAATGGTTATCAAGTTGCATCTCTTGTGCCAATTTACTTAATTTGCATAATTACGTAATGGATGTCAATGGTGTCATTTGCAGTAAAACCTTGATTTAATGGACAAACTCGCAATGCAATGGAGAAAGACTCACTAACAGATATTAATTAGACCCTTAACGGGGATGAACAACAAAATTGTCCATTTTATCTAAACTTAGCTAAACCAAGACCTGTTAAACCAAGGGTTTACTTGTATATATAAATGCAAAGGGGATGAAATGCCATTTTTATCCTGCTCTCAGAGTTACTTTTTAGCCTGCAATCCCCAGTACATCATTCAAAGGTCAAATATAACCTCTCAGACGAGAAAATGTGGTGTGTTCCTTGACTTAGAAAAGTCAAGGTTGACATTAAGTCATGACAGCACCTTAGGGATGCTTACAAAATGCCATCTCTACCTAAAGTTCTCTTCAAAGTGAGAAGATACAGCATTTGCTTTGTGTGGTGACAAAAACTATGAAGATGTGCCATGATATTTTGATGTTATCCTTTCTCCAAGATGGAGGTAGAGATGGAGTTGCATAATTAGTCAATTGACCTAGTCCTTAACTGATGAAAAATATTTTGATCCTGTCAATAATCAGGCAGTAGATTTTTTTTTTTTTTTTTTGCATTAATGCCCATTCTTCACAAAACTGCAGTTGGTAAAAGATGTCTTAGAAGAGGTATTTGTGCTGTATATGAGAGATTAGATTAAGTCTTTCTGACTTTTGGAAAGAAAAAAGAAGCCACTGATGGTCATCTGAGATGTAAATAAACAGGCTAGGCTCTGTGCTGTGCTAAAATCATCTTCTTTTTTCAGGTGTTCTCCTTCAACTTGATGAAAAATAATTTGTTTCAATTTTTTTGTACAAAGAGTAGGTGATTTTAGTGAAAATCCCATGTACAAGGTGAAAGGTTCTAAATTTTAATTTAGCTTCCAGGTGGCTGAGTGGTGTGCCTTTCACTGTGCAATCGTGTCTCAGTGATCTGCAGCCTTCGGTGTTTCCCATGCTTCCATCAATTCTGAAGGAAGACATAAGGCAAGGAAATAATTTCATTGGGCTTGGTTGTAGATCAGGAACCAAAGAGGCATCAGAGTGATGGAGAGATGTTTAACAGAAATCAGTATACTTTCTGCCACCATGAAACCATAAATTCCAATACCACACTCAGATAAATTAGAAAGACAGTATACGAGAGGATGAAATAGTAAAACAGAAGCTTATAATATAAGAATTTAAGGCAGATTACATTTTATCTCTAGAACAACAGTTCTGTGAGATGGGTTGGGCTGAGAGAGAGACAATGAGCCTCCATGGTTGAAGGTGGACTTGAATTTGGATCTCTACATGACTCTGTCTCCTTTGCAAAGGGGGGGAAAAAAACTTTGGGAAAATCGCCTTCCCTGACATGAATTATATCAGCACCCATCTATTGACCTTACAAATTTGGATATTCAGAAAGAACATCCAGATGTGGCTTCTGGTTCTGGTGACATCATAAAGACACTACTGTAAAACTGAACAAGTGCTTTACCTATTCAAGATGCTATCCTTGATCTTCCTTAAAAGAATTACTTTTGAAGATACCAGTTTGGCAGATACCCTTGAGAGCCAATTCTGTTTTGACCACCAAGACCTGAGCTCCTATCCACACACTAAGGACCCCACTCCTGAATCTTGACTGAGCCAAGGACAGAACCAGTATATAATTGATAAGAAACAGTCCCTTCAAAAGCAGCAATGAAAAGAGGAGTGCCTAGCTTGACAGATGATCTATTAAATACAGTTGATCTGAGACTTCTGCTGGAGCAAAATTTGATTTGCTGATCTAGACAATCAGTATTGAGTGCAAACCTTCAAGTCTTACTTGAATTGTTGATCTGCTCTCTTGGCTCATCCTACACACTTAGTGTGGAAAAAGAAGAGTGGCAAAAATTGCTCAGAAATAATCTCTTTTGAATGAGTAGATATATTTCATTTTTCTGCAAAGACTCATGTTACAACAAAAGACATCTCAAGGCTGGCACTTGTTTGAGATGTTGAAGGATTAGCAAGTTGATGTATGGCTTAATTAACAAAAGCGACCACTTCTTGTTATACAGAGAGGCCACCTTTAATATTTTTGACCACTTATTATTAAATGGAAAGGCCAGCTTTAATATTTTCTTGTGCAATCCCTATTACACCAGAATTGCTGATTAAAATTGGTCTTTAGCAATGAGTTGCTAAGCTTTAGTTGATTAAACTACCAATTAAGCCTATTAAAAATTACAGCCTCAACAAATATTGTATTTACGGTGTTGAAGCTCATGAGGACAAAGTGAGAATTACCACAAGTGGTTTTGAAGCTTCATTTTAAAAGGTCTGTGAAATGCCACTCCATGTAAACCAGGAGTGCACAACTTTTTCTCAGTAAGGCACCCCAACTGGGTTTTAAATGGTATGCTGGGGCCCTCATACCAGTTGATATAATTATGCTCCACTCTGTATTGAATAAATAACTTTCCCTTTAGTCCTATTAAAAATGTGCATTTGGTAACAATTTTGGGAGATCCCTGGGGATGCATCCTGTCTTTTGAGGACCCCATTGGGACCTGAATTAAACCAAATAAAGTCAATACAGAATCCCAAATCTTCTCAATCCAACCAACCTTCTGGAACTTTTTCATTTTGCTCCACATCAACAAAATACCAAGGAGAACAAAGGTAAAGTTAAAAACTTTATAAGCTGTAGAAAATAGAGGACAGACGAGAAAGAAAGAAAGAAAGAAAGAAAGAAAGAAAGAAAGAAAGAAAGAAAGAAAGAAAGAAAGAAAGAAAAGAGAATTATCATCTCAGGACACTGAAGGACCATTCAGAAATTGATGTCATGGGCTCTATGGCTTAAATGTTTCATTTTCAGTTGTCCTGTCAGGGATAGAGATGAAAGACATGGACTATATTTTACAGGTCTCTCAAATTAGGGATGCCAATCAGAGCAACTGTTGGGTCAAGCAATTTCCCTATACTTGAATGGATTTTATTCTTTTTTCAATTTAATTTTTAAAACATGGTTTTTAATGATGGGTAGGTGGGTTCACAAGGTAATCTGAAGTCAAACTGGACTTCGTCATTGGTGAAACCATGAGGGAGGTATTGGAGATTCCCCCAGAATGCCCATTCTGAGTCAATCTTGATGCCAAATTGACTTTTGGTAATAGTTTATGCCTGGGAGATATAGTCAGATTATTTCCTTAATGGACATCTGTCCTTCCTCTCCTTTCCTGAGCTTCCTGGAAAGCAAAAAATCAGTGGCTTTAGCAATGGTGTCTACCCTTTCTGTGGCAATAATTCTATGATATTCAGAATGTTTCCAGCCATGAGTAGAAGAGACCTGATTGAAAATCAGACTCCGCCATCTACCTAGAGCATTTCGTGCTGTTCATGTACCTCAGAATTAAGGAGAGTGGGCACTTGATTATCACGAAGGCTGGAATTGGATTGAAGAAGTCTACTTAAAGGTATAATAGAGTTACAAAAGTGCCAGACCTTGGAAGTACCTGGCTCTTGATTGTAGCAGCTTGAAGTGATTTTTAACAAGTACTTGAAATGACAGAATCAAATGTTCAGTGTGATAAAATGGGCTGTTTCAACATAGCTAAATCACTTTTCTCTTCTCTCTCTCTCTCTCTCTCTCTTTTTAAAGAAGTCACAAATAAGGAGCTCCTGTTCTCATGTGAAGTCAAAGGTGGGAGAATATGTTGCACAGGCCAGCAGAAGCTCACATTCTGACTGGTAAAAGCAATGTATGAGTATGCTTGTATATATATTTATTTATTTGATTTGTATGGCTGCACATCTCACATAAGTGACTCTGGATGGTCCACAACAGTTAAAAGCAATAATCCAATTAAAAGAAAAAACCAACATACAAACATATAAAACCACCAATAACCACTTGGTCTGTCTGGATTTACCATTCATCATTTGTGTCATGGTTTATCACCAAAAGATTTATGTTAGAAACATTCTGGTTTACAAGTGAACCTAAATGCCTCACCATTCATTGGTGGGCCAACGAGGATGGGCCAGTGATAAAACAAGGCTCACAACATTGCGATGCACACTCCTCCCTTTTTTTCCACGTACATCACCCTGTTGCACATGCATAAGTAAGGGATGGAGGTTACATTGCAAAGTTGTGATACTTGTTTCATTCCCCATTCTGGGGAACACATCCAGTTCTGCTCATACTTCTGTCTAAGTGCATCTATCAGATACTCATAATAACCATTGGTTCTAGTCAGCCAGAAAGTCCAGTATTAACTTCCTGCTAGCACTTCCACTGTTCATGGTTTGGAGAAACCTCACACCGGCCTAGACTTATTCACAACATTTTGCTACTGCCTTCCGAGTCTTATATTCATAACTTAGCAATAAAAAACAAATTTAAAAAAGTCTTCTATTCATAACTTGCCTTCAGTCATAGATGTCCAGCAGGAACCATGATGACGTTGCATGTATAATGACCTCATTATGCAAATAACATGACTTATGTGATATGCATCAGTTGTATCATGACACAAATGGTGTATGGTAAATCAGTTGTACCATTTGAAGATGAGGTCATGAAGGACATGGTGTCATTTGCCTCCTTGACTATCCATTATCTTCTCTTTCTTCTCTTTATTTGCTATCACTTTTTTTTTGTCTGCGCTCAGTCATTACTGACCCTGCAGTGACTGCTTGGACGAGTCCTTGCAGTTTTCAAGGCAAGGTGTTTCGGAAGTGGTTTGCCAGAGCCTCCTTCCTAGAGCGGAGCCCAGCTGGCGAGCGCAGGAGGCGGGGTTTCCGTTGCTTCGCGCCCTTTTCGGGCGAGCGCAGTTTCGCGCTTACCGGCAGCTGTTCCCGACTCCTGTGCAAGTGCCGCCAGCATTTTTCCTCCCACCAGAGTGAGAGTACCCATTTATCTACTCACGTGAGTTTTCGAACCATGAAATCATACCTTTTATTCTATAGTTATTAAAGCAATACTATCACTCCATGCATTTACAGAACTTATGAGAAGGATCAAGATTATACTAACTACAAATGTACCTGTATAGAAACGTACATCAAGGATGATATTGCCTCTGTTCTCATCACCGCTTCTATTCCCATCAAGCAACCTGTGAGTATTTTTCTTGTACGGAAATAAGTCTTCAAAATGGTGTCAAACTTAGTGGTGCTAGAGTATGTGAGAGATGCTAATGCTGGCATCTGGGTGAAGTTCATGGGGATATTATGGCTGGGAACATGGCTACAAAAGACCATCCAACTGCTCTCTCCATGGCTAAACACAATGCGTAGAGGTGGCTTAACTAACCTTCTTATGTGATCCCTGATAGAGTGGCATGTCGGTAACTAATCCACAATGGAAGATGAAGAAAAGGTGATGGTACTGAAGAAGTGCAGAAGTACTGAAAGAAAAAAGAATACTTAACATTTTCATCCTTTTGTGGAGGGGAAAAAAATCTTCCACCAAAACAGCCATCTTTGGCTTTGCTATTGCTTTGAATATTGTGTATCGCTGTTTATAAAAATCAGAGTGGTAAATGTTCAGCATAACCCTAATAAAGCCTCATGAATGAAGGGGAAGAGTTAATGGACTTTTACCAGGGGCATCCAAGGGTACATGTAAACATCAAGATAGGGCCCATGACCATGTGACCAAAGCTCTACTCCTTCTTTACAGGCCTCACTGTGACGCACATAAAAGTCACACAATCAGTGTCACCATCTTGACTTCCCCTGCACACAACCTTGTCTTTCACACTACAGTAACTTTCCCCCATCTGATGCTCTCCAGGTGACTTGGAATATAGCTTGCATCATCTCCAGTCCACATAAAGATTGTTCACAGAGCTACCTGTTAACAAATCCAGTGTTTTGATTTTAGATGTAGAGGGGGGAAAACTTGCATAAAGAACTTTTGAATATATATATATATATATATATATATATATATATATATACACACATACATATGCATAATGACAGTCGATGTGAGCATTAATGAAGAGGCAGTAGTAAAACTGGTTGAATTAGCATGATTGAGTGAATTGACATAGTACTTCTGATCCCAAACTCAGACATGGCTTAGAAATTCCAGCAGCCCTTTTTATGTGATCTCTTGCAATTTTGCTTTTCAAGTTGAACTTTTACTAATTAGATCACTTTATTTTTCATCTTGCAACCATGAAACCTCATTGACTGAAGTGTTTACATCAGGATGAATTTCTCTTCTAAAATATTTGCACCTGACAAGATTGATAATGAGGAAGTAGAGGAACACGCTCACTAAGAGAACATGCAAAACGCTGTAATGTTACGCTGTTTACCTTTTCCTTTCAGATATTAGTTGGCCTCACAAAATGTGCTCTTTATCACCTACATTGGCACTTGAGTGTTTTTAGAGAATTGCTTCCAGAACTCTAAATTCCCAACAAAACACTAGTGTTGGGGAGAAGTAAGTAACCCCCACCCCGGCCCTCCATGCTAATCTTATTTCAGGCCATAGGAATTATTCATCAAACTCCAAATTCACTGCAGGATTTAGGGGGAAAAAATCTAACATTTCTTCTCATTGACAAACTCATGAGGTATAGTGAAATATTCAGAAGGAAGCCCAATTACCAAGCCTTTGCAGCATTTATATACCCACTCTATTTTCCTGTTCTGGCTTGCCTTTTTCTTTTATTCTATTATACTTAGGTTCCCTGTATCAACAAGCCATTATAAAATAGTGCATATAACTTCCTTCAAGACAGACCAGATATCCACTGCACTGGGGGCATTTGGTGTTAGAACAGTTCCACACAAAAGGATATAGATGTGACTGATATTCTTCTGTTTTTAGCTGCACCACCACTAGCTCATTTACTCATTGTCCTAAGGAGTTAACTGGAATAGAAATTCTGAACTGAGGGTCTACCCCAGATTTTGGCCAGTGTTTTCTTTTTTGCTCCCTTCTCCTACCCTCTCTATGCTTCTTTGGGTTGTTCCTTTGCTATTTACTAAGTTGACTTGCAACCAAGTTGTTCCCAGTGTTTCTATGTAGTTACATTGATTTGTAAATGTTTGCTTCTTATCTACTGAAAAAATGCCAGAATGAAGACTTTTAGAAAGAAAAAGATGGTTCTCTAGAGGTGCTTTCATGTGAACTTGATGAGGACAAT
Organism: Python bivittatus; assembly: GCF_059951505.1. NCBI lineage: Eukaryota > Metazoa > Chordata > Lepidosauria > Squamata > Pythonidae > Python > Python bivittatus. The sequence goes on from NW_028277058.1 coordinate 52,827,915, forward strand.
GGCACTTAGGTGGAAAAGTACTCAGAAGACCACCAAGTTAGGACTAGCCAAGCCTTGTTGGAAGTTTTATACTATAATACTTTAAAGCAGTGTTGTCCAAACTTAGCCACTTTAAGATGAGTGGACTTCAACTCCCAGAATTCCCCAGCCAGCCATGGGAGTTGAAGTCCACTCATTTTAAAGTGACCAAGTTTAAACAACACTGCTTTAAAGGCATCATATAGAATGAGGCATTGTGCATAGTGAGCATCCCGCCTTGACTCTTCTGGAACTCAAATTTAACCTGGCCAGCTAGACTTTGAGCTGGGTAGGTATGTGCCCTGCTTCAGGTTTCAACCATGCACACTCACCCACAGTTGTTTCTAGAGTTTAGCCATTTTACTCTAAGGCTGAATAGATAACAGCAAACAAAGGAATGTAAACAAAACTGAGGCTTGCTTGAAGAGTTTGCTTTCTAAATAGGAGTGCACAGAAGAGTAGTCCAAATCCAGGGTTCTGAAAGCCAAGTCAGGGTTGTCAGCTAGGTCAGAGGTTCAAGGTTTCAAACACAAACAGACTTTGCAGGAACATTACACAAGAGCCAGAGGTCAGACGTTGTTTCCAGCAAAGAGGGCATGGCTCAGAACTGCTTCTTAAATCAGGCTGCAGCCAGCTGTCACTAATCAGGAGATTTACTCCCTTGCTTTGTGAGGAGCCTAATAGACCTTCGCTGCTCTGCTCTACTTGTCAGATGCAGAGGTTGGGAGGCCTTACGTCATCTTCATCTGACTTCTCCAGCTGCTCAGGTGATGCCTGTGTTTGATCAGCCTCAGGGGATTTCTGGCTTTGTCTCTCCTGAGGCTGACATTCCACAGGCTCAGCTGGAGCAGCTTCTTCAGGGTCAGGTTCAGAATCTGAGCCATGACAGGTGTGCAGAGAACGAGGTCTTGTAGGTTCAGAAGGTGAACAATAAAAATGGTGAAGCCACTTTTTTTTAATGTGCTCTGAGCCTCTGGATAGGTAAAATCAAGGAGGCATTGGTGATGGTATAAAGATCTTCCTTATGTGACAACATTGGTGTACTTAGTCTATAGAATTCCAGATCAGGAACTGGAACAAAATAAAGAGAATGTTTAAAAGAGCAAAGCAGTTAGGTCAGTGCAAACTCTGTAGAAGTTGAAAGCCCTCCCAAAGAGTCTCTTTACAAACAAATACTTCAAAGAGCACAAGGAGGAGCAATTTGCAATAATACAGAAGTATTGAGAGAGTGGGCCAGAATGGAATCTTCACTTAGTTCTCATTCAACTATTTAACTGGGAGCAGTTGGCCTCTGCCAGACACTGTTTGCATCTCAGTTGTTCTTCTGTTATTTCCAAGCTCAGTTAAATGGCAATCAGCTTTGTTTCTTGTGGTGGGACATATGGTAAAACCCACAGTCAACATGCGAAGATGGTGGTTTTCCACACCCTGCATGGGTTCTGAACCTGAAGGCACTGAAGAGAAAGCTTAATGTGCTCTCCCATCTTTCTCCCCAAACAGCAACCCATGATGTAATTGTGAGTCATAACTTGTCTCTCTTGCCTTGCATCTCCCCACTCCATTGTGGGAGGGAAGGGCAACTATTTAGAAATCCCAGGGCAGGTTCCAAACAGTTGACTGATTACTTGTCTGCTGTCATACTAAAAATTCTCTGTATTATCTTCTAACAGACCTCATTCCATTTGATGAAAGTTTTTGCTTTTGCAACATCTTACACCGGTTAAGAGAATTTCAGTAAAAATGGATGGTTGAGGTGTGAGTGTGAATGTCCTGTCTTTCATTGTCCAATTGTCTCTCCAACATCTGCAGCCACCCAGATTTCTCAAGATTCAACAAAATCCTGAAGGATTTCCTTTCATTGAGCTTTTTTAGTTTTGGATATGAATGGAGGGAAGCTTCAGAGTGATGGAAAGATGGGAATAGAAAACTACAGCATTTGTTCTGCACCCCTCCACTATCTCCAGCTATAAAACCACGAAATAAAATTTAGATCTTCCCAAGCATCCCAGGATGAAAAACAGAACTCTACATGGGGGTGAGGGGAAACCACTACTTTTGGGGAAATTGCAAGGCAAATTTTGGCCCAGAATTATTTTGAGTAGATAAAAATTATTTTCCTGCTTCCCAGCTTGATCAACAGGATGTACCATGCAGGCAGCCTTTCCCTTTTAACTACCTCACCATTGATCTCTTTGAGCATGTACAGTGTTCTGTCAGACAAGGCAGATAATGACCTGGCCTGCTGGAAATGGGACTATATGACATCATACTTTTGAAAGCAGACAACTTAGTAATCTTATCTGCCTTGACAGGTATAAAGGGCATTTCAAAAACTGATTGTATCTGCTGCAATTTTAAGAGGGCTGACTTGTGACAAGGAAAATCTTTATGAATCTGCTTTCCCCAGAGAATAAACTCTTCAAGGGGATAGTGCAATAGCATCTCTCTCTCTTTAGTGTTAAGGAGATTATGCAATGCAAAATGTTATTAAGGATTAAGAGAACAAGTGAAGGATGCAATAAAGTTGGCTGGAGAGGTTTGGGGAGAAAAATCATTTTCCCACTTTCTAAGAAAGTCATTAAGTATGAACAAAGATTAGCTATATAATAAACCCATGGGTTGATAGGGTTCTCCATAGGATCTCCCAGCTTCACACTTAAAACAATATTTTGATTCAGAAGCCAAGAGCATTAATATTGGGCCAGATGGCACAATTACATAAAAAGATAAAATCTCCAGATAGTCATCTCTTTGATCAGAGCATTGTTTGCATGCTCTGGTGGATAAGTCATATGTAGAGGCATCCATAACAAGGCTTCAAAATGATGATGCACACATCATGACACCATCATGCAGATGATGAGATTATATAACTGCGTCATAACATCTGATACAAGCACAGAAACTCTGTCATTTGCACAACGATGGCATGAGGGATGTGATCATTTGCCCTGCTCCCACCTCACCATGAACACTTAGGCATTACTTTTTGTTGCCCCACAAAGATTTGTGGACTTGGTAAGATGGGGAGCAGGGGAAATGATCATCTGGGGATTCTGATTCTTCTTCCTGCAGAGCCTCTTCCAGAAAGAAGGACTGAAGGATGTTGTGCATTTAGGTTTCAGAACATGGCCTTGGTTTCCTTTAGCCCCGATACTTTTTATTTAGAGGAGGAGACCATCCTACATCAATTTCTATACCACCTGAATCAACTGGGACAAGGCAGGAAATGGATCAAAAATTTGGAGGCAGCGATGTCCTATTTATGGCCAATAAATTGGGACTGAATCTCAACAAGACAGAAACATTGTGAGTAGGTATTTCTCAGGCCCAAGAGGTGAACCAAAGTTGGTCCTTGAGGGGGTTGCATTCTCTCTAAAGGATTGAGTGGTCATGTTCAGTAACATGCTTAAAAAGGTTAGGCAAAGATTTAACAGATTCATTTTCACAATACAGTAACTTGGTTCGTATTAACCTTTGTTAGTTTTTAGTGGCTTAGTGTGTTGTACACACTGAGCCCATTAGATTAACATGAAATCACAATGACCCCAGTTAATGGGTTTTTAAGTAGCCGCACCAAATGTGTGAATACAAGTCCTTGTATTCCTGGATTCACTTTTTTCACTGATGGCCCTGTGTCAGCGATGGCTAAGAATGTGTATGCTCAACTACAGATGATATGCTATAGCCCTTTTGGGTGGAGATAACTTGGCCATTATGATCCATACAGTACAAATCACCATAATATGCTTTCTGTGGGGCTATCCTTGAAGAGTATTTAAATACTTCAACTGATGCAGAAAGTTGCTGCATCAGTGGGCATCCATGTGCCAGTTGTCAACTTGAAAACCCTATATGCCACGGTTATTTGGAGGATTGCCTATATCTGATGGTTTCTGCTCATCCCATCAGGCAAAGTAGGTATATTCTGGGTCCCATCCATGAAGCAACATCACCTAGTGGGCCCCAGGAAGCATGGCTTCTCTATCATAGCACCTGTCTTGTGAAACAGCCTCCCTCTGAGATTCAGATGGCCCTGAACCTATTCACCTTTTATAGGTTGTGTAGTCCAGACTCTTCTGTAGGCACTGGGGAGCTCTGGTATGGGCGTGGTTTTGTTTGGTCTGTTGACAAGGTAATTTTTAAGGGCTTTGACCCAGTTTCTTTTAAACTAGTTTTGTATAATTTAATTATGTTTTATTTCTGTTTGCAGCCAGAGTTCCTTGGGTAGATGGGTGGCTATATAAATGTATATATAAACGAAACATAAATAATGCTCTGGATTTCAGATATGTTGGATTTTATTCTTTTAATGATTGGCACTTAAGCATTTTAATTTTGTAATTTCCTATCAATCTATCTATTAAGATCTATATCTTACCTCTGCTTTCAGAAGTGGCTTATGTGGGGATCTCCCTTTATTTTTTCCCCATATCAACCACTGTGTAAGGTAGGTGGTGCTGAGAATGAATAGCCCAAAGTCACCCAGTGAGTTTCTAGGACTGAAGGTGGACTTAAACCTGGGTATGTTTAATCCCAGTCTAATACCTTACACTAGGCCACATTGACTCTTTGTACTGCTCTATGGTCTAAGGAGAGGAATCTGTAACTTTAAAAAATTACAACAAAAGACCAAACTCAGCCTAATTTTAGAAAGTTATTTTGACCTCATGAGAATATAAATCTGAAATTTGAAATCTCACTATTCAGACAACATTAACTCATATCATTCTAGGAAGCACATATTAAAGGTAATGAACAGTGGAAATGCAGATGAAGGTTCTGTCAATTTGAAGCAGTTGCTGTTTCAAGGGAGAGATGATATGATGGTAGATTGCAAGAAATGTGGAAAACGATGATATAAAAAGAGCGTGTAGCTTAAATGGGGCAGGTAGCTGTTGACCACTGCAATCACATCTCAAAAATGGGAGATCCCAACATGTCTGCTACAAGCAGAACTCCCTGGAATTTTTTGGGATTAGGTTGCATTCAGGCTCAGACAACAACCAGAGGGTTTTAGGGGTTAAGTAGCTGTGATGTAAACTGGTCACAGCCATCACTGGGAATGGTGCAATCTATGGTAGGCAGGATAGATAAGTGAGTCTGAAGTGACAGGCAGACTTACAGGTGTTTGTGGGCAGAAGAAAGGTCCTGATCTTAATTTCAAAGGTCCTCTGCAAGCAATCCATTCTGACTTCTGAAAGGAAGAGATTCTCTCCCTGTTATAAATGCATAAGAACTCTGTGGATAAGCCTAAACTCAGTGGGAGTGACTAGGCCAAAACTATCCACCAAGCTACATACCTCCAGTCATGATCTGAGGCTGTAACAATGCACCATATCACTTCTAGTCCTTCTACAGAGTTATTTTAAGTTAGCAGTTCATTGTACATATCAATGACCTTCTAATAAACTCCTAAACCTGGATAGTGCGCTCTCTCTCTCTCTCTCTCTCTCTCTCTCTATATATATATATATATATAAAAAGTAAAGTAGATTTCTTGCTTAGAACCACAAGTGATTGGAAGTTGCTGATAATGCCATTAATATCATGGGTACGACCAGGCTGATGGAGATAAGGGAATGTTCTCACAGCAAACATATTTGTTGTCATGCTTTCTGCTAAACTCTATTAATACCCTCCATGGAGGACCTGTCTGGTGTGAACATAATTCATCTTGTCATTCCCAGCAGCTCATTGGTAGTGATTGCATGAAAACTCATGTCGTGTTTTCACCTCTAGCTTCACCCTCTGTTATAGTACATCACAAATTCATTTAAATAGTGATATTAATGTTTTTAGAGATCACTACAAATGTTCGGGAGCATCTTTGCTGTTAATGTCTCATGGGGACCACAGTGGAGAGTTTTATCAGCCTGAGGATGAGGTATTTGATGAAGTAATAACGAACTAGCTTTGAATTGTCTTTCATTACCCTTTATCTCTCCTAGGGAGAATATAATCTTATTCAAATTATAATTGCCTTGGTTATCAATGAGGTTTGCTATTTATTTACCTGCACCCAGAAATGCAAATGTACATGGATTCTCCTATTTTAATGTACCTGTAATGAAATTCCCTCTGCTATCAGAATCATGCATGACAACAAATTACAAACTAGTTATGGGGAAGTGCCATTGCTCAGCCTTAAAAAGACAATGCAGACAAAATAGAAGTCCCCCAACCCTCAAAAGTAAGCTGGTTCCTTGCTCTTTCCTTTAAAATGTGGATTGATAAAAGAAAGCAAAAAAAAAATCCAATCATTATAAATAAATGTGAGAGAGGATAGTGGAAGTTAGAATATTTCTAAAGGAATGGGGTCTTGTGACTGGTGTGGCAAAGGAATATATTTCAGGAAATTCAGTTTCTTAGTTTACAGACTCCCTAAGGTGTTGAGCATCCAACAAGGGTTATTAAAGGACTGGCTAGATCAAGAAACTGCCAGAAAAGGGTCTGAGGCACAGCAGAAGAGATGTCCTCAAATACCAAAGGGAAAAAGACTCCAGGGCATCTTTCTACAACCTGATGGCCTTCAGATGAATTGAAAGCCTGGGGAATTCTAAAAGTGCTAGTTTCAACATAGCTGGAGGTTATCGGGTTGGGAACAAAAGTTGTAGCAATGAGAAATGTTTATATGTCAAATGTAGAAGATAGAGTAAAATTCCAGATCCTTATTTCACAAAGGGATCACAGACCTCTTTTGTTCATTCTCTATGGGAAATCTTCTTGATTATCCCTAATTACAGATGTTCTATTTCCCTCTGCAAAGGAGGATGCAACTCCTGACTCTTTAATATTGGGATAGAAGAGGAAATTGCATGTCATGTCAGCCATACCTGTTGAAATGTCCCTATGTATATAGTTCCTAAAGGTGCAGGAATCTTAGTCTCTTGGCAACATGGTCCTTCCTCACATTTCATGGATCCTCACCACACAGAAAGAGCTGTCTATATTGCACAGGCTTTACTTCTGGGCACTAGAGTACCCATAGGTCAGGGCGATGTCTGTCAGGACAGGTTCTCCTGTGTAATAAGCCACTGAGTTGCAGGTGGCAACTTTTCAATGTACCTGCAGGCATAAACTGATTCTATCTATCCAACTTGGCCATAACATCCTAGGGAGTGGGAAAACCCTTCATAGAACTCCCTGTTCCAGTTGGGCTTCTCCTTGTTCATCATTTTTTACCTGCTCTTTGGTCTTGATTTCTGGCTTGTTCCCAAGCTCTTCCTTCTTTCTGATCTTTAGTTCTTACTTAACTTTTGGACTTGGCTCCTGGCTGCTCACCATCTAGTCCTGTGGCCTTGCCACTCCCACTGCTGATAGGAAAAAGTATCAAGTAATCCCTCATGTAGCACTGATAAATAAACATAACAAATATTCAGTGAAGAACTTTGAACTTTGAGTCTAACAATTCATCTTTCATTCCAGACCAGGCATGCTGATCTTGATAATTAACCATGAACTAGTGAGCCCACTGAGGTGGCTCTTGTTCCCCATTCAAATTCAAATTAATAAATTAATTATTCTCAGTCCTCCTCCTTCTAAAAGTCTTATGATATGTAAAACTCCTAGAATATGTGAATCATCCTGTTGATATAATCAACATAGGCATCTGAATTTCTTTCTTTTTCTTTCTTTCTTTCTTTCTTTCTTTCTTTCTTTCTTTCTTTCTTTCTTTCTTTCTTTCTTTCTTTCTTTCTTTCTTTCTTTCTTTCTTTCTTTCTTTCTTTCTTTCTTTCTTTCTTTCTCCTTCCTTCCTTCCTTCCTTCCTTCCTTCCTTCCTTCCTTTCTTTCTTTCTTTCTTTCTTTCTTTCTTTCTTTCTTTCTTTCTTTTTCCTTTCCATGAACTGAATCCCTAAGGGTTTTACAAAACTTGCCTTTTGGGTCACAATGCTGGACTTTATTCACTTAATCAGTCATCCCTTCTTGATTAATAGACTTTTTAACAGAGTAATGTATAAGTAATGTAGGCTATATTGCTCACCTCGGTCAAATTCCAAATTTTAGAATTTGATTGGTTTGTATCCTCTAGGCCTATGATAAATGTCTAGAGATTTCTTGGAGTGTTTTTTTTCTTCCTCTGGTCCTCCTGCTCCATGCTTCACTTTGATACTCATTTTAGTCCTTGGATTGTGATATGAATATTTAACTGAAGCAATAGTTCAAGTACTTATTCTACAAGGCTGAGATCAGAAGAAGAACAACTTTTCATTCCGTCAAAAATGTCTTCTATTACAATATTCACTACAAGTGGAGAATGAGATGAGGTATAGGAAGGAGATGACTTTTAGAAATTTACCTGTAATGATTGGCTGGGACTAGAGAGGAGAGGAGATTCTATTTCAGAAATGAAGTCCATATGCTATTCACTTACAACTTCTAACATCTCAAAAGAGTATCAGTTTGTTACTGCTCCCTGTCTCCCCATGTGATTCAAGGGACTTGCATCAGATTCGGTTAACTTCTAATTCAATAGCTTCCTAAAACTAAGCAGAATTCTCTTGGAAGCAAAGAGAAGTTTCATCAGTAGTTCTGCCTCCATGAGCCTGTACCGATTGCTGTACTCTTAGAGGACACTCTTCCTTAGACATAAGAAAACCTGCCACATTTGCTACCACACCTTATATCTATAAGGGCCTCTGCCTCTATATGCCACTGCATAAGGGAGAGATTCAAAAGCCCTTTGTGTGAGGACTCAAGCCAGCAATAGATCATCAATGCTAGAAACAAATTCTATAAGCACATACTACTGATGGAGACTAAAGACTGGGATGGAAAGTACCATACATTTTAGTTTTGCTTGGCCAGATTGCAAATCAGGTTGTCAAATTACTCATTTTTGTTGAACTCACAAGTTGATGTGTGGTATATTCCATCATTACAAGACTGTCAGGCCCAGGAAATATAACCCAATTTGAATTTTCTATTGGAGGGCATCGAAAGGTCATAACTCTGGCTTTTCACGACTTGACCCTTTTTGAATTCTAAGTGCCCTTTTTGAGCGATTAGAGTGATATTTGGGTGATTCATTCATTATAGGTTGCTGATTAAGGCAAAGAAAGGAAATCTGACATTTCCATCATAGGTCACTGAAAAGCCATCATCCGAACAACTTACTGTAGTTATTTTAATTTTTCCCATGGGTTGCCTAGAGACATAGTTTCCTGTTGAGGGAAACAAAGGGGACCAGAGGTTTCAGTGTCTATTCATCAAATCTTTATCAAAATGTTGAAGGAGAAGATATTCATTGGTAACAGCAATGCACACTAATTATGTGGTGTCTACTTTGACCAGATCCCTTATTATTTTTCTACTTCCGGGGAATATTTTTCATCGGAGTTCATATATGAACATCAGTTCAAAGTAGGAAGTCAATGCCTGGGTTCATGCATCACTCTAACCTATGATTTATTTTAACCACAGTTTGCTAAACAAATCATAGTTGATTGGTTCACACCAAGCAGTAAAATTAATCCAAACAAACTACATGATGGCTCAGTGTGATATATGAACCCAGGCAGTTTCTTATTCTCAGAGCTGATATGTTGTAATGGAATATGAGAATGACCTTGGGAGACAGAAGGAGGAACTGCAGCCTAGACCACAATCACACAAGAGATATCTCAGCCCATAGAAGGAAGGGAGCTGGAGAAAGCATCTCAGAAGGGTCCCTCCCTAGTTCTATGGAAAGTAAAGGCAGGGGAGGGGAGAAGCACTTTCAGACTTGCAAGATTCTGTTACTGTAACCTTACAATAAAGGTAGTGTTGGTACTCATGGTTTTGGTTTCTTCTCCGGACTACCTCGAAGGGCTGACATAGGTGTAGAATATCAAGGAATCAGTAATCAGGAACTGGGCCACAAGAATCAAATGAGTGATCCACAACCTGTAGCCATTATGCTTATTCAGCAAATTATGATTCACAGAAACAATGGTTCAGCACAGTGGATGGATCTAGGCACTGTCAGAGAGTAACCAGGATCAAAGTATGTATCTAAAGACAAGTCCAAAGAGCAGATCGAGAGATAGGATTCTAGACCAACAAAAGCTAAGGAAGGCTCAATGACTTGGACAAGGCTCAGCTGAAACAGGAAAGGCTTTTATACTTTGTCCTATATAGAAAGTCCCAATGGCCAGTCTTGGTGGACAATGAGCCTTGGCCTCCAGGATCTGAGGATCATTGCTAATGCCTACACTTCAACACAAAGGACATTTTGCATAACCTCTGAGAGTCCAAGAATCTCTTGCCTATGGGATGAACAACGTATTCTGTATTTCTTACACTGATTTCTTAAACAATCTCCTCCTGATGTGCTTGCAAACTTGAATAAATTACTATCAAAATGTGAAATCAAATAGAAATCTAATGTGTACTGGCCTATTTTATTATCAGTGCAATTACTGAATTTGGATCATATACTCAATACCATTTGATGAGAATCCTAATCCAGCATGGGAAAATTGATTGAATAAAGAGGGGTTCATCCAGACTTTGAACACTTCTTTTGTCATTTTTCACTTGCGCATTTATTGGACTTCTATAACAAGAATATTCTCACCAACATACAAAAGCAAAATAAAATATCTCTTTTTTGTTTTGTCAGCCTAGCATGCACATTTTCTCTCTCTTTCTCCAAAAAGATAATATAGAGTTTGCTGATTAATGCTGATTATATTTCCTTCTATGGCATTTAAATATTTTGCCTCCAAAACACATGTTTTGGTCAGAGTGTGGGTAACTTTCATACTCTTCTCTGCCCCCATCCTGTTCATGCAACCTTCTTCAGTTTTAGACTTGTCCATCTCTTTCTGTCTGTGGAAGATAAACATCTTTCAGGTCAACAATATCAATAGTTTTATTACAGAAAGCTGATGCTATCAACATCCTATCTGTCTATTTAATTAGAAACCTAGAGGCATGGAGTGTGTCATTCCAGCTGAAGACTCTCAGACAAGCCTGGGGAGGGGGAAACTATACTTTTTTAAAAAAAGAAAATTTAAAGGACAATGACATCTTTTTAATATATATATATATAATCTTTTTTCTATCTTAAAATTAACAACAATGCTGTGGTGTGCAATTTGTCAGATATGGATACAGATATATTTGTAAGTTAGGTCCTTAACGTCCTTGCTATCATAAAAAGAGCAGCTTCAGCCGGGTAATGGGTAATGGTTCTGGTGAGGTTCCACTAGAGAGTGGGTGAGCCATTTTTAATTTGTTTCTTACCCTTCTGCAGCCTTCTGCTCCAGTTCCCACCCTCTCTTGGAAGAAATTAATCCTCCTAAACAAGGATGTGTGGCTTCAGGGAATTGAAGAGTTTGGTAAAGGTTTGGCAAAGTTTCCTGCAATCGGAATACTCTATAAGGCCATTATGTGACCATTAAAATATGATTGCTTATGACTTAATGTATGTCTATAAACCATCATAGTTCAAGGCCTGGATTGTCTCTAGATTGTGTGGTCCCAGTAGTATCTGCCTGTCCAATAAGATCTAACAGGGCAGGATCTCTCTGTTCCCTTGAATAGAGATTGTCATACACAAGAGCTAGAGAATCATGCCATTTCAATTGCGACCCTGTCCTCTGAAATAGTATTCCCCAGAAGTTCAAATGGCGCCCTTCCTTCTGCCTTTCAGAAAGTCAGTTGTTTGATCAAGGCTTGGATAAATGTTGCTGTGACTATTCCTCTGATCCATTAACTGCTCCTTTGGATTTGACTGTTTAGATCAGGGTTTCTCAATCTTACGAACTTTAAGATGTGTGGACTTCAACTCCCAGAATTCTGGCTGGGGAATTCTGGGAGTTGAAGTCCACACATCTTAAAGTTCGTAAGATTGAGAAACTCTGGTTTAGACTCTTGGTTTCAGTATGGTTGTATGTGATTTGTGGCTTTTAGTTTTGATTTTGATTATGTTATTGATATTTCTTGTGTCTATCTAGTTTGCCTGTTTTTTACCCAAGTTATGGATCTGGGCAATTGTATGCTACTCAGAGTCAGTTTATTTGGAGAGATCGATAAGTCCTGGAAATGAGTAAATAAATAAATAAATCTCAAAGTGAGCAAAAGAAAAGAAAAAAAACACCGTCCTGCTATATACCCCTGCAGTCCTTGCTGTCAAAATAACAACAATAAGAGCTTTGAAGAAATGTGGGGCCATTGATTGCAAAAAATTCTTCCGCACTTGCTAAAAGCAGAGTTTCAGTGAGAACTCAGGATCCAACCCACAATATTTTGTAGCTAACTCACACGTGGGAAGAGTTTATTGGATTTCAGTTAGCCAAAGAGCCCAGAATCTAAACTACTCACGAGGCTTACCTCTGCAATTAAACCTAGTGTATCTCATGTAAGCAAATCATTCTTTATTTTGAAGGCAGTAAGAAAACTTGGCTAAGGGCTTTTCCACGCTGCAGTGTTCAGCTGTTTGTCTTCTGTGTGCAGAATGGCTGGAAATGAAGTTGGCTTATCAAATCCCAAATCCCAAATCAGCCCTTTCTTCCACTTGGCCACAGTTTCCCAGTTCTTCCTATCCCTTGCTCTAGAAGGGGGAATTCTGCAGAACTCATGTTAATTTCATCCAAGAAAGAGACAACATTTCACTGTTCCCCTGCTGATCTGTTGAACCTGTTAAACACACACACACACACACACACAAGCAGCCGTAAGCTAGAGACCATAGCAGAAGAGCTGTATCTCAATGGGTTAAAACAATCCTTTGTGAAAGAAAATGAGCAAAGGAGTGATGGCCAAAAAAGTTAAAAACCAAGGGGGCAGTTGAATTTTTCACCATCCATCAATCCCATCATTTATTTTCTAGAAAATATTATAAATCTACATCCTTTCTTAAGGAGGTAACAAATTATATCTGAAATAAGATATGACCTGGTTTTAGATACTCATATCTGATGCTTGCCACACATATATTTTAGGAGATGTTCATGCAATGAATACATCGTAGGAAACTAGAGTTCACTCTTGATGATGAGAGACTGTGCACGTGGGGAAATACATGTTGAACAACATGTTCTTCCAGCTTCAGGAGCTTTGGGATGTCTTAAGACTGTAGTAAGAATGTAGAAATCCTGGAAAGCTATATTCAAGATGTATTCCACTGGGCTAGATTACAATCTGAGTTGGTGAAGAAATGTTGGAGTGAAATGACATGCAGTTTTCAATTTTATGAAATACTTATACATTTGCACATGTTTCACTTCATCAGAGAAAGAACTTGTAGCTGCATACCCCTAACATGCTAAGCTTGGTTAATTTTTTTTTTTTTTTTGGTGAATTAACATGCGTGATCCTAGTTTATCTGGCTGTAGTTCCATGTATTGTGCCAATATGGGTTAATTCTGGAGCCAGGCAAAGTGTGTGGAATGGACAACCATCTTCCCAGTCACAAAAATGCAAATGTTCAGTGTTAGACAAATATTGTCAAAGAAGAGAATCAGAAGATGGTATCTAAGTGGATTTGTAGTTTGGAATGATTCAAACTGGCTGGCAGCGATTCTCTAAGGCTTCAGAAACACCAGAGGATGTATCTGTGACGTTTTGCATGCATTATACATTAAAACAATAGATCTGCTTAATTTGGGCTGGCATCAGACTTTGGTGATCCACCTGGCATCAATCTGGGACCCAGCCTGTTAGGATTGCTTGAGTTCATCCAATCTTTTCCAAGGCATGGAACTGTGATTAATGTACACACATTGCATGGGAACATAGAGAGTAGAAGAGGAGCATGCAGCATTTTAGGGCTCACCTTTGAGGGACATGCTTTGGGAAGCAGGACCAGGACAAGCACTAAACAGGCTTTAATTGAAGTTGAATAAATACTGTTCATGTATTTATTTTATCATCTGACGCTGTAAAATTGCTCACTCGAGGACAAGATTTAGAAGGTTTAGAAGGGAGTTACATCCAAGACTTGCAATAGAGTGCTGGCAGATCTTGGATTGCTGGCTGTACACCTGATAATAAGAAGATGCCCTCCAGCCCGATCAGCAATGACTGTGTCCCCATAACATTCTTAACCAGTTCAGATCACAACCAAGTCAGATGCATTCACTCAAACTGAGAACCACATCGTTTTCTTTTTGTGGCTTAGCATGGGTGTCAACCCAGCACATCTGGTTAGTGTACATCTCAATGTACTATGCAATGACGGAACAAAAGTCAAAGGAGTTGTGCCAATGCAGCTGATTTGTCTGTGCACCCTCTTCCTCCAAACATCTTTTTTAAGGCTGTGGGTCAACTGATATTTATTTGTAAGATTGGCTGGTTGTCAAATGAATGGGAAGCTATTTCTTTTCTGTCTGTCAGGGTCACACACTCAAAAGGCTTGAAGCCTGGGGTTCTGTAACTCAGGGAGGCCTCTCACAATGCTGAAAGGGACAGGGGTAGGCTTGCTTTTATCAGTACTGTAGATACTGATATACAGTGGTACCTCGGTTCACGGACTTAATTCGTTCCACGACTCTGGTCGTGAACCGAATTGGTCATGAACCGATCAAATTTTCCCATAAGGTTCAATGTAAATACAGTTAATCCATTCTGACCCCTACGAATGTGGTCGCCAATCGATTTTGGTCACCAACCGAATCAAATTTTCCCATAAGGTTCAATGTAAATACGGTTAATCCGTTCTGAACCATATGTATTTTTTTTTAAACCACAAAAATATGAAACAGTGTACAGTACAGTACAGTATGAAGAGAAAGAACACTATCCTTGCTTGAGGTAACTTCTGGCGTGGAGGACAGGAAGGTGGGTGGGGAGGCGGTTACTGCTTGGAGGGAGAGTCCCCCTCACCTACAGGAAGCCACGACCACGTGTCAGAGCAGGGAAAATGGCTGCGGGTCATGCTTGTCACCCGATGCGGAGTCAGAATATGGGAAGAAATAGGAAAATAATGAAGCCCTTCCTCTGGGAAAATGCCTGCCTTGCTTGATTTCCTTTTGCTGTAAAGCTTATAAACTTATGATCCTAATTAAGCCAGTCCAAATACCCTGCTTCTCTTTCTTGGCATTGCACAAGAGATGGACTTAAAAGAGCTTAATTTGGGTGGAATTGCATAGTTTTGACCCCTTTCTTTGCTGAGGGCTTGGGTTACCTATATAAATGATCCTCTGGTTTATATGCACAAGGCCCTCTGGCATTTCATATTTGTTCCTTAATATTGCCTTCCTGTCACAGTGGTTGTACTTATTGCTTTTGAATGGGTGGATTTCACCTGCATTGAAATACAGGATATTTTGCCCAGATGTTAAATTACTTCCCACTGTCATGTTTGTCACCAGCTCCTCGAAGCTGGCTGTTAACAACATAACAAATTCTTTTATTCCGTTCTTCATTCTGTAGCTCCATCCATCATGCAAGCTCTTTGCATGTAAGGAAAATAAGTATTTATGTGGTATGCAGTCTGGTGCCAAATTTTATCAGTGTTAGCCCTGAAGTGCCAGTCCAATCACAAGGCAGCACAGCCAAAGGAAAATATTATTAGGACACCATGGGGCCAAAAATAGATATCCCGTCTATGGTATTTAGGGGGCTGGAAAATCATCCTGAGTTTCAATCTTACCCTTTTTTTCAAAAAAGAGAATTAAAAAACTTTGCAGCTTCCATTATCATATTGTCAGATGTCCCCATTTTAAAAGCTTATTGCAGCATTTGGGAGAAATCCTTTCCAAGGAATGGGAAGTTTAAAGAGGAAGTGAACTAAACACAATGTAAATGTGCTGAAATTTGATTGCATTATTGCTTCTCCAAACTAACCTGTAGATTAAGTAAATGTCAGGGCTCTAATAGAAGAGAATATCTGTAGCTCAGGGTTGAACTGTGGAGTCCTTGGTGCTCTCTGAGTTTGGTTGTTTGCTTGCAGGCGTTTCATTACTCGGCAAGGTAACATCAGTGTGAGTGAGTGTGGGGTTTGCTCTCAGTTTATGTACAGTAGCTTGCCACTGTAGCTTCCAGTAGCTTTCACGCCCCCACCAAACCCTAACCTTAACCCCACACTCTTGTCCTGATGATGTTACCTAGTTGGGTAATGAAACGTCTGTAAGCAAACAACCAAGCTCAGAGAGTACCAAGGACTCACAAGATATCAAGGCTTTTTCCCCAACAAGGACATTAGTGCTTCTATTATGTGCAAAAGAGAGTCGCTTGTGTTCACACAACAGATTGAACCAGATCAGATGGACATGCTAAACTTGTAAACTGAACGTGTACCTTGATTAGTCTTTTAGTAGGTGGATACTTCTGTTGTGGGAAGACTGAAAATGAGCTAATTGAGATGATGAGTTAAGGAAGTTGTATGTGACATTAAGGGGTAAACAGAATAAGAGTTACACCACCAATTGGAGGACTCTGTTTTTGCCAGCACATTGTCATTGACAAAAGTGACTTTCCTTCCCTAAACTTACAGCAAACTCTTTACTTCATTCTAAAATAGTAACATAAAATGTGGAAAAAATGCTCTTGCTTGCAATGAGAGCAGTGGGACAATGGAATCCATTACCCAGAGAGATGGCGAATCTGGATATACTCCATCCACCTGTCTGGAGTGATTTAATTTCATTCCCTGCCCTGAGCAAAGGGTTGGACATGATGGCCTCAGTAGACCCTTCTCACTATGTGATTCAGTGATTCTGTGAAAAGAAAAGGAAACATAGCAATGGAACAATGGTCCTGTTCTAAGCCCATTCTGAATTTTGAATGAGTTTTGAACCCAAAGTGACTTTCCCAGAAGCTTCAGTTCTTCTCCATTTTTTGCACATGCCTCCAGTAATGCTACCCTAGCATATACGGAGTGTACATCAAGTTTTTAAAAAGTATAAACAACTTTAATTTACTTTCTGAGGTGTGGTGTGGTGTGTGTGTGTACATGTATGTCCTATCTTTGGGAAAGAATATTCAATCATTCTCTTGTGCATTCATCCCCCGTTCCAGACAACCAACATGATGTGTCTTGCTTTGTGACATCAGCCTTGTTCCTACTATGGTTTTCATGAGATTTAAGACTTCATTTCCCCCCTTTCCCTTGAATGCTAACAAAGTTAACAAACACGAATGTTCTGACTCAGGGCTTCTTCTGAAATGGTGGAGAGAACCCAGCTGATGAAGGCAGAGAATGTTCCTGGGCTTCCATCTCTACCAACTTCAACATTTTTCAGATGTAGACCTTGTCTAGGAAAGAAGTTACATTACTGATGATTCGTAGTGACTTGACAGGTACAGCTGTTTCTGCTGCTTTGGACTGGGCATTGTTAAGTTCTGTCCAGCAGGTAAACTTCACATTCTATGCTGAAGGGACAGGCACACAGGCAAAGCAACCAGGTCTGCCTGAGCCCTTTATGCTAATTGAACATTGGCCAACATGTTGCAGAAATATTTGAGAAAACAGGGAGGTCTCATCAGGTTTCAGATTTTAGGACTCTTACAAGGTAAGCGGCACATCTGGGCTACACCGTTTCTAGCAGCGAGTGAGGTCCTAAATAGCTGAATATATTAATCAAAAATACTTTTTTGCTGCCTTTCAAAGGGAAAAAGAAACTTTCCTGGAATACTTAAATCAGAATAAATCCTAAAACATATTAAAACATCCCCTGCCTATAAAAAAGCTAGTGCGTCAGAGAATA
Organism: Python bivittatus; assembly: GCF_059951505.1. NCBI lineage: Eukaryota > Metazoa > Chordata > Lepidosauria > Squamata > Pythonidae > Python > Python bivittatus. Next base: position 52,845,569 of record NW_028277058.1, read on the forward strand.
TCATCTTCGATTTCTCTCGATTTCTCCTTTCTCTTCTTTTTTCTTTTAATAGTCTCACATTTGATTTCTCCTGTTTCAGCATCAGTTTGTGAATTATTTTTGTGTACATTTTTTCTGATGTATGCCTTTGCATACCTGTGTATCTGAAAAGATGCATTTTTATAAGCTATTTCCATTTATATATGCATTTGGGGGTATTTTGGTTTGGGGGAACCATGCTGGCTATTCATTCTTATAATTTTGCAATGTTATTCTCAGCTCAAAAACATACCATAATGCATATAAATGCATATTTCAGGTTAAAATGCATAATAAACATGTGAAATAAATAGCATTGTATATAAGTTTTTATATATTCTGAAAGCATTTTTCCATTATAGAATGCAGTTGCATAAGTTATTTTCACTTATATATGCGCCTAAGATGTTTTGTTTAGTTCCTTGGCCCCCTTACTAGAAATTCTTCTCTAAAATTGGCGATATTGTTCTTGACTAAACAAATATGCATACAGAACTGTATATTTCAAAGTAACCGCATAAAAAATGTGTCTTTCTGGAAATTATATTGGGGGGAAAAACTTTTCGTGTCACCTAAAGTTGCATTTTATTGTAAAAATAGGATGAAATCTATGGATAAATGAACACCTGTGGAATTTGCAGGTGTCCTAACCTGTGAATTGTCTCATCTCCCAAATGGAAGAGGAACAGAGTGACAGCTCCTTCCATCGGCCCAGAATTTCCACAGCCTTTTTATGCAATCAGGTTCATTTGCAATCTGGATTGATCAGAATATGGCATTTAATTCCCAGTTTCAAAAAGAGAGACTGAATTTTGTGACAGGCCTTTGAAGCAGGTGAAGGGTAGGGGATGAGAAAGACAATGTTTTGGGCTTTAAGAGCAGAAAGAAGACTAATTAGCATAATAATGTAATAGGTCTGATGTGCTAATAAGATCCCACTTCACTGCGATCATCTCACCTGATGACTTTCCCCCCCTCTGCTGGTTCTGTATGTCTTTCAAGAAAGATACTTTTCGAATGAGGGCCTTTCCTTTGTTCTTGGAAGCTTTGTCATTTGGTCTTATAAACAAATAACAATGTCGTGCCTGACATTGTTTAGATATTGCTTTTCCTTCTGCTCTTTTATGGGGATCAGCTACTCATGGAATCGGAGAAGTGAAGGGTCCGAGCGGGATAGATAGAACATCTGATCTGACTTCTTGTTTGATTTAGGAAATCCATAGCTAAAACAGGAAGTTGACCACCCTTTGCATGAAGACTTTCAATGACTGTGAATTACCCCTGAGAACCAGAGATGGATACCGGCCCTTTTTTTTTTTCCCCTGGCCTATCACAAGCGTCTGTAACTCCTCTCCCTGTTGACACACCTGATTCTAGGGGACTTCTAGGCTGGGCTAGTATCACAGGTTTTCAGTGATTAATCTATATGATCATATTTGTAAAGGATTTTGTTTTTATCTTCTAGAAGATTCCCTCCAGGTTGTTGAACTGTCCATAATATTTGCAGATTTATGCAATTCTTCCCCCCACACAGATACTTGGCTAATGTTGTGAGTCAATGAAAAGCTGTCACTCTGTTGAATCACTGGTCCCAAACCATATTTCATCCTCATATGGGTGGGTGACTGGGTTATATGGGTATGAATACATGCATTTGTATATTTACCACCAGAGACTAGTTGTGACACTCAAGGCCAAAAAGGTTGCTTTTCCCCAACCTTGATTGCATTGATAAGCTAAAGTTTTCTTTTAGTCTTGCATAGTGTGACTAGGGATGCGCTCAAAATTGCCTCCATGCAAATGATGAGACCAGAGCAAAATGAAGCCCACAGCCCTTAAGCTCCAGGTTTAAACTAGGAGTAATGAATGTTCTCCCTGGCTTAGTGTTTATAAATGAATTTTATGAATTACTTTGCTATTTGAAAGGTGGAAGTAGAAAAGAAAAGGAGGTGATTTAGCAAACAGGCAGACTCTCAGTTTCACAGCAAGAAAAAATGTGGTGTTAACTACAATGCAAAAATACTTTCAACATTTACTTTACTATATTCTTAACCTTTTTGTCCCTCTGATCATTGTAGTCTCATGGTAGGTTATGCTATAAACATAAAACAGAGCTAATAGAACTATTAAAGTAACAACTAAAAATAAACATTAAAGTGAGCAAAGACTCTTCCTTTTTCTCTCTCTCTCTTTAAAGGTGTTTTAAAGCCTTTTAAATGCCAACAAAAACATCAGTTCCTTCAAATTCGTCAGAAATCTAGAGACTGAGGCAGTGACCTACAGCAATTATGGAACATCATGTCCTGCTCTCTTATCCAAGACCAGCCTCTTTTGCTGATGAAATTCAGGGACAAACTAAATCTTTGTCCAGTCTGTGCAGCAAATCAGGGCAGGGCTCCATGACTAATATGTAGCCCTCAGAAATGCCCTTTAGACATTCTGAGATAAGGCAAGAAATAGATACAAGAAGACATTTCACTCTTAACCCTAACCCTAACCTTAACCCTAACCCTTTGGTAATCCTGAGCAACTGGAGAAAGAGCCACAACCAAGACATTGGTCTGGCAAGAGAAATGTGAGTCTGAAGCAGAAATGTAATGTGAGAAATCATCTCAGGCTTGATCCTCCCTTGTCAATGCTCAAGCCTTAATTAGTACTCTAACAATGCTCTAATTCTGCTCAATTTATACATATTCAGTGTGGCATTGTTGTGTTCCACTTTTTATTTATCAAAATTATCAAAACTACCACATCCGTGATGATTCATTTTTCTGCCTGTGCCTGTCATCACCAGTGTATGCTAGCTATGGTATTAGAGATCCATCTAGGTGTAATTTTGCTGAATTCTGCCTGCTGAATTTTGCCTGCTTATGTACTCCAGCTTGGGAGAGGCAGATCTGATTTGTATTTTAATATGAATTTACATACTTTTATAATTTTGAAGCAACATTAGCATTACTCTGACTTTGAGGGTATAGTTCTTTATGAAAGAGAAAGAAAGAAAGAAAGAAAGAAAGAAAGAAAGAAAGAAAGAAAGAAAGAAAGAAAGAAAGAAAGAAAGAAAGAAAATGTGTATATTTTGATAAAAGCAGTATATCAAAGGAATTTGAAACAATGCATTTAAAAAAAGAACTACACACAGAATGGTGTACAAAATTTTATGCCAACCTATGTAGAAAAACTTTAACTGGTGAAGGCTGAAGCTGGTTGGGTGGGAAGCAACCAGGCCAGATAAATCTGTTAGGTAAACATGATATAGGTGCCTCCAGAGTCCAATATAGAAAAAGAGCAGAAAAAAAGTCTATTATCAGGAAAGAACTGAAGAAGGAAATCTAGGATTTAAACCCTGGAGTTCATACACACACAAACGCACACAGACACACATCTAGATTCCCATATTCTTTAGTGACTGAAGTTTTGTGTAGATAAGTTCCTCTAATTTGCAATCAACTTTTTATCTGATCAAACTCAGTTCTTAAAGTTTCTACTTTTAGCTGGTTACTGAGTGTGATCCATTAAGTATCTGAAGAATTATGAATCAAACCACTGATACAGAAGATGGAAAGTGAAACTGATTAGTCTTTCCCCAGCGTAAACCCCTGGTGGCCTTCATCTTATCTTCTTGATCTTGCAGCTGAAATTCCATTGCTTACCCCAAAATATGTAAAAAGGTCAAGGAAAACCTGAAGTCCATGTTGGTTTATTAGAAGCATTGTGGAAGTGGTCTGATTGCTCTCTTCCAAAATGTGTGTGTGTTTTTTAACCTCTGAATGTGCTTTATACACCTGGAATTGTTTGGCAGTTCTCCACCTGAGGATTGACCAAGGCTTGGCCCTGCTTAGCTTCCAGCCAGATGCATATACTTGTTGTGACCTCCAGATATGGGAACTGTTCAAAAATATAGAAAAAACATTAAGAAATTCACATCAGGGTGATTATCTCTAACTATGTTTCTACATTTTTTTTCCTACCTGCGTTTTATATAAATTTCTTTTGCTTTACCTTTTCCCATGTCCTGTACACTATATCCTGAGTCTAGCTGAACCCTTTCTAGCAACAAGTCTATCAGCTAATGTTCTGATCTAGACCTCTGAATCATGGTTTCTGGAACTTTGGGGGAAAGGTTTATATTAGCAGAAAACCTCATGGAAAATTTGCAAACTGGTTTTTAACTGGATGAAGCCACATTTAGGGTTAGGGAAATGAGAGACCTTGTGATACTGAAATTGGCAGGCTTTCTCATTTTTAATACTGCTTCAGATGGAGAGGGGAATTACCAATTAGGGTTTTTATATCCATTTTCAACATTTTTTTTTCCAGCCCAGCCTCCACAGGACTCATTTTTAGCTCACTTAACAGAAGTGCCAAGTTATTCAGGTCTTTTCTTATGCTTTGAGCTAATGAAGCCTCTCCGTTTTCAAGGGCTGCTTAATTTATGCTAACACAGTGCAAGTAATTATGGAAGCAATAATAATCCAAGAGAAATTGGTAGTAACTGAAAATCAATGTGTGGCTTGTTAATTATAAAGCTTTTACTATAAAAAGAAATAATTTAGGAATCAGTTTTGGTGGTGGCTGTTGTTATTATTATCGTTGTTCTTATTATTATGTATTTCGAGGAGACACTAGCTTTTATTCATTCATTCATTTATGGTAATACAGTAGGTACAATGTAATTATTTTGCTTAACTGTGCATCTGTATGAATGGAATTCTACAGGTAAAGGTTTGGTTGGTTCAGTTCCTATGACATATCACTTACTTCTTGATAGCTGTTTGACCTACATGTCTAAACAGTGCACATTTCTCCAGCTTCTAGGCATTCCTTGTTATGTGCCTCTCCCTTCTGTCAAAAGCATGAAAAGTTTCCTATCATTTTGTTGTATTCAGTCATTCAGTTGTTTCCAGCTGTCCATGATCCAATGGAAAACATTTTGCAGGGAATGCTAGTTATTAACTGCTTCTCTGAAGTCCTCTAAACTACTGCTGTATCATCAGTGATAGTATCTAGCCGCCTTGTCTTCTGTTGGCCTCTCTTTCTATTGCCTTCAGTTTTTCCAGGCATCAGAATATTTTCCAATGACCTTTGCCTTCACATGACATGCCCAAAGTATCTCAATTTAGCATGATTATTAGGACTTCCAATAACTAGCCTAGGTTTTTTTCAGCTAGCATTGAATGATTTGATTTTCTTGAAGTCCAAGGTGTTCTCCACACTTTTTTCTAGCATCACAATTCAAAGACATCCATTTTTCTCCATTAAGCCTTTCTGATGCTTTAGCTTACCCAGCTGTATGCTACAACTGAAAATACAATGGACAATACATACCTTTGTTGTCAAACAAACTTTTTTTGTCCTGTGCTTTGAATATTTTGTCTAGATCTGTCATAGTTTTTCTCCCAAGCCACAACGCTACAGTCACCATCCATATGAATTTTTGAGCCAAGGAAGATGTCTGTTATCACATTACCTTCTTCTATGTCTATCTGTACTGGGGTGACATTGTCTGCTGATACAATCATTGCTTTAAAAAAAAAAAGAGTTGCAAACCAACTCTTGCACTCTATTCTTTCATCTTCAACAAGAGATTCCTTCTTTGCTTCTGGCATCAAAGGGATATCATCAGCATATCTGAGCTTGTTGATGCTTCTCCCAGGAATTTTAATTCCAATTTCTATTTAGAAGAAATTGCATTCTTCATGATATATATTGAATATAAATTAAATAAGTAAGGTGACAATAGACAACCTTGTGTACTCCTTTCCTAGTCTTAAACCACTTAGTTGCTCTATGTTTCGTTCTAACTGTGGCTTCCTAATCATCGTATACATTGTTCAACTGGCAGATGAGGTAGTCTGGTACACCCATGCTTTTTTAAATAGTTCAATACCAACAATAGAATTGTTCTAAATCTTAAACAAAATTCTTTTTCTCTTAGTTCCAGTAATGCCAGGTTATCCAAATCTTTCTCCATCTCTCTATTTATAACTTCTGTCTTACTTTCCAAAATTTCCACTTTGTCATTAATTTGTTTTACATCTCCATCCAATTCTCCTACAGATTCTTCAATCTTCTTAACTTCTTTCATATCCTTTTTTATCCCTGCAAACCCTTCTTCCATTTCCTTTTTAAAGGAAACTATTTTCCAAACAAAAGCATCCAGACTATTGACAACTCTTGTTTGTTGTTGTCATCCTCTTGCCAAATTCCTCAAACATTTTCTGCAATTAATCTGGCGTGATGCCCTTACCTGTAAGTTGTTCTAGGGAACCTCTTCTTCCTTCTCCTATTTTTGCTGCTTTTCTTGTGGTTGCCAATGTAATATTTATGGACCAAAAGTGAAAGTATGTTGATTATTAGGATAAAAGTAAAAGGCAAGTTTCTCCTTTTTTCCTCCTATTTTGCTTTTCTCTGTCTAACACTTTAGTCCCAATTAGCGCTCCATATCTACAGTCACACAGTCTGGCTCATATTCACCCTTGTCTTTTTACAGTGTAAAATCCACCAATTATCTACTTGCCTTAATAATAAACAATCAACATTCCCACAAAGGTCCAGTCTGTCTGTCTAGTTAATTTTACTATTTTCAAAAGCACTTTCATCAAAGAAAAAAATATTCTTGTTTTCTAAAAATAACTGTCTCCTTTATCCACTGAAAACTTTCTTAAATCACAATCTTGTTAAGCTTTTTGCTTTTAAGTCAAAATCCTTTAAGATAGTTTTTATTTTTCTTCTTAATTCCAAAAAGAAGGCAACTCACCAAGTGTCTTTATTCTTTCTTGCCAGTCAGATCTCTCTAAAGTTGTAAATTAATTGTATCCAGAAGTGTTTAAGTGAGGCTTTTGTGGGTCAAGTGTGCATAAAGGCTGCACATTGGTTTTGAGTGCGATGGTAATTCCTTGTCTCCTAAGCCACTCAACCTATGATCAACTGCAAGAAACTCAATTACTGTGGTCTCCTCACAAGGAGCAGCTATCCAGAGCACAAATGGGTGATCTCACAACCTCTCCTTCTCCAGAGAGCATTTTGTCTACTAGAATTTGCCACCTGATCTTCACCGCAGCGCTGTCCCCGCTTGCAGATATGCTCACAGGGACATCTAACCCTCCATAGGCCCTCACCCAGAAGCCACCTGGTACACCCATGTTTTGAAGAACTATTGAAATTTGCCATGGTTCAACACAATCAAAAGTAATCTTTCCCCCATCTCTATATTCTGAGAATTATATCTCTCCCTATTTCTTTTTTCTTGTCATTGGATTTTTCTTCTTAAAGATCACATCTTCTATTTGAAGGAGAATCCTAAATCCCAAATTGTCATCCATACTGGGATCCTGATCTAAGAAGGAAATAGAATAACCTTTTGCCTATACCTTCAGACCTGGATCTCCAACCTGGCACCTAGGAGCACTAGTGAGCCTTCTGATACCTACCTTGGCCATGATTAGTTTTGCTACCTTTTCTGATGGTTTATATTAATTATTAAATAACCCCAAATGTTAAGCTGGCATGCAGCAAAGCCAAGCAATACCCTACAGCATAATCTTTAGGGCCCTAAGCCATATATGGGCCTCACAATTTAGAATTTAGGGATGATGGGCAGCAGTAGATCATTGTTAAGTCTGAACATATATCCACCTGCCAAGTAAAAAGACACAAATAAGCAGGGCTAGTATAAGGAGTCTCCTGGGGAAGGGAGTTATCAACTAGTGGACTGGCAAAGATTCAGATAGGTCAGTTCTTTACAACTGGCTATACCTCCTATGGCAATAATTGTGTGAAGGAACAAGTTCTTCTCACTGTCATTTTGTGAGTGACAAAAACACATCCTCAGAATTCCAAAGATATTTGCCAGTCTCCAAACATTGAAAAAAACCCAGCCTTAGAGTAATGCAGACAGCCCCCTGCCCTCAAAATAGATAACATGGGTAATGCTCACTTAATGACCATTTAATGACGGTTCAAAGTTTCAACAGCCTCAGAAAAAGTGTTTTATGACCTATACTTGCACTTATGACTGTTGCAAACCATTGCACCATTCCCCAAGGTCACATGGTTGTGATTTGCAACCATATTTACAACAGTTGTTAAGTGAATCACCTGGTTGTTAAGTGAATTCTGGCAAAAAAAACCCATTGGGGAAGCTGAATTCGCTTAATGACCTTAAAAAAATGGTCATAAAATTGGGTTCAACTCGCTTAACAACCACCCCGCTTAACGACCAATTGTCCGATCCCTACTGTGTTTGTTAAGCAAGGATTACCTGTACTGTATTGGAGAGAAGACCATTAGTATATGGTGAGGAAGTATTTAGATTATGTGGATTATGCATTGTCAATTGGCACTGAAGAATTGGTCCTTACTATAGGACCAGAAGTGCTAGATTGGAGATACTAAGAAAAATAACCTAAGGAACAGGGTCATTATCGGCCTTACTTTATAGAGGATAGCCTTCTCTTTGAAAGGCTATCAGAGAACAGTCCCTCTGTTTGTGATTGTCTTCTACTTGAAGGCTTTCTAGAAGATAAAGCATGAGAAAGGATGACAGTGACCTTGACATTATCTGTCAACTGCACCAGGGCAGCAGAATCAGCTGATACATCATTTTCTCTATTATTTCAAATCTTGTAACCATTTCTAGTTTCGGTCTTGATACCAGGTGTCCACACCTCTTTTTAGGCCAAAGACCACATTCCAAGAAGTAGGGAGGATCAAAACAAGCAGGCCCATGATGAAAACTAGATTTAACTTACTTTTATATGTCATTTAATTCAAATTGAATGGATTAAAATGGTTAATCTGATCCTTTCTCATTTATTTAATTCCTTTTCAGTAATATTAAAAAATACAGGTTGATGGAAATTTTGAAGCATTCTGGGAGTTCTGTCCCAGCCTTTTAGGTGCCACTCTAGAATATGCTTCCAAGGCTCTTATGATATATTCTCCATCGGCATGGGAGTTGTAATCCCCACCCATCTGGAGGACCCCAGAAACATGGAATTCCTTAAGGGCTTGGAGGGAATTCCTTAGTGTGGTTGCTCTGTAACTATTTATTTATTAAATTTACACCACCTGACTCACAGTGACTCTGGGCAGTTCCCAGATAAAAACAAACAGAACAACAAAATGATTAAAACACACACACACACAATGGCAAAAAGTGGGCAACAACAGAAGCAAACACACACTGCCGAAAAGGGGGTTTCAGTTATCCTCTCCAAAGGCCTGGGTGAAGAACCAGGTCTTTAAGGGTCTCCAAAATGACACCAAGATGGGGGCCATCTAGATATCAAGGGCAACCTCATTCCAGAAGGCAATGTATCATGTTCTCATTTCAATCCCCAGCACTAACATGCTTTAGGCACCTTTTAAAATCCCATCTTTTTGAGCTGGACTTCCCCAGCTATTAACTCCCACCACCACCATTCTTTTTCAATGGACTGTTTTTAAGTCTATTTCAGGGTTCTTGCCATATGAAGCAGTATAGAAATACTTCTAACAATAATGAAATGGTGGACAAGTACTCCGTAAAAGAGAATTGGCCAACTAGGAATAATCTCCTACTAAAGCAAATTTTGAGAAAGGTGTGTTGGGTTCCTTGTAAACCAAATTCTCTCCATTCAGACTAAAATCACTGAGTCCCAAAGGTTTGGCCAATGTTCCATATTAATTGAAGCTGCCCTTCAAAGAGGTCCTAAATTCCTCTGCAAATGTTCCATGGTAGATATGGAATGGTTACTTAGCAGACGTGTCAGCATGGAACAGGTTTCCAGATGTCTGAAAACCACTGGCCCAGGAAACAAGCAATCTTATACCATAAGAATAGCATAAAAAAAGCAAAGGGTTCAGTTCATACAAATCATAAGTGGTTTATCTAGGATTTCAAGATAATTTGGAGCTCTTTCTTCCAAGGAAGATAATCACTTTATACACCTGAGGGATACTTGTAAGGAGCTGGGTTTAAGTGTCAGAATTCAAGTTTTCCAATAAAGCAGTGACTGGAGGATGTAGAAGAATTCCTATAGAGAAAGAAATTGAATCATGGGTGTATGAGTCTGATTAAAGAGGGAATGTTTATGCTGGTTTTGCTTATCTGTTCAAGTTGGATGGAACGATTGCAGGGACATTCAGAACTTCTTCAAATGTGTTTCAGCTGGAGCTTGATTGAAAACCTGAAATTCGCACTAGGGTATCAAAAGCTCATTGAAGCTGATCTGGAAGTAAATGTTATGGTTCAGACACAAGCAAATAAATAAGTGCTGTGTTCTACAAGACACTAAGAAGGGGCAGGGAAACATATTTGTTTGCTCCATTAAAAATTGTGACTTCCTTCTTGACTCAGGTAAGTCATAAGAAGAAGGAAGAACAATAATTCTCTTGGGTGCCACAATTATGTGCTGAAGACAGAACAACCAATGAACAACATGAAAAAGGTCATTGTATATCAACAGAGAGCTTTCATGATTAAATTTGTTGATGTTATTGTTCAACAGAAAGTCTCACAAGCAGCAACCCAAGTTTGGCCAAGAGCAAAGGTGACTGACCCAGTTACTTCCAGTGAATTCACAACTCAAGACTTCCAGCCTGAGAAGCTGCAATATTTAAAGCTGGGGCCAAAAGAGAATTTGATTTTTAAAACACAGCAACCCATTTCTCTACGCTAGAGCTCCAAAATATGTGTCTAGAAAAAATGAGGCCTAATAAGCCACCACCACCATATAATGGGCAGAAGGAATATCCTTGATGAACAGGAGGAAGAGCCACAACCAAGACAATGGTCAGATAAAAGAAATCTGAGTCTGGGGCAGAAATTCAGTTTGAGAAAGCATCTCAGACAGAACCCTCCCTAGTTCTCTTTAAGATGAAGGCAGGGATGGGGGAAGCACATTCAGACTTACAAGATTCTGTTACTATAACCTTATAATAAAAGTATTAGCTTGCATGACTTTGGTTTCCTAGTTTGGTCTATCTTGGAGGGATAACACACTATCCCCTTCATGGAAGAGCTGATAAATCTGGATCTTTGGCCAGATGGAAGCAACCAAGTGATACAATCTGGGTCCTCCTTATCATAGGAAGTCCTATCTGAAGATGTGGCTCAATCCCAATGACCAAACATCAGGAAAACAGCTAAGTATACCACTGAGTTTGGAGAAGATACAGTAGTTGCAAGGGATAAGTATGTGGGACGTTCTTGGATATTGCATTTTCACAGCAGATACTGTACAACGTGCTCAGCTTCACAAAATGTTGTGGCAGGAGTGATCTGCTTTGACTGGCAGCCTCATCTTGAAGAAAAGGAGCGTCCAGCCAGAGCAGGGGGCAAAAGGCCAATATGGTGGGCATGAACATGTAATCAACCCTCCCCTCCCACTTTATACATGCAACTGTGTCTATGCACATACTAAAGGGCAGGGCTTCAAGTATGTGGTTGCACCTGCCATCTTGGCTTTTGGGGCCCTCTCTGTGGCTGCTTCTGCTTTTACACATGAACAAGGCATGTATAGAAGCCCCGTGGGTCAGTCCAGGTGAAGAAGCTTGGTTAATCTGTTTCGTGGCTCAGAAGCTGGGAGGTGCTTCAACTGGAGGCATCTGCAGAAGGGGCCAAGGGAGAGCAAATGACATGCATCAGAATGTTGCAATACAAACCCCATCTCTGATATAACTGCATGCAATGTTGTAATGCAAGTACCAAGGGTGCATTATGATGTCACAAGGCATGCTTTGTCATCTTGCTATCATTGTAGTTAGGAACTGAATGTCTATATTGCTCTTCCCTTTGCACTTTTGCTGTAAGGTTCATCAAAGCAAATCTCCCTTTGAACCATGCCCCCAAATAAATGCTAACATTTATCTAGTGTATTAATCTGAAGCAAAGATATGAAAAGGCAAAATCCCACAGGGGTAATCGTTTAGGTGCTTATAACCCAAGAACTAAATCTTTGAGAGGAGAGGCAGCATGTTGTACAAATTTAATTTTCTCAGCTCAGATCTAGCAATGGTGTCTTGATTGGCTTCACTGAGTCTCAGCCAGCCTAGGTTAAACAGATTGGCCAACATTCTCAGCCTGTAATATTCTAGATATGTTGAATTACAGTCTCTGCTATCTATTTTAGAAGCACCAATGGGGTAAGACTGATACAGTTTCCCTTCTGGGATGGAAAAGGCTGGGTACACTGGTAAAAGGAATTTGGTAGTCTGCAGTTCAGAGCAAACTGAAATAGGGAATATCTGCTTTTCCATAGCATTCCTCTACGAAGAAGCAATCTGAAAACTGATTGATTTTCATCTTGAATTGGTTTCGGCAGCCTATCTAGGAAGAAATCTAAGCAATGTACAGTCCTCAATTTTGTTTCCATAATAAACTATACTTTACAAATCCTCTTATGATGTGCCTTCATTAAACAAACAAAACACAACGGAGGTCATCCTGGAGAAGAAGCTGTGCAAGTAAAATATGTTCTTGACTCTGCTGAGCAGAAGTAGGAAGCCTGACTCGGGGGGAGAGAGACTGGCCTGGGTTCTGTTTTCCTAGTAATGTGAAAAATAATTGCCACAAGAACAGCGGGTTTGTGTATAGGTACTTGCAAAGCTGGGAATCCTAGTCAAAAAAGCCAATTATCAAGTATCCTCTACCATCATATTGAAAGGATAGAAGAGGTCCAAGGGTGAGATGGTCTTGGGCCATCAAATAGATATTTAATTCTCTTTTTTACTAAGCGCTCCATCATGATGTGTGACAAACAGACAGGAATAAGAACTAAGTTGGGTTTCCTCTTGCTTCTTTGACTCATTCCAAGAAAGGGGACATACCTCATTGGTAGAGAAATATTCTTTGGATGCAGATGGTCCCATGTTCTACTTCTGACATTACCACAGAGCAGAGGAAATTAACTGCTGCAATTCTATGCAGGCAACAATATCGAGCTAGATCAGTGTTTCTCAAAGTTGGCAACTTGAAGACGTGTGGACCTCAACTCCCAGAATTCCCCAGCCACCATGGCTGGCTGGGGAATTCTGGGAGTTGAAGTCCACACGTCTTCAAGTTGCCAACTTTGAGAAACAGTGAGCTAGATGGACAACTAGTCTAATCAGTTAGAAGGTAACTCTCCATGCCATAGGCACACATTGTCAATGCCAAGCAAGTATCTAAAATTAGTATGCATCTCAGAGAGATTTGACACAGTTGTCTAAACTTTCAGAAAGGCATCTGAACAACACAGCCAGCCAAAGTCCACAGAGACCAAATAGATAACATTGTGTATCCCTGGGGCTCCGCTGAATAGTTCGCTCACAATGTGATCAAAAACAGATAGCGAATGCCTCCATTTTCTATAGCAGGGGGCTCTCTGATAACAGTAATACTTGGAGAAGGGAATGAGATTGCTTCTTTTTAGGAGGTTAAACATCATCTTGGGGCTTCAGATGGAGAAAAAGAGCAAGGATAGAATGGAAAAGCAAATGGACTTCTATCGAAGGTGAGGAAGGAAGTCAAGTCATTAACCTTTCCTGTAAGGTATCCTCAGAACAGATTTTGCTTTTCTCCCCCTCTGCTCTCTTAATATTTGAAAAAATGTGGAGTTTCTATCTGCAGAATTTCGGTAGAAGGCTGCAACTGATAAATACAGTGTCCAAAGTTGCCAGTAAGGTGGTGTCCTTGATGCAAGGGTGAGCAATGATGTGAAATCACTCCACCATTGTTACAAAAGGGAGAAGGAGATGCCATTGGTAAGTAGATTTGGTTGTGCAATCCAAAAGAGGGTATTTTAGAGTTGGGGAAGGAATACAAGAAGGCAATCAAAATAACCAGGATTGGGAGCAAATTCCTGGGAAGGAAAGCTAATAATAGGGAGGCTTGCAGGGTTTAGGGGAAAAAAGGACACGATGATGATGATGTACAAATGTATACATTTCAGGGTACCATGGAGTAGAAAAAAAAGTCCTAAAAAGGTAAAAAATAGGGAAGAACTTTATTATGGAATTAGAAGGCATCATTCACCTATTTAATTAAAAACATTTTGCTCATGCCCAAGTGCTTCATGTAACCTCTATCCAGTTATCCAGCATTATAGAATATTGAAGGAGGCAATGCAGAGGAAATTGGGATGGGGGAGAGGAAATGGGGCCATGTAACTAAATGGTCCTTTGGAGACAACCCCCCCCCCCGCAAACCCCCTCCAAATATGAAGTTAGATGTTTTCATCAGTGCACTGATAAGGACAAATGGCCCCACTAAGGTTTTGCTGTCCCCTTTCAAGGAAAGCTCAGCCTGTTTTCTCACTTCAGTCTTCCTAGCGATATGCAGTGGAGAAACTCAAGGTCCTTGCTGGTGCTGAGCAATTCATACAACCTCTCGAAACAAAAATCTGTGCAGATGGAATTATTTTCTGAGTGCCTCATTGACAGAAGATGGAATTATACTCAGTTGGAATGTTAACCAAAAGTCATTCCACACAGACATTTTAGCATATGTTAGAATATGTTAGCATATGTTTTACCCAATCAGATTTTTAAAAGGTGTGTTTGTGTATCTGTTTGTGTTTTGTCATCTTTTTCTGAAGGGCCTCTTGCAGGACAAATTCATTTAAGTGGCGTCTTTGTTCTTTTCTGAAGATTCATTTGGAAAAAAAAATCGTATTACTGAACATATGTTTTACGAGCTATGTTCTTTCAAACAATGGTTTTTTTCTCTTTTCCATTACGTTCAATCGTACAGGGATTATTTTTTGCACATTTTAAAATTGGAAACTAGCATTGTAAGGTGTGGAAAATCATGACCGCTAACAGTTTACTGCATTTTGGTTCACATATTGACTCCAGAGTGGCAAGTTGGGAGGGTGACAAAATGAAGACAGAGACAAAATGAGTTTCTCCCTCTGTCTAAAGGCATGGAAAGGCTGGATCTTCTCACTCCTCACGACCACCAGGATAGTAACTCAAGAGGGCAAAAAATAGATGAACCACCCAGAGACAATGTGTAATGCAGTGTTTCCCAGTCATGGCGACTTGAAGGCGTGTGGACTTCAACTCCCAGAATTCCCCAGCCAGCATGGCTGGCTGGGGAATTCTGGGAGTTGAAGTCCACACGTCTTCAAGTTGTCCAGGCTGAGAAACACTGGTGTAATGGGCTGTGAGAATAACCATGAGGAAGGAGAGGAAGAGCCACAGCAAGAGAAATTTCAGTCCAAGGCAGGAATATAATTGACTTGACCCTCCCTCGTTCTCTTTAGGATAAAGGCTGGGAGGGGGGAGGCCCATTCAGAGTTGTGAGATTCTGTTACTATAATCCTGTAATAAAATTAATTTTCATATTCATAACTTGTGGTGTACCTCCAAGGGCTGACATAACGATGGAGGAGAACTGATTCTAATTGACTCTGTCCCTTCAACATGCTATGCTGAACTGTGAGGGACTAAGATACACTCAGCCTGCCACGGGTGTCTGCAAGGGGTCAAAAAAAGTCAAGATGGCAGCAACAACTGAAGCCTTCCCCTTTTTTACATGCACGGGGGGGCTTCAATCGAATGGTGGTGGCTGCCATCTTGACTTTCTTTCCTCTTTCCCTGCAGACGCCCCTGCAACCTGCCTAATTCCTTGGCTTTAAGTCTATACATGTAAGCCCTGTGAGGTAGTCCAGGCAAGAAGCACAACCAGGAGTACTAGCTCTATCTTTGTTGTAAGGTTACATTAACAGAATCTTGCAAGTCTGAAAGTACATCTCTCCCCCCTCACCTTTGGAGTCCAAGAAACTAGGGAAGGTCCCTTCTGAGATGTTTACCACACCCCCATTTCTTCTGTGGGCTCAGCTGCCTCTTATCTAACCATTGCCCAGTCTGCAGCTCTTCCTCCGGTGTCCCAAGGTCACTCCCACATTCCATTACAAGACATGCCCTGATTCCTTGTGACTGCAAGCAAAGTATAGCACATATTTGCAAGAAAAATAACAGGTTTGTGGTGTATTTGATTCAAAAGCCCATAATGCAGTGTAACGTTATGCAGTGAAGTCATTTGCAATTAGCATGTTGCAATTAAGCCATACTGATCAGGCAAGGCTTTTAGTATAAAAAGAGATAGGAGGTCTCCTACTCACTGGACAAAATCTTTTTAGCATGTTGGCCAAAATGGGAAGACGTGATTACTTTCGGTCCTTGTAACCTGAGCTTGCAGTGGCACCTGCTGGCTGTTTGCACAACACACCAAACCCACAACCCACATTAACCAAACACAATCGCTGTCCTTAAATGTTAGGGCCAAACAAATCAATGATGTTATATCTTAAAAGGATGGCCTGCTTTCTTACAACTTGGCTAGAGTTCTCAGAAATATCTGCCATCCCATCTTAGTTTAGCTGAGTATGTTGTCCAATCCCAGTTAGTGACTGGTTAATGTCTTACCACCATATGTCATCAGACTGGTCCTGCAGGCCTCCAGAAGGATAGACATACCAGCTCATCCAGGCACAGCTGTGTCTTACCCAACAGGTATTTTGTGAATGGCCACTGTCTATAGGCAAATATCATAGCCTATCCTCTCACATTTCACTTCTTTCAGATTCTCATTTCATGTCCTAACAGAGACATGTGAAAATATACAGCCAGATTGGATATCTGTCTCTTAGGTTAACACTCCAGCTCTACGACTGACCAACAACCTCTTCTGAAAAATGTGCAGTGGTATGCTGATATTGAAGCAAACATGTGTAGGCTAAGACACATATCCAGCCAAAATCTCTGACGGGGACTCAAGTTCAGATTGTTTTGATTTAAAAATAAAATCCAAAATATGTAGGTTTCAAGATAAAACTCATGTGGACCTTTCCAGACTGAAGCTCATTGTGTTCCTTTTATTTTACTGTACTTTATTTCTAAAGTGGGGCTGTGTTTATTTTAAAAATTGATAATGAATAAAATTGGGTGGTCAGCAATAAGCTGTAAGAGTTCACTGGCCCACTAGAGGGTGTGAGTGATCTAACCAATAAAAAGAACAAAAGGCCTTCTGATAAATTTTCTCCCTACACACTTCTTCAAGAAACCCATACAGAAATATTTTAAGGCCTGGACTTTAGAATAAAGGATGTTTTTAAAAAATACAACTTGGCAAAGGAAGAACAAGAAGAGATAATACTCATTAAAGTATGTGGACAGTAGGAGGAAGGGACAGTAATTGAGGATTTTTAAGATGAAAAAGGGACTAATGGTCATGAACAAGTTTTAGAGTACAGGTAGTCCTCGTTTAGCAAGCACAATTGGGACCAGCAACTCAGTCATTAAGCAAAGTGGTTGCTAAGTGAAACTGCAGCTGTGCTTATGATCTTACTTCAGCTTTCCGTTGCTTTACAGACCTGTAAAGGTCATAAAGAGGATTAGTTGCAAAGCTACTTCTTCATCACTGTTGTAACTGTGAACAGTCACTAAATGAGTCAGTAGTTAAACAAGGATTACCTGTAATCGAATGACAGTATTAAATTCCTGCTTAAAAAACACTACTTTCGTAGCTTCTCTAAAGTAACAAATTCTTTTGCACCTTCCCTTCATAACACTATGAATTTACCCCAACCAGCTAAGGCAATTCTGAAAGCTTCTTTTAGAATTTTTGGAAAAAAAAAAATTCACTTGCACAAGAGGTTTCTCTTTCTCAACCCTGTTCTCTGGTTGCTTGAGAATTTCTTTTTAATTTCTCCTGAGAGTGTTTTTCAGCTGACTTTACAGCTGGAGGTGACCCTGAATGTCATTTCTTCTGCACCTTTTTCCGTCGCTCTAAACCCATTGCCAAATCTGAAAAGGCACCAAGAGAGGAAATGCACGGTTGCAATTTAATGGAATGTGGGAAGCCAGGGAGATTCCATGCTGTTGGAGATGATGATATAGTTCAACACAGGATGTTCATTTACATCTTTTCACAGGTATGAGATACAGCTATTTAGATATTATTTAAACATAAGGAAACACTTCCCGATGGTAAGATCAATACAATAGTGCAACAGTCTATCCATGTAGGTTCTCCATCTCTGGGGTTTTTCAAGAAAAGGCTGGATAGCTGCCTCTAATGGATGATTTATTTGGTTTTTCTACACATTGAAGAGGGTTGGACTAGATGATCCTTCCAACTCTACAAGTCTATGATTCAGTGATCTCCTAACTAAATATCTGAAAAAGCATCACATCCTATCGGTGGGAATGGACTGAAGTTCTAGCCTTCTTCAAAAGAGTAGGTAAAGCAAACTCTCTTTCATCAAATTGAGGACAGGTAGGAAGAAGAGAACTTTTCTGCATGGCACTAAAACAAGCTCTAAGGAGTTCATTAGTCACCAGTTCTCTCTATCACCCAGTCCTGCCTCTTCTCAAACCAAATTACTCCTGTGAAAAGGGAGGCCAGCAGTAATCAAGAGTTACTGGTGAGAAAAGAAGCTGTGCATCTTTAAAAGCTGAATACTCGAAAGCATACTTAGAAATGTCATTTCATTCTTGTGGATTTGAGAGTTGATATCCATGTTAGAATAATCAACCCTACAATCAACACATAGCAAAATACCCAAACTGGGCTTCACTGTTGTCCTGGTCCTAAAGCCTGAGGGAAGAGCCAGGTTTTTTAAGCCTTCTAAAAGGCCAACAGATTGGGGCCATCCAAACCTTATGCGGGATGCTGGTCCACAGGATACATACTGTGACAGAGAATGCCTCCTTAGATCCCATAAGATGAAATGTTTCACAGAAAGGACCTGGAGCATACCTACCCTGCCAGATCTGATGGGATGGTCAGAAACCTCCAGAGACAGGCAGTCCCTCAGGTATCCTGGTCCTATTCCATGTAGGGCTTTAAAGAGGATAACCAGCACCTTGGAGTGTACCTGAAAAATTACTGGAAGCCAGTGTACCTTGCATGGCACTGGAGCATACATTGGAGTGCCCCAAACCACCTGGGCCACCACCTTCTGAACTAGCTGCACCTTCCAAATACTTTTCAAGGTCAGCCCGATGTGGAGCACGATAGGAAAGTCCCATGTATTTCAGCAAGGAATGGATCTCAGCCTTAAGGAGTGGGGAAGTGGTCCTGGTGACATGAGAAGCTGAACAGATCTCTGCCTGAAGTCTTCAGTGCAGTGCAGCTGAGAATAGTTAGCAATGTCCTTTCCTTGAGGCACTTGGGAACTGGAGTTTCCTCTGTCTCCCATTCCATCCATTGAGGGAGAAGGTCTACAAACTTAAAAATTACATGCACTCCTACATTAAATGAATCTCATTTTTAAGGGTGAGGTATTTAAAGCCTTTGGCTGCCCCAACCATTTCAAGGATATTTTTTTTATTGTATGGAGAGGGGGCAGGCTACCAAATCTTAATTTGTCTATGCTCATGCAGACAAAAGCCTCAAAAAGCATTAGAACTGTTGTACGTGCTTAGGAGAATAATGAATTTATGATGACTTGAGCTGTGGAGGTGGAGAGAAGCTCATCTATTTGCTGTAAGAAACAGGTTGTCTTGTCACTTAGGGTTTTTTTTTTTTTTTTTTTTTAATGTTCATGTTCTCCCCTTTCCCCAAGTTGCCAACTGCCACTTGGCATGGAATCTAATTCTCCTTGAATACTGCAATCCTTGTTGCATTACACTCCTGGTAAGGCATATACTTCCAGTACATTGTGATTAATTAGGATGAATGGACTGTCCTAAACTTTCAAAATATCCACTTCTCCTATGGCAAATGCTGTGCGTGAGATTATCATAACAGTTTCCCAGTTGTTATGCTGTGCAATGCAGTGCATCAGTAGTTTCGCTAGCCATGTTTAGAAATGTTCCCCTTCAGATTTAATGACAGTTCCCATCCTGATACGATGCAGCCAAACACCACATCTGGACTGTGTCAACTCCTATCTTGCATACTGCTTATATTCTATGGGGGCCTTCCCCCATAGAATATAACATCACAGAGATGCAAGAGAATTGTGCTAGCTTCCACTGGCTTGTTCTTCAGAACAAAACATATTTTTTAAGGAGAGGGAGGGGGGGAGAATTGCTTCCAAAGTCTCATTTTGATAACATCCAGAAACTTAGGAACAAATATGTATTTGCAGGCACATTTGTGAAATTTGAACTTTGTGAATTTGAATATGAATGGGCATGATCTGAATTAATGCAAACTTTTCCAAACAGCACCCTGCTGCAAATGGGTTGGATTCCAGTCCCATAATCTCTGGCCAACACATCCACCAGGCACCAGGATGGGAGCAGCAGTTTTTATGTATTTGTTGCTTATTTGTTGATTTTTTAAAATAAATGCATTAAAACAATAACAAAAACATTTTTTTTTTACAACAGGGGTAGCCTTTACCCACCCAACAGATAATCTAACTAATTATTAAGTTATACTTCCAAAGCAGACAAAGGAAAATAAACAAAAAGAGAAACCAATGCCCCCTAAAAATTCATCAATCACCAGAATAGACCAGATATACAATTAATATGTCAAATTACATATAAAGATGCAAAATATTATGGGAAATGTACTCTGATTCCTCTTCAGGTTATATAAATCGTTTGCCTTTTCCTGAGGCTGTTCTAATGCAGCGACCAGAACTGGCTTTTCCTTTGGCTGTTCCTTTGGCAATTCTGATATTGTTCTCAGCTCAGAAAAATATTGAGAACACAGGTGCTTCCTGTGTCATGGGAAGAGGACATTCTCTAGAGATGTCCTAGAAAGCAAGGCCAAATTGCAGCATTTTCTTGCTTGGATGGTTTGGTTTGGTTCTGGGTTGCTTTGAGTTGGTCTTGACTCCTAGGGACTGCCTGGGTGAGTCTGGGCAGTTTTCATGGCAGTGGTGTTGGAAGTGGATAGCCATTGCTGCCTTCTTAGGGCTGAGAAGGAGTGGCTGGTCCAAGGTCACCCAGCTGGCAAGTGGCTGCATCCCAACCTCATGGAACTCGATGCCTGCAGGAGAGTTGAAGTTCAGCAGATCTTGAGAACGCTACGTTGGAAAGAGCTGCTGTAGACAATAGTGACCTAAACAGGCCAAATATCCATCTTGGTGCCTTGTAGCTTCCCATATGCCTAGGTAGCAGGTGATAAGAAAGGTGGCCGAGTCCCTGGATAGTCATAAAGCATTAGAATAGACCATGCTGAGCTAGATGAACAAGTTGGGTCACCTTCCTATGTAGCTACATTGGCATCACTCACATCAGCCCTGTAGCCCAGGGGGAGAGAGCAAACTAGCAAACAAGCATGCCAGAACAAGCAGCTGCATTATTTAAATGGTCTTTCTGAAGTGTTACTTGCTTTGGATCTGCTTGATTACAACTTAGTAGGGCTGTGCAGTGATCCAGATTCAAAGGACAAAACGTGATTCAGAGCACCCATGGGTGCATTTGTAACACCTGCCAGGAACACCTTGAACCAGACGTGTCTTTCCCAAATCACATTTTGTCCTTTGAAAGTGGATTGCTAGCTTCAGGCAGGGTGTCCCTCCCTCCCTCCCTCCCTTCCACTAATTCGATTTGCTTTAGGTTTTTTTTTCCTCCAAAAGGGAAAATAATTGTGAAGAAACTTTCATGATGGGTGCATAGTGTGCTACTCCTCAACATATTGTCTTTCATTGTTCAATCTTCTCCACAGTCTACAGCAGTGTTGTGCAAACTTGGCCACTTTAAGATGAGTGGAGTTGAACTCCCAGAATTCCCCAGCCAGCAATGCTGGCTGGGGAATTCTGGGAGTTGAAGTCCACTCATCTTAAAGTGGCCAAGTTTGGACAACACTGGTCTACAGCCTCCCTAGCATCTCTGGCATCCTGTAAATCACAAGGGGAGCTTCTCCCATGAGGCATTTCAAAAAATAGGGGAAGGAGATTTGGTTTTATGAAAACATTGGGAATTTTTCCTTCCCTTGGCAAAATTGGGAAAAATAATCCATCCAACCTCTCTGCTCACAAATGTAGCCAAGATCAAGAATATGTGCCTATTTCTAATACTATCTTAAAAGTGACAGATGATACATAGATAGATAGATAGATAGATAGATAGATAGATAGATAGATAGATAGATAGATAGATCTGGAGAAGGCTTTAATGCTGGGAAAGGTAGATGGAAAGGAGAAGAAGAGGACAACCAGCAGCAAGGTGGATGGACTCAGTTACAATGGCAATGGGTGAGCCATTGGAAGACCTGACAGACCAAGTTAGGGACAGATCTTCATGGAGAAAATCTATATATGTGGTCACTAAGAGTCGGAGAGGGTGGGGTGAAGAGAGAGAGAGAGAATACACAGACTACATGGCTACCATCCATATTCATGTTGTTCTTTCGGCCGCAAGACCATAGTAATCTGATACCACCTTCATCTGAGATTTACCTTTTATTTGTTACTTCCCAAAACAGCCTACAAACCTGGTATTTTGTGATAGTCTTCACTGAACTAGTAATGAAGTCTATCTCTCTTTAGCTTTTTTCAAATTAGCTAAACGAGTTGCAAATATTGGCCCTCGTACTCTCTCCCAAACTCATAGGAAGGCTGCTATTAAAAATCTTACTGACACCTTTTAAAAATGGATACAGCGAGACATAAAGATAGATAGATGACTTTAGATAGATAGATAGATAGATAGATAGATAGATAGATAGATAGATAGATAGATAGATAGATAGATAGATGGATGGATGGATGGATGGATGGATGGATGGATGGATGGATGGATGGATGATAGGTAGGTTGGTAGGTAGATAGATAGATAGACAGACAGACAGACGGCTACCTTTGATTTGCATCACATCAGGGGACGTTCATCCCTGAGTCTAAGCACACCTGTAGTTACAGCCTATTCCAATCTCATCTCCAAATACCTTTCATGGATGTAGCAGAGATATCATCAGGCATTCAGAAAGCACCAGCTATTTATAAAGATACCATCAAACCTGCCTGATGCAACTGACTTAAGAATCACTTCTGTAGACTGGACCCAAATGATAGAGCTGTTCTGAATTTTAGAGCCATGTGTTTCAAGCAGCATCAGAGCCAGATAGAGTCATTCATCCCTGCATACGTTTTATCTTTGCGTAGAGATCTGTCCAAAAAAAAAAAAAAGAGTTGGCCTGGGAAGAAATTAAATGAACAAGATGATCACAATTGCTGAGCTTTGCTTTTGCTTTTTCTTTCTTTCAGAGACTTCCCTTTCTTGACAAACATATGGTTGAAAAGAATTCAAATTAATTAAACGAATTTGAGATTAATCAGGGACAAACACTAAGAAATTAGCATTTTATGCAGTTCAATAGGGCTGTGCAATGCTTCGGATTCAAAAGGTGAAATGGTGCTTTGGAATATATCTTAACATGAATGGCACACCTCCCTGCCACTTCTTAAAACAGCCACATCCTAGGACCCTGGTAAAAGATACAGCTGCTTTAAAGAGTGACAGACAGGTGCTCCAATTATGCCCCCACATACTTCAAGGCATCTTTTTGGACTCCAAACCCCCCAAGTTAATTTATCTGAAAGCTCATGATAGGCTTAAATGCGTTTTGTGTATTTGTGGCTTTTTATTCAGAAAACAAACAGAAATTCTCACACTTAAATTAGGGCTTAAAATAAATGTGCACAGCATTTTCAAGCCCAAGTGCCCTACTTCTCTTTTGAACAGTGTGTTGGGGAGAGAGCAGTGCTCTTAAATGTATTTGAGAGATCCAGGATCAACCCCACCCCAGGCCTAAAGTTTCCTGCATAACCAGTAGCTATCTTTTCATCTAACAATCACAGGACTGTTGTTGGAATAAAAAAGGGCCATTAGGTGTTCTGAAAAGTAAGTTAGGCTGTGCACTTAGGAAATACAATGAAAACTCTGCTAAAGATGCTTCTGTGCATATTAATGTAATAGAAACAGCTCATAGCTTGTAAGTGTGAGCAACAGAGCAATAATTGCCCAGTTTGCAATTACGTTTAATTTATTCCAGACAGTGGAGGTTATTTAGTATTATTTAGTAATTTGGGATGTTGTCCATGGCCTAGAATAGAATACAATGAGGTGATAAATAAATTCTGCAGATACGTAAATAAATACATACTGAAGCAAGTACACTGATGATAACGTAAAGGGAATAAACTCATACATACAGACCCAGAAGGAAAAACTCTTTCTCCCATTTGTCCTAGTCCTATGGTCTACCAGCAATTAATAAAATTGCTTGGTCTTCGCATCACAGCAGTTGCACTGCAAATTGGGAGAGGTGTGGGGGGAGGTCTTATTAAGTGTATTCTTAGTTGTGCAACTGTCCAAAATGGGTCTCTGGAAGCAGCTGTGTGCAAGCAACCTTGTGTCCCCCAGACAGTACATAGCCTCGTACAAAGGAGCACATGCTGTAATGGCCTATTCAGTTTCATAATCTGAAATCAGTGACATTTGCAGTAATAATTATCAATGACCCAAGCTCTTGCTATTCATATTTTAAAAGGGACTTTATAGCTTAGCTAACTAAAATAATCAGTGACAAATGGAGTATTACCTTAGTCTAAATTAGTGTTTCTTAAAGTATGATCCTAGGACTCCTGGGGGTCCCCCAAGACCCTCTCAAGGGTCCTTGAAGTCAAAATATTACAATCAAAATATTAACATCCCATTAAACAATCGTGAGAAGTGGTAGCAACAGGGAATGCGTCAAGTTTGATTTTTAATATGGTAAATATTGGTCATTATAACCCATACAAACAAAAGCTCTTTTGGGGTATTCCATCGTTTTTAAAAGTGGGAAGGGGACCTGAGAGCATTGGTGTAAATCATAAGCAATTTGGATTTTTGAATTGTCTGCCTTTGTTCTCTTAATAAACGTCTCAGTTATCATTCCCTGGGACATCTGCCTTAAGTTCTAGTCTTTCTAATTTCAGGTTCAGCTGGAACAATATTTAAAACTATTGTATCTTGTATGTCTTATAAGAGATTTTAAGTCATATGTGTCTTGCTTGCTTTCTGTGTTGAGGGTGGGCCTGTTTACTTTAAAGCAGTGTTCCTCAACCGTGGGAACTTGAAGATGTGTGGACTTCAACTCCCAGAATTCCCCAGCCAGCCATACTGGCTGGGGAATTCTGGGAGTTGAAGTCCACACATCTTCAAGTTCCCAAGGCTGAGGAGCACTGCTTTAAATGATTAAGAATCATGTCATTTTTAAAGATTGTCTCAACACTAACAATGCAAAATGCAAACGTTATGATTTATGTTATTGATGTTAAATGTTAAGAAACAAGCAAAACTTGATTCTATTATAATTCCATTTTGTGCAGTGTTTTACTATGTACATTGATTGGTAAAACACTCAACCAAAACAATCTTGATTTGTACTATGCAGAAAAAAAAATCTTGCACTTTTTTTTCTATCACTTCTTGCACGCTTTGATTGAAGTGAATTTCCTTTTGAAGTTTATTTCAAGAGAGAAGAAAATCTCAAACAGGTTCTTACGTATGAAATGTGATAAAGGGGATAATTACTTAGCTTAGAGGTAGCCAAGAGTTCTGAGAATGTATTTTTATTAATTAATTAATTAATTTATTATTAAATTTGTATGCCACCCATCTCCCCACAACGGATGACTCTGGACGGCTCACAGTTAAAATCAAAAACCCCATCAACAATTAAAAATACTCCATAAATAATTAAAATAAATGAATCCATTAAAAATCAAGTATAAAAAGCAAACCCTGTACATAAATACTAAAAACATTCATGATAATGGGGAAGGGGCAAGGTCAATCACCCCACAAGCCACCTCCACTGGTGTAAGCCCCCATCTGGCCCCCAGGCCTTCTGGCACAGCCAGGATTTCACCCCTTTTCTGAAGACCATGACAGTGGGGACACACCGGACCTCAGGAGGCAGAGAGTTCCATAGGGCAGGGGTGTCAGATTCAGCCCAAAGAACTCCAAGGGACAATACAAATACAGTTCTGTTGCGTTTATTAGCTACAACCTCCAGACAGAACATCTCCCCAGATTGAACCCTAGTTTCCAAGCCAGCCAGCCACAACACTGTGAATTCCTTAGGGAGGTGCCAGCCTCATCTTCTTGAACTTCCCACGCTCCTGCTGGGGTCTAAGAACACGCTTATCTCTCTGAGCCTGGCCTTCATAAGTCCATTCCATTACAGGGGGCCACAGCAGAAAAGGCCCTCTGCCTAGACCCCCACCAGTTGAAATTCCTTGACTGGTGGGGTCTGCAACATGCCCCTTCTGCTGGACCGAGTGGGGCGGGCTGAAGTATTGTTGTTGATTAAACAATCATCATTTCAACAGTCTGCAACCTTCTTAGCTTCCCAGATTCCTATTAAATCCCCAGGAAAACCTTCAGGAGAGAATTTCTCCCTTTGGGTTTGTTCAGTTAGGGAAATACGGGTAGTGAGGAAAGGTTCAGGGTGATGGCAGAATATGAACAGAAACACTAGCAAGAGTAGCAACTTCTGCCAGCAGTAAAAGAAGTTCAAAAACAACACCATGCTGGTAGACACTGACAAAGCTCATTTCCATATTGATTTTTCTATCTTTTTTAAAATTACAGTTATAACCTGAAGCATTCCTTTCCAGATAGAATCCAAATTTCATATCCATCTCTCTAAATGAAGGCATAAGATATTGGATCAACACGCACTTATATCTATATATCCTTCATTTTCATATACCCTCTACTTGCTCTACTATTCTCATCCAACAAGATAAAAGAGAATTTGCTTTCAGTATTTCTTTGAAAAAGGAAAAAAATGCCTGTGGTGAGTAGAGTATGAAGTTCTTGCCCCTGACAAAGAAACTATGCAATCATCTTCCTCCTGTGGGGCTTCTTCAGTAGTGATGCTTCTGTCACTGCTAAGAATCCTGTCCTTGAGGAATTGTGAAATTTGGAGGAATTAGCCACTTTTTCCCCCCATCTACCAACTGTTTGGAGCATTTTGAAAAGCCATTTCTCCCTACCAGTAGTTGCAAATTTATTTCTCCTGTCAGTACCCACAATGTTTCCATTAGCTTTTTTGGAATGGAGATCAACAGTTGAGATATATGCCAGACAGGAAATGACCATCACTCAGAGGCAGTGCATATTTCTAGAAAGTCCAAATTTTAGTTTCCAGCATCTCCAGGTAGGTCAAAGAAGAAATTTCTGAAAACCTTGAGGGCCTTTGCCAATCAGAGTAGAAAATAGGGTTGTGCAATGCTTTGGATTCAATTTCCAAAAATGTGCTTATGACAGAATAGGGCAACTAAATACTGTCTGCCATCCTGTCATGTAATCTCCCAATACAAGCTGTACTTGGGGTTGATAAGCAAAGTCTGGGAAAACAGCAGGGAGTGAAACAGATCACGTTTTAGTTGCACATAGAGTTTCTCATGCTGAGAAGTGAGGTGGTCAAAGGAAGTTGGAAATGAGCTAATGAGCTGGCAGGAAGAGAGATCTCTTTTGGAGATGTGGTTGTAGAGGTGGAGAAGAAGATCATAACTAGCAAACTAGGTTGGATTGAGGCACTTTTAGCTGCCAAAGATCTTCAGGTTCCAGGGATGATGATGGTGGTGGTGATGATGATGATGATGATGATGATGATTTAAAGATGCATGCTGCCCAATTCTCAATGACTAATGATAGCTAAGCATCAAACTATGAAGGATCATGTCTACTCTGCACAGAAGGCCAGAGAGAGAAAAGGGTCTGAAGAAAGCCTAAGAAGATCAAAATGCTGTTACCCATGATAGATTGCCAGTTAGGAATAATTAATGCCCTTGATTAACTCTATGGGGGGAATTTAACATGGTTATGCACATAGTCTTAGCTACATCCTAGAATAAACACACTGACCTCAAAAGAAGCATTAATTTGCAGGCAGTTGATATAGTTAATTGCTGAATGGTAGGGGCTATTAATGTCATGAAGTAGTTTATTGCTTTCTACTACATGCCAAGATTCACTTTGAAGTCAAATGCAAGTGGATGGGGGAAGATCTGTTTGTTTATCCATTTAAGCTAAATGCTGTTTTCATTATTAGCCTTGTACAGTTAAAAGAGAAAGCAGTACTTCCTATCTTTGAAATAAGACATGGATAAACACAAATTTAGTTCACAGGAAGGGTGTTGCATGCTGGAGTCTGTCTGGTTGCATCTGAGAAGCCAGCTACCACACCAAGCGTAACAGTGCTTCAGGACGCACAGGGGCACAAACGTAGCATCTGTCTGCAGCTCTTTAAACCAGCTGTTTCTTTTCCTGGGATCAAATGGAAGCCATGCAGTCCTGAGAAAAGATATAGCTAGTTGAAGGAGTTGCCATCAGGCACTGTTCATGCCGTCACCTGCTCTGAGACATCTTCCCAGAAGCAAATTCAATGCACTGATCAGTCCTGGTAGACAACAATGAACAAGGTAGACCTATGTCTTGGTTTGATATAAAACAACTTCTTAACATCCCTCTCTCCTTGTTGGCAAGCAGCCCTAAAAATTAAGGGCTGCATACTTGTAGCCCACCTCACACACACATACCAAATTATGCATATGCATACCACTAAATGTGGCCTTGCACCAAGGCTATGGAGAGAGGGACATTTCAGATATGATCGTAATGAACCTAAGGTTCAAAGGACGGCAATATAGATCTATCAAATATAATGTCAAACATCACCTTTATTGTTAATGCAAAAATAGTTGCACCAGCTTTGCTTTAATTTTACCATTACCCCTTCACCTTAAAATAACACCTCAGCCATACGTATAGCAGAATATCAAAGCAGCCTGCAGGATGTGTCAACAAATTGTAAAGTAAGGAAGGAGTTCATTTTAATTCCCTCTCCAATGTTGCATTTGCTTATTCTGAGTGGGTTCTCCTGCCAGCAGAGGAACATATTCATCTTCATTTTTACCAGCCTCAGACCTTTACTAAGTCACTTGTGGCTCTGTGCATTACTCCATCTTTAAGTGAGTTATAAAGGGCACCAGTAATTCATGAGGATAATGTATTCTCTGTCAGACCACTGTAGCTCGTGTTTTTCCCAGGGTATTCTGTTTCATCTGATGTAATTTGGAAATTGATCTCTTTGAGTTAAAAAAAAATGATAGGAAAACTTTTGACAACACCTTCAAAAGTTTCACTGCATTGATTTTTAAGTCTGATGCTTTGCCGAAAGCACCAGCAAAATGAAAGTCTTTCCAAGGGTTCCAAGACTTGGTGCCAGCTTAATGTGGTGACTAGTGGCTTGGCATGATCTTTACAAGCTGGTCATGACTGTAAAGAAAGACAAGTATTAATAATCACATCTGGGTGACTGGGTATTTATCTCTGCTCCCCATTTTCTTTCCAAACATACATCTGTTCATTTGTGCCCCTTGAGTGACCCTTGTGGCTGCTATGCGATGCTCTCTAAATGAGGGGTGAAGATTTTGCTCAAATGGGATGTGACTTTCGATATAGGTCCCAGTGATTGCTCCAAAAGAAGAGCTGGAGTGTTGGGACAGCCAGATGGGTAAGCTTTTGTTTTAACCAGCTGAACCAGAAATAAGGGGACAATGCTAATGGCACCGAGTGGTACATATTAGGGATGGGACTGGGAGAAAAAGAAGGGCAACCTGAAAACAGGAAAACTATGTCAGGACAATCATTGCTTGATCTTTCTTCCCCACACCAGCCAATGAGATAGGTGCACATCCTTTTCTGTGCCTCCTGTTGTGTACATAAAAAGCTACTGGAGGAAACTCCTATAGGGCAGTGTTTCTCAACCTCGGCAGCTTTAAGATGGGTGGCTGGGGGATTCTGGGAGTTGAAGTTCACACATCTTCAAGTTGCTGAGGTTGAGAAACCTTGCCCTATAGGGATTCTCCTAGTGCTAATGGAGTAACGCGCTATGGATTTAGAACAATTCTGCCCCAGATCCCTCTGGAAGTAAATTTTGATAGTTTACCCCAGTATATCCATGATGAGATGAAGAACATTGGAACTTCTCTTTAAAACACACAGATATTCTTTTTCTTTATTTACTATACAAGATGGCTGGGAAGAAGGTGTTTTCCACTTTCCTTCCTTTAAAAATAACAAAATGGAAATGCCTGGTGGGCTTAGAGCAGCAGAGAGTTGTTTGCAGAGATGTTACCACTCCAGCTATACTTTCATGGTCAAAAGAACAAAATGGAAGACGTCTCTATCTCCTTATGCAATGAAGACAGTCCATCAAAGCCAACTCCCTAAACACCCCAGACTGGAAATACCTTTCTACAGATTTTTTAAATTAAAAATATACCGCACCACAATCTATGCCCCTCCCCTGAAAAGATTCAAACAAACAAACAAACAAACAACCAAAAAGATCTGATCTACACAACCTCACCTAGGGTGCATAGCCAGCCAGATTCAAGATTCTTTTATTCATAAAGCTTAGATTGATCTAAAATTGATGGCACTCTTGAATGGCCCCAATGTTGTGGGCTTCCATTTATCTTGGAAAACCAAGCTGATTAACCCCGTAGCTTGCCCCCTTCTGCAGAGAAAATACTGGGGTGGTTGCAAGGTCACAAGAATATCCATCTCATTCCACCTCCCTCTAGGATTCCTTTCCCACTGAATGAAGTAGTAACTTTGCCACTTCCCAAGAAGGAGCCATCTTGCTTCTCTTCCCCTCCGTCCTTCATTAACTTTTAGCAAATGAAAGACAAGATGGGGCTGGGCATTAGCGGCCTCCTGGTTTTGGCTCCCTGCCCTATTAGAAGGATGTAGTGGTCAATGGAAGGAGCACAAGGTGGGAACAGTAACTGGGCATTGCTCAGTGACATAAAAATGAGCATTATACCACTGGGAACCAACCTGGCAGATCTGCAGAATGAGCATATGGTTATGCATTTTGAGTACCACTAGCACGGAATATTTCCCAGGTCTTTGTGTTCCTGCTTCTTCTCCTCTCTCAGCGGGCTTGCAAATCTCCAATCTATTGGGTGCTGTTGACCTAGCCAAATGGTGATTCTGTGAAAGAAAGTGCCTTATTGTAGCCTTGGAGTCCCCAGGGAATTCCTCAGTGATAAACAAAGAGCTTGTTAATCAATGACATTGCTGTTGATAGATGAGGAGAACTTTGGGACCTGATTGGCAAATGCCATAACTTTAGTTCTGGAATAAATAATTTCCAGTTGCCCCCCTTTACAGTGCTTTACAATGGCATTCAAGGCTCTCTTAAGTCCAGTAGGGTTTCTTGGGAGAATTGCTGCATCATCTGCACATAGCAGTTGGGCAATATGTCCCCCTGCCAGTTTGGGTGAATATTAAGCTGGTCTACTCTGCCATTTATATAGAAATTGAATAAAAGAGGCATGAATATTCAGCCTTGTTTTACACCCTTGGCAGTTGGAATGGGTGCTGTCAGGTATCCTTGAAGACTATATCTTAGCCTGAGTGATGTGTTCTCATGTAGTGCACAAATAGCTTGGCCTGAGAGATGGAATCAAACACTGCTTTAAAATCAATAAAGGGTGCCTAGAGGCAGGCACTCAGGGAGGTGTGTATGTATGTATGTATGTATGTATGTATGTATGTATGTCATTAAAGACGTGGGAGTATACTAGATAATGGTAGACTGACCCTTTCTAAAACCAGCTTGTTCCTCCACAAGTAGTCGTCCTTGTTCCAGCAGTCTCTACATTTCCACTGAAGATGTCTCACATAGAATTTACTGATAATATTGAGGAGGCTTATTAACAGAGTAGACTTATTCTCTTTCTTACGTACAGGCACAATTATCACTAGATTGCAATGCTGGGGCGTGCACTCAGTTATCAACGTCTGTAAAATGAGATGTCAAATTTTAATTAACTCAGATGGAGCCTGGCCCTGGTGCCTCCCCATTTAAGTTGCAAGATTAGATCCATCACCTCTTTTGGTTTTACTGGTTTCCAGGTGGGCAGCTCTCCCAAGACAATATGCAGAGATCTATCAGTTGCTCTTCCATCTCTGTAAAGTTCCCTAAAATGGTTTTTCCAAACTCTGGCAATATATAATGATCTCTTTATTTATTTATTTTACTTATTTTATTTATTTGTCACATTTATATAGCCACCCATCTCACACAAAGTGACTCTGGGTGGTATAGAACAAGACCAGAGATAAGATGTCCTATAATAACATGGCAGGAGAGGAATGGCTTGTTTGTTTCAACCAACGCAGCTTGATAACCTGATTATCCTTTTTTTTTTCCATAGCATTTTGTAGGAAAACTCTGAACCATCAATACCCAGCCAACTTAAAAGAGAGGGATATAACTCATGGAGCAGACACCATTTTCTCAACAGTTACAATATGCATGTCGACTACGGAAAGTAAACTCTTTGCATTCTTGAACTGTCTTCATTGCAACTTCCATTACTTTTATTTTATTTTATTTTAATAACTCTTCAAAACAGATAGGTCCCTAGGCAGCTTACAATACACTAATTTTAAAAGTTATTTTTTAAAAAACTAAAACAATAATTAATATATACCTCATATTAAGCAATAAAAGTAGAGAGGGCAGACGCTGCTAGGTGAAAAAGCCCAGTGGCGACACAGAAATTAAGATAATATGATGCGTTAAGAGGCCTGGGACAATAGGGACTCCCAACTTTTTGAGAGCTTGTTTGACTTGTCCATTTGTGCAACATGCAAGTGATGCTCCACGCCTTGAGAAAGATGTTGTTTAAGTATTACTGAAACTTTCAAAGAAGGCAAAGTGAAAGATGCAGCAGTGGAAGTGGTGACAATTGGCCTACAAACTAGGAAAACATGAAACTATAATAATTTTTTCCTTCTACTGATAAGTAGAACCTTCCCATGAGATTAGTAATTTGGAGGGCATGGTGAGGTTTAGATGGTTACTTCCCAGTGGCTACTCCATGGATTTCAGGTACAGGTGGTCTCCAGTTTAAAGACAAGTTCCGTTCCCAAGTTCTGTCCTTAAGTCAAATTGGTATGTAAGCTGGAATAACATTATTGTATAATACTGTATAAGTAGCACTGTGTAATTAACTCAAACCATTGTGTATTTAACTTGAATTTTGCTAAAATAGGCTCTGTTCTTAACTATGGGTCATCTGTAACTCGGGCATTCTTAACCCAGGGACTACCTGTATTCAGATTTAAAATACCAATTGGGAGTGCTCTCTTCTAAACCAGGTTGCCTGTTTACATTTCTGTTCCCAGTTTTTGTTCTGATCTCAACCCACTGCAGCTCCTCTGTTGGCTAAATTAGTTCATAGTTGTTGTTCATCTTTCTGAGCTACAGCATGTGGAGACCTGTCTAATTCTCTTCATCTGTAAGCAAGGTTAATGTATATGTTCCACTCCAGCAAACTAGAGTGGAATCAGCAACCTGAAACATGTTTTCAGGGCTTTCCACACAGATGGGGTTCAAGGAAATCCTAACACTTTCAACTCTGCAAGACAGTGTTTTCTGATTATCATACCAAGCTAGGTCTCTTTTCTAGAGCCCCCAGTGCCTCCAATGATCAATTGATAACATGTTCCAAGCTGGACACCGTGGAGCAAACCCATTTGGGTTTAACCAACATCACTCCCTCCATGGTCATTAAATTTAGTTTTACTGTGCAGTATAGGTAGACATCATATTGATCCACCATGATATTGATCCACTGTGGAATATTCCTCTGTCCGCCATGCTTGAAAAATGTATTATTTTACTTGGGGAGTCTTTCCTTTCCTTTCCTTTCCTTTCCTTTCCTTTCCTTTCCTTTCCTTTCCTTTCCTTTCCTTTCCTTTCCTTTCCTTTCCTTTCCTTTCCTTTCCTTTCCAATTACAGGTCATGACTGATAAACTGCCTTTAGAATTCCTAATAGCTAAATTACAATTATTATGCAAAGCCCTACAATAGACAGCTATATGGCTTGTTAAATGACTTTGCCGTCTTTCCTTCTTTTTCTTTTTTTGCAAAGCATAATCATTTTCCTTTATTAGCTGAAGGATTTCATAATTTAAGGAAGATGAGAACCTATAAGTCACACGTTCAAATAAGGAACATGGATATTGCAAACATTAAATTCTCCCATAAAAATGTTAAGGCATCATTAAACTAGGTTCAGATTAATACAATCCAGTCAACTTGGGATAGGTATTACCTATAATAGGCTGAAACAATATCCAGTGATATAGGATGTATAAGATTTTACTCCAACCAATTTATACCCCCATAAAACATACAGGTATCACTCAAAACCATCATTAACTGTGCATGTCTTGTATTAAATCAAGTGAGTTTGATAAAGAGAAGAAGAAAAGTCTTCCCTGCCTGATTTCCCATGTTTCTCATCTCTATTATCTGTCACCAAGCATCTTATTTCTAATTTGAGACAAATAAGCACTCCATTCTGGTAACAGCTGACCTGAGAACACTTGACTCACCAATCTGTTTAGATGTCTGGCAAATTTATGTGTGCATGCTAAGATCTTCCTCTATCTTATTACTTCCCCACCGAGCCACTGAAACTCAGCACGGCTCCTCTTTTGATAGAGTGAAAGGGCAGAACTACGTATTATCTTGGCAAATGTGTCTTCCCAACCCTGATTGAAGGAGATAAAAAGAATGTCAGGAATGGACTGCATTTAAAAGAAGGGAAGAAAGGAATGAGATGCTTAATGCTGCTCTTGCTTACACTGTTCATCCCTGAAAAAGCTTTTGGCTTCAGAGTTAACCAGAAAAATAGATGATTAGCAACAGCTTGCAAGGGGAAGGGTTTTCAGGATTAAATGGATGCACAGAGAGGAGTTCAATTATTTGTGACCATGCTGTCCTTTTCGTGGAACCGCCTGCTCGCGGTTCTGTTCGCCTGTGCTAGTTTGGTTTTGGTCATAGTTAAACATTCATTATTTAGATAAGTTTTGTTTTGGTTTTTTGCAGTTCTTTTTGTCCTCTGTTCTTTAAAAAAAAGAGTTCTTTAAGTGGGCTGTTGAACTGATCTCTTATTGCCTTGTAGCTTTTATCATTGCTGGTTGGATATTTGAGGCTGATGATTTTGAGGCTGACTTTTTGGTAAGCAACATGCATTTTGAAATTAAAATAAAATTGATTGGAAGGACCCTGTCTTTGGAATTGGAGAATATGCTAAGGCTATCAACAATCTTTTTTCCTTGCTGCCAGCGGACTTTTGGGTGGTGATGGGCATCTTCTTTTTCAAAGGTGGAGAACCTGGGGCCTGCCAAATGATGCTGAACGACAGTAATTTTATTAAAAAATTACAATTAAAAAGATAAAAACTAATACAAACAAACAAAAAAAGAAAAGAATAAAACGAAAAAATAGAAAATGCACTTTCTATTATTTTGGAATCTTTTATTTTTTTTTAGTTTGTATTAGTTTTTATCTTTTAATTGTGATTTTTAATAAAATTGCTGTTAAAAAAAAATTGGTGCTGAACTACAGTTCCCAGAAGCTGAAACTAAACTTAGCAATGGTGAAAGATACTAGGATTGTAGTTCATCAAATACCTTGGAGTCATTGATACTAAACCAGTGTTTCTTACCCTCAGCAACCTTAAGATGTAGGGACTTCATGGCTGTCTGGGGAATCCTGGGAGTTCAAGTCCACACGTCTTAAAGTTGCTGAGGATGAGAAACACTGCACTAGACTAATGTAGAGGCTACGGTGAATTTGCTTGCTCTTTTTCCTCTGAATGTGAAATGGCAAAGAACTGAAGTCATCTCCCCCTCTCTCTGTTCCTCTCAGCAGAAGATCATGTCCCCGCCAGACTGCCTGCACAAAGATAAGGATAAGTAGGATTTGGATGAGGCTGAATCTGATGAAATCTAGTGGATGTCTTATCCTTTATGGTTTGGATCCAAGCTTAATATTTCCCCCCATCTGCAACAGAACTCTGGCATAGATGTACAGATTCCCAGAAAGCCAGAAATGAACAGAGGAACAATGCTAATAATAGCCTTCTATAATTATGCTGCGTACAAAGAGAGTCATTGTGGTAGGGCACAAGTGAAGCATCTGGGCAGATTTTATTATCTCCCTTTGCACTTTGGATCCCCCAAGATATTCAGTTTCTACTTTACAACTGAAAGATAGCATGGCTGGTGCTGATGTCATCACTTTCTCCATGCTGCAGAGGTGAATGCCAGCAGTTGAGCAGGAGGTCTCCTGTTATTTAGGATCCCTGAAAATTGGTTTTAAACTTTCCATGGGGGTCCTCGCTGGATATGCAAGACTCCTCACTGCAGTCCTAACATGAGGATAACAGAGAAGGGCTTGGTGATAGAGCTCATATGCTGATCTTTCCCTTTCCTGTTCTGTCATGTCTGGGGAAGAATGTTGAGTATCTGCTCTAAAATGTTTTATTTGTTCGTTTGTTTGGGATGGTTACTTTGATAGCTTTAGAACGATGTTTGATAAATTATGCAGTTATAATCTAATAATGTATGCTTTTGGGCTATTTCCCTGGACATGTCAGCAGTTGGCTGGAGCCTGCTTGCAGCCTTGCTGACAATCAGCACCTTTCATGTCTTCTAGTTCCTGACCTTAGGGCACAAACTGTCCACCATCAAGCTGGATATCCATCTGCTGATACAAAAGCAGAAACCACATCACTCCTCTTATTGATAAAAGTTGGAAGCGGCTACTCTACTTTTGTTTCTTCATACACAGTTTTCCTTAAATCCTTTTTTTTTTATTAACCAAACACAGAACACAAAGAAAAAGAATGCTCTTGCTGATCTTAACAGCAATGGGAGACCCTTTGATGTTTAGTCCTAGGCCAGTTAGGACATGAAAGATCAATGCAAGTACCGTCAACTGTGCCCAGTGAGGGACTGGCAACCCATGCAGATCTTTCTTTACAGGCATTATGGGATCCCCCTACCTTGCACCAGTTAGCAGCCAATCTGCCCAGCGCCGTACACAGGGTGTGTGTCAACATCAGCAAGATGGTGGTTTGGTATTGCAGTCAAAGCTATGCTCCTTTTATACATGTGGCAATGTTGCATGCATGTCCAAAAATGTCAGGGCTTCAATCACAACGCTGTTGCTCGCCACTTGCAGATTTGGACCACCACGACCCTTCCACAGGCATCTGTGGATCTGCCACATTTTACACCAATTACAACTTCTAGATAATTTCCAAGGGTGGACTTCTATTGACTATGTTACAGCCATCAAGAAAAGATCTAATCCAAAAATGACTTAATTACAAAATTCCTTTGCAAAAACTGACCAGCTCAGGAAGGGTCACAGCTGATGCAAAAGAACTGCTCACCATGACATCTACCACCAAATCCAGGCTGTTGAAGGTCAGACTTCTCAGACTGAAGATGGTTTTTTTTAAGGGGGTCCAATGCTGTCCAAAAGAGCTTGAACCTCAAAACCTGCCCAGTTTCTTATGTACGATGGTATACCTGCCTCACCCTATTCATATATGGCAGTATTTCTCAACCTTGGCAACTTTATGATGTGTGGACCTCCACTTCCAAAATTCCCCAGCCAGGGGAATGCTGGGAGTTGAAGTCCACACATCATAAAATTGCCAAGATTGAGAAGCACTGATCTATGGTATCTTGCCTCTTTACCTTAAAAGACACAGAACATTGTTTTTTAAAGTTTGAAATAGTAAAGAAATAGTTTTATTTTGTTTACCTGGGACAGGCAGAAAATACTCAATATCGAGTGAATAGATTGGCCTCCAATGCACTTTGCTGCTTTATGTAGGGGAGGCAGCATAACAGCATGAGGTGTGAACTGTGAAGAGCCCTTACCTGCTGATGAAAATGGTTTGTTTTCTTGTAAGGAAGGACAAGAAAAAGGCTGTTGTCTGTCCAAATGTGCTAAAGTTAGAGCAGCAGCTTGTCAAGTGTGCTGTTTTTAGAAAGATAAAAAAATTACTGCTTTAGAATGGACCATCATTTGGCTAAAGTTTCTTTTACTCCCTCCTAGAAGAAGAGGCTATTGTTAACATTAAGCCAGGAGTCACACATTTGCTTTACTCCTTCTGGAAATAAGAGGCCACAGAGACCTTTATTCTATTTTATTTTTTCTAAGGTTTTTTACTTTGGTTTCACACACACACACACCCCTCACAGCCATAACATTGTCAACACTGATTGTATGTTGTTAAGGAAGCAGTGAGAAACCATTTTGTCTTGGGGTTAAAATCACTAAGCTAGAAACTGGGGGACTGTGAGTTTTAGTCCTGCTTAGGCATGAAGCCAGCGGGGTGACCGTGGGCCAGTCCCTCTCTCTCAGCCCTTGGACGAAGACCACAGCAACAGTGGCATGCCAAGGTTGGGTTGTGGGAGTAATACACCCCGGGTGTAGGTAGTAAGGTGGTGCATTGTCTGAGGAGTCTATCCAGCAGGTGTGAAGTTGGGTCACTGCTGCCCAACTCTTTAGCACAGTGACTGAGATGGAGCAGGGTGGGCTGATGGTGGTGTGGTTGGGCCAGCTTGGATCGTGCAGCAACTGCTCAGCCCCCTGATCTGCTCCTGGTGTCAAATGTGCAAGGTACGTCACTGAATATTTCAGAAAATGTTGACAGGAAAAACGCCTAGACTTGTCCAAGCAGTTACCAGAAATCAAGACCGACTCCAAGGTAGGTGCACACATAAA
Source organism: Python bivittatus (assembly GCF_059951505.1). NCBI lineage: Eukaryota > Metazoa > Chordata > Lepidosauria > Squamata > Pythonidae > Python > Python bivittatus. Next base: position 52,884,141 of record NW_028277058.1, read on the forward strand.
CACACATACACAAAGCAAGCAAGCGACAGGCTGTGGATTGCAAGGATCCAAAGGATGAGTCCATCACTTTGCTCCTATTCTGACAGCTTACCCAAACCTGCTTCATCTGTTCCAAAATTATGTTTTATTAACAGACTGTGTTCACACAACACACTTAACCTGGATTCTTAAAGGGCCAGTGGCTGCATCCACAGAACATACTAAGCCTAGTTCCTTTAAGCATTTGTTAATTTTTGTGCCCTAGCAACTTGTGCATACCCAGCCTGTTTGGTTTATTTATGATTCAATGTAATCCCCCAAATGGATTAATTCAGTGTTGTCCAAACTTGGCCACTTTAAGATGAGTGGACTTCAACTCCCAGAATTCCCCAGCCAGCATGGCTGGCTGGGGAATTCTGGGAGTTGAAGTCCACTCATCTTAAAGTGGCCAAGTTTGGACAACACTGGATTAATTGAATAGCCAGGTTATATACGTTGTCTGAATATAGCCTTAGAGTCACCTCCTTATAAACTGTAATGCTACATGTTATATTGTGGCAGTACTGTATCCTCAATGCACTGCATTTATTCTGGGCCAATCCTGTGTGTGATCCACTAATTAAGTCTTGAGTGTCTTCCATGTAGAGATATAAAAGGCACACAATTCATTACATTTAAGGAGTGCTCTGGTTCCTTGAGCTTTTCATATGGTCCCCACATTTGCCGTGTAGTTGTGTTGATAAAAATCCCTGTCTGTGATGAAGAAGCAAACATCTCCAAAGCTTACTGGAGAATAAAGGTGATCACTTCACTGAAAGCATTTATTTTGTCAGTAACTGAGTAAGCTGGAAGGCTTCCAATGACATGCTGGTTTGAAAAGAAAGAATGAGAACTCATGAAAGAGGTGAAATTGTGCCTACTAAAGACCAGTCTAATGATGCCTTTGGAAAGATCAACGTGGGAAAAAAGCTGGACCAGTTCTACTTCCAGCCAGAACTAGGCTATATTCAGACAACATATATAACCTTGCTGAGGTTGAGAAACACTGGACTAGAGTGCTCTTAGATCCTTGTATACAAAAGAGAGATATTGTTGTACATTTGCAGCCGAGAAAGGAAACCCGTCAATACCCCTTGATCATACGAACCTAGCAGAATATTTGTCACCATCACAGGTGGGTGTGTATGTCTGTGTCTAGCAAGTTCAAGGATCAGTGAGAGGTTAAGGTTAGGGGTTTTGTGTTTGCATGGCCCACTACTCATGGTAAACTGATCCACAGTTTATTCAGTTAGCTCCATTTTCTGGGCTTACCCACCACCAATTCATACATCATAGAGATGGGTAAGGCTTTCACCATCTGTTGGGCTAAAATGTGGAGAGCCAGTTGGTGGCTCAGTGTGTTACTACTGACAGCTGGCCTATCCTAGGCAGAGTTCCCAGGTGTTGTCCTCATTTTTAGTATCAGGAATGGAAATGTAGCCCATAATGTTTAGGTTCCAGAAGCAAAGGAGATAGGAAGATAAGAAGTTCCAGGAACATACCAGAAACTGAGATCAAATTACAAAAGGAACTCATCCATTCTTAGCTGTTGTTTTTAGAACGCTGATATGAGAGGAGCTTTAGATGAAATCAGAGAATGGAGTTTCTGGGTTTTAGACTGGCTGAGAAATCTGGGAGTTGTACTCCAGGTCATGAAGAGGCTGCATTAAGCTTTTCCTCCATAATCTGAACACCAAGTTGGTGAACACCATGAAGGATGAAATCAACTTTTTCACTTGATCCAGTTCTTATGTTTGCTTACTGAATAGCACAAAAAGGTCTAGGTTTGTTATACTAATGCAATCAATAAGAAAATGGTCAATTCTAATATTTTAAGGAAGTAAAGCCCACCAGAGATTTCATGAGTGCAGAATCATACATTGTTCTGGAAGTCAGTTCAGAACTGACACCCAGAGTTTTGCACTTCTCACTTTCCATCTTTTACAAAAGAGGCTGTTTTTCTTCCTCAGTGTTAAAGAGCTTTAGAATATCTTTGGGTGATGGGTTTAACCTTAGCTACAAATGGCAGCAAAGTGCCAGTTAGGAGACAAAGAAGAGAAATCAGCAAGAACCCAGAACGTTGTACCACCTCTATGACAATGTCCCCAAAATGTTTTTTCCCCCCTCTGTCTCCCAGCTTTCAGAAAAGAAATTCTCCAGTTGAGTAAGGAGTACTAAAACAATGCAGAACATTTGAGTACAAAGACATATCCAAGTCCTTGGCAAAAGCACAGCACATTCCGAGTACAGCATTAACAGAACGATAAGAAGGAATTCACCAAACTGAAATCAAAATGCGGTCCAATTTATTTTTCTCTACACAAGTGGAACTCTCAGTAACATTGGTTATTTCCAACACAGAGGGCTGAGAACTGTCTTAATAGCAGCAGTGATGAAAACTCATATAACTCCCTCGCTATGCTCTGCTGACTGATTTCACTGTAGAAACAGCCTGCGTAGAGAGAAAATGAACAGAAAATATACTTTGCCGGTTCGTGCTGAAGCTGCACCCCACTTTCTCAAACAGCCTCAATTGGAATGCTGTTTAATATCGGTCACCTCAAAGGGCAGCACTGCATATTTTGGAGAATGAGAGAGAGCCCAAATTTCCAAATGCATTTTACATCCTACTGTGGGAATGCAGAAAGCTTCTCTTTATATGTTACCCGCAAGCAGGAAAAACAGCAAGAGGTGGAGATCAGATTTTTTTCACAAGTTTGCTAAATAACATGCTACATTCTGTGTCCCCCCCCCGCCCCCCCCCAAAAGTCATCAGCCTCTCAGTGGTTTTACAACATTTAGTGTAAGGCCAGCCTTAGCAAGAAGCCCGTCTCTGCACTTAAGTTGTGCAAAAGGCACTAAAATATATTGGAAGGAAACACTGATTACGTGGGATTGGGTTAGGGCTCTGCCACATGGTTGATTACAGCCAAAAGCTGGGAAAGGAATTAGGTGATATGACTTTAAGCCGAGTTTAATCTTTCCCCCAAGACTCTTACAAGCTGTCTAATGAAAGGAACTACAGCCAGGAAAGCTCATACTTAAATTGATATGAGAGTTTAACATCAGATCTGGAAAAGATGCTAACAGTTCAAGATTTTCTTCCTTTCCTCCTGCTTTGTCACGGCCTTTTTGTGGTGCTTGGGGTAATCCTTTTCCAATTGTAAATTTTGGCCAGCCAGCCTGCCTGCCTTCCTCTCACACAAACCAAAAGCTTTGTTGTTGCTGAAATCAAGAATACCATAATCTAGGCCACTGTTTCTCAACCTTGGCAATTTTAAGATGTGTGGACATATTTTTCCTGGGCTTATTCATATTGCCTGCCCTGATCCAATTAAGATTATTGGTGATTAACTTACATCCCACTCCTTAATAACCATAGACGGAACGTCAGTGTGGTCTAAAGTCAACCTATTTCAATGAAAAACTATATTCCCATGAGAGTTACCAAGACTACATTTTAGGTATGATTTTTGCAATGCCGGCAGGAATAAGTTGACCATTTCCATGACTTCCTTGTGAGGCAGGGTAAGATCTTCATGTGGACTAGATCCTTTGTGCACATGTGTGTGTATATGTGTGTCTGTGTGTGTGTGTGAGAGAGAGAGAGTCTTTTCTCCCTGCCTGTTTTTGGTGGGCTTCCCACTAAACAGATTTTCTCCTCTTCCCAAACATGTTGTTGATCAGTTTGGCCATAGATTTTGAACCGCTGGGCCGTCTCTTCTCCTTTCCCCTGGAATGAGCAGTGAGGCTCTTCAGTGCTTTGGTGAACATAGCTCCCACCTCCTGGCACTGTTCCGCAGCTGACAGTTCACAAAACTGGCATCGGTTATCCAGGGCCAACTTCTGTCCTTCATCCCAACCAACTTCTCGTATGTGGCACAAATCTTGCTTGTTCCCAACCAAGACAACAGTGCACTCTGGTGCTCTGAAAAAAAAATTGAGAAAGGGAAAGCTTATAAACAAAGAACCTTCTTAGGCTTAGGTTATTTTTACATCAGTTACTTCTGTTCAGTGTTTTTAAAATGTTAGATCACCATCGTTATGTACTGGTATGAGAGGTATATTTTTATTTAAAACATGTATATGGCCACCCAACTTATACAATTCAACCCTGGGCAGTTAGCATCAAATTGGTCAATGTATTAAAAGATACAAACTCAAATCTCACAGAATTAAAGGCCATCACACTCTAACCAAGGAACCATAACAACCTCACGCGTGCTGGGTTCAGCTCACATCCTGGGGGAAGAGCCAGGTCTTCACAGCCTTCTAGAAGGCCACAGAGATCTTCCAAATCTCAGAAGGGAGGCTGTTCCATAGGGCAGACACCACTACAGAGAAGGCACACCTCCTAGACCCTCCCAGATGACACTGCTTGATAGAGGGGACACACGCACATATGTACATGCGTGCACATGCCCAGTAGAGTTCATCTATGTAACACATGCATCCCCTTTTTAAAAAATGTGTTCATTTGTATCATATTCTACATGTAATGCCTAAGTTAAAACCAACAAAGAGTAAGGTGTCTTCTTTATATGACAAGCCTATATTTTAACACAACTGAATTATGATTTTAAAGGAAGTAGTTGAGGAACTGTTTGGGTGAAATTCTAAGATGTTTCTGTTAGGATCCTGATTGCTCCTTAGTGTTTGTCTCTGCTTTTTTAAGCAAGGAGAGTGAAATATGCTGTTGGCCATTTCCTCTGGACAGTAAGCAGACAACAAAACTTTTCAAGTTTGACTATGGTTGATGACAGATTCACATTTATGAAGGCAAAAATTGTGAAAAATAATCAGTCATTGGAGAGTTCTTCGCTTTTATTGGACAGGGATCTTCCTTCGCACTAGCAATTTCTTTCCCACACTGCAATTAAAAGCGGAGATTGAATTTCAGCTGGCTGTCAGTTGTAAATGTCACCCAGTTCAATAAAACTTCCTCTGAGGTAGCTTTGTCCTGCGCTGCAGATACGTTGACCCTAATAAACTGGTTTTTAAACTATGTGCAATTCCTATTTGGTAGGCCTGTGTGTAAGGCTTGAGCTGGCTGAGTCAAACTAGGTAGATGCATTGCAATCAACTGGACTGATTGCTCCTGTTTTCAGTGGGTCTTCACTTAGCGGGGATCAAGCCTAGATCTAGCCCCATTTCCCTTATGATCCACATAGACCTTTCAGTTTCCCTAATCAGAGCCACTGGCTAACTTGCCTTTTGCAAGCTCCTGTGTGGCACTCACGGATCCTGTACAGCAAGGCTTTTGCGAACGCAAATGAAGTTCTGTCACTGATGTCGTAGACAACAACAAATCCATCAGCCCATTGGAGTTCATCTGGGAGCAAGAGTTTCCCTTGTTGGGGCTGGAAGGCAAATGGACAAGCAGTTTATATGGTACTTTTGGTTGGAAAGACATGGTTTCAGCCGTATTGTAACAAAACTGATTATCAGTCATCATGTTGGCATCAACTCTTAGCAACCACGTAGACCAGGGTTCCTCAACCTTGGCAACTTTAAGATGCGTGGACTTCAACTCCCAGGATTCCCTAGCCAGCAAGGCTGGCTGGGGAATCCTGGGAGTTGAAGTCCACCCATCTTAAAGTTGCCAAGGTTGAGGAACCCTGACATAGACAGATTTTCTCCTACAGGATCTGTCCCCAACCCCACCGTCTGAGTCTTCCAACAGTGCATCTATTTCCGCTGTAATTATGAGAAGGGCTGGTACTTAATTTTTTTCAGATGAGAAGTTTTATCTCACGCTTCTTATAAAGAAGTTAACATCCATGGGTCTATTTGTTTCATGGTTCTATTTGTTTTATTCCCACCATGACCTTGTGAGATAGATTACACTGAAAGATGTTGAGTAGCCCAAAGATATTTAGAAAACCAACTAAGGGAAGACCCCATACCAAATTTAATCAATTTCTCCAACTGGGGTTGTCTGAAGCAAATCAACTTTGGTAGAAGCACAAACCAATTTGTGCATGAACTGAGTTATACAACCTGCATCCATTTAAAAAACTACAGAGTTTGTGTGAATTCTCTGCCTTGCTATATCAGACCATCATTCCACATTTCTAAGGCACTTAGAAACACAGCTGTTCCTCAGGACCAGGCCTAATTCTTTTTTAACAGCATAAAAAAAAAAAATTCAGTGTCACAGGTTGTCGGGTAGATGTACCCCCGTTCCAACAATCTGTGGCAGCGAATTCCTTCTGCTAACCATGGGTTGCAAAATGAAGCAGTTAATCCAATTCTCAACCACTTCATTTTCATTCTGGGAGAGTTATGAAAGCATGTTGAAATGGTGGGTTTCATCTTAACAGGAGCTCATTTCAGGCTTTAGGTGGGATCCCCACATACACTTTCATTCCAGAGTTGTCTGAAGTCTTTAAGGCAGTGTTTCACAACCTTGGCAGCTTGAAGACATGTGGACTTCAACTCCCAGAATTCCCCAGCCAGCCTTCCTTGGTTGGTTGGCTTGGTTGAAGTCCACACGTCTTCAAGCTGCCAAGGTTGTGAAACACTGCTTTAAGGAATGTTTTGCTTCAAAAGTAGAGTATGCCATTGACAGTAGGTTGTCAACTTACTTGGGAACACGGATCATATATTTCCAAGTTAATTTGCTTTCCATCCAGACACAAATGTTTTGTATAAATGCATTCTATGAGAAAAAAGAACAAACAAACAAACTGGGTAGAATAGCTGTATTTATACCCCAAAAACAATACAACAAAGATTAATTAAGTCCTTGCCACTTTTTCCCTGGCTCAGTCTGATATTTAGCCAGAAATGATGCTAATCTTCAGGCCTAAAGAAAGCCACAGAACATCTTTGTATTTTTCCTGAAAGCACAGAGCTCAGGACATTTATATGTTCTAGTTCCCCATTTTATAAAATGACCCCCTGCACCACCACCAATACCTGGATAACCTGAGTCTAAATAAGATGCAAGGAAGATTTAAAGTTGGTGGAAACTTACCAGAATCGGAGGCATATTCTCCAATGAAACGCTTCGTCAGAAAGCGCACCGTAAGGGCTGAAAAGACATAGCAAAAGGCCCGTGTGAGCAAGGCTGAACATCAGACCGGCTACACCCAGTCTTTTCTACTTTGCCTCAGGTCTGAACACTGTATATTTGTTCTAGTTTCCCAGTTTCATTGGCCAACCATGCAAGGCTCATTTGGGTCCCAAGATGTCAACCGGAAATAAACTGTTGGTGCCAGAGATGGTGAAACAGTCACAAATGGTAAGGGGTATTTATGTGAATGCGATCATTCCTACCTCATATAAGAATCTCTAAATAGATGACCACATAGGGGCACTGCCTGGCTTCACACATTGCGCTTGGCTATGGTTTGGCTATCATTTATTAAAGTATATTAAGGCTGCCCAAACTGGACTGCAATAATATGTATAATCCCTAGATGGCAGCAAAGAGACACAGAAAAGGTTGACCCTGAAACTAGACCAAGCAACAATCAAAGCCAGTGTTTCTCAACCTTGGGGACTTGAAGATGGGTAGACTTCAACTCCCAGAACGCTGGCTGGGGAATTCTGGGAGTTGAAGTCCACCCATCTTCAAGTCTCCAAGGTTGAGAAACACTGATCAAAGTGAACCACTCTCTCTAGTTTTGGAGACATGTTTTTCCAAAGAAAATGTCTCTGGAATGCAGCCTTTTTTCCTCTCAGGGATATCCAGCTAATAGCCTATATATTATATTATATTTATTTTTTTATATTTTTCAGGGTACAAGCCTATATATATTTCACCCAGGAAAAAGTCCTATTCCACTTAGTGTAGGAGGACCATGCCTGTGCTGCAAAAATCAAGATTCCTACTAGATGGCAGGAGAGAAATATAGAAAACTCTCAGAGCTGTGATGTACTCTGTGATCTATTATATACATAATAGTTACTTGTTTCTGCCAGAGGTCCTATGAGTAACTTAAGGCGGTTTGTTTGAGTAAACGTGCACAAGATCTCATGGGTTTCACGGATGCGAGCTATTTGTCGTAGCTACAAATGTTGTTGCACACCAATTAAAAATAAAAGGGCTAGTCTGTGGCCAAAGAAATTTCTACATGGCATAGAAAAGGATGAACAAGCCAAGTGTACTTGCAATGGATTTTATCCTGGCTAATTGTTCTTTTGTTGGATAGGCCGACATTAAGGCCTGTTAAATTACTCAGCTGACTCAACTCTTCCCTTCTACCTTGTGAGGGGCAAATGCAAAGCCGCTCCCCTTTCCAGTTCACACCAACTAGAATGTGAAAATGTTTCAAATTCCAAACAGAAAGGGCAGCCGCTCCATGTTCAGACGGCACTGTTAACCATGGGAGAGCCACTGAGAGTGGTTCAGAGTTATATGGATAAAAGAGGTCTCTGCACATCCGTATTAAGCAGCCTGCGTGGTCTACCAAGTTGCACGAAGATGGCCACAGAAGCCCCACGGCTAACACTGTTTTGCACAGAAACAGCTGGAAAGGAAGAAGAATGGAGAAGCAGCGAAAGACAGCTGAGTTGAACCTCTATTTTTTGAGATTATCTATCGCTTGCTGATCGTCCAGGATGGAAGAACACCCAGGCCGTCTTTTACCCACGCACTGATCAAATTTCAGATGTGGTTGTTGTATCCTGTATCTTCAGGTTATGCCTTGGGCTCCTACAAACTAGACTAGAATTGCATCACACTCTCAAAATAGAACATTATTAGTAAAATCTAAAATTAGAAAGAAGGCAGTTACAGGAGCTGTGTTTTGCTCTAAGCCATAGTTTATTTTAACCACTGTTTATCAAACAAACAATTGCGGTTCAGTTCACATGTATTATGACAAACCATGTTGCAGAAAACACACTGGCTTGTTCATGTATCTTGCTAAACCCAAATCAAAGAGTCATCATTCTGGCTTAGCATGATGGTAAATCCAGATGGACTCCATTCAATTCTAAAAATAATCCTGGATTTTAATCATATTTTGTCAAACAAGCCATAATGATCTCACTTATAGCACAGTCATAATGTATAGCTCTGTACCTTATCATAACCCACATATAAACCACAGCCTGGTTAGCATTTGGGGCACTTTTTTTAAAAAAAAATGAAATGTGGAATCCTGTTCTAAATTAATAAACTACCCAATTTGCAACTTGAAAAAGTTACTTTTCAAAAAATGGCATAAGCTTATTATCAAACTACCTTTTGCCCTACCCACTGAATGTATTTCAAAGGCTGGAAAATTAATTTGCTGGTCAGCATGCAGCTGATTTGAGCGGTCTCACAAAAGTGCTCAGCTGGTTAGTACTTGGATGGGAGACCACTAGGAAACCCTAGGGCAGAAGCCTAGACTGGGGAGCGAAAAAAAACCACCCCAGAATTAGGCAATAGCAAAACATTTCAATAAGGTTGCCAAGAAAAGCCTCCATGCAGGATTTGTGCCACTCTATCTGGGCTACGACGACAAGAATGTTCAGACAGCCACGGGATGTCAGCGAGGGTCTTCCTCCGCCATCTAGCGGTCACCCGGATTTTTGTAGGAGTGGAGCGAAGCTCAACTCACAGCGGACTCTTTTACCCGTTCCTCATGTTCAGAAGTGCCTACGCTGTACTCAGCCAGCGGGTGGGATCCAGAGCGCGCGCGGGCACGTGTGCACAGGTCCCTTCTCCTGCAGCGAGCAAACCCGCCCGCGCGCCCCAAGCGCAACGCCGAAGCGCCCTGCGTAGCGCCTTACCGGATTTGCCCGTCCCTTCGCTGCCCAGCATCGCTACCCGCACTCCATTCATCCCCGGCGCCACTTCGAGCGCCCAAGCGAGCCCAAGTCTCAACTTCTCCGCAGGGTGGGTGGCTGGACGGGCGGGACCGGGGCGCGGCGACGGTCCAGCAGCGGGGAGCCTGTTTGAGTTCGTCCGCCGCTCCGCCTCCGCCCCTCCGATCCTCGGAAAGCAATTCGGCTTGGCCGCTGCCCCGTCCCGCCTCTATATAACCTCCCGGGCGGCGGACGTCGAGGGGAGCGTTCCCTGGCAACGGGGTTCAAGGACCCGCCCTCCGCCGGCGCCCGCCTCTTTCCCAGACTAAGGAGGCAGGGAACCGGTCGTGTGAACTGGTCATCCCCCCCCCGATTTTGATGCTGGGGTTTTGAGTTAGTGAGAAGGGGCAGTCTTAAGAAGCGAAATTGGCTCGTATTTTGCGAAGTTTCTTTCTTTGGACACGTGCCTCTAACAGCCTTTCCGTCCTTCCCACGGGGCTGGATTCGCACGAGACTTTTGTACAGATCAGTTAAAGAACCCTGCCGCTGCATTTCGACAGGGGACTAAGGTTGATTAATGCGAACAGTGATTAGATGGGGTGGGTGGTAAAACCCAAACTTTACCCTTATCTTGCGATTCAGCCTGCCGTGCGCACCCAGGAAATGGGTTAAAATAGTAACCAAGTTAAGTGTGCTGTGCAAGTGTAGCTGATAAAGCTTTGCTAACCCTCCCTTAACCACGTTTCCTAGCAGGGAACTACCCACACTGGCTTGTCAGACAGATCCTTCATTGAGTTCAGTGAGACTTATTCCCATGACCATGTAATTATTTTGCAAGGTAAATGGATCCTCCAAATCCAGAGGCAGCCTACCAGTTTTTCCCAGCCTAAGCCTCTCCAGCTGTGATTGCACTAAAAAAAATAGACTTCTTCAAACCAGCTGAAGTTCTGATGATTTCACAGATGCAGCCACACAGCTGTATTGGCCATAAAATGGAAATGGTTTGACATCTGCCAGGATGTTTTTATTGTTATTGTTACCTAGCTGATCCTGCAGCTTTGGGATTTCCATCCAGCTACTAACTAAGGCTGACCCTGTTTAGCTTTCCAAGATCAGCCAAGGTGGATTAGGTGCTGTGCTGAACTACAGTGCCCATAATCCCCAGCAACCGCCATGCGATATTATACTGGGCATATTTCCTGGGCGATCTCATTGAACTCAGTGGGACTTACCTCTAATAAAAGCAGGCGCATTGCATTCTGGTGGGAGGCATCCCATTTTATACTGCAACAAAACCAAAGTGGGTAATTTTGATTAGGGGATCAACACTGGTACCCATTTAGTTAGGTGGCTGGGTTCCCCTTGACTGGATGGGTTGAATTGACAGCCATGGAGCTGAGATACTTTCATTTGTATTCTTGCACCAAGCAAGGGGTTCAAATTAAGGATTGCATCGCTCTGTCCAATTCTAGGACTATGAACAAAACTAGACAACAAACAATGTAATTCTAAATTGTTTAATTAAAAGTCATTTCTATGTCTTCCTTAATTCTTGATTAAGCCTTTGCTCTAAGCCAGCAGAGTTTTGTTATATTTTTAACTTGAAGACTGTGTTCACAACAGACTTGACCAACACCTAGTAATGGCAGATGCACGATGTAGAAAACTTGGTTAGATTTAATTCAGACAGTGGGTGAATTTACTGTAGTCACCAAGCTGAATCCTATTATGCATTGAACTAGGTCCTAATGTGATTTGCTTGGATTTGGGATAGCATGTGTGTGTAGGCACAGCTCTGTGGTTCAAAAATATCATTTATGGCTTAGTGTGATGAGTAAATGCAGCCAGTGTGGGCAATTCAACAAACCACAATTAAGTAAAACATGGTTTAGTGCAATGTATGAATCTGGTCAGTTGCCCCTTTTCCAATTGTTCCCTCTGTTGACCCCAGAGGTTTGCCCCACGCTAATTTGACTTTTAGGGCTGTACAGAGATCTGGATTCAAAAGGTAAAATGTGATTTGGAACACACATGGGAGTGAGGCTTTAGTTGTAAGGTTATGGCTCCCATCTTGATGTTTTTGACCCCTCCCTGCAGTCACCTCTGGATGGGAAATTAAGTGCAGCCACAGAGGCTGTCCCAAAGTAGGGGAGGAAAGAGTCAGTGGCTTCTTGACCAAATAAAACTTCTCAGTTAATGGGACATGCTACTGAATCCCAGTTACCAGGATAAAATTGTGGGAGGGAGTTCCTGCCTTCCCATTCTGTTGGTGGGAACAAATGCTTTGCAGGCGAACAATGGGTCGATTTAGCCATAGGACTTGATTGCCTTTTTGTCTGCTCCAGCCCAGACCTTTTCATGATCTAAGCCTGAAGATTTGTTCCCAGAATATTTCCCCAGCCTGTAGCAAACCAGTAGCCCTTAGGATCCTCTGATCCACAGGATCAGGCCCGGAGGAAAAAAAAAAAGCATTTTTATTCCTAAATTCCTGCTCAGGAACTGACATGCTAGAATAGATGAAGATACAGTATGCATATCGTGAGTGTTCAGACTTATTTTTAGTGTTGGAATGCAAGCTCTTTTTCTTTTTTAGCTCCTGTGTTTATATAAAATCAGATCGCAAATTGTGGTCACTGGCTGCCTTGGCCTTTTGCATTAGCAGACTAAACCCTGTGATTCTCACCGCAAAGGAAGCGTTGAATAAACTCAGAAACAAGGAAAGGGTGCTTTGAAGATTACAGCCCTTCACTGTAAATCTGCTTCCTTGCTTGTTTCGATATTTCATCTATGTTTCTTTTTAAAGGGAGGCCCGTAACATTATTTTAAAATACTATGTGGCTAATTAACTTAAGAACCCGCATTAGGCAGTGCTTTTCTTCACTGACAAAAAATCAGCCTCTGACTCCGAAATTGGCTGTTCTAAATCCCTTTAATTTACCATGTTAAAGACAGAAAAGTAGCTAATCCATGAGTGATTTCTTGCTAATGCCATTTTCCGTTTTAAAGACACTGTTTTTCCACTGTCAGGTGGAATTAGAATTGAAGGTGTAGAATATATCCCCTTTAGCAGTTCTGCAATGTTAATGTACATTTACTCAGAAGTAGCCTGTTCAATAGTGGTCTTCCTGCTTCTGGCTTTCTACCATGTAATTAAGAATTACTCTCCCCCCTTCCTTGATTAAAATATTTAATTGAGATTCTCATTTGCTTTCTTTAATTAGTCATTTCCTGGTAGTTTCTCTGGTCATTAGCTGCCTTTTAATTAGTTGACAAGAAGTAATGACAAGCAGAAATAACTAATTCTGGGGCCAGGAGCAGGAAGAACCCTCAATAGCATCTTTGATCATTCACTTGGAAAAAGTTGGTGCTGAAATTATATTTAAGCACAAATTGGATATTTTTTAAAAGACAAGACAATTTTGGTGATCTTGTCTGGATTTTCATTAAAAACAGAATGAACAAAGGATATCCTCATTGGAGAAAGCAGATAACATGGAAGCTTACTACCTTTTGAAGCTGAAAATAAGTATCAAGAGTTAATGATAGCCTGGTTTAGAGCTGACTTTTCTCTTTGCTTGACTAAGAAAAACCCAGCTCTTCCTCCCAAGATTCCAGCACTGTGTTGAAATATCTTTTCCTAATCTACATTATGGAGTGGAAAATATATCTCTGTGTTGTGCATTGTTCTGTCCTGATGTGCACTCCAACTTATTTGGACAGACCAGCTATGTGGTTACCTCTAAGGCAACTGCCTTACCAGAACAATATGACATGCTAGTCAAATCTTAATGTGAAATATACATGGGTTTAGCACTCTTCTGAAAGTGCTAGACCTGTTTTTAAACACATTTTTCAAAAAGCGCAAATCTGATACTGCACAGAAAGTTGATTTAACCAAGAGAGATGGATTTTATTAGCTGGATATGGCTATTCTGTCACCATTAGCCACACCTTACTGCTTTTCCATTGCTTTGGTCAACAAAGAGTTTTTCATACTTTTGAATGTTTTATTACTTTGATAAAGGGTGGGCAGTGTGATGGTATATGGGAATGACCTTGGGAGATGGGGAAGAGCCACAGCAAAAGGAACAGTCAGATAAGAGGCAGCTTAGCCTGCAGCAGGAAGGTGGATGTGGCAAAGGTCGCAGAAGGGACCCTCCCTAGTTTCTTGGGCTGTAAAGGGGATGGGGGAGAAAGGTACTTTCAGAGTTGCAAGATTTATGTCAGCCTTGCGAGATAGTCAGACAGGAATCATGTCCAGATAAACTAATTCTACTTTATTGTAAGGCTACATGAACAGGTCACGGAACAACCGATTGGTTCAAAATAGGGAAAGGAGTACAACAAGACTGTATACTGTCACCTTGCTTATTTAACTTACATGCAGAGTACATCATGAGAAATGCCAGGCTGGAAGAATCACAAGCCGGAATTAAGATTGCAGGGAGAAACATCAACAACCTCAGATATGCAGATGATACCACCCTAATGGCAGAAAGTGAAGAAGAACTAAAGAGCCTCTTGATGAGGGTGAAAGAGGAGAGTGTGAAAGCTGGCTTGAAACTCAATGTTAAAAAAACTAAGATCATGGCATCTGGACCCATCAATTCCTGGCAAATAGAAGGGGTAGAAATGGAAGCAGTAACAGACTTCATTTATTTGGGCTCCAAGATCACTGCAGACGGAGACTGCAGCCATGAAATTAAGAGACGCCTGCTCCTTGGGAAGAAAGCTATGGCAAACCTAGACAGCATATTAAAAAGCAGAGACATCACCTTGCCGACAAAGATCCGCATAATCAAAGCTATGGTTTTTCCAGTAGTAATGTATGGCTGTGAGAGCTGGACCATAAAGAAGGCTGAGCGCCGAAGAATTGATGCCTTTGAACTGTGGTGCTGGAGAAGACTCTTAAGAGTCCCCTGGACTGCTAGGAAGTCAAACCAGTCAATCTTAAAGGAAATCAACCCTGACTGCTCATTGGAAGGATTGATAATGAAGCTCAAGCTCAGATACTTTGGTCACCTAATGCTAAGAGAGGACTCTTTGGAAAAGACCCTGATGCTGGGAAAGATGGAAGGCAAAAGGAGAAGAGGACGGCAGAGGATGAAATGGTTAGATGGCATCACTGAAGCAATGAGCATGAGACTGAGCAAACTCAGGGAGGCAGTGAAGGACAGGAAGGCCTGGCACAATATGGTTCATGGGGTCACGAAGAGTCCGACACGACTTAATGACTGAACAACAACAACAACAACAACAACACATGAACAGAATCTTGAAAATCTGAAAGCACATTCCTCCTAGTGGGATTCTTAAGATGATGGCATACAGTATCTGCATGACATGCTAAACCACAGTTAGCCAACTATTTTAGCCTAACATATTGTGCAAGTCTAGTTTATAGTTCGGTGCCTCCCATGAACCCAGAAAATTGGTTTCAGTAAACTATTGTTAGCGTAACCATAGGTAAGTAAGTCACGGGAGTGTGGCCAAAGCCATTGGTGGATTAGAGGAACTATAAAGTGCCATATTGCCCATAAATAAATTGTCCTTTGAAGATAAGCAGGGTTTAAAGTGTCTGAAAGCTGGATCCACTGAGTAAAGTTCTATTAGCATGGCCTCTGGAGGGACCAGGGAAGACAGTGCTCCCTTCTAATCTGTTGTCTCATTTCAGAGGACTGCCATAAAGCTGTTCTGCACTGAAGCTTGAAACTGCGTCCCGTACTGAAATGTGCTGGAAATGAAGCTGAATTAAGAAACTGATGTCCAGATTTTAATTCATAGAATCAACGGGTTGGGAGGGACCTTCGAGGTCTTGTAGTCCAACCCCCTGCTCAGTTTGGGAATCCTCATACCTGTGATGGAGGTTGAAGGACAGAAGCATTTTCTCAGCCCACAGCCTGAGCCTGGGAAAGTGAAGAGGATGAGACTGGCACTACCCTAAGGAATTCGTAGTGTTTAGTTGCAGGCTTTGGGAGTTTAGAGTTAGTCTGGTTAACTCTAATCTTGGTAGTGCACTAATCAAGGCACTACCAAGGAGAAAACTGCACCCCCACCAACACTGGCAGGGCAAGCTACTGTATATAAACAGGAAGCAAACCCCACACTCACTTGCACTGATGATGTTACCTAGTCAGGTAATGAAATGTCTACAAGCAAACAACCAAGCTCTGAGAGCACTAAGGACTCCATCATTCAACCCTGAGCTACATATATTCTCTTCTATTGGAAGATGAATACTTCTGAGCGGAAAAGCAGTTGAAATCCTAAAGGAGAGATAGAAGCTATCTAATAAGAATGATAGCTTCTATCCTGTTTATGTTACTTTTTTGATGCAGTTCTGAGTCAGAATTTTTCTTAAAATAAGGGAGAGAAAGAAGCAGGCAAATCCAGTTAACGGAGCACCTACACACTTTGCCTGATAAATTCCCTTTATTTCTACAGGAAAACCTCAATTATAGAGATCTCCATTCAGCAGACTTTGGATGCAACAGAGAAAAATCTGAATTCAGATTGCTTTGCTAAAGAATGCAGTTACCCATTGTTTGTTGAATCAATCCAGGCAATGTTCATACATTTTATGTAAATTACATAACTGTTAGGTAATTTGGGTTAAAATTACCTAGATTACATGAATTCAGATTTAACAGACATTCTGTTTTAACAGACACCCTTATCTCCAATTGACACATAAAATAGGAGAGACACACGAAATCCAGGTTTTACTGTATTTCTGCCTTCCACATTAAGTTACATTAGCTAAACTGCTGTGCAAATATAGCATCCTGAAGTCTTGTTAAACTGAGCAGAGTCCCAAAAGTAATACTGTATGTAACTTGATCTTGCATGATGGATTAGTTTCTATCAAAGAGGGTTTTTAAATAGGCTGAATATAGCCATATGAACCATAACCAGGTTAGAGTTCTAGGAGCACAGCTGGAAAAAAAACAGATGAAAAATCCCAAAATTCTAGTTGAAATTCAGAAAAAGGACCATCTTGGGTGGGGATGCTCCATAAACCACATATTTTTGACTTGGATGGCCAGACCTTCAGAAACAAATCTATTCGTACGATCATAGAGTTGGATGGGGTAATTTAGCCATCATGTGAACCTTCAACTCTGTGTAAGAATTCAGTTAAAGCAGCCCAGAATAATGACCATTTAGGCCAGTGTTTCTCAACTTTGGCAACTTTAAGATATGTGGACTTCAACTCCCATGCTGGCTGGGGAATTCTGGGAGTTGAAGTCCACATATCTAAAAGTTGCCAAAGTTGAGAAACACTGATCTAGCCTTCACCCTAAGACATCCAATAGGTCTGGTTAACCGTGGTTTGCTGAATAAACCACAACATGCAAAACTGAGACCAAACTAACCAGATGTCAGCCTAGCGTAGTACGTGAATCCAGCTACTGTGTTGCTTTTCAAAAGCCTGTAGAAGTGACTTACCATTTGTTGATGAGATCGCACTTCTAAAGCCTTCGTCTCCTCATACGAATTAACCAAAAAAATCCTGCTTCTAATTGAGAACAGTTGCCAGATCATTAAATATGGAAGGTTGTTTTGCGTGTCCTAACGTGGTAGTTTATCACTTTGGGGAGCTTTTCCTTTTTATTCCCAGCAATATCTCTGCAATTAACAAAATTACACAAACCCATTTAAAATCCACGCAGCTACTTTGTAGGCATTGTTTTGTGAAAGAGCATTAGAAACATCATTGACATTCAGTAATGTTGAGGTGTGTTACTAATTATTCCCAGCATGAATGCCTCTGGTACTTATGATTCATCATGAATACTTATGATTTGGTAATCATTCTTTTTCTCTCACACACACATCCATGCACAATCTTTTTAGACCAGAGTGATTTATTGTTCCACAAGCTAAGGAATAATCCACTAGACAGGCAACAACAGCTAATGCTTACCACCTACTGGTTATAATCATATTTAACATTTTTACCCCTTATGGGCTATTAAGACTAGCCTCAGATTCAGTTGGCTATCCTAGTGCATAAATGACAGATCTTTGGTTCCCGATGGCTTCCTTTTTTTGATATAGAAATCCGTGCTCTGTAGGGTTACCATCTCTGAGCTGCATAAATCTAGATGACCACTAGATGGCCCCAAATATAGCTTCCTGGTATCTCTTTACTGCCATCTACTGGCCTCTTAGATTCTTACAGCCTGGATCTGGTCTGCTGAAGAATGTGTGGATATAACATAACTGCTTTGTAGTCTTTTGGAAGAAAAAGCAGAACCATCCAATTTTAAAAAAGAAATATGGTTCCCCATAAGGAATGTTCTATGAAGTTATAAGGTATTTCTCAGAATTCTTAACTCAGCTTTGTATCCTGCAAAATCTGGCATGAGAGTCCTACTTCTGAAACAAGACTAAAGGCTCGTTTTAATCACTATCCCAAAGTTTGTTTGTTTGTTTTCAAACAACCTATAGCATAATTTCTTTCTTTTCTTTTGTTTTAAATTAAAAGAGGTCCTGCTATGAAAAAGGCCATACAGTGGTACCTCTACTTACGAACTTAATCCGTTCCGTGACTCTGATCGCAAGTCGAGTTGGTCGCAAGTCGAAGTAAATTTTCCCATAAGGTTCAATGTAATTACCGTTAATCCGTTCCAGCGTCCACGGACCACGCGTCAGGGGCGGAAAAACGGCCACTGACCACGCGGCAGGGCGGAAAAATGGCCGTGGGCCACATGGAAATGGCGGAAAATGGCCGCGGACCACGTGGCACGGGTGGAAAAATGGCCGCGGACCACGTGGCACGGGCGGAAAATGGCCACGGACCACGTGGCACAGGCAGAAAAATGGCCGCGGACCACGTGGAATGGGTGGGAAATGGCCGCGGACCATGTGGCATGGGTGGAAAAATGGCTGCGGACCATGTGGAATGGGCGGAAAAATGGCCGCAGACCACGTGGAATGGGTGGAAAATGGCCGCGGACCATGTGGCACGGGTGGAAAAATGGCTGTGGACCACGTGGAACGGGCGGAAAAATGGCCGCGGACCACATGGAATGGGCAGAAAATGGCTCGTAAGTCAAGGCGAATTCGTAAGTAGAGGTAAATTTTTGGGGCCGGAGCTGATCGTATCTCGAAAATTTCGTAAGTAGGGGTGTTCATAAGTAGAGGTACCACTGTATATCAGTACTAAAGCTTCCTCAGCTTCATTAGCTAGGTTCATATATCAAGCTAAGCCAGGGTTTCTTTAACTCTGGTTTGCTGAATAAACCACAAATGGTTAGTCTCAGACCATCTCCTAAGCCCAAAGCAATAAAAAGCAATATATTAAAATTTTTAAGTCTGTCAATTTATGGTTGTCTGGATTTTTGCAGATTATTTATTTCCTTATTGCATCTCTAACCTGCTCCATTCCTGAAGAACACAGGGCAGTGAATGGTAAAATACAAAATTCACATCAAACAACATAAACCAATAAAATATATTAATAAAAACCTATTATGGTGCTCCCAATTGGTTCCGGCATGATGAAATAGAATTTTTCTTTTTCTTTTTTTAAATTGTTACTAGAATTTTTGAATACAATAAAAGTATAAAAGACTAAAGGAAAGATAAGAAAAAGAGAAAAGAATTAGGATTTCTACCCTTCTTTCTATCGAGTAATTGCTCTTACTCTTTCCCTCTTTAACCTTTTTTAGTCCCCAAATCCATAAATCATCAATTTAGTCTTTTCTTCTTTCAACAAAAAGTCCATAAAAGTTTCCAATCTTTCAAAAAAGTCTTTTTTTTTTTTTTCCTGACCAAACTGGTCAGTTTCACCATTTCTGCAAGTTCAGTTAATTTTATAATCCAATCTTCTACTGTGGATATTTCATTATTCTTCCATCTTTGTGAATGCAATATCTTGCTGCAGTTACCGTATACAATATTAGTTTCCCATATTTCTTTTCTAGTTCACTATCCATAAAACTCAGTAGAAATAGTTCTGGTTCCATCGTAATGTTAATCCACAAAATCTTTTGCATCATTGTATGAAATTGCACCCAAAATTTCTTTGCTTCTTCACAGGAACCCCATGCATAATAAAAAGTCCCCTTTCCCTTTTCACACTTCCAACGCTGGTTTGATATCCCTTTGTACATTTTTGAATAGAACTTTTCAAGAGTATCTGTGCAAGGTGGGTAGAGGGTGGTCATCAAATTCAAGACAGCAACTCAACTGCGTGATCAAAAACTTTGCTCCTTTTTAATGTGTGTCCCCGCATATAAAAAAGGGACAGGGCTTCAGTTGTGTCATCACAGCTGTCACCATCTTGACTTTTGCGATCCTCCCCTTGGATGCCTCTAGACTCTTTTCATATGTTTTGGGGTGGAAAGAAAGTTGGTTGCATGAATGTTAAGGGGCAGAGTATTCCACAATTGGGGCTACTACCCAACAGGTCTACCACCTTGTCCACACTTCAGGCACCTGGTAAGGACAGTATGAAGAGTAAGGAAGATGACTGTGATGGAGATGAGCAAGATCCATTGCCAGGGCAACAAGGGGTAAAGCATATTTTAAGTCCACAACAGGCAGATACTATTTGGAAGCAGATCATACAGATCCTTCCCTGACTCACTGGAATATAAGAAGGAGAAGGAGGTCCAGCACAGTCAGAGTTGGGAGATTCTGTTACTTTCGACAATCTCAATAAAAGTAGTTTTAGCTTCATGTGGAGATGATTTCTCGGTCTGGTCTACCTAGAGGGGCTGACAGCTTTCCTGCAAGTCTGATTATGTTGTACCTTTGGCCAACTTTCCTTCCATTGCAAGATAACCCATCTTTATCAATATAAATGCCACAGCAAGTTGGCTTACTTTTATGGAACACTATTTTTAACTCTATCTTTAAAGGAAAAAAAAAGAAGAAAAGGGGGAAAAAAGGGTGGTTCGGCATGTTCTATTTTGGGCCAAATGTTGCTATTTTGGCTGCAATGACCAAGGAGCTGTTTCCAAAAAATGGTGGTATCTTTGTCATCCATCTGATGTGTGAAAAATGGCCTTAACTTAAAATAGCAAATATTCTGGAGCCCGAATAAAATCCAGTTAAAACAATACATTAATGCATTTACCTTCCTGAGGGGCCCAGGCTGCTGAGATAGAATTTGTTGTTTCATAAACTCGTTTCAGGAGAAAAAGAAACCTGGTCCTGTGTCTGCCTCACTTCTTTAGAAACAGGAGTGAAGCCAAAACGAGAGGCTTTTTTGCCAAGGTCTGTGTCCCTCGATTCTATTTCTGGATGCTTCATCCAAATTTCTGTCTGAATTTCAGAGTAGAAGTGAGGCTTTTTTTTTTTTTTTAAGAAAACTTCATTGTTCCATTTTTAAAAAATATCCGTTTTAGGCAAAATATGGTCCATGCACCATTTGCTTCATTTTTGAGTTGGTTCAACAAACATATCTCTGATCCTTCCTGATATTGTAACGCACAGCACATGTGGGTGCTGATCAAATCTAACCCCCCCAAAAAAAGAACCCCAGATGGGCATTTAAAGGGGGATCAAAAATGCTCCGTGTGTGCTGTTTTATCAATCTGCTGGAGAACCTGGGCCCATAAATAAATCACTACACAGGTGTCCAGGGAGGGGTAGCACCTCTGGCCTTTCTAGGGCTGTTCGTTCACCTTTGGCCCCCACCTGGCACTCAGCTCTCACCTGTGGCTCCAAGTAGCTGTAACACGTGCAGCGGCCACACCCCTTTATAACATGCTTCATACATGTCACATAGAGATAAAAAAAGGAGGACTTCCATCATGTGATTTTGCCTGCCATCGTGACTTTTTTGACCCACCCTGCTGACATGCCGCTGGATCAGCCCTAGCTATCAAAGCCAGAAAAACCTTTTTTGTAATTAGGGCTGTAAGGCTGTAATGGAAGCTTGGGTCTGAAAACGATTTGATTGAATAAGTCCATTTTATCAAACTTTCTGAGCGAATTCAGTTAAAATGGAATCATAAACTGGAATGGAATTGAAAATTCAGACTGGGTCTTCGTTGATGTACCCAGTCCAGCTATTATTTGCATGTTTCAATCACAGGTGGGCAGCCACATTGACGTTCTCCAGTCCAGGAGTGGTAGAAGACAGAGTAAGGTGGAGGAGGTAAATTTATTTATGATTAGATTTTTGCCCACCTTTTTGGTCAGCTCAAGGCAGAATACATATCTAATTCTCCTGCCTCCTATATTCCCCACAACAATAACCCTGTGAGGTGGTTTGGGCTGAGGGAGAGGGACTGGCCCTAAGTCACCCAGCCATCTTTCATGTCTAAGGGAAGTAGAACTCACGCTCTTCTGGTTTCTAGCCCAGCACCTTCACCACTGGTGGAAGTTCCAGCTTTCCTGGAGGACACCAGGCTGGTAAGGCCACTAAAAATCTTTTTATTAGGGCCAAGTTTCAGTGTTGAGTGCTAAACTTGTTCATGAGAGTTGTCAATATATTTTACTTCTCCAAACTATCACTGTTTTCAACTCACTAGTTTAAAATTCTTATGCAGAGCCTTTGGGAGCTGTAGTTCATAAGCTATAAAGCTAAACATTTATCTGGGTAAGTGAAATCAGGTCCTTTAATATTTTAATAGCAAACCTCTGGTTTTTGGAGTTCAGTTTATCTGGTCTTTTAGACTCAGCTTTACACTCCTTGCACTTATTTTCATTAACGTTAAAAGGGTCTTCTCTGACTTTTACTTCTTCAGCATTAAAATAAAATGCCACAACTTTTTTTTGCCTCTTTGGGAAGCCTGCTGTTCTTCCTCAGTGTTTGTGTCTGAGTTCAAAATTAATTAAAATAAATATCAAGTGCTACTGAAAATATTAATAAATTATAGAATCCACATGTGATTTTAAATGGAAGAATGCTTTCCACTTCTCTTTAAAAAAATAGCAGCGTGAGTTCCAGCCAGGAAGGAAGGGTGCTAATTATGTTCCCTTCATAAACTTCAACAGTCATCCACTGATCAAACATGGTAGCTCGTCAGGCCAAATTAGGAGGCCCGCATCTAGTCTGCAAAAATCTGAAAGGCCCCAACTAGCAGCAAAAAGTTTGAATTTTCCTGCTGCTTCCATCTAGTGGTCACCGAGGTTTTTGCAGCGCTGACAGAGCTGCTGTCAATCAAATAAGCATTTAAATTTTTTACCCTTCCGCAGTTCCTTAAATCCCAGACCTAGCTATTAAAAATCCGTATGCAATGCTCCTGACTAATTTTCTGATGGTTTGATTCTTGCTGATCATTTCTAGGTAGAACGGTTATAGAAATCTATTTACTCTTGCAGAGTTGCTGAACTTAAAAACAGGTCCCTTTATTGCGAGGAAGTTACTTGGTGGAGTTTCTAAGAAAAGCAGGTGCGTGGAGAATCCAAGCAAAGGTGCTTTCTTAGTGACAGAGTTACAGTGATCAGTTGGAGAAGTTTTATATTTTTGCCCTTTGCCTGATCTACAGTGAGTCATGAGCTGGTCAAAATGGGTCTTCCTTGCTTTCATACATCTTAAGGCAAATTTAAAAGACAGATTAGTAGCTGTCTAATTAACGTAGAATTAATTACTTGTAGAAGAGGGGGACATGCAGGGCTCCCACAGCTACATTGGTAGCCATTGGAAATCCCAAGATTGATAGCCAAAATATTAACTGGGAGGAGGGCGTGGTTTTCTCTCATTTGGAGTAATTAAACGCTAAAATGTACAGGTAGTCCTTGGCTTACAACCATTCGTTCAGCAACCGTTTGAAGTTACAGCGGCGCTAAATGAAGGGACTTACAACCGGTCCCTGAAGTTACAGCCGTTGCAGTGCCCTCATGGTCACATGATCAAAATTTGGATGCTTGGCAGCCCACCTGTATTTACAACCGCGGGGTGCTTCAACTCCCCCCACCCACCTATCTGCCCCCCATCTTTGCCCTTTTGTGTGGCCTGCACTCTGCCGCCTACCCCTGCCATCCCCTGCTGCCCACAGCTGACCTTCGCCATTTTCTTCCTCCTGCTGCTGGCCCAGGATCCAGGCGCTAGGCAAGGGTGCAGCCCTGGGATGTGCACGGTGAGAGCGGCAGGGCAGCGGAGCCTCATCTGCTGAAGGGAGCTTGCCAGGCCTGGCCAGGAAGAAGGCAGCGGGACGGCAAGGTGTGGCGCCCTCCAACACCGGGTGAGGCAGGAGAGCAGACAGCAGCTTCCCAGGTGAAGGTAGAGGCTATGTGGGAGGCGCTGTTTGGAGTGGCAGCAGAACTGGAGGAAGTGGAGGGATGCAGGCTTCCTGGAGGTGCAGTGTGCACTCTGCAGTTCATGCTGGAAATGCTTCTGGAAAACTGGCCTGTGGGTTTCAGCAGCGGTGGAGGTGAGCCCAGCGCCAGCAGAGCCTACCCACAGGACCTCTGCTTGCTCTCAGCCCAGCCTTCCTCCTGCAAAGCCTCACGAACAGCCAGCAGGTTCCAACACGAGCTGCAGAGAGCGCGCCGGAAGCACCCTTGGAGAACTGGTCTGTGGGCTTCAGCTCATTGGAGTCCTGGCCTAATGACTGCAACTGGGAATACTGCCATCTCTAAGCAGTCTGGTCATGTGATGTTTCGCCTAACGACCACATTGCTTAGTGATAGAAATTCTGGTATCAATTGTGGTCATAAGTCAAGGACTACCTGTATTAAGGCTCCCATAAGTTAATACATCTATTTTCTAAAGCCTCCCATAGATTTTTTTTAAGTATTAACATTTGGTGATGGCTTTGGAATGCTACCATAAGTGTAATTGGTATGTGTATCTGAGTACTTTACTCTGTGTCCATAGGACTGAGACTTACTGCTCATTTAGAGTTTGTTGACAAGAAAATGTGCCTCCTTATCTGGCACTGTCTGCCCTTTGAGATAGGCTGGGTCAAGAAAAAGGCATGGCAGAGATTTCATAAATCCCTTTTATTGTAGTAAGGTACACAATCAGAATCTTGATAGCCTATCCAAGTTTCTCTCTGTCCCATCAAAATCAAATCAAATCAAATCAGATCAGATCTTTATTATGGTCATAGACCAGCTTAAGGAAGGTGGGGTGCAGTCATTAAAGAAGCATAAAGGATACATAAAAATAAAAATTTTAAAAAATATGAAAAGATAAAAGATAAATGAATTAAAAACTAAAAGTAAACATAAAAAGTGAGAATCTCAAAGAAGGGGTAGGAGCATTAATTTAAAAGAAGGGGTAGGAGCATGGGTGTAGGGGAGCATAGAAAGTTAGTATGTGGAAGACTGTATCTATCCAGTTATAAAGCACTCTAATATGGTGAACTAGGTGCTCATTAAATCTATTTTATAGCACAGGTAATCATCCAATGAATTTTGAGTGCTACTGTGCAGAATCTGCCAACATTGTATGTTGTAGCAGGGTTGGTATTTGAAAGCAGCAAGGTGGTAAAAAATTGCCCTGTGTGCATAGATAGATTTCCACCATGATGATCTGTCTCTAACCTGGTCCTTCAGCCCTTCCAACAGTGCTTCCATCACCACTGTAACTGTAACATCGCCATTCCCCTTGCTGCCGGTCATCCTCTCCTTCTCTTCCTTTCGCCTTTCCCAGCATTAAAGCCTTCTCCAAGGAGCTAGGTCTTCACATAATGTATCGTTTGAGCCTGATCATTTGTGCCTTGAGTGAGAATTCGGGGTGATGATCCATCGGTTTGTTTTCTTGGCTGTCCATGATATCACTCTCAGGAGTCTTCTCCAACATCGAAGTTCAAAAGCATCAATACGCTTCCCATCCTGCTTCTTCAACTTTTGCTTCCATAGAGTGTCACAGGGAATTCAACAGATGCACAATTCTGATCTTTGTAGGTATAACGATATCTGAATATTTTTTCCAAGGCCTTCATGGCTGCTCTACCAAGTGCTAGTCTGTGGTGTATTTCTTGACTGTTTGTTCCTTTACTGTTGATAGTTGATCCTAAAAGGCAGATGCTATCCACCACTTCGTTATCTTCCTGGTCAAATCTTAAATGCATTATTCAAATATTAAAACACATCAATCCTGTAAAGAAGGGGAGAGACTAATGTTTCAAACATTGTTTCCAAAATGATTTCCAAAATGCTCAGTTCCTCCTCAGCCACCTGGCCATTCTAGTCCTCATGGAAAAAAGGCTCCGTGTAGGGAACAGGAAGTAGAGTAGTACTTCCTACTACTCTACTTCCTAACAGCAGTAACACTGAAAACCAGAGGAGAAAACTTCACTTGCCTCTATTTATTTCTTTTAGCCAAGCTAAAATATAGTTCTGTGCTCCAAGAGGCTTACAATCTAAATTACTGTAGCTGTGTTCAGCTTGAGGCCTTGAGAATCACTCTGCAAGTTATCACCAAATACACTTTGCTATTAAAATAACAGAAGGGAAGATGGAAAGGGAGCAACGAAAGAGAAGCACTGCAGGAGACATGTCCCCACCACTGAATCTTTCACACTGTTTCTATTATTCCTAAATTCTACTACCCACCGACCCCAATACATGCATTGCTTTCTTTACTAAGTGCAGTATTCCCTCCCCAACTCAAATGTTTACATGTGAGTTGTTTCTCACTACAGTTCTGGGAAAAATCCTATTAAATTTGTTACCCATTGGGTAAACAAACCCTAAAACAAATAGTCTTGAAATAGAGCTCTATGAAACTCTTCCTTGGCTTTTAAGAGAGCCCATGAGCCATGGGGAATTATTTTCCTCTTTAAGCTTTCGAAGAGCAAAATTGCTTTCCTGCCAGAGTAAGCAGTAACTGACCAGCCAACTGTATTTTGGCTTCATGTAGGCTTTCTCAACTCCCCTTCTTTTGAACAACTGAGACTTTATTTCTAGTTCCAGAGTTTGTGTCCCAAACTTTCAGAACGTCTATGGACGGTGGGAGAACAAGTATTCCTGAACCATGTTGGAATCAAGAGCTGACCTCTCTCAGGCTCGTGGACTAAGAGAAATTAGCTTGGGGACATTTGGAATGTCAGTAAATAAGTCCTGGCTAAGCTGAGCTGATGTCGTTATTTCCTATCGGAACAGAATTTACTATTTATCTCATAATTAGTTGTTGAGAGTTGAGAGTCGTTGAGAGTTGTGTGGCATACAAGTTTAATAAACTATTATTGTTATTGTTGGTCACACAGTCAGCCAGATGTTTAGACTGGATTTGGCATTTTTATCCACCTATTGAGTCCTTCCCAAGGACCTGGGATAGGCAGATGTTGTTTGATGGTGTTAAAAGTATTTTACACATTTCCAACAGCAGGATGGAAGCTGTTCCAAGTAAAGCTGCCTTTTGCAATTGACTAATGGTGATTTTGTCATTGCCGATTGCCAAGTGGTGCTCCAGATGTTTTGGGATCTTGTGCTCAATCCCTTTAAGAGCCTTTTTTTTCTCCTGCCCATTTTGGGTCAACAAAGCCATAAGAGTAAGCACATCAAAGCAGGCCTGAACCCACCAAGTCAAGTGTCGACTTCCACTGATGGAAGTTGCTTAATCGGTAAACGAAAATGATCCATAGAGCTCACTTTAAATGCACCTTATGCAGCATTTAAAAATAAATTTCTTTCATTTTAGCTGAAAAGGAAATGGAAGACGCCCAGGATCAAATGTTTTTCCAAGAGTATTGTAATCTATGAAAAACTTAACAAAGCAAGACATTCTCTCTAATTATGAATTCTTGCTAAGAGGTGCCAATGTGTGTTATCTTTAAACCTTCTTCCCAAATGGAATTGCTGTTTCTTGCACTAAAAAACTAATGCCAGTTGTTTGTCTCTTGATATGCCAAATGTTCACTACGTGAAATGATAACCTCATATAAGTATGTTGGAATTAATTTTCATTCCAATGTGGGGGGAAATCCATTCTGGAAAAAGGCAAATACATTTTTGGGGAAATCAGAAAAATAACAAGCAAGATGTTTCTGTCAAAAAAGTTTTGCTGGATCTTAATAGTATTAGAGACAGAAAGGTTTCTTTATGGCCTTCTAAACCAGGTTTGTATATATCTGTCATTGTTTTATTGACACACTTGTGGCTGGGAAATTCTGGGAGTTGAAGTCCACATATCTTAAAGTTGCCAAGTTTGAAAAAGACTGATGTAAACCATAACAGACTAAAGATATAAATGTTCAATGCTAAACGGATCCAGCTTTGCCATAATGCACAAGAGTGAAGGTTATTTGGCATTGGGAAAAACTGATAGTCTTAGAGGAACCTAAACTGACGGTCTAAACTGGATGGCAAAGGCTATACCACAGAACTTACCTACCTTTCTAGAGGTATCTAGAACCTAAAGGAATGCATTCTTTCCTCATCTGATCTCCCAGGACAGTTTAACAACATTGGGGCTTTGAGGTCATGCCAGGCCAAGGAGAAAGACTGCCTGCCTGCCTGCCTGCCTACCTATCTACCCACCCACCCACTTAACTATGCAACCATAAAACATCCATGGTAAACAATATAAACCATGAAACAGCAGAAGGTATAACAATGCAATATCCACAGTAACATTTTAGTATGGCAAATTAAATTAATATTCATAAACTGTAAACAATCCCACTGTGGAAGTACAACAATCCCACTCCCACCATTCACACGCGGCAAAGGCCTGCTGGAATAGTGTGATCTTCGCTGTTTTCCAGAAGGCCAGTAGCCATCAGACACTGGAATGAAACTTTCATAGCATTGCCACTTTGGCCCAGAATAATGACACAAAGCTATGTAACACAGATGACCTTCTTCAATACTGAATGCTGCTGAAAGGTCCAAGGGGACTAAGAGGGAAACACAATCTCCCTTGAAGTCCTGATAAAGATTACTGTGTAGTGCAACCAATGCTGTTTGCAACCCAGACCCTGGCCTGAATCCTGATTAAAAAGATTCCACACTGTTTGCTTCTTCTAGGATGCTTGGTGCCTTCTCCACCCTTCCTCTTAAAGTTGTCCAGATTCTGGAAGGGGTCTTGAAGAGGAAGCTCCCTTCAAGGTTGTGACATCACCCTTTTCTGCAATGAAGGGTTGTTGTTGTTTAGTCGTTAAGTCGTGTCCGACTCTTCGTGACCCCATGAACCATATCGTGCCAGGCCTTCCTGTCCTTCACTGCCTCCCTGAGTTTGCTCAGTTTCATGCTCATTGCTTCAGTGATGCTATCTAACCATCTCATCCTCTGCCATCCTCTTCTCCTTTTGCCTTCGATCTTTCCCAGCATCAGGGTCTTCTCCAAAGAGATCTCTCTTCGCATTAGGTGACCAAAGTATCTGAGCTTGAGCTTCATTATCGATCCTTCCAATGAGCAATCAGGGTTGATTTCTTTTAAGATTGACTGGTTTGACCTCCTAGCAGTCCAGGGGACTCTCAAGAGTCTTCTCCAGCACCACAGTTCAAAGGCATCCATTCTTCGGCGCTCAGCCTTCTTGATGGTCCAGCTCTCACATCCATCCATTGCTACTGGAAATGAAGGGTTGACCACCACTGGAATCAATCCAGCCCTGCTCCACATGGCTCCTATTCAGCATATGTCCTATAACAATATGTTCAGTTAGAAATCATAACAAGACCTTTAACTGGAGGTCCGGAGGTCCTCATAAGGCTTAATGAACAACAACAACAACAAAACTCTTAAGTATCTTGGATAGAAAAACTAGTCATTCTTTTCCAAAGTTATGATCTAGTTTTTCCACTCAGAAAAACTTGAGCTTTCTTTGCACAGACGTACAGTTTCTCACACTCCTAAGAGAAATTTGACTTCATTTTTTGTCGGTTTCATAAAACTGGGAATCAAAGAGTCACATATCCATTTTATAATCTAAAATGTTAGCATCTCCTGACCTATATCAGATATATGTAACCAGTTAGGATGCATAGAAGAAAGGCATAAAAATTCCAAGGATGACATAAAGGTACATGTTCATAAAGAAGTTGAAGCTGGCTAGAAAGGCAGATCTTTTTCAAGGTGCTCATTTAGCACTGAGAACAATTTTTCCCAACCCTTCTTTGATCTAGGAATATCTGTGTATCTCCTTTGTTAGCTCCTACTCCAAACTAATTGGACTGGATTTACTCCTGTAGTCCTTACAGTAGTAAGTAGCCCTTAATGTAGTTCTAACACCACATTAAGAATCCTCATTGCTTGCACATCTTGACATTTTGACCCCTTGAGGATGTCTCACCATCACCTACAAAGAATGCAGAACTTGCACATCTCCAAGTTACTCTGAATTGCTTCATTGTTCTCTTTCTTTGTTTTGCTGCTCCAAAAGCTTCTGTCCCTTCAGACAAAGCCACATTCCATCTCATTCACCCCTTATTATAACAAAACTTGTTGCAACCCATGACATCAGCCCAGGGCCAGCTGAGTATCATAGACATGAGCTGTCTCCTTCTGCTTTACAACTTCCCTTCACTCATGCCCTCGAGCAAAAAAAATAAATTGACCTGTGGATTGTGCTAGTGATGGGATTGTGGCACTCCTACGTGAATTCAGCAGTAGGTAGGATTGAGCTAGGAGGTCTTCAGATGCATTGGGGATTCCTAGAATGCAACCATTCTTCCATCTACAACTAATTAACAGAATCATCTGTGGTCACGCCTAATGAAGAAACCGATTCCTGCAAAGAGCATCAGACTCTGAATCTTTTCCAAGGCAGTAGATTGTATAGTAACTTCACAATAAATAACCTGATATATAAATTCCCCAAAAGGTAATTTTACTGACAGACCTGCTATAATTTTTAGCCACTTAGCATAAACTTCCACTGCTAAATCTCTCTGGGTAAACTATGCAGAGATCCAAAAAGGCCCAAGGGTACTGAGAATGATTTTGATATAAATTCCAATTTTATTTTATGACCAGTTTACAGTTGCTGGTATGTAGCAACTCTCATAAACTTCATAGAAAAGGCAAATATTGCTTGCTTTTCTTTTTTCCTTTCCTTCCCCCCCCCCTTTCCTGGAGGGCTTCAGTTAGTTAGTTTATTATGACAGGTTAGCAACAGTTTTCCCACCCTACATATTTATAAAGGGGGATTTTTAATGTGACCTAAACTAGCAGAAGACCCATAAAAATATGTGAATATGCTTTTTAAGTATTCATAAAATATGTTACATTCAATTTACGCATCCACCTGGATTTCTGCCCATGACAATTAGAACACGTAGAGGAGACGATGAAATACAGGAAGTAAATGGATATCTAGTGCCTTGTAGGGGAATCAGATGCCATCATATAATCAGAGTTGCGCAGTTAGTTGGAAATCCAGTACCTATCCGTACATGTTCATGCACATATTCTTTCTTTCCATCTAATTTCTCAATCACAAAAAGAAATGCCCAGTTGTTTTTGAGCCAAATTCTTTAGACCTTTCCCCCATAGTTAATGTATTAACTACTTGATAATAGATATATGTTTCTATGCAATGCCTTTGGCTATTCAAATATATACTGTTTCTCTATACAAATATCCCAAATTTTCACTGTCTTCTACACAACTTTCCCTAATATATACTTGTTTTCTTTATGCCACTTCCATTATATAAACTAGGTATTTGTTTGCATTTTTAAGGGTGGTTTAGTTCTCATGTATTTTTAATTCAAGATTCCGTAATATGTGCTGCAGTTTCTCAAGCATTTGCTGATTTTTGCAAACTTTTCTAAGATTGGCAAATGGCCAAATTTCTCATACTTCCCATGAATACCCAAATTAAAATAATTCATAGATGTTATGAGAAATTAAAATTGGAGGCTCACAACTACAGTAACTGGCATGTAAACATGCCGTTTTTCTCCCTTATAAATGTATTTTTGTAAGTCTTAAATAGACAAATCTATGCCATTTGAATTGGAATGATTGTTTGAGGTATTACTCCCTGTTTTAGATATGACCTTTCCATCACTTGCTGATACACAGTATATAAATCTTTTGTGTGGCTACCACACCTCTGGATAGAAGCCCTTTAATTCCTACACAATTGGAGAACTATGCACGTATTGATTTGCAAATATGTATGAAGGGAGACCATGCAATCATATCCTCTTCATCCAAAGTGAAGTTAATAAAGTTCAGGAAATTTTGCCATCAGTCCTGGCTACCTTTGCCTTCTGTAATGCCACAGTGCCAACTTTGGTTGGCAATTTAGTATCATTGCATTATCTCATTTAAGACATTATAGGACCCCCCATGGGGAAAAAAAAGTGATGTTGAAAAGGTGCACAGAAGGACAGTAAACAGTGGATAAATAGGCCCTTGTGGGGGAGGAATTGTACAAGCTTTGGGGGCCTTCAGAAGCCCCTTTTCATGTCAAAAGTTTGTATCTTCTGAATACTTGGTACACATATTTAATACATTACAAGTGCACAACCTTTGAATGAAATTACATTCTATTATACAATGATATATTGAATATTATATTCTGTCCAGCAGTTTTAGCTGTACACAACCAGAAAATGTAAAACCAAGTCAAAACAAAAACATAAGTTTTATGGATAATGACTTGATGGTATGTAATCAATCAATCAATCACAAAGAAAAGAAAACCTCAGATTATCTAATACAGCTGTACTTCTCTACTTGGGTTACCCCAAAGAGCTGTTATTGTTACACTTAACATTTTATAATATCACCAATTTGCTAACGATTAGCAATTTGCTGATTCTCTTTGTGATCCCTTCCAACTTCCTAGTTCTATGATGCTTATGATAACCAATTTATCCCTTA
Organism: Python bivittatus; assembly: GCF_059951505.1. Lineage (NCBI taxonomy): Eukaryota > Metazoa > Chordata > Lepidosauria > Squamata > Pythonidae > Python > Python bivittatus. Next base: position 52,916,592 of record NW_028277058.1, read on the forward strand.
ATAACCTATAGTATTAAACTGAGTTGCGCAAAGCACAGCTGAAAGGTCTCACACTACCACAAACAGGCTAAGAATAAAACATTCTAATCTTTCAGAAAAAAAATGCTAAGATTATGAATATTTGGGATGGTCGTACAGAACACTAAAACCAGCTTTGGAAAAGTGATTTTAAATAATCATCATATAATACCTCTACTAAGCAACAGAACATTTATTTTCCTTTTCAAAGTACTTTACCAAAAATGAAAAAAAAAAAAGGCTCTAATTATTTTTTTCAGTGAGGAAGGTAGCAAGCTGCATATTGAAACATTTTTTTTCCTGTTTTCACCAAAGGGGATGATAACTGTATCAAAGATTTTAAATTGATAGAAGAACAGAAGATGACAGGATGCAACTCAGAACTGCTGTCTTCTTTTCCAGAGATTGATTTCACTGAGCAGCAGCATCTGACTGTTATCTGGACTTGGAAAAAGCAATTTTTTTGTATCAGTGCTTTGCCCTATTTCCCAACAAATCATACTGATACAAACAGAAAACCCTTTTCTATTATATTTTTCTCTTGAATTACAGTTAATCTGCCATAACCTGAAAGCTGGTGTTATGCTAGGCCTGCGTATTTCAAGTTCACATGCTTACAAATTACTCCCTTTTGGAGTATATTTTTAAGATGAAATTTAGATTACAAAATCCAGTGAAATGAGAAAACAGAAGGATGAAGGTGCCTTGTTCTAAATAGTCATACGGAAAGTGTGAATCAGATCGGTTTGTTTAAAAATGCAAGACCAAACGAAATTCAGACACAACGTTAATACTGATGACTGCCCGGACGAGGGAGGAAGATGCAGAACTAGGACTCGCAATATGTTGCAAACCACCACCCTCCTTCCCAGAGTTGTAAAGGTCTACTACACATATCAATATATAATAGAAAAATGAGGTTCAGAGAAAACCATCAGGAAGAAAGTTCCAGTGATATCTTATCCCCAACAAACTAGGCCCTTTGTAGGAACAAGGTACCGTTGGTGGATGTGATGGAATGGACTTATGAAGGCCATGCTCAGGGAGATAAGCGTGTTCTTAGCCCCCAACAGGAGCATGGGAAGTTCAAGAAGATGAGGCTGGCACCTCCCTGAGGAATTCACGGTGTTGTGGCTGGCTGGCTTGGGAACTTGGGTTCAGTCTGGTGAGATTTCGGTCTTGAGGTTGAAGCTAATAAACACAACAAAACTGTATTTGCACTGTCTCTTGGAGTTCTTTGGGAGGTGCCAGCCTCATCCTCTTGAACTTCCCACACTCCTGTTGGGGGCTAAAAACACACTTATCTCCCTGAGCATGGCCTTCATAAGTCCATTCCATCACAGTGGAATCCACAACAGTACACACTCTTGCCTTCAGTGGGAACTGACTTTAGCTTTGTCTTGAAGTTCTCCTAGGAAAGTTCGTATTATGTCAGTGGTATCTTTGGTCAGGAAAACAGCGCAATCCCATTTCCTTACAGAGCCTCAAAACTTTATAATTATGCCCAACCCCCTGCCTGCCTCTCTATGGAAATAACCCGCATCGCAGCAATTTTGTCCTTGGAAATGTGACTGATGAAACCTTTTATGTTAATTTTGTCATTTAGCTAATTTCTAGCATTACAATTTACAGGCAATACTTTAATCCCTTCTTCTTGAGTGATGCATTATTGAATTGCCACTTACCCAGGACCTTGGCTGCTGAAAGATGAAAACTAATGATGAGGGAGGGGGAAGGGGGGAAGATGAGAGAGAGTATGAGATTCAAGAGAGTTTGCACGGACTGTATTTGTACAGGATTTCATATCCAAGTTGTCAGGAAACTGTCCTATGTAATGAAAAAATGGAAAGAGTTTATCAGAAGGAGAGTCTTCAAAATTCAGTTGAACAGGAGGAGGGGGAAGGGCTGGAATTTAATTTTTATTTTGATGGGAAATAATTATAATCTTAGAAAGTTGGGAACATGGTACAAAAGAGCATTATTAAGTATCTGGTGCAAGTCAGGGAAAAAGAGCAGGTTTGGTGTAGTGGTTAAGGCTTTAGGCTAGAAACTGGGAGACTGTGAGTTCCAGTCCCACCTTAAGCATGAAGCCAGCCGGGTGACCTTGGGCCAGTCACCCTCTCTCAGCCCTAGGAAGAAGGCAATGGCCAACTACTTCCAAAATCTTGCCAAGAAAACTTCAGGGACTTGTCCAGGCAGTCACCAAGAGTCAACACTGACTTGAAGACACCAAAAAAACAAACAAACAAACCAAAAAAAACAAACAAACCATGGAAAGCTAACCCTTTAAACAACCTAGCATTCAATGGGCAGAAGTCATTAATTGAATGGAATATGTCCTAAATGGTTCTCTCACTTCCTGCAGCCCCTTGAGCTACAGAGTAGAATGAATGACAGCTGTAACAACCTGATAAACAGAAAGAAGCAAACGTTTCTACAAACCAATTGGGATCAACTTTTCCAAGCTATAAGAAATAGAAATGCTGTTCATTTTTGGATGAAATTTTGGAGAATCTCAAACTCAGTCAAAAGGACAGTCTGGTCAGAAGTTAAGATTCCATCTGAGAAGTGGGAAGAGTTTTACAGCAGGCTTTACAGGTCCTCCTCCATCAGCTCTTTGGCTCAATTCATGCCTCTAAACAGCATTTCCTGCACCCACTGGTCTGTTAAATTAGTCAGTCAGCTAAACAATGGGAAGGCCCCTGGTAGTGATCTGCTACCTGCTGACCTGCTGGCAAATAAGATTGATGGGAGGGCTCTCCCTCTTCACACATATTAATAAAACATTCCACCTGTCTAAAGACTGGAATTATTCTATCACTGTTCTGCTTTCTAAAAAAGAAAGCCAACCACATGGATCCTTCCAATGATCATCTGATCAGTCTCCTAAACATTCCCAGTAAATTACATGGATGTTTTGTTGTTGTTGTTCTATAAGCTTCTGGACTGTCCAGAACAGGAGAAATTTCAGGCCAACAAACAAGTGGGCTTCGAGAAAGCCTTCGACAATACATTGAATGCCTCTACGGGGAGGAAACGTTCCAACAGACACGGAGACTAGGAACACTCCGGAACAAAAAAGCACACCTACTGTGCTCCTTAACCTTCCTACTACGATGCAGAGACACTGGGACCATTCCAGCTTTTCTCAGAACGAAAAGGACTCTCAAATCTCCACAAGCTAACCGCATTTACAACCGACTTGAACAAGCCCTCCTACGTGAGAGAATACACACAACCCGCAGAAAACTTGCCATCACAGACAAAGAACTATTTGACACACACATCAGCATCAGTCAGAAAATGAGAAGCCAGGACTGGGACAAGATTGACACCCTAACCTACAGGAAAATGGAAAAGGATATCATTGACCCCACAACCAGGCAAAAGCAAAAGTTTAACAAATGCCAAAACAATCAACCAAAACCGGTGCTGGATCCCGCCCGCATTGTCATCAATTTGACAGAACGCCAACTCGCGCCAGAAGAAACCGCCATCCTAGCCAAGGGAGGAAACTTCGCAATCACACCCCCCAGAATTCCTGTGGAAGATATCATCGCCAATGTGGAATCAGCCATCCGCCACCATCCTGAAGAGGAAGCAGAGGAAATAAGGGGTGAGATAGCAAGGATCCTACGGAGAGCAAAGCCTCCCACCAGCAACATAATGAGGAAAGAGAGAAATGCCCTAGAAACCCTCAATTCAGACCCCGACATTATCATCCTGCAGGCTGACAAGGGCAACGCCACGGTAATTATGAAAACAGATGAATACAAAGACAGAGTTAGAGAACTACTAGACCCCACCACATACAGAAAACTAAAACGGGATCCGAGCAGCAAAATCATGAAACAAACCAACACTCTGACAAGGAGCTCCTCCCTTCACCCCAATGTACTTCAACGCATATGCAAGACAGAAGCCCTTACACCCAGACTATACGGACTCCCCAAAATCCACAAAGACTCGATCCCACTCAGACCCATCGTAAGCGCCATTGGCTCCCCGACATATGAATTATCCAAACATCTGGCCACCCTTCTACAGACCCACGTTGGACAGACTCCAGCCCACATCAGAGGACATTTCATCGACAAAATCAGCACCCTGAAACTCAACCCCACGGACAAACTGGTCAGCTTTGACGTGGTCTCCCTGTTCACCAAGGTACCAGTGAGGGACACCCTGGCACTCATCAAATAGATCTTCCCAGAAGACATAACAGCCTTATTTCAGCACTGCCTAACAACCAGTTACTTCCTATGGGACAATGAGTACTATGAACAGATGGACGGCGTCGCCATGGGAAGCCCCCTGAGCCCAGTCGTAGCAAATTTCTACATGGAACATTTTGAAAAACGGGCTTTAGAAACCGCACCCGTTACCCCAACAGTCTGGTTCCGATTTGTGGATGACACCTTTGCAATTTGGAGTCAGGATGAAGAAGACCTAGAGAAGTTCCTGAACCACCTAAACAGCGTCCACCCCAATATACAATTCACCATGGAAAAAGAAGTGGACGGCCAACTTCCATTTCTAGACACGTTGGTCATACCCAAACCAGACCTCAAATTAGGACACAAAGTCTACAGAAAACCCACCCACACAGACCGGTACCTACACAAAAACTCCAACCACCATCCACGTCAGAAAAGAGGCATTATCAAAACCCTCATGGATCGTGCCAATCGGATCTGCGAAACCCAATTCCTAAACTCTGAACTTAACCACCTTAATTGGGTCCTACAAGCAAATGGCTACTCCAAAAATGAAATAAAAAGAGCCATCAAACCAAGAAAGCAACATGCGACTGAAGAAGAAAAACAGCCACCCACCAACAAAGTATTTCTGCCCTATATCAAGGGGGTCACAGACCGCATGGGAAAACTGATGGAAAAACACAATTTCCAAACAATCTTCAGACCCACCAGAAAAGTACAAGAAGTGCTAAAATCAGCAAAAGACAAAAGGGATCCCCTCACCACCGCAGGAGTATACCACATACCATGCAGTTGCAGGCAAGTATACATCGGGACCACAAAACGCAGCATCCATACCAGGATAAAAGAACACGAAAGGCACTGCAGACTACAGCAACCAGAAAAATCTGCAGTAGCTGAACATGCTCTCAAGCACACTGGACACAAAATCCTATTTGAAAACACAGAGATACTGGACAACACCAACAGCCACTATACCAGGCTATACCGGGAAGCTATTGAGATTCACAAACACCAGCACAGTTTCAATAAAAAAGAGGAGAGTCTAAAAATCAACAAAACCTGGCTACCAATCCTGAAAAATACAGCCTGCAAAAGGTCAATGAACTCAGCTCAACCACCAGGACATGTGAACAGTTCACACAATGAACTTGCTAATCACCCCCAGCAGCCCCTCGTTAACAATTCAAGAGAAGAAAAAACCCTGCCTAATCCCCAGGAAGATACACACAGATTGTGACACCAAAACAAGCAGCCACTCAGTAACTCAACCCCCCCCCACACACACACACCCAATCCCCCCCTTCCCCCCCCCCAGATCTCTATAAATACCCACAAAAAGGGTCACATCACCCTAGGTACAGAGAGAACTGGTCCTGTCTGTGCTCCTGCACTCTGAAAATGCCGGTCACAGGTGCTGGCGAAACGTTAGGAAACAAAACTTCAAGAACACGGCCACACAGCCCGGAAGACCCACACCAGCCAAACAAGTGGGCTTTTGGGAGGGCAGATCTACTATGGATCAACAGTTTTTAGCAGAGAAATACAAGCCCAAATACTCCTGCTCCTTATATCTTACCTTTATTGATTTAAAATCACCTTCTGATACCATCCCTAGAGAAAGCCTCTGGTAAAAGCTGTTTCATTCATCCATAGATGGAAGGCTGCTTTGCTTAATGAGGATGTTTATTGCATTCTTACACATGTGAGAAGTGGTCCCAGCAGCCACTTCCCTGAAGATATCTCTGGAGCTCCTTGTGAGATGGGTTTGTATATGTTTTCTGGGTTGCTGGTCAGATTTGCCATCTTTGTTTTTTTTATTATTAGTAGTAGTAGTAGTAGTAGTAATAGTAACTTTTACCTGTTCTTACTTACTTTGTCTCTTCTGTGATTAATATTGTACTCTATTTTCTCTTTTTTATTCTCAACCACCCAGAGTCACTCTGGAGTTGGGCTGTGCCTAAATCAAACACATTATTATTATTAGTAGTAGTAGTAGTATTTGGGTAATCTACAATTAGATTCACAGTCAAAGCCTGGTGAAAACTTAATAATTCAAGTCCTAACTAAGGACCTAGGAATTATTATTATTAATTCAGAAAGGAGTGAAAGAGGGCTATTTTTCTTTTCAGTATCCATGTCAGCTTAGCAGTCACCATCTTAACCAAAGCAGAATTCTTGCCCTCTAAACTTAAGAATAGGCACTGGCTGTGCTTCTCTTTGCTGATGATTCTCCCTTAACTTAGAAGCTGTCGATGGATGCCAGCAGATTGTTATAGGGAAGAAAGACTCACAATATACTAATCTGAAACCAAAATCATGGTTTTCTCAAAGGGACTTAGACACCACAACGTAACGGAATTAATACTAAAGTAGACCAGGTTTCATCCCTTAAATCTCTTGGCACAGTATTCCAACCTTTGGAATCTGGAACGAACACATTAAATCTGTTTCTGAGGCCAACAATAACTTGAAGGCCATACTGGGCTTATTTCATAGTAAAGGAGGCAAAAACATACCTGTTACCATAAAACTCTTTAAAGTCAGATGTTCTCTTCCCCCCAGATTAGTGGGTATAATAACTTAAAGCCCTTAGATCGTATCCACTCCAGATTCCTTAGAGCACTGTTCTGAATACCTTCTTGAATTTCAAATGCAGTACTTCATTTAGAAAGTGGGATGATCCCTCTGGAATCTAGGGTCTGCATATTCTGGCTCTATTTCTAACTCAAACGTCACTCTTCCTGAGACTTCTGGGCTGTCATAGTCCTTTTTGATATCTTTTCTTTTTTATTGGAAAGCCAGAATTCAGAATGATCTGCACCAATGCAACTTCTATACAAAGCCTTCCCAGCCATGGGGCTATCAAGACCCAAAGGCATAATCCTGGATTAGCAGTGGGTGTTAGACATACAGTAACTCTCCAGGTGGAGCAAGGTGAATTAGGGATTTGGTACTGGCAGGATTTAAACCAGAAAACCTTCACTCCAACAAATTACCTATTCAGTATTACCTGCCAATATTCTCTAGAGCTATTTCCTTAGCCTGCTTTAATGTCTTGACCTCTGCTATATTGAAGGGGAGGTATATAACAATACCCTTTCTGCAGAGTAAACCTGCCCCATGTTCTGGAGGAACCTAAATCTCCAGCCCACGTGTCCCTTCAATGTCCTTTCTACAGCAGCTTGTGCTCTACCCTCACAACTCCCCTTGCTAACAAGAGGTCCACCTGTTCTGAGGAGAATTTAATTTTCTTTATATAAAGAATAAATATATATATTTAAATTTATATATTTTAAATTATATAAAGGGCATGAGACTATGGACAAATCTTAATGCTCCATACATTTGATTAGGTTTTGCAGGTAAATATGCTAAGACTATGACACTCACACCATATTTCATTTACAATCACCATTAACAAGACATAATTACCTGTCTTCCCCCCTCAGATTCTGTGATAACCATTCCTAGTTTGTGCTAGAGATCTGAGTAACCCATTTCTAATCACTCTGAGACTTTTCCCCTTCCCAAGGATAGGGTTTATGTTGGCCATGGATGTGTATGTGTTTGTGTGAACTTTTAACCCTAAGTGATCTGAAATCACAACCTGATTTTTATATGAAACTTCCAAAAAGTTTCTCCACACTATATTATCATTTTTTCCCCCTCATTCCTACAGCCCTGGGTTTTCCTGATGGTCTTTCTTCCACATACCAAAGAGGTCTGACTCTGCTTTGCTCTTTTTGAGATCAGTTTATGTTCAGCTAGTTGCTGCCACTCTTATGGCCAATAGCATGTCTATGAGTCAGTTACCCCTTTGGGATTTCATGGACACATCCGTACTATGCTCTTGCCAACAGTGTGGAAATGATTTTCCATTGCCATATTACTGGATGCCTTTTGACTTCCTAGACTATCCTACCACTCGGGTATTTCTTGATATTGTCCATCCAGATGTGATAACCAAGCCTGACCCTGCTTAGCTTCTGAACCAGTCAAGGTCAGCGAGACATTACTACTTGCTGAGGAAAACTTATGTAAAATTATACAAATTCCTACTATTTAGAATACAGAATATGGATATGAACTCCAGCTTTCCCCTCAGAATCATAGCCTTTTCTTTCTTTTGTGTGGCACTCTTCCAAATATTTATAGGATAGTATGACTTTTATTGTGTTGTTTCTCAGTCCTTCAGCTTAAACATATTCAAGATCTTCCATCTTTCCTCATATGATCTGGTTCTCTCACCCACTGCCATATTTGTTGCCTTCTTCTGAACCTCATTCCAGTTTTGAACTCTCATAGTGTAAAACTCTTCTGCTGCGTTTGGATCCCAGCCTTGTGTTACTTGTTTGAAAGAGCTATCAAGAAAGCCTAGGTCCCTGCACACCTCTGCCAAGGTGAGAAAATGACACAACTTACTTTTCATTTCCATCTCTCAGCAGCAGAAATATCAGATAGTTATATTGAGCATCTGTTTGCCATAAAACGGGGCATACCCTCAAGACACGCTCTTCATAAACATGGAACACCAGAAATACTGTTCATATTAAATTGGACCCCATGAATAATACAGAAGTCATGAATTTAAATTATTACTGGCATTTGGAGAAAATGCTAGTATTTCAGCCATTAAATAACAACTTTGCTTTATTTCTAGAAAGAGAACATTATTAAGTTGTAAATCAGATTGCTGGCTTGTCTCTGGAGATATTCCTGGCTCTTGTAACATTCAGAGGTACCTTTGACACTCTGTTCTAAACAATTTTTCTTACCTTGGGAGACTTTGTTCTTGTTCTCTTTCGCTCTTTCACTCTCTTTGTAGAATACTTGGGGGAAAAAATAAATCCCCACACAGACTTTCCCAGTGCTCATAAAAAATTATGTAGTCTATCTGTGGCTTCCCTAATTGTAAAAAGAAAAACGTATGTCAGATGGTATTCATTATTCACCTAACCTGGATACATAAGTAAAATTCAGCCCAAACTACTTATTTGTGTAGGTACAGAGTGTATGTGTGCGTGTTTGTGTGTGAGCATGTTTTCAAAACTCTGCAAAGATGCTGGAATATCAGCTGGGCTATGTAGTGCCATGATTTCAGTCTTATCACTAATGCAGTCTGTTTGGTCTAGGACTGTATATTTGAATAAATTAAACTAAACTAATGCAGAGCAGAAAAAATTATCCTGCAATTCTTTTCCAGCCACTTTTTATTCAACTTGCTTTTCAAATTTCTTTAAAAGCAGAAGAGAATGTGCATGATGTTTTCATAGGTAGTTTCTGCTGTCCTTGCACTTATTCAATGACCAGATGGCTAAGGGATGTCTCTTGGCTTTCACTGTACAATCATCTCTCCTAACATCTCCAGCCTCCCTGGCTTTAAGATTCTTTTCAATCCCAAGAGAAAAAGTCAAGTCCCATTCCTCCCATTGGGACTTTTCATACTGGGAAAATACTAATACCCAGGGAGGCTTCGGGGTGATAGAAAGATACGTAACAGCAAATAGCAACAGCAGGCGTGTCTTCCATTGCCTCCAACAATGAAAATTCCTATCAAAAGAAATTCTAAAAAATAAAAAAAAGTTTCAGTTACCTTGAGAATGATGTAGAAAAACTGAAGCCTCTTTTGCAAGACAAGAACATTCACCAACTTGCAAGTTGGATGGTAGATGGCACAGACGTATGATAAGCTGTACTAAAAACCAATAGCTTATAAGTTTTAAATAAGGGATGTCCACAAGATATGATAAGAACAAGTCAGGATGGCAGCAAAGATGGTACGACCGAAGCCCCGTATATTTTTATATGTGTATTTTAGAGTTGGGCACCCTTCTAAATCTAATAAAATATTTTTTTTTTTAAAGCAGGCAGAGCTTTGATTGCACCATCATGGCTACCATCTTGACTTTTTTGACCACGACACATGGACATCCCCATTTAAGTATATTCTTTTGTTGATTTGCAGCATTCCGCTTTGTGAATCCCCAAAAGGGTTCTCTGTAGATGGCTTTGCATTTCCAATTTGAGTGAACTTCTGCACATGTTCCTCCTAAATTTTATTATTTTTTTAAAAGCATGAAGTTTTGTGTAAGCGTTTCCCAAATACACATCTTTTTGCACCCTCTTTTATGTCCTATGCACACATTTGCATGCCACATTTTGAGCTGTGAGTTGCATTGCCAGGTTCAGAAAAGCATGGGTTTCTGCTTGTCCTCTCATTCCATTTTCCCTACAAGAGAAGGTATAACAGTACCCATAAATCACTCATGGGAACCAGCTTGTCTGTATTCCACTTACAGGCTTCTGAGATGCAACTACGATAAAACCTTTTAATAATTTGGAAGGCAACACATTTCACATTCTGTCCTGACAAGATCCCTCCATTTCTCCATCTCATCATATGCTTGTGGCCTTGTCAAGGAGAGCAGGCCTATCAAACATTTCTGCTCGACCTGAAGCATTTCCCAGTTGTGTTTCTCAAGTTCTACAGCAACATGGCTTTTGCAAAGCAAAAGTTGTTTACCGGTAGCCTGGCAATGTGAATGATTTTGTTTTCACTACATGATATAAAGGAGAACTAACCCTTTGGGGAACCTGAAATGGCTACTTGTGCACCAAGAAGAAGCAATGTAGTTGGTGCCCTTATAGCAAGTCTTTCAGATAGTCTTGTTTTGAATTGGAGGTCTGCATTCACGAGGAAGCCATTAGAAAGCTCAACAGAAGATGAATAATAACTCAAGTTCTTTTTGATCATTTTAATCATCTTCTCTTGGGCACATCAGTTATATATTCCAAAGCTTCTCTTTCTTTCCCCTCTCAGCTCTTCAAATGTATATATCCCAGGCTGACTGGCACAAGATATGAAGAGTGATACTATGAAGAGACAGCAAAATATATCACAATTCCAGAGCTTTCTCTAAAGAAGTTGAAACAGTAAATAAAAACATGATAATGTTGGCAGTAGATCATTTCATCTAATATTAAATTAGCCTCTCTTGGGACATCTACACTCTATTCCATCAGAACAGATTTGTAAGCTCGTTTGAGGGGGGCGGGGCAAGGCTTAATGAAGAGTCACTTAATTTTCAGAGAAACATTTCAGATAGAAAGTGACAGCGAAGTAAATTTGTTTTCAAAGTGTGCAAAATTCTGATCTTGGGGTGGGTGTAGCGGGTTACCGTTGTATCATTTACAGTGCCAATCGTTCTCCTCTAACTTGAGACTTTATAGAAATTGAACACAAAGACGTTCTTTACGTATGAAGTTGCTACCAGTGGGGTGTAGAGCAGATACAGTGGCAGACGTGGCATTGCGATCCACACCCTGCTCCTTATGTGCATCAGTGGTGTACAGATGTACAAAAAGGGTGGGCTTGGCTTGTGATGCCATTCAGCGTGCCCTGAAAACAGCAAATCAGGAAAAGCTGCCATAGAAACAGGTGGGGGTGGGGGTGGGGATGGGGAGAGAAACACAAAGAATTCCCGAATCTATAAATTCTATAATTTACATAGTAATAAAAATATCCTGCTAGAATCATTAGCAATCAAGGTTCCAAAATAGCTCCATTTTTCCGAAACCAGCCTAGCCAAAATGAAACAAAATTGTCACTAAGTCTTTGCCAAAATCAAATCAAATTGCATTTACAGCAACATGGGGTAACTTTAATTTAATAGAAGAGATTTTTACTCAACTCACTCTAAGTATAACAAAGTAATTTTTTTTCATGAAGACTACTTTAAAAATATGACAGAAGTATCATTTAAACTGAGTGGTTTTGATGATGCACTTGAAAGTGAGGAATTAAACTGAAGTTTCTCCATTTATTAATAATATGACAAGATTCAGATAGCATCAGATTTCCCCCAAAGCTTCTTATTGGTTTATTGATTTGGGCTTTCTTTTTTGGACAACACAATTCCCTTACAAACTAATTAAATTCCTGCAGTGTTCAGCTCAGATTTGATCACTATTTTGTTTTGCCTTAACAATATAATCTCAGTCTTATAACACTGAAGGATGAGGAGATTTCTGTTCCTGCCAAATAATTTAATGTCAGATTCCAACAATCCCTATTCCATGTTGGTTGAACTATACCTAGAACATTCTGTCCAGTCCTAGGCACTACATTTTAGGAAGGACATTGACAAACTGCAGTGTGTCCAGAATAGAGCAATCAAGATGATAAGAGGGCCAGAAATTAAAAATAATGTTTAGCTTGGAGAGCAGAAGACTGCAGGAAACGTGATAGCTGTCATCAAGGACTGTCATGTAACAGATGGGCAGAATTATTCAGAGTTGTTCCAGATGATTGGACAAGAAACAATGAGATTAAATTACAAGGAACTAAGTTTCAGCTGGACATCAGGGGAAAAAAATCCCATTAAGAGCAAGAGGTGTTCAACAATCGATGTGAGAGGACTCTCCTTGGCCAAAGGTGTTTAAACAGAGGATGGATAGTCACCTGTCACTGGGCAGAGGATAGAACTAGATTTATTGATTTAACGATTTCTTGATTTATTTATGTGGCTGCTCACTTGGCCAGACTCTGGATGAAATATAGCAATAATTGTCAGACCCTGGACACCTCACAGTTAGATGATCTTCAACGTCCCTTCCAACCCTGATATTCTATGTTGCCAAATATATTGGAGGAAGACTTTTTCTCATAGTAGGCTTCTGTATCTCCAGATGAGTCCTTTTTATTAACAAGAAATAGAGGTAAAAAGAAAGAGTGAGCAAGCAGACGTATAGCCAATCTATGTCCAAAGTCTGCTTTCTCCAATTTCTGCTTTGGAGATCATACTTCTGAGGGCAGCTATGTACGAGATGAGTCCATTCATCTTCCCTGAGTTTGAGGGAAAATAGCAACTCCCTCTAGTTCTCTCCCTATAGAAAGAAATTACACAACCAAAAAATGATGATAAAAGATTATGTGGATTTTTTTTTAATGCACACATTAGGAAATAGCTATTGATCTTAGGTGGGACCCATCCCTCCCTCCCTCCCTCCCTCCCTCCTTTCTTTCTTTCTTTCTTTCTTTCTTTCTTTCTTTCTTTCTTTCTTTCTTTCTTTCTTTCTTTCTTTCTTTTCAATCAAAATCTCCTATATCCTCAGCCAAACTTTAATCATAGAATCATAGGACTTCTGGTCCAATGTCCTACCCAGAGCTTAAATCCTCTTACTATCCCAGACAAATGACTATCCAATCTTTGACTGAAAATTTTCAATGATGCAGCATCCATGACTCCAGGGGATATTAAATCATGCTTCCCTGCAAAGCAACTTGATTTCCTGCTGATTTTTTCATAAACCAAAACAAGCAAAAAAAAAAATACAAAACAGTCTTGACAACTGTGATCCCACATAATCTGGTAATGCCTCTCCATCATCAACCTCTCCCAAAATTTAAATTTAAAAAGGCTCCAGTGATGAGCTCTTGGAGTGATCTAGCTTTAAACATATGAGAGAGTGATCTGATGATATTTCAGAAAAAGTTGCTGATCTTTTATTTCATTTTGAAAGGGAGCTATAAAATATATTAAATAAATCATTTAAAATTGTGCATGAATAAACAAATCATAACTGAGTTTATCCATGCAAAAAAAAAACCCTGAACCCAAATCCAAAATGGTTTGATCGTACCTTTTGGACTGACCAAAATAGTGCTTTAAAAATGTGTTCAGTCTTTCACTTTCTCCAGAACTGATCCTCAGAAGATGGAGAAGAAGCAAGAAAGCGCAAAAATTAAGCCAGGTTTTTCAGCTATGAAGACTGAAATTTCATGTCAGTCTCAGGGTATAAGTGATACATTATCAAGTTCACATTACATCTATCACTGAAGGACAAAGGAAAAAAAATATTGATTCCAATTTTACTCTCCCGAACTCTAAAAACACAAGCATCAATGGAATTATATTTTATTGTTATCTTAACGAAAAATTCAAACGTCTACAAAATCAAATTATCTTTTGTGGTTATCTCAACCGAAATTGGCTCCTTTCCATTCAACCCAATGCTGGATAGAGACTTTTTGAAAATGTTCCCAGGCTTTTTGGATTTTGTGCTTTTAACATTCTTTGCATTCTTGCTGCTTTTTCTAACCGGATTTTTCTATCCTGGATTTATTCTGAAGCTATTTTTAGTGCTTAAGATTTGGTGTCTGTTTTATTTTTATCCTTCGTGGATTTAACCTTTATGGGTGAACTACCCAGAGAACTCTTTGTTGCTGGATGGAATGAAAATGTGGCAAATAAATGAATAACAAAATAGAAGTAAGCAAAATAAATATAATCCCACCACTAAATCAACAAGATACATATCAGGGCAAGTGAAGGTTCTGAAAAGCCATATTTTAAAAGGGAATCCAGAAAGTCAAATTTAAGATTTCATAAAACCAAGTGGAAAAGGTTTGTTTAAAGTGGCCAGATGCCAAAAGTCCGATTTCTGTCCTATGTATAATCCAATTAAAGCATCCCCAGCAGACATCTCTTCAACATCTGCTTGAAGACATTGAACAAAAAGGGATCCCCACCGCCTCTTTGGCTTCCCTGTTGAAATGTTCCTATTAGGAAGTTTTTCCTAACATCCACTTGGAATCTGCCTTCCCATAATGTTGATTTTCAAGGTGAAACGTATCTGGCTCCCTGAATCTTTCTTCATGGGATTTATTTTCCAGTTCCTGGATCATCTTTGCTGCCCTTCCCTGAACCTCTTCCAGTTTATCTGAATCTTTCTTCAAATGTCATACTCCAAATTGGATGCAGTACTCAAGGAGGGATCTGACCAATGCAGAATTGAGAGAGTTGGGGGGGGGGGGGCAGCATGAAGTGGGATAGGAAATGGATCCAGGGGTATTACACATTGATGTGAAAGAAATAGAGAAGTATTGTTTCAATACTTATTCACAGGATTAGGAATGTTAGAAACTCTCCTGCCTGACTGACCATAACTATTATCAACATTTAGTATTCTCTCTCCTTCTGAACTCACTTTTCCCCAGTTCTCCAGCTCCTGAACCACCTGACGTTTCTGCTTTGCCACTGACTATAGTTGAGGGCCACATTTTCTTTTCTGCTGACTCTGCACATTCCTTCTCTGGCTTCAGCTGCCTGTAGCTCCTTCTTTGTCTCTTCTTCCTACCCCTGGATCATCTGGTTCCTGGTTCTCCCAGCTGTTGCTTCCTCTGCTCCACACCCCCTCTGATCACCTTTCCTTCAACACATAGTTAAATTCTGGGATTTACTGCCACAAAATACTACTGATTTAATAGCTGCCAAGTTGGACAGATGTGAGGGGAGATTTGGATAATTACCAATGTCTGTGCATTACTGTATGAATGATAGTTATATATTACTTTCAGTATTAAAGGCAATAGGCCTCTGAATGCCAGTGTCTGGAGGCATGTGTGAGACTGTGTTCATGCATTTATGGAATTATGTTCTTTTTCTGGGACTGCCAGAGATATCTGTTAGCACCCGTGGGAACAAAATATTGGACTACATAAGACTTGTTTTAGCAACTCTTCTTAAAGTCTGAATTCAAGAACCCTCTTCAGTATGGCCTCCCTGTATAGGTTACAGACTTTCAGGTTATAATTTTCATAACTATAATTGTCCTATTTCAGAACTACACACCAGCTGGATTTGCAAGGAGTTTATTGGCAAGTAGCTAGCAGCCCAATACAAAGGCAGATGGAAAGCCAGTTCTGCAAGCATGTGCATGCCGGAAAAGATACAGAAAAGTGAGGTGTTATCTAATAGCTGGAAAGCTAAAGAGTTCAGAATCATATGGAGCTCAGGGTCAAAGAAGCAAAGGTAGTCCATGACAGTCAAAAAGTCATATGCTAAGGAGGTTAATCAGTTGAAGATCCAAGAGTCAGGACTCAGGACAGGAAGGAAGGTCCCAGGAACCAGATGCAGATGTGGCCCACTTATGGGTGATGGTGCTTTGCTTCTCAAGGAGTTAAGCAGAGCATCTCTCCGTGGCTCTCCAAAGCTGTTGATGTGTCCTGGGACAGGTACTCTTCTTGAATATGAGGTCCCCTCATCACCTGACTCCCCCACACCAGTTCCTCTTGACTTTCTACTGAGTCAGCCCCAGGTGGCTGATCATCTGCCAATTCCTATGGCTAGCAGCTGGATAGATCAGTTCCTAATGTTCAGATTCTGACTCTGTGCATCTGAGTCCAAAGCAGTAATTGGAAAAGTAGACATGATTAGTTTAAGCTCAGTAGTGAAAATACAAAGCTGGAAGTCCTCCTTGGATTTAATCTACACCAGTGCTTGGAGAGGCAGTGGTCATCCTGGTACGGTTCAGCCGCCACAGACGATAGCGAGGGAAGCTGTGAGTCATAGTTCAACACTGCAGGCTCCCCACCTATATATTATTTTGTGACTACATTTTCCACTGTATTTAAAATATTGGTTTGGATCCAGTTTCTGTTTCCGCCAATGCTCAGGATGAACTAGACTCATAAATTCAGGCCCATGCTTCAGGTGACATGGGACACTATCCAAAGAAGTAAATGGAAGAATGCATTTTCATTACAAGAAGCTGAAAGGCTGAATTTTGAATAATATATGTCTAGACTTGGCTTTATTCTGGATTGATTTCCTGAGGGCTCAAATTAATTCTTCCTAGGAATTATTGCTCAGGCTGAACTGAGTTTTTGTCAGTCACTGAAGAAACTGTGGCTGTATTCTTTTATTTCTGTTTAAGGTTCCCTTTCTTCTGAAGTGAGTAAGGAACGCAGTGCTGACTCCTTTATACCTTGACCTATTTAGCTGACAAGTGACTATAATACAAATAAAGGGGGAGGGGGGACTTTTCCTAAGAGTTTTGCTAGTTTGTCAAGACTCTTGTTGCCATTACTTTATTTAGACTTATGCGTTGACTAACAATTTTGCTAACTTTAATATTCAATGCTTCATGTCAACAGTATTTTGTTGTTCAGACCCACTGAGATTTTAAATATTCCTTTCTTCTCTTGGTTTGGCCTTAATACACTAAGAGAAAAAACGTTTCTCTATCCCATAATCCTTCGTGATGAGCACAGATGTAGAAAATGTTATTTGAAATGGTTTCCCCTGGGGAATGTCTGCATGAGAGAATGGTTGAATACTCATGTCAACTTTCCTAAGAATTCTGCCCTGGTGAATCAGAGTTATGAATCTCTCAGCATCTAACCAAGTTAATCTGGAATCTTTGGTGGAGCAGCCATGACTAATACAAGAAGATATATGTTGGTAGGACAGGTAAACATGCCCTCAAGTGCAAATCTGGGCAATCTGCAGAGAAATCTGTTTGATAAGGGCAAAAGACTGTTCATTTTCCTTCAAGAAAATGGGTAATAAAATGTTTCATGAAAAAATAAATTAAAGAGACAAATCAATTCATTTGGTAAAAGGAAGTCTATTATAAAGCACAAATAAATGTGTTAGGGATAACAGCATCTATGGAAGGGTCAAAAAAGTAAAGTTGGTATCCGCACCAACTTTACTTTATTGCCCCTCCTGGTAGCTCTTCATTCTTAGGACAAATGTCCAGAAGTTGTATGTATGACAGGAAGAAGCTCTTTGATCTTTTTGGACAAGATGGAGATTGAACCATTCATAAAAAAAAAAATCAAAATCATAGCACACAGATCCAAGGGCTACACACAAGGAAGAAGAGTTTCAAGAGGTGGGGGGTTTTTTGTTTGTTTTTTTTGTGAAGGGGGGCTAATTTTGCAGAAGTACACATTTTTTCAGGAACAAAATTGAGGAGAGGAATGAAAACAGGATTAAGAAGATTTCATAATGCTAAGTGATGATTGAGGGTTGGCAGAAAACTAGGAGAACATCATAACATCTTAAATATGGCCTTTTCTGTAGTGCAAGACTGCCTTGAAAATCCTGAAACTCTCAGATTTTGCTTGGGGAAACTGGTTGTATATATTGTTTAAGCCCCGCTTAAAATGGTAGAACACTGGGTACGTGTGGACATTTTCTGGTTTTTCTCATTCATTGCCTAAAGCCAGGCTTAGCCTAATGAGATACATTCAACCTTCCTGTAATTGTCTGGTAGCGCCTCCAGGCTTCCCTTTCCAATTGCTACCAAAATAATAATAATAATAATAATAATAATAATAATAATAATAATAATAATAATAATAATACTTAAATGTTTTGGAAGTCTTAACTTTCAGATTTTGTGAGTAGGGATTTTTATGTTTTAGCCATTTTGGGGAGTGTTGCCCATGGAACACCAGACCATTTCTCCACCTAACCAGACCCCAACTATTTTGGCACATCTTTTTTCATCCATGGGTTCATGATATTGTCTTTTTCTCATTTCCAGCCCATGAGTAAGTCAGACATAAATGGTATTTAGGCTTACTGAAGTTACAAGAAAGTCTTCCATTTTATTCCAGCACCACCCTAGGACTACTTTGTCACCATCAGATAGGAAAGATGACTTCAGCAACCACAGTGATTGGTGAGTAGAAGCAATAAAGGCAGAATGGTAACAGCAAAGGGGGAGCAAATGTCATCCCATATAACTTTCTGCTGACTTAAGGATGAGTAGAAAGCTGACAAATGTTGCCCATCTGAGCTTAATGATACTCACTTGATTTAAGCCACTGCTCCAGACTTTAGGAAGTAAGAAGAAATTATTTTAGGAGATATTACAAATGTATTATGTTATATTTTTGTTTCATTTTTCATTTATGACCATCCAATCTACCATTTCTTGAAGACTTTATGCGCAATAGTTATCAGATCAATTGTGCTAAAAGATAGAATTATGCTAAAAGATAAGAGTCCGTTGGAGTTGGATGAATGAATGAATGAATGAATGAATGAATGAATGAATGAATGAATGATTAAAATGTCATTCCTATAGATCAGTGTTTCTCAACCTTGGCAACTTTAAGATGCGTGGACTTCAACTCCCAGAATTCCCCAACCAGCAGCGCTAGCTGGAGAATTCTGGGAGTTGAAGTCCACACATCTTAAAGTTGCCAAGGTTGAGAAACACTGCTATAGATGAATAAAAGAATACATTGCAAACAGTGTTAGCTGGGCAGTAAATTATGCCTTAACCTGCCCCTGAGTTTCTTTAGACTAACTAAAATAAAAGTGCCAAACACATAGACCAAAAAAACCCCCAGTTTTCTACTTTCTCACATAATTGTTTTTGATGGTTGGGGTTTGCTCAACTCAGGCTGCTCCAAAACCAGAAGTGCTTGGATGAATCAGACTGCAGGCAGATATTGATAAGATCACTTTTGAGACAGTTATAAGTAGCTCCCTGACAGCATCCTAACACACAATCCCAAGCAGGCATTTATTAATGCACAGGAAAAAAAAAAAAAAAAAAAAGGTTGACGAACCATCTGGAGCTTCAAGTGTAGAATATACATTTAATCCACTATATCTGAGAAACATCCCCTTTTGGCCCTGTCTTTAATTGTGTTTTTATCCTTTGTGTTTTGCTAGATTTGATCATTATTTTGGACAGATTTATGAATCTTGTAAACATCTTTCTAAAGAGGCCTATTCATTTTTTCCAGTACCCTGACAGCAACTGTCTACAACATCACAGTTCTTTCGGTCCCCAAATTTTCTCTTCTCTCTGTGGATGTTGATTTTTGTAAGGTACCACAAGGTTCATCATGAAACAGGAACCCAAAGCTTGGGAATTTTCAGCCTGTGGGCCTAATTGCTCCTTCTGGACTGTGCTCTCTTAAGCATAGCCCCTCCCCTACAAAATATCACTTCCTCTCTATATGATGTGAACTGTTGTCTGACAGTCCCTTTTTCAGACTACAAATCAGGAGCAAAAGTCTGACGGCATCTTGATACAAAGTACTTTATAAGCATATAAACTAGATGCCCAGCAGAAAGCTCTAGGCTAGCATTTTCTCTGTGAGTAAAGAGCATTTGATATGAGCCACGGTTCAATCATCAGTTCTGCATTGGCAGTCTGAAATGATACTGCTCAGCAACTGTTCTACTTGTTTGTTTTAGCTCTGAGAAATGAAACATGGGAAGCACCCTTATACCAGGGTCGAGCTAGCCATCTGTCTATAGTAAGTCACTCATGTCTACGTGGAGTAGATGGTGGCTACTGGATTCATCACCCAGAATTCTCAGCCATTCTAAAATTCAAGGAATTGAAGTTTACCCATCTGATGGGCACCCACGTTAGGAAAGGCTGCTGTAGAGTTCCAGGAAGACATCGTTTGCTATCTCATTATTACAATTAAAAATGCCAGGAATTGAACATGGAAACTTCTTAGATGCAAAACAGATGTTCTACCACTTTAAAAAGGGGTGGGGGACTACACAATTGATGTCTCAATTTGCATGTCATTATGGTGTTGGATTGAAGGGATATCAATAAGCCTGGCCCTGTAATGAAGATACCATGGAAGACCAACTCTACTATTAGTTAAAATGAGGCAGACACTTTACACAGCGGATGTTTGGAAGTGGCAAGAGAAGCTTATATACGATGTTGTCTACTTTCTGCTCCCTAAGCGGTCCTAATGTTAGTACAGTGGAATCTGCAGCCCCATTGTCAATTATAAAGAAAGACTGAACTGCCCTTTCAGTTAGCACTGGTTCACGGGGTGAGGCACTGTTTTGTTCCCCATCTCAGGGGCTGGTCCTGACTTCTTATTCTAAATTGTAAGGTTAAAAGAGTGATTAGCAGGGACTTCTATTGCCCTGAATCTACAGCTTGTTGACAGCAGCTACTTCTTTATGTGAACTGACCTGACATGTTTTTAAGGAGTCTGACTACTTCCTGGGCATTTAACCTAGTGAAATGCTCCATGAGATGTGTTCGGCAGGTGCATTACTGTAGGTCTGGAAAACTGTCCTCTTTCATAAAGCTGGAGCTGAGAATCCACCAATCCTTCCATTTAATTCACTCTTTCTGCCAAAGTTAAGCAAGATAAATGGCCTGCTCAGCATGCAGTTTATTAGCTTCGTTGCTGACAAGACTCTTCATCAAATGGTTGCCCAGTTCCCCCATGCTTTGCAACTTAAACTGAAGTAGGAACTGCTCTTGGAATCCACAAATGAAATCTCAGCCTTCCTTGTCTGGAGATTCAGATACTTTTACAAACTTGCCTGGATTTGGACTAGAACGGAAGCACCAGCTCTGATTTATACTCTTTCACCTGAATTGTGACGCAAGAATCAGCTCCCGACGGCAGAGTTTACAACATTGAAATAGGGGTTTGTTCTAGTTTATATGAGGAAATACAACAAAACATGATGATGTCACTTTAATCCTTGAGATTTTTTGTCACTGTCAGAAGTTGGAAAAGTAGAATTCTAAATCTAACCTTAAATTTAAGCTCAGATTCTGCCATGTATTGTGTAGTGAGTAAAGTGTAATCTCTGATATAATTGTCTATAATGCATCTGCAAGGTGTGGGGTCAATATGCTCTCAAGCTTGGGGATGTCCTTGAAAGACAAGATGAATCATCTATGGCACCAGCTAATGGTACAAGTGGACTTTCCTACGAGAGCGCTTACATCGCTGGAAACTTGCCACAGCCAGAAGAGGTAGCCACAGTGCAGGATATTTGGCATAGATCCGGCCTGACAGATGCCTCTTCTTTTCCTTATGTCCCCAAACTGTTTCACTAACCAATTCAAATTAAACTTTAAAGCCTCTCCTGAAGAGTGGAGTTTCCTCCACACATGATTGGTGTTTCTCCCTGACCCTGAATTCCAGTTCCAGCAGCTTTCAAACTGGCTTCACTGGGGATGCCATGGGAAATATTCACCTCCTAATCTATTCCAATGACTTCACCTCTGCTGGTTTGAACTCCTGACAGATATATCATGACTTGGGACATCCGACTTCTCCTCCCCTCCAAACAGCTCCTAAAGGGCCCCAACTTCATCTCCAATAAGGATCATGTGGGTGGCCCCCAATTTCCAGCTAAAATGGACCATACTGCTCATTTGACTAATTCATCTCTTTCTCCCTCGGCAGATTTTTCCTCAACAGAACTACAGGCCCAATTTTGCAGTCAGCCTTCAGACTGACTAAATAAAGGACAAAGGGGGATTTGTTCCAACACCAAAAATATGATCCCTACTTTAATTCATAAATATGATTTTATTTTGTTAGAGGAGACCTGGTCTCCAGAGCCCCTGATATTATGCTGTCCTTGGTGCCACAAGGGGTCATCTCCAAGGAGGTATTTGCACATTGATATCAAACAACTGGAGTCATGTAAGCATATGGTGTTAGCTTCTTGGGTCACATTTTAATTATAAATGTCTACCTTTCCCTTTGAAGATTACTTTTTTAAGAAATACTGGCTGGGATAAATTGGGGAACTATTGGTTTCCACTCACATGGGAAAATCCAAAGGCTAGTTTTATGCTGGCAATGTTAATGCCAGACTTGGTGCTAATGTTAAGGCTTTCTCTTCTTATTTTAAAAGCCACATTTTCCCCCATGAAGGCTACTCTAGAGGTCAGCTGAGCCACTCCAAGGAGGAGGCTGGCATTTATTATCCAGTGCCTGAAGAGTTAGGCTTTGCGTACTAAGTAGAATAGCAAATAGTGACCTTAATAGTGAGTTCACTTATTGAGGGCCTGTGGATCTAATACAATCAATTATGCCTAACCTTGTATAACCATCTTAACCTTGTAGTCTCATTTAAAGTTAGCTATGGCTGGGTAGTGACCATTCACCACTATTACTTCATCTTGGTCTTATCCTTCACCTGACTTCCTTGGACAGTTCTATCCAGGCTAGGGATAATGATAGAGGTCTAGTCACTGAGGATCATATCATCTGAAAATGTAGAAAGTAAGGAAGTTGAGGGGGATGTGGTGGTGCAGCGGCTTAATGACGCTGGAAGTTGCCAGCCA
Organism: Python bivittatus; assembly: GCF_059951505.1. NCBI lineage: Eukaryota > Metazoa > Chordata > Lepidosauria > Squamata > Pythonidae > Python > Python bivittatus. The sequence continues at coordinate 52,939,721 of NW_028277058.1, forward strand.
GAAATGGTCGACACTTCAGCGGTTTGAGCCCAGCTCCGCGCAGCAGAGCGAGCTCCTGCTTCCTCCCCAGCTCCTGTCAACCCCGCAGCTCGAAAACTTATGTGAGTAGATAAATGGGTACTCTCACCCTGGTGGGAGGAAAAATGCTGGCGGCACCTTGCAAAGGAGATGGGACCAGTTGCTGGTAACGCGGAAGTCGCGCATGCCCAAAAAAGGTGCGAAGCAACGGAAACCTGCCTCCTGCGCTCGCCAGCTGGGCTCCGCTCCAGGAAGGAGGCCATGGCAAACCACTTCTGAAACACCTTGCCTTGAAAACTGCAGGGACGCGTCCAGGGTGTCGCCACAGAATCGGTAACGATTGAGTGTGGATTAAAAAAAAAAGGAAGTTGAGTAAGGGGCAAAAGCATTTTTAAGTCCAGAACAGTGAGATAACATTCAGAAGCAGCTCAGGCAGACCCCTCCCTAATTCACTGGACTGTAAGGAGGAGGAAGAGGCACAGCAGAATCAAAGTTTCAAGATTCCATTATTATAGCCAATCTCAAACACACACACACACACACACACACACTGTCTGTCTGTCTGTCTGTCTGTCTGTCTGTCTGTCTATCTATCTATCTATCTATCTATCTATCTATCTATCTATCTATCTATCTATCTATCTATCTAGTTTTAGCCTATCTGTGGAGTTGATTCCCTGGTCTAGTCTACTTAGTGGGGCTGATAGAAAAGGCTATATAAGACTGATGCAGACATTTCTTGCTTCAGACTGGTCTCTTGAGTTGCATGAGCTCCTGATTGAGAGCTCAAATTTTATAGAGCTTTAGCTACATATAATGCACTGATACAGCCTTCAAAGAGCACAGTCAACTTACCGACATCCATGAGCAAACACTCCCATTTCAAGCAGAAACCCTTGTTGACCAGGACTGTATGCAAGGCAGGGTAGATTAAGTGACAGTCTTCAAATGCTACTGACCATTGCTGCTATTAGCTTATACTGTGCTACTGAATCTAAAATATTTTATACTTCATTATCTATAGGGTTTTTTTTTATTATTACAGTATTTGATGAAGGAAGGAAGGAAGGAAGGAAGGAAGGAAGGAAGGAAGGAAGGAAGGAAGGAAGGAAGGAAGGAAGGAAGGAAGGAAGGAAGGAAGGAAGGAAGGAAGGAAGGCAACAAATATATCAAACTGAAATGTACCTTTTCTTTTAGTAAGTTCAGTAGCATTCCAATGATAATTAACTTGGCCTGGGGGAAGTATGTCTCAGTTCCCTACCAAATAGGGAGCCAAGATAATACTTCCCATTTAATATGGCATGCTTTGTCTCCCTCTTATCATGGGGTTTTCTGTGTGTCAGGCATAAGTGATGAGGTTCCCCTCATATCTGGCCAGATTCAAAGTGCTGAGAGCTAAGTTGAATGTCCAGTTGTGTTGGCAGGACAGCCTAGTAGTGTAACGTCATATCTGCATAATGAAATGTGAGCAAAATAAAAGTTTGTGGCCACACTAAAGAAGTTGAGAGCTAACAAAATGGCCAGATTACCCCAAAAGAACTCTGATAGGCAGAGAATTTAATGGTGATTAATCTTCTAATAATACTCATTTCCAATATCAGAGAACCCATCCCATCACTTAACTTCCTTCTTCATTTCCTAGATCCAGAAATGAATGTAGAACATTGTATATTATCTGTGACAATCTTAGAAGCATCTAAAATACCATCTTATCTACAAACCACTAGGATGAAAACTACGAACTGTTTTGAAGCTTCCTGTTCTCAATTTAATGCTTCAAGGCATCTCTAGCTGGCTCTGGTGAGAGAAAAATTATGATGTCCACATTGTGACGTCATGATGCAAACCCCCATCATTAGTCAGCCTCCTGCATCTACACCTCCTCCATCTCCCCACAGGATGCTACTGTGTGCAAACTGGAATAAACATGGCTAATGAGAATGGGTCCTATTAAGGGTATTTAGTAGTCTCCTTTCTTCCAACATCACTAGCAGCTATCAGGCAGAGTTATTACATTCATAATGATGCCTACAGACCAATCCTGGAAATGTAGACTTAGGGTGGGAGGTGAGCTCCAGAAAGCCCTGGAACAATTCTGGATGCTATCCAGGAGGTAGCTTCAGGTGGAGAACATGAGCCTTCAGGAAGTTTTGAAGCTCACTGTACTGGAGCAATTTATCACCATTCTACCTATGAATACCAATCATAGAATATTGTTCTGACTCCTCCCATTGAGCATTAGAGCTGAGAAAACACTTTATGGCAGAGCACTCCACAAAGATCACTATAGCAACAGTAGGGGGCAAAGAATTCTCATAGGAGCAGAACTAAGGTGACTAAAGTCTACCACACTTGTGAAAAGGAAGGGCACTGAGTCCAAAATTGTAGAACCTAAGTGTCTAAGACTCCCTCCAAAGACTCCATACAAGTGATTGATTGAAAAGAGCTGTTTAGTAAAACTAATATTGACACCAGAAAGAGAAAACACTGATGGTGTGAAGGAATCAGTCACACCTTCCAGCACATGTTAAATATGTTTCTGGAACAGTAACTGGTTGGGATACAAGTGGTTACCTTTCCTGTTATTTGTTTTCAGGGAGGTAACACAAGCCTCTATAGGGCTCTTCCTTTATGATCAGAAGGCCCTTACGGTTGATAAGAAAAACCTGGACGGAAGAGGCTAAGCCCCTTCTATCATAGCCAGATACTTTCTGAAGATGACAGAAAATTTTGATAACATGAGAATGCTGTCTGAAGACATAGGAAGCTCTATATGAAATACACATATATATAGACACATACACAAGCTACAGGACCTTGAACCTGGGGGGAGGGGGGAACATTGCGACTATTTTATTTATCCACAAATTAGTCATTAGCTCAATGGGAAGGACCATTTATAGTCTTAGTATGCATTGGGCCAGAAGACAGTGGAAGAAGAGATCCATCGAGTAACAAATGAGCCATCTCATTCCTACTAGTGGGTAAGAAGGATAGTACAGTAAGATTTTGTACAACCTACAATTGCCTCAATGCCATTTTGATTTTGATGCCTATGCTACCCTACCCATGAGTAGATGATTGCATTAAGAAGCTTAAGAAAATATATCGCAGTCCTAAATCAGAATAAGCCACTGCAGCTACCTTTAGAGGAATAAAATAAAATAAATGGCCTTCTGCAATCCTCAAGATTCTTACCAGTTCATTGTCATGCTACTTGGTCTATGTAGTGCATCAGATACATTCCATAGACTGATGGAGCTGGGGCTTCAGAAGTATGACAAGCATACCACAGCTTACTTGGACAACATAGCCATATTCAGCAATACCTGGGAAGATCACCTAGATAATCTGAAGCAGAAGTTTACAATGTTTGTAAATGTTAACATTTACAAGATGTTGGTTTAACTATCAAGCTATGCAACTCCTCATGGACACAATCAGAGGTGAGATATTAAAAGCATATTTTGGGCAGTAGAGCAATCAATTCCAAAATCAGTAAAATAAAACTATATTGCAGCTGAACCAGCTGAAGACCTAGAAGGGGATCCAGAAGTTTCTTCAGATTATAGGCTGGTGCTGGCTCTTCAGATAACAAGATGGCATTTATCAATCTCATTCTGAAGGTCTGGAAAACTTTGAAACAAACCCTGTGCCATGCTCCTGTCCAGATTTCTTACAAGAGTTCAGTGTGCCTCAGAGATGGGAATCAGGGCAGTTATGAAATAAAGTAATCCAGGAGAGGGGTCTGTTGTTTATATTATCCGAAAAAAAGATTTATTTAATTTAGAGGCTGCCTGAACTCTGGGCAGCTTACACTTTAAAAGCAAGAACAACAAAACATTAAGAAACAGATAGTAAACATCCATGAAGATAAAATTCTACTCAGAAAATTCAGGTATTTAACCTGTGAGTAGAAATGTCTAGCTATAAATGGATATGAGAAACCTTACACTGCTCTCTTGGGGAAGGAACTGTTCAGTAATTCACAGACTATAAGGAACTGAAATAGCTATATACCATGCACTAGACAAGTCCTTGATGGATACATTGGTCCCTAGAGTTACAGCCCTATTGATTTACCATAAATCATATATCTGATAAGGAGAACCTTGTGGCCAACTCTCTTTCCAGGACCTGAAGAAGAAAGAACTGCCAACCAAAGGGGTTTTAGAACACCAAGGGAAGGGCAAGCACATTCAAGAGTCCTGAAACCAAAGAAAGTATTGTCCTGCAGCCCCACTGAATTTATCATTAGCTGTTTAAGCATGGAATGTATACCTCCATATGCCCGTATGTCACAGCTGAACTTCAAAAGTTCCCTGTAGTTGATTGCTGACACAACACTAAAATGAGGCAAGACAAGGTTTAAACCCAGCTTTCTCAACTTGATTGGTTACTTCTAACTTCTGTTGGACATAGTAATTTAAACCTTGTATGCCAAGGGAAACTCAGACGAAGCTGGGTTATTAGCTGACTGCAGTAGCCACAGCTGGAGATGCTGACCATTTAAACTTGATTAAGCTGGAGGCACAGCCAGTCCTATAAAGGGGCTATAAACACAGATTTGGTAGGGGTGCCCTGCCTGAAGTTCCTAACCAAATTCCTGACTGGGGTAATCTGTCTGCCTTATGCTTATTTTTTTTTTTTTTTTTGCTTTCCTCATTTTTTTCTCATCTGTCTGGTCTCCAACCCTTGCTTCCTTCTCCCTTGTTTCTGTATCAGAAATTGGCTTGGGAATAGTATTTGTTTTGACATGAGTGTGCCTGCTGTATATCTTTTTGTCCAGTGTCCTATAGTCTCCAACAACAACAACAAAAATCTAGCAAATCATCCACAATTTGTTCCTGTCACAAGGCAGAGGGTGATATAACACTTTTCTCTGAAGATTTGTCTTACTAAAAATATCTTCTTAAATGGAAGGAGGTGGTACTAGAGTGTTTCTGCCTACTCAGGCTGTCCATGAGCTCTTTTCAACAGAATAATCATAAAAGCCTCTAGTTCAATAGAGTGTGTAGTCAGAATAGTCTTTTTTGACTCTTGAGCCCTTTTCAAAACTTCTTCTACATTGCCCTCATACTCATATAGAGGAGTCATGAGAACTTCCACAGGACAACTTTCATCTACTCTCCACTTACTGAAGAAAATATCTATAAAATATCTATAAAAGAAATCCTACTCTATGTGAGCAATCAAATCATGGGGAAACCCTGGCCATACACAGTCTGGCAACACCTGCAAGATTTACCAATTTTATTAAGGTATAAGCTTCAATGAGCAATAGATCACTTCTTTAGAGGCCTCACCTAAACATACATATACCATATTTCCCTTTATATATGTTTCCTCTAATGTGAGGACCGCAGAAGCCAAGTCAGGCAGAGAGTCAACTGTCAGGATTTTCTTTCTCATGGGAAAGGATTCATCCCGTTATCTTTACAACAATAACAAATAATATTTTGGCTATAGAGATCATGTGAGAAACACCTGTTATTGTGTGTTGTGTATTGTGCTATTTACTGCCACCTATTGGCGTGTGTCTGCTAGTTACTCAGTGGAAGTGGCATGGAGCTATAATATAATGAGAGGAAAATGTTCAGCCTCTCAGTGTCTCAGTGTGTGTATGTGTGTATAGCTTTAGCTCAGTATAGCACCATGTAATCATTTTTATGGACTATGTAGTTGTAACAAATTACCAAGTAGTGTACCTCTTCTCTGAGAGTTTGTAGCTAGAGATTTTGTTAAGCTTGTGTTGCTAATAAGTCTTGGATGCTACATTACATGAGAAGATGTATTTTTCTTTATATTTTGTATGATATTTGCATTTTACAGAATTTTGCATTTTTATTAATAAACACCAGTTAGTATATGTTTTCTGACTGGATTTCTTTGGAGAACAAGAAATGGACATTGCATTGTGAACAGCTGCAATGCTGATGTGTATCTTTCCTGGGTAATTTTTCCTGGAGTTTTTTGCTGCGCTCTGCACAAACAAGAGTGTTTGTAATTTGCACTCTCCTCGACATCAACAGGATACTTTCAGCTTCCCCTCCCAACTTTCACTTCTAACTTGGCTCCCATTTATTTCAGATCTGAAAAGCTTCAATCCATACCATTTTCAGCAAGGTCACCAAAGGAGCTTCCTTGTTCAATAAGGATTTGACCTTTGGTCTCCTGGTCCCAGTTTTGACACCACATAGACTGCTTAAAATAAAATACCCCACATTCAAAAGATCTACTATACTGCATTGTCCGATGACATTAGCCAAAGTCAACCAGAAGGGGATGTGCTAGAAAGAGCAGCATCAAGAAAACAAGTAGAACAGAGCAGTGAGCAAATTGAGAATTCAGTCTGGTGGCCAGCTGCAAGGGAAACAAAGGGAAAGAAGAAAAGGTTATGGAGTTAGTGAGAAATGAGAGCAAATGGGACAGAAGCCCCCAACTGATCAATTATAGAAGTGGAGTGAAGCAAGCAAAGGCATCAAGTCAATGAAAGAGAATGGGAAAAGAGAGAACTTCACTAGTGGGAATGCTTTTATTTTCAATCAGATGCTGCTGGCAAGAGAAGATACATTCCACCCCTTGAAAAATTCCCTAAAAAGTAGATGCAAAATTGGAAGACTTTGGTATGGGATCTGAATGCATAACCAGCTTTAGGCTATCTCTTGATTAGTAAAACTGCCTTCTAACTCCAAAGTATTTAACATTTATGACCATCAGGGGTAGCTATGTATTTGTACATAAACATTCCTTTCTCTTTTTATTATTTTGCATTTTCAGTATTACTCAGTGCTGCCCTTACTAATCCTGAAACCTGAAGAGATAAGGCATCAAATGAATCACAGAGAAAATAAGAACATTGGAAGTATGGAAGAAGTGACTATACTGGATCGTATCAACTGATGTCCACCTCATGTGAGGTGGGGAGCCTCAGCATTTCCACTTGACCACATTGGATGGATAGAGTCTGGTTGGGAGATATGGTCCTGCTGATATACAGTATGAGAGTGAATCCACACAGGGCTTTATAAATATAATGTCCTTCCTCTTTTTTGGTGGTGAGGTGGCAAAGGATGTGTATATAAGAATCTCCTGCCTTTATTGTACAATACATCTACAGAAGATTGCAACTTCTATGGTTCCCCTTGCTTCCATTAAATTCCAAGGGAAGTTCTATGAGAGAACTCTTCACATGGAGCTTTTTCAATAGGAATGCTATTGTCACCACTAAGGGGGAATCCCACGCTTCAGAAATGGATATAGAGAGAAATCTACTCAATGTCTCTCCCTACACATTTGATGGAGAATTTCAAAGCAACTTTTATACCTGGTTCTAATTTTGTTTCATGATCCTGCTAACCCTAGAAGGTCTGCATAATTGTTGTTGTTGTTGTTGTTGTTTAGTCGTTAAGTCGTGTCCGACTCTTCATGACCCCATGAACCATATCGCGCCAGGCCTTCCTGTCCTTCACTGCCTCCCTGAGTTTGCTCAGTTTCATGCTCATTGCTTCAGTGATGCTATCTAACCATCTCATCCTCTGCCGTCCTCTTCTCCTTTTGCCTTCAATCTTTCCCAGCATCAGGGTCTTCTCCAAAGAGATCTCTCTTCGCATTAGGTGACCAAAGTATCTGAGCTTGAGCTTCATTATCGATCCTTCCAATGAGCAATCAGGGTTGATTTCCTTTAAGATTGACTGGTTTGACCTCCTAGCAGTCCAGGGGACTCTCAAGAGTCTTCTCCAGCACCACAGTTCAAAGGCGTCAATTCTTCGGCGCTCAGCCTTCTTGATGGTCCAGCTCTCACAGCCATACATTACTACTGGAAAAACCATAGCTTTGACTATGCGGATCTTTGTCAGCAAGGTGACATCTCTGCTTTTTAATATGCTATCTACGCTTGCCATAGCTTTCCTCCAAGGGAGCAAGCGTCTTTTAATTTCATGGCTGCAGTCTCCGTCTGCGGTGATCTTGGAGCCCAAATAAATGAAGTCTGTTACTGCTTCCATTTCTACCCCTTCTATTTGCCAGGATCTGCATAATTATCAAAAATAAATAAATAAATAAATAAATAAATAAATAGATGTTTGTTCCTAGTTTCTAGAGTGGACAGTTGTCAAGAAATGTCCATAAATATTAACTGGAAAAGATGCCAGTAGGTTCTGATTGTTTAAAATTATATTATTAAGGAAAAATCCAGGGGAGAATCATACAGATTGTCCCCCATCACCCTCCTACAAGCACACACAAAAGAAATTCACAAACAACTCAAAAAGAATGGTCTATCTGCCTTTTTCATCTTCAGCAGAACTTTTACATTATTGACTTCAGTTTTGGTTTAGCCCCACTTCCCCATCCACAAGCAAATAATCTGCAGGTTCATATATAGTTCTTTTTATTTATGCAATTTATTTTTCCTATCATTTCTCTTTTTAATTGATCAAATGATTGCAAGCAATTGCTTTTTTTCTTAGCATAAAGTATAGTTCTGGACCTAGGTTTTTTTTTTTCTTTCTGTGTGCATTGAGGTACAAGCCACACCTTAAACTTCTGAAAGGTGACCAGTTTATATGTACATACATTTCAGGTGCGATGATATACTGAGAAAGTCCACAGTTGGGTTTCATGTCATGGCATCACAGCAAATCAACATCAGAATAACAAATCAGGAGCAATGGGGTTGCCCTTATATACTTGCATTTTGATGTCTGATGCAAATGCAAAAGTCACTGCATTTGCATGCAGTGTTTCCTCTGTGGTCCCCCATGCCTGCACATTTATAAGCGTAAAAATCTTGAAGTGACCAATTTCTCGTCCATGCACATCTTTTTATCTATTCCCGGAGATTAAATGGGCTTCTAGAACTGAGAGGTGCTATAACAAATGGACCAAGCCTTCGGGAGTTTCACTTTCCCCCCACTGACAATGCTGGGGCTTGAATTATTTGGGGTAATTTGTATATATTTGCAGAGAACTCTTTTTATTACATCATTTTCCTCATAATCTGGCAAAATGTCTTTGCCTCACTTAGAATATGTTTCCTGACTACATCTGTAGAAAAAGAGAGAGGCATCGTATCAGCTTCAACCTAAGGCTATATTTTTAAATGCTCACAAATACAATTATCTGGATGATCTAAAGAATACACTTTAGAATTTGGATAACTGTGATTTCATTTTCACAATTGTATAGCTTTTTGAAAAACTGGGTGTTGGTTAAACTAAGCACTTCTGTAAATTGAAATCTAAAAATAATTTTTTTAAAAAATGAAACACTCTAATCCAGACGGTATACAGATTTTTTGTTCTCCTTTATTTATTTTATTTATTCATTTATCATATTTATATAGCCGCCCATCTCACACAAGGTGACTCTGAGCAGCGTACAACAATTATATATATTGTTTTCATTAACTGAGTGCAAAAATAAATTGAAAGAAAAAATAAGCAATACAAAAAGATATACAGAAAAGGGTATCACACAGCAAGGCAAACTTAGATATTTGGAACATGATTTCTTGGAAACGAGTTATGAGATCAATCAAAAACAATAGATGGAATGAATTAAGCAGATATTAACAATAACCCTCAATATTTACAGTAAAGTACAAATATTTAGGTTAATGGCTGCGAAACAAAGGGAAGGGAAGAAAACATCACTAAAAATATTTCTTCAATATTGTTTACAGCTATTTTTTCCTTACTTCATGTTTTGTATCTTTTAAAAAAAATCTGTTAAAAGCTGAAATTTAAAATATATATATATATATATATCAGGAAAAAAGAAAAAGAAAAGAAACAAAACTCCTTCTTTGCAGAGAAGAATAATTGAATTACAGAAAAATAGTACCAGAAAGGATTCCCTCCATTTTCTGTGTCAGACTCATGGGTTGCAGTTGATGAATGAATGAATGAATTAATTAATTAATTAATTAATCAATCAATGGGCCGCCTCAATTACTAAAGCAACTTTAGGCAGCAGGCAGCATGAAAACAGAAATAGATTTCAACAAATCCAACAGCAACAGCAACAACAAATAAAAATGAGAATGAAAAATTCACATTGGGGAACCGTCCTCATTTCACAGTATACGAACAAATATCAGAAGTGGGTTGCAGATGTCTTGCTCCAGGCCTGCTGAAAAAGCCAGGGTCTTGTAGTCTGAAACATCCGAGGATACCAGATTGCTAGGCTCTACCTTTGAAAAAAATGGAGTAAATTAAACAATCAGAGACCTAATATCTTCCTGCCTAAAGGTAGAAACGATAAACAGGATTTTCAAAAGCAGCCATCACATATCCAATTCAGAGCCATTGTAATAGAATGGCTCTTCCTAAACTGATGAGGAAGAAACGCTAGAATAGGACAACAACAACAAAAAATGTATTTGTTGATTCATTTATTTAAATTTATAGGTCGCTGAACTCCATGATGACTCCAGGCAGCAGGTAATATACAAAATTTAAAATAAAACAAACCACGCAATTCAAAAAGAAACTCCAAGGAAAAACAACCATCATCTCACAATTCAGACAACCCACAAGGGGTCTGCTGCCCATTTTAGCCCAAGGCCTGGGAAATTTAGTCTTGGAATCTGATGGGAACAAAAATTGACATCAGTGTCCTAGAATTCATGAGTGCTGAACATGATCTTCCTCCCTAAGTTATTCCATTTCTTTTTAACGGGGATATAGTATATCACTCTTCTTGAAAAGAGAGTTTCAGGTGGATAAAATGCACCATTCACACCCAAAAAGGAGATATTCCCCTCTTGTACGTGACGGATGCATTTTATTCATCTGAAAGTCATTTTCAAGAAGAGTGTTGCTGCTTTATCCATGGAATCTAGATGAGATTGAAATTTTCTCCCCATCTTGTTATTAGTAATATAGTTGATGTCTTTTAACTGTCGTTTTTAACATTTAGTTTTTTGTGACGGCTTTTATTGTAAGCTGCCTAGAGTCACTTTTCTGTGAGATGGGCGGCTATATAAATGTGATAAATAAATAAACAAATAAATAAGTATCAGCAGAGGCAGCTTGGTATCCTTTCAGATGATTTGAAGTATAATTCTCATCATCTTTGTCATGGTTTAGGCTGCTTGGAGTCGGTGGAGACTGAAATCTAAAACTTTTGAAGGCATGTAGATATCTATCTCATTTGGAGAACATGTAGGATCGCAACTAAGATTTTGGACTTAGAGAGGGGAGAAACCAGTTAAATTTCTGCTTGGCCAACAGAGCTCATTCTGTGACTTTGGCTAACTCTCAGTTCAACCTACCTACCTCACTGAGCTGTTTTTGTGGGGGGGGAAATAAGACAGACTCCTAACTTTATCAATGGCACCTATTTATTGTGTCTTAAGGATTGACATGAAAGCCAGTCTGCTGTAGTGGTTAAGGCATCAGGCTAGAAACTGAGAGACTGTGAGTTCTAGTCCCACCTTAGGCACAAAGCCGGCTGGGTGACCTCAGGCCAGTCACACCCTCTCAGTCCTAGGAAGCAGGCAAGGGCAAACAAATTCCAAAATCTTGCCAAGAAAACTGCAGGGGCTAGTCCAGGTAGTCACTAGGAGTCAGTGCTGACTTGAAGGCACAAATATATATATAAGGATTGACGTACCTGAATGAGAGAATTCCATTGCACGCTTAGCATTCTGCTTGTCATTCGAACACTGGTTTCAGTACCATTCATGCCTATTTTCAAGGGAAGGGAAGATCCATGAGAGGATGTAATTTCTTTGTTGCACATCGAGAGATCTAAACCAGTGTTTCTCAATCTTGGCAACCTGAAGATGCGTGGGCTTCAATTCCCAGAATTCCCCAGCCAACGATCCCCCTGATATTTCATGCCCAGCTTGCTAAGCATCGTTTTCAGGAATGGGAAGGGGAAAATGATGCCAAGTGTGTTGCACTGCACTGATTGGACCATATGACTTGTATTTCTCTCCATTTTCAAAACATTTAAATATTAAGGGTAAATGGAAGATTGGAGTTTTTCAGGAATCACCCTGAACAAACTCCGTTTAAACTCTCCAGTTAAAGGAGAGGTGAGATCAGGGAGACTCGGATTCCTGCTTCATGCATTACTGAAAGTCTTGTGACATGCTGACCTCTGTCATCCTGCCAAGCTGAGTGGGCCCAAGGGGGAGACTGATCTTCAAGTACAGAGTTGCACAATCAGGAACTGCCTGGAGAATACTTTAAAAGGACACTGTCAAGGTTGATTATAAGGCTGTGACTTATTATGTTTTCCTCTTTCTTTCCTTCCTTGGATCCAGCAAAACAATTCAAGGAATCCCACATCTTCTTCATCATCATCATTTCTATTTCGTTCATTCCAAAGAATATGCCATTAGCTGCAGCTTAGATTTATCATACCCAAACCTTTTCACTTTGCTGCCAAAATTCATCAGCAAGGTGTCATTTTCATAATGGAAACTTCATGGAATATTTGTTTTGTTTAAAGTATAAAACCTTTTTCTTTTTTCTTATAAATATTTTATGGATTTTTAAAAATTGGGTTTCCCCTGCCCATATCCATTTTTTATCTCAGCCGTTCCTATTTTTATTTCTTGACTCCACTTCCATCTTGAGTGTGGTGCTTGATACAAGATTCCTCATCCTTGGTAGAAACCATTGCCAGAAAATGTGGCTTCAGTTAGGCATGATATCATAAGAGCTAAGTTTGATTATTGTAATGAGTGATAAGTAGGGTGGCCTCTGAAGACTGTTTAGACATTTACACCGGGTCAAAATGCAGAGCATAAACTGCTAATATACATCACAGAAACTAACCTTGGCAAGCATCCAGAAGTTGCAATTGGTGCAAATTATAGTAGTGAACCTGCTAATTGTTGCAAGGCATGAGATACATGCCATGCCAACAGGAAAAAACTGCATTAGTTACCAGCTGTTTCTCAGATGCAATGTAAGGTGTTGGTGTCAATCTTTAAAGCCCTAAATGGTTAGTGATTAATTATCCAAGATTTCCTCTCCCATTACAAACAGAACTGCTGTTAACTCTGCTGATAGAAGACACTCTTGTACCAAAATAGAAGAGGCACCTATTTGGTGCAAGGGGGAGAGTTTGCTCCAGTTCCAAGATGTGGAATGTAGAGTCAGGTTCAGCCTCCTCCATTCAGCCAAGTTGCATTTGCTTCTTCAGGGTTTTATTCTGGCTGCATTTATTTCAATTTATGTCTTGGCTATTTGTTGTTGTTGTGCTCTGCATTTTATTAATTGTTAGCAGCCTTGGGTAGTTAAACTGAGTAAGAAAAGGAAGGAAGGAAGGAAGGAAGGAAGGAAGGAAGGAAGGAAGGAGGGTGGGTGGGTGGGTTCAGAGGGCAGAGTTTAATCCTACAAGGTTTGAACCCTTGCTCCATACTGGAATTTGAATGGTGGAAATTGTGGTGTCACTTGTGGGATGGAGCTGTGGAAATTTTTCAAAATAATTCAGAGGCATTTGGTGTGATGCTTGGGCATCTACTGGGGAAATACTGAGTTTTTGTTTCATCTTGTTTTACTGTTTATGTATCTCTTTGAAAAAATGGGTGGAAGACTAAAGGGAAAAAGAGATATTCTTAAACATTTTGGACAGCAAAATTACTCAGCTGAAGCCCTACTTTAGTACCCTACCAATTTATCTCCATGACAAGGCAGTTTTCAACTGATTTATTTCTGCATGGAAAACTGCAGTATCAGGAGTAAAATCAGGGCCAGTTATCAAGGAAGGTGAGCTTTTACCCCCAAATGTTTCAGTCCCCCGAAAATGTCATGGTGCAGAAAAGTTTTAGAAATTTCTTCTCCCTTATTCCCTCCCTCCCTCAGCAAACTTCTTTTCCATTCAGCAAGCAAAAATCCAAATGGACTGCTTACAGAAGAAGCCCAAAGACTGCATAAACTGAGGTTGACCACCCATAATTTCAGGAGTTGTAGATCATAAATGACATGTAGATGAAGATATGGATGCTTGGCTCCATGTGCTTCCATAAAAATATCACATTCAGATTTGAATCCACCATAATGATTTGAACATTTTCAAATGCCCTTGATCCTGACTAAGACCAGTTTCTGTCCTTTAATATCTGTAGTGAAGCAGCCAATTTTTCTTCTATGGGAATACCAGTGGAATGTAAGCCTCTCTACTCAGGTTGGCAAACAACAAGGAAGACCAATGTAAAATTAAAATCTTTTCAAGGAAAAGAAGATCAGAAAAGCAGATATAGATATAGATGGCAGATACAAGAGACAACACAACTTACTTACAGTGTACACTACCCAGGAACAACTGCTTTTCTGGACTTAATCAGGCCAAGAAGAAAACTCAATACCACCAGATTTTAGGCAATGAGCAGCCTGTATGAAACAGATGATTTCTAAAGTATCCTGGACCTTTATTCTTCAGACTTTAAATCTCATCTCCAACCATTTATGTTGTAACCAGAACCAGCTGATAACCAGCTCAGTACTGATGTATATGAACACTCTTACGTCACCTCAAACTGCTTGACTCCAAACTACTTGAATTAACTGAGGTGGAAGCAAAACTCCCATACACCGTGACAGTTTATTTGGATTATGAGATGAAGAAAACCAGGAAAGGGAAAGACACAGCGAGAAAGACACAGCTACACTGACTGGATTCCCACAATGTACTTAACCAGGCTAGGGAAAGGTATAGCACATCTGTGTGCTCAACATACTCAGTTAGATTGGTTAGGTATCTTTTGTGGCCTGGTACGGTGCTCAAACTCAGCTGGTTTGGCTAGTTTATGAGTCAACAATCCAGAAAAATAGGTTAATTTGGGAACCTGCATTGGGGAAATGGAACTGCTGTCTCACTTGTATAGTTCTCAGAGGGTCAGCTAGATCTGATGCTTCTGTCAGAACAAAGAGCGCAGTGTTGTGACTGTGTGTCTCTGCTTTTGCTATTTGCCTTCCTTTGACCTGCCCTGGAGATACCTCTGATTGCTGTTCTATATGTTTGTAAAGCAGTGGGTGAGAATGCTCAGAACGGGAAAGGCGTTTGTTAATCTGTCACATCTAGTTCTAGAAAAGAGGACATGCCAAAAGCTCCAGAATTAAAATGAAAAGAAGTAACAAAAAGACAACAAAAATGTGTATAACAAGTTGTTTTCATTCCATCTCACAGCTCCCACCTGACAATAATCTCTTTTATATCCAGCTAAGAAAGCAGAGAAACTGCATCCTTCCTTACAAAGTTCTGGTGATGAAAACTATTATATCCTCTTCCGGTTAATTGTAAAGTTATGGTAATAGTGCCCTCCAGAGGACTTTTCCAGGAATTAGCACAGAAAACCCCAAAATAGTCTGAATGTTAAGATCTCCATTTCCAAAGCACTAATTATTTTGAAAATGCCAAGAATGTCAAATGTTGATCAGGCTACTCTACATCTTACATTTCGGCTAAATTACTTCATTAAATTACTCCGACTGTTTTTATTCCTGTAGAAATTTAGAGGAATGCAAACAGTCTTTTAACAAAAGATTTCTTAAAAAGACTTGTTAAAAATCCAAAATGCATGTTCTGTTAGATCAACAGAATTCATTTCCAGAGTCAGGACTGACAAATCAGCCAAGAAACCACACTGAGAGTTTAGTTTTCTCACAGCCTCTCATTTTTAAAATCCTAAGTGTAGCTTCTTCTGGGCCTACAAGAGATCTGAAGTTCCTAATAAAGTGAAAGAAAATGAAGCCATGCAGAGATTAGTGCCGGTGGTTTGTCCTTATACATGTATTTTTAAGAGAAATAATCACAGGCAAAGTTAATGTTTCTAACAGGATCGAGCTTACCAAATTTCAGATGAATAGATTCAGGGTACGTCTGTGCATGCAAGAGCAATATTACCTCTTCCTTCCTTTTTAGGGAGAGGAGCAGATTCCTTGTCCCAGCTCTTAAACTGTATCCTACAAGTTGCAACATTTTCTGCTTTGGTTGCTGTTACAATGGACAAGCCACGTTTCCAGTTTGGAAGGTTCCACATAATATACGCTTGTCACCTTACCTTACCTTTTGTCTTGTTTTGTTCTAGGTTAAAATTGTTAAACTGAAAAGCTAAATTGCAAGAGAAAGGCCACTGGATTCTCACAGATGGTAGGTAGTAGAGGTGGAGTTTATGGGGGAAGATAGGAGGCTTCTTGTAGATAGCTTGGAGTAAATACCTTAAGTCTAGGGATACTAGACGTCCAGCAAAAGGAGGACATGTCCTCCTTTTGGCCCTCATATCCCCTGTCCAGCAGGCATAGCCTTAAAATCAGATATTGTCTGGCTTTTTGAGTGTCTTGTTTTGAGGGGATTGTTTTCACAGCCATAGTCATTCAAACTTTCATGAATTGTGAACTTGTAAATTGTCTGCTTCTTTCTTTCTTTCTTTCTTTCTTTCTTTCTTTCTTTCTTTCTTTCTTTCTTTCTTTCTTTCTTTCTTTCCCTTGCCTGTCATCAGATTCTAGATTGATGTTATTTAATTCATTTCCTGATTCCAGCAATGGGCTTCAATCCACCCCCTTTAAATCTACAATTACTGTAATCTGTAGCACACATGACTCATCATGCATTTCTATGGTGAAATTTAAAAAGTGCGTTGTCGATTCTATATTATGGCTAGTATATGTTCTTGAAAGTAAAGATTTGTTGGAAAAGCATTGCGATTGAAAAACTAATTTTTCTGATGCTGGAAGCAGTAATTTTATATACATGGAGGCCTTTTTTTTTTTTTTTGCAGTTTTTTGCTGTAATTTTTGTTGCAGATGCCAAGAAAGTTAAACAGTTAGTGTATCTTCTTTTTTCCCCCATTTGTCCTCCTTTCCAATTGTCCATGTCCTCTTTTGCCTGTTCAGATATCTGGTAACCCTACTTAAGACAGTGGGTATACAATGGAGAGAAAGAAGTTAGGTTTGGGAATCAGAAAAGAGTTAACTCAGGGACATATCCAGAACCCGAGACTGGGGTGTGGCAGGCAGAAGAAGGAGAGAAGAATGGGAGGGTGTCTGGAAACAGCAGAGCAGGGTGCACCAAAACCATCGGTGGCAGAAAGGCTACTTGTGAACAAGAGACAAAGGAGAAGCCATTGTTCTTTTCTCCCTACAGAGCTTTGCCCAGCTGGGATTCTGTTGTCTGAAGCTAACAGGGGGAAAGAGGAATCTTGGGCTATGCGAAGGATCCAAGAGATTGGTTTGCAAATTGGCCTACATGGATAGAGAGGCTGGCATGTTTTGCCAGCAAAGAAATGGCAGGGGAAGGTTCAAGGTATGGAAAAGCTGACTGCAGCAGATTGGAGATCTACTCCAGAGGAAAGGAGCCAAGAAAAGAGGAGAGGAGACTCAGGAGACTGTGTGCCAAGGATGGGAGAGGAGTAGGATTGCTTATGTATGTTCTGTATTTGAAATGTACTGCACCTTTAAGAAGATTACTCATACTTAGTATGACAGAGAAGGATTGTTAGCTCAGAGTGCACCTCCCTGCAGGACACAGGAAAGTTCTCCCACTGATTTTAATAATTCAACAATGTTTAGAGTTACTAATATACCTGGTATACATTGTTCATGTGTGTGTGAGCTGTTCCTTAATTATGTAAGTAAAAGCTGTAAAAAGTTTACCATGTGATAGTTTTGCTTATTGAATCCCCCAGAATGGAAGAAAAATGCATCTTAGGTGCACCCTTCTCCCTAGTGGTAGAAATTTGGCAATTGGGTTGTCTAAAACAAATTCTAGAGGACCTGAAAGTGATCCTGGGGTAGGTCTCTGGAGGAATCAGTTTTCAAACTTAGGAGCAGTTTCTCTGTTACAGCAGGAGCTATAGAGATCATTAAAATGGTCCAAATGGAGGTACCTACAATATTTCAAGAATATGTATATAGTGAAAGATCAGAATCGTGCAAGCCGTGTTATTCCCTGTGACACTCTATGAAAGCTAAAGTTGGACTTTGAAGAGGCCAGATAGGAAGAGTATTGACTTTTTTTTAATTTTGGTGTTGGAGAAGACTCCTGAGAATACCGTGGGCAGCCAAGAAAACAAACCAAGGGATCATCAGACTAATCAACCCAGACTTCTCATGTGAGACTAGGCTGAAGCTGCCATAACTAAAGATGAAGCAGGCATGTAAGTAGAGAGGACAAAAAGCCAGGAATCTGGTCTAAAAGATCCCTTTGAGGGAGTAGATAAGAAGGAAACAAGTTGTTAAGGAAACAAAGGGAAAAAAGTCATCTGAACCAGACAAAGAAAGTTGGGCCTGAGCACATGGAAAAAACCCCAATCCCAGCTAATCAACAAAGAACTTTTGGGGATAAAAAGGGGTCCTGAACCTCACCCACTCCTTGAGTCGTCTTTGGATCCAGACTTGGTGGCTTCCATCCCTCTAACTGGTGCCTGGCAGCCTAGCTGAGAAGGACGTGGGTAAATGTGGATGAGTGTGTGTGTGAGAGAGAGAAAGAGCAAATGTACATTGTAACCAGTAAAGTTTTGTTGTTACTCTAAATTCACTGGGTCTCCATGTATTCCAAAGAACCTTTTGTGCCTCAATGTTTGGCTGAAAGTGGTTTGTGAGTGTCCCTAATTATTTCCTGACAGTTGACCAGGCCTGTGTGTCTTGTTTGCTCTAGCCACACCTATCTGAAAACCCAGGTAGAAACCAAGGGGGGCTTACAAGATCAGCATGCCTCAACAGGCTGTGAGTGTGTGAGTGAGTGACCATAAGCCGAACATGGGAGTGCCTGTAACGCTCACCTATGAGAACAAATGACCAGGCTCAAATTATCCTACTTCAGACACATTATGCTAAGATTTAGCTCTCTGGAGAAGACTCTAATGCTGGGAAAGGCGGAAGGAATGAGGATGACCAGCAGCAAGATCGATGGAGTCAGATACAGTGGAAATGACTGGATTGTTGAAAGACTTGAAAGACCAGGTTAGGAACAGATCATCATGGAGTAAATCTACCTATGTGGTTGCTTAGAGTTCACAACAACTTAATGGCACATATTTCTTTAATTGAATTTATTAGCTTCCCAATTCCTATGGGCATAATCAACCAATGGGTATGTTGGTGTTGTGAAAGACATATTTATATATTGGAGAAAGGAATCAGTGTGTCACAAAATATGTTCTTTTCCCCAGCAACTGTACCATTGCAAAGTTTTCATTATTGTTTAATAACGTAGTTTAATAAAAAAAAGCTCCACTTAGTTTAGAAGATTCCAAAATGTCTCTAAATATCCCTGATTTGGTTCATGGTTTATCCAAATCTGATTTATCATGGTTTATCCAAATCTTTTAAGTCATCTAGGTTTTCTTTCGAGTAAAGAAGCATAGGACTGGATTTTAAGAAGGTTTATTAACAGATTATGGGACAAACTGTTATTTGACCCAATATTATTTACTGAGGCTGACCACATATCTCAAGATCATGGTAGATTATTTTCTTAATGATGCTAATCATTCAAGCTGAGAGTTTTTTGTACTGAAAATATCCACTGAGTTTGGATCCTCTCCAAAGAACAGGAAATTAATTACAAGGTGGACATTAGTTCAGACTTTGCCATTTAAAAATCTTCTGAATTACTGGCCTTGAATCATGGCATTTTTTTATTTTGTAAATGAGTAGCATTTCCTATTTATTTGTATGATGTTAGAAAAAATCCTTTTAAATATTATCCTCTAGTCTTCCTTTTCTTCTACAATGCAGCAAGAAGAGTTTGATACCAATCAACAGATCTCTTGACAGGATGTAGAACAGCATATTATTTCATTTATTCTAGGCTAATAGTCTTATTAAAGTCATTTATAAGTGCCATAATTCAGAAAGTGGATAATTAAAGAAGGAATTGTAATAATTTATGAGCATACAAAGATAAAATTAGTCTGAATCCAAATCCTCCTGAACATCCACTCCTACTTTATTCTCGGCAAATGGACAGATCTTCAGTCCTGTTCATGGCATTGAAGCTCCTGATATAATTTATTTCAGGAATGGATAAATTCATTTGAATTTTTAGAGATAGTTCAAATTCTTTCCATCTTGAGAATTTAAGCACCAAAATGAACAAAATTATCACCCTTCTGCCTCAGTCAAATTCAGATGGTGCAGCTATTCCTTTCTGAGACAGGACCATATGTGGTAGCCTACCATCAAGCTGTCTGTGGTTTTTTAAGCCCTTTACCAAAAAGGGTAGTTGGTGTGTCTAGCCATCAGATGATTAACTGACTGGGCACCCACAGATCTTTCTGAAAGTAGATTCCTCTTTGAGACCTGATTCTCTCTCTCTCTCTCTCTCTCTCACACACACACACACACACACGCACACATGTGTCAGTCTGGTGAGGTAGTTAAGATGCTAGATTAGGAGGAGACCCAGGTTCTAGTCCTCCCTTAAGCATGAAATCCAGCTGGGTGACCTTGGGTCAGTCACTCTCTCTCAGCCCTAGACTGGGAAGTTGAAAAAACATTTATCCATCAACCAGAAATGGATTAATATGGTAGATTACAGTCCATAACTTTCCATGAAGAGGCCTTTATCCTTCAGTGGACTGATTTGGAACAACATACGTACGTATGTACGTACACACACACACGCACAGTGTAAAGAAAGAAAAGGGCTGCGATGGCCAATATATAATATTTTACCCAGGTATAAATAAGCTAATAGCAATAGTAAACTTTTAAAAGAAATTTGAAAAAGAGGCAAGTTGATATACCCTTCCCACCCCTTTTCCTGAGATTCATTTACTCCCTGTGAAAGAGGCAGGAAAAACATGCAATTTAACCAAGAGTGGGGAGCAGAATTACCCTTCCTTTGTTTGAGACCCAGCCTAAGTACATCAGAAAAGATGAGGCACCTCTTCCCCACTTTGGAATTATGTTTTAGAAACAACAACAAAAAACTGAGCAATTCTCCAATAATGCGTACCATGAATTTCTATTCGCACATTAGCCCTTTCAAGAGCAATGTGGTTTACTCTCAAGAAGACAGTGGAGAACACCAGCCTGATTGTGTCATGTATACCAGAGATGAGGAACCCTTTACTCTCCAGATGTTACTGAAATACAGTCCCTTGTGGCCACAGCTTGCAAATTTGCTGATGAAGAAGGCTGGGAGTTGTAGTTCAGCAACATTTGGAGACCCCCAAATTGGCAATCCTGATGTAAGCACCTACAGATTACTGTTTATCTCAAGAGCCTGATATTTGGAGGCAATTCCTCCTTTAGCATGACATTTCTTACCCATTGCTGTGGTTCTGGAGTGGAAATGCTAAAAGATATTCAAAGATATTCAAAGTCCTTAAAAACATCGCTTCTTCGGCCAGAGGAGTTTCAGCAGGTAGACAGCAGGTGGCACCAAAGAACAGCAACATGCCTTCTGCCTGCTGTATGGGAATTGGACAACTGCTTTTCCATCCGCTTGCAATTTTGCAGAGTTCCTGCTGGCACTATAAATTGCAGAAATGTACACTCTGCTGCACTGCCTTTATTAACATTTTATGTCAGAGAATCAATTCCATTTGCAGATGTTCTGCTGGCTGAAATGCTGAGGGTAAAAAACGTCATCTGTAGACCAAACATTGTGGCAAAGAGCACACGGAAAAAAACAAGTGTGTGCTCTGTGTTTTGCAGCCGTGCACACTTCAGCTTCTAAGTTGAAAAGGCACTTCCAAGCTTGCAGGGACAACCACTTAAAGCAACTGCATCTTCTCCCAGGATGACACAGTGGCCCTCCACACCACCCCACAATCCTGGAAAAAGAAGTAGCTGCTTTAAAAGTTGCACACATGCTATGTTTGTGACTCTGCGTCCTCCAAATCCCTTTTTTTTAAAAAATGAATCTGCAGCACTGCAGAGCCTGGGTGTGTGTGTGTACTTAGTGCATGGTTAAAATTAAAGGCAAACAACACCTTTACTATATTTGATCATTTCTGCCTTATGGAAGGTCCAGCAACTTTGAGCTTATTTTATTTTATTTTATTTTATTTTATTTTATTTTATTTTATTTTATTTTATTTTATTTTATTTTATTTTATTTTTCTTCGCTATTTTGAGTCTGGAGGATTTAAGGTATATGATACTTATGACACCACTGGGAAGGAAGTTGAAAATATTTCCTTGATTTTTTAGCATTTTCTTGGTGGGGGGGGGGCATGACTAAGAAGAGCAATGATATGATCTGTCTTGCAGAAACTTAGGGCATACATTTCCACCTGTTTTCATAGGGGAAATGCACTACTTAAAAGTAGAAGTTTTGCTACTGAACTTTGACAGTGTATTGTTAAGGGACTTCAAGGGACCTGGGAGATACTCATGAACCACAAGTTGGAGGTTGCCTACTCCTGCTTTAGATAGGCAACTATCCCCAAAATACCATCTCTTCTGGGTAATAGATAATAGATGTCTTCTTGCTGATTTGCCTTACTCTGGTTCTAAATTGCTAACTCAGTCCTGATCAGGTCCAGCCCTACTATTTGTTTACCTTGATGGGCAAGTACTGGGGGCAGCTGCAGCAAACCCCCTGGTTACTCCTTCTGAGTCCCTTGAAAATTCCCCTTTTTTGGAAGAGAAAGTTATAGATATGACATAGTGTGACCTACTTCCATCAGCTTGTTGCTTCAGGGGCAGTCTCATCAACTTCAGTATCTAAAATGGACATTGGAACAATGCAATCTTATTTTTGTGTCAGTGAAGACGGAGTCTTGGGTTGCCCTTGAATTTGCAGAAATAAACGCACCATTTTAGGAGAATGACCAATGCCACTCTTCCACTTGAAGAACCTGAATTTCTTAAATTCGTGGCCCTGGAGTTTAAGTGGATCTTAACAGCCTGGAACATGGTCTGGAGGAGGATAAGAAAAATGGTGAAGAGCCTGGACACTGAGTTTTTTTACTCCATATATGAAGAGGTTTGTGATAAGTTCTTTTCTTTAAAAATGAACCAATCAAAATGGCTGTCCACTGTCTTTGACTAAAGCGTTGCAACAAAGTCTGTGTACTGATTTCTGGCACTGTCACATATCTCTTTTGCACAGCTGGTCTTCTGCATCTTGACCCCTGGATTTGCCTTGGTTTCTCATTCAGCTTGATAGCCTGTCTCTATTTGGAAGTTCATTGGACCTTACTTATAATCAGCTGCAAATGCTTGACTAACCCCACATCCTCTGGAGCTCATTTACTACTCACTTGGGGTCCAGTTCATTTGTTTTGCAATTTTGATCCTCCAGAAACAAGAACACTAGGCATGTTTTACAGCCCTTGCTGCCTGAAAAGCTGAAAGGACGATGACCTTATAGCAGATAATCATTTTGCTTGGAGAACTTGCTGAAAGGCCAACTTAGACTCACTTAGGAAGCACACCTTAATATTTATTATAGAATGTGTTTAGAAAGACAGACCCATTCTGCCATACCTTTTGAAGCTAAGATTGTCAAACAGGAGGCTTGTTCCCCCTCCCAGACTGAAGGATCATCAATCTCTTCCTTTCACCATCTGAAATTTTCCTGCAGGAGAAAATTGGGTGTGTACTGGTGTGTGTTGTGCTTTGTAAATATGCTTGGCTTACAAAATGAGAGGAGAAGAGTAAGGAAAGCTCCAAGGCTATGAAAAGAGAATGCAGTGAGGCATCTCTCAGTTGAGAGAATTCCATAAAACTGCTAAGGGAAAAAAAACAAACCTTAATGGTTCCTTCTTCCAATAAGCCAGGCTTTTCAGATGTGAAAAGAAGCAAACAAGCTGGTAATTCGTATGTCAGCAGTCGCCATTCCTTTGTGGAAGCACAAAAGTGGAGTTTGCTGCTCTCTCCCCTTCGACAAACATTGGGAATTGCCATTTTGCAGTCATTGTCAAACTTGCAGAAGTAAGACAGGCACCTTGGAATAGAGATGATGTCTTAGTAAGTGGTTGGGCTGTTGCACGGGTAGCAAACAAAAAATAATAGATGACTTGAAAAAATTCACTTCATTGATGAAAACCATCAGTGGGATGAACAAGATCTATCATAAAAATGCAGAGAACAGCTTGAATATATTTATCCGTAATGTTAGGAAAGAGGACTTGTCTAGCCCTCCAGTTTGCTGTAGTACAAGTGTAAAGGTCTGTGGGAATGACCTTGGGAGACAGCAGACTGGGCAATCATCATGCAAAAGGTATCTCAGCCTACAAAATCAGAGGGGACATGGGAAGCATTTCAGAAGGGACCCTCCCTAGTTTTCCACAAAGGGAAAGGAGGGGAGAAATACTTTCAGACTTGCAAGATTCTGTTAATGTAACCTTAAAGAGTTAGTACTCACAGATGTGCTGCTTGTCTGGACAACCTCAAAGGGCTGACAAATCACAAAAATGGCAGCCAAGCATGGACAGTGGGGAGAGATGGTGGGATCTGTGCTTCCATAATAAACGGAGGGCTATAGATTCCGCTGATATAAATTAATAAAGTAGTAACCTGGGGGAAGGGGGAGTTTGAGTCAATCTTGACTTCTGACAACTGTCTGGACAAGTCCCTGCAGTTTTTTTGGCAAGATTTCAGAAGGGGTTTGCCAATGCCTTCTTCCTAGAGCTCAGAAAAAGTGACTGGCCCAAGGTCACCCAGCTGGCTTTGTGCCTAAGGTGGGACTAGAACTCCCGGTCTCCCAGTTTCTAGTCTGGTACCTTAACCACTATACCAAACTGGCTCTCGTAGTGAGGTGCAGCACAACTATTATGGATTAAGTTGCCACAGTTTCAGAGGGGACTAAAATATCTTAATTTTCCCTGGCCATCTTATTAAACAAACAAACAAACAAATAAATAAATAAATGGTATACAATATAAAGTTTTATTTTACATTTTATTTTATTCTATTCCATTTACTAGTGTGGGTGTGGGTGATGTTTTTCCTTGTGCCTTGCCAGCCACCAAGATCCAGAATATATTTTTTTGAAATAAATATATTTTATTTGACAAACTCCCCTGAGTGAGATAAAATCGCTGTGTCATGTGGAAAAACAGGGCAAAGCTATTTAAAAGAAATAATACTTTTAAAAATACAACTCCAAATAAAGCAGACGGTAAGAGATAAGAAGAGACTTGCTGGATAAGACAAAAATCTGTCTGCATCCTGTTTCCTCCTGGGGCTGAACCGGATGGCAGGACAAGCAATATGTTTACAGGCATGGACTGCACTTTATCACGATTATTGCTGTTACTGTTGGTGCTGGTGCTGGCATATCCAGAAGGGGTTAGGGGGATTTTGTGACTGATTGCTACCCCAATTTAGAGGGCTGTGTGAATTTTTTATTTTATTTCCCACTGTTCCCACTGGAATATTTTCAGAATTTGGTCACTAGTTATTAGTGAAGTATTTTTGGAAAACCGCAGAGGTCCAGAAGTGCCTCAGGCCACTTATGGTCATGGGGTCACAGGCTACCACCTTTGTCGTATGGGAAGTTCACAAGTAGTTCATGAGTACCGTTCTGCCTTCTGCTTCTGTTTCCTAGCAACTGGAATAAATAGAGAGTCTGCCTTTAATTCTGGAATTAATTTATCACTACCCTATCTACTAGCCTTTTATTGCCTTTAAGGCAAGGCAGGGAAACTCAGGTCCCCTACATTCAAGTGGCCTCCAGCATGCCATTTGTCACCCTTGGTTAGCCCTCCAAGGTAGACCAGACTAGGAACCCAAAGTCATGAATGCTAATACTGCTTTCATTATTAGGTTACAGTAACAGAATCTTGCAAGTGTGAATGCGCCTTCCCCCTCACTCCCTTTATCTTTCTGAGAACTAGGGAGGGTCTTGTCTTAGACACTTACTCTGGTTACAGTTCTGGCCTGGACTCAGACTTCTTTTATCTGACCATTGTCTTGTTAGTGACTCTTCCTCCTGTTCCTCAGACTTATTCCTTCTGCCCATTACACCCTCACCCTTGCAAGATTGACCATTCACAACCAGGTTTTCCATCCCCTGATCTTATTCCAGAACACTGGGCTATTCTTAAACTTTTATGATATCCTCATCTTACATTGTAAGCGTTTTGCTGGCTCCCTACTCAAGCCAGAGCCCAGTTTTAAACTACTGATCCTTGGGCTTGGGTCCTCTGCTCACAAATCTCTCAATATATTCCCTAATTTCTCCCTACAGTCCTGTTTGCTCCTTATGTTCCTTTGAGTAGGGCTTTCTTCTCCTTGCTCCAAGATTGCAGTTGCCAGGATCTGAGTTTTCAGGGACTTACCTGCCTGACTCTGGATCAGCTCCCACTTTCCCTTCATCTCAGTGAATTTTGGCCTTTAGAAGTAGTTTAAAGACCGTTTTATCTGGCTACTAAGGTGGTGGTTATCCCACCCTACTTACATTAATCTTGATAATTCTTAAGTTAACATCTGGCCTATTTTTATTATGGAAGAATTCATGCCTGGTTTTATGCATTTATTTTAATTTAGGCACCGCCTAACCCCAAGCCAGTTGTGGGCACTGCACAATATAATAATCAATAAAAATGCAATATAAAACAAAATGGATCCAGTCACTCAGTACAAAAACATAAATGAAACACATCTAACAAGGGCTTCTATCCATCTTAACCCAAAGCCTGGGAGAAGAACCAGGTTGCTAGGGCCTTATGCAGGGCATTATTTTAAATATGTATAGTTGTTGTATGTGGTTGTCTCAGTGTTAATATTTGTTCACAGGTTTGGCTGATAAGTTAAGAACTAATTTATTGGTTCGATTTTGTTTAAATTACGGTATATTTCTGAATTGCACTGTGAAGCATATTGTTGTTGTATTTCATAAAGCTGAATTAGAAAACTGAAGAAAGATGTCTCTGCTCAGCATGAGTATCATTCCAGAGTGATTTCAACAGCAGGGCAGGAAGAACTGAATAGATCTCAGCCAAAGCAAAAGAGGAGAGAAATGCTATTTTCTTCTGCTTGGGCAGTCAGATCACTCTCACTGAAGTTAGACTTTTCATTCCTTTCTTCTACCGGATACCCTTCTAAGACATACGTTTGCAACCTACATCTAAAAATAAACATGGTTACAATGATTAGTTGGGACAGTATAATTGAGAGACATGTGACGTGCTTACTGGGTCAAACCAGGATATGAAAATTAAAGGCTCCTGTATCTCAGTTTACCTCCTCTTGATGGAGCCCAAAGGCTTTTGCTTAGCATATTACATGGTGACATTCATTTTCACCACACAGGGATATAAGTAGACATTCTCCGAGAGACTGCTTTTAATTTTTCTTCTCATTATCTTTGCTTACAGCTGCTCACGCCATCCATGATTTAACTGAAGACATTCTTCAGGAGATATTTTCATGGATTCAGTAGACTCGTCTGTTTACAGGGGGGAGAAAGGAAGCATGCCATATAATGTAAGAGATGAAAATGTTGCTGGCTTTCACTAAGCAAGGCATAGGGCTAGATCTCAGCTGATGAAAGCTGAGTTCAGATCACAAAAATATGTGGCAGGAGAGGATCTTGCACACTAACCATGGTAGAATATTTTCTTTTCAAGAGAGAGGTGCCTTTCTTTTGATCACAGCTGACTATTGCAAAGGTATCAGATTTTTCAGCAACCCCCAAATATTTCTGATGCTCATGTCCCGCTATTGGTGGAATCCCCATCCATTCTTGATGCACCACCACTCCAAGGGAGTGCTGCAGAAAATATGCTCCAGTCACAAGTGTATGGCTTTGTTACAGTAGCCATTCCTACCCCCACCCTCTATGCCTTCATACTACATATTTTTTTCACTATAAGAGGAAGAAAATGGCAGAGTGATTCACTTACTACTGGCAAAAGTGTTCTCCTCTTGAAATGAAGGAAGGGAGACCTGTCACCACTGCTATGAAAAGCAGCTCCTCCCCCCCACCCCAAAAAAGTTCAGATCAGGAAGCTCCTCAAATATACCAGCTGCAAGCAGAATTTAAATAATCCACTTTTTGTCTTCAAATGGCTACTCTCGAACATGCTTTGGATCATGTGAAATTGTTCTGATAGCAACGTCTTCTCTGACCTGATGTCTTCCAGATGTGGCAACCAGAGCAATGTCCAAGATGCTGGGAATTATAGGATTTGAAGACAGAGACATCTGCAAAACACCACATTAAGAAATGCTGCAGAAGGAATTTGTAATTCAGAGATGTACTATGGAAAAAACTGCCATGCATATTTAGGCCACTGTGGTTGGTGAGTGGACATTTTTCTGAATCCCCTTGTATGGACACATTCTGTGTTACAGTCCCAGCTATTCTATATGTCAAAGACAAACTATTTCAAATTTCTATATGTCAAAAACAAACTATTCTATATGTCAAAGACCAACACAATCTTAGGTTGCATCAGCAGAAGTTTCCAAATCACAGGAAGTAAATAATTCTTTGCCTTGGTCAGCTCTCATTCCAATTAT
Organism: Python bivittatus; assembly: GCF_059951505.1. NCBI lineage: Eukaryota > Metazoa > Chordata > Lepidosauria > Squamata > Pythonidae > Python > Python bivittatus. The sequence continues at coordinate 52,968,127 of NW_028277058.1, forward strand.
TACATTAGGCTCTGAGTATGACAAAGATGCTCATAGGATTAGAAAACAAATCCTATGAAGAAAAATGGAAGTAACTGGCACTGTTTAGTCATGAGAAGTCTGAGGCAGAATTTGATGGCCCTCTTCAAATCCCTGAAAAGTTTTCTCACAGGAAGAGATCAAGACCTGTCCTTTCTCTTTCCAGAGTACACAAGATGTAATAATGGATTTAAATTACAAAAAGGGAGATTCAGATTGAATGTACATCATAATCTTCTAAATATTAAAAGCAATTTAACAGTGAAACCCATTTCCCATTCACAGTCATCTAAGTGAAGTCTAGACGGACAGATGCCTTAATTTGGATTCTTGCATGGAACAAGAAATTGGACTTGATGGCCTGTCTGGCCCCATCCAAATCTAGGATTTTAGGACTCTCAGATGAGCTAGAATTTCTAACATATTTTCCATAAGATGGAAACTTGGCAAAACACTGATAGTTAATATGCACCAGAAGTACACAATCCAAGGTGCCAGATTTGCATGGGGCCTCTAAAATCTTTGGCTGGGCAGCTGTAGAAGGTGCCAGTGAATTGTAATTTTTACTGTGAGAAGAGGGAAAGCTATTAAATAGGGGGAGGGTTAACTCTATTTAATGAACTTTCCGAAATTATAAAGCCATTTAAATGTATATTCAATTCAATAAAATTTAATTTTTGTCCTTCCCCTCCTTCTTTGCCCTGAAGCCATCTAAGCCTATCCTGGCACACCTTCCAAGGACTAATTGCAGCCTCAAAAACATTACACGTTGCATATACAGGCAGTTGGTTTTTAATAGCATCATTCTGTTTTGCTTGGGGAGGGAGAGAATCAGTTGAATTTGCAGGGGAAATGAAGCACAGTGAAAAGGAGGGAGGCAGAACAATTTGGGAAAGAGCTAACTCGTAGTTCTGGCACACAGGAGGTTTCGGGGCTGGATTGAGCTCAGGAAGATGAAGAAAAGGATAAAAGGTGGGCTGAGTTTCTGGTTCCCAAATAGGAATTCCTTCAGGTGTTTCACTCTGCAGCTTGAAGGCAACCCTGCAGTGATACGCACTAGGTGTACGGTGATAGGTAGCGTTGCTGACTGAATTGTATCTGTGCCAAAGTGCTGCTAAGTGATGGACGCTCGAGGATAAAGATGGTTATTATTACCGGTTTGCAAATAACATAGCCTCTCAGATCTGTGCTTTGCATAGCAAAGCCTCCACTGATACAGCTTCCAAGCTTTGCTTAAAAAAAAGAAGAACTAAAACAATCCCAAAGATAATAGCAGCAGATTATACCCAAAGACAGTCTCTCAGCATCTCTCTCAGTTTGTTCTGAAGATGGAGAGATTCATTTTGTACACTGGAAAGAAGACATCAATCATGGCTGGTTTCAGTCCCAGCCCTTGTAAAATCCTGGCACGTCTCATTTGGAGTAAAACAAGGTCAGTGCGAGTCTCTCTCAGCCACTTTGCTTGGCTCCTGCTGCAGAGCTTGCACAAAAAAAACCTAAAAAAAAAAAAACCTGTCCTCCATCCATTTAGACCATGGCCCAAGATGGGAATATGAGAGCCAGGCTGCCCTTGGCATCATTTACTTTTGACCTTACTACTGGGAATAAAACTGAAAGGCCTAACGAAGCTTTGTCTGCAATCCATCTCACTGTGACAATTGTATCATTGCCCAGAATGCACGGGCACTTCTAAGACTTTGTGCCAATGGAAAAGGACTGCTACTGATGGAGTTGTCAAGAGAACTACTTCTGCTACAGAATTTGATGGGTGGCAATGCAATCAGGAGCCTAATTTTAGCCCCGATGAGATGCGTGCCTTAAAAAAACCTGGTGGCCACCTAAACAGGCCTTTATTTTAATATATGTACAAAGTCATATTGAAATTAATGGGACTTAAATTCATCAGAATGACTAATTGTCATATTGATTTAAATGGAGTTTCTCAGGAGTAACTGAGGTTGAAAGCTAAAAACATCAAGAAATGCAGCACTGAAAAAAAGCAGTGATCGAACAATAACATTGCGGATAATTAATACAGATGAGAGATTATCTGTTTTGTTTGTATGCTGCCTTGAGTTGGACAAAATAAAGATGGGACATCAATCTAATAAATAAATATTTCTCCATGTTGGAGACTGAAGCATTTTCTGCATGTGTCTGAGTGCTCCTCAGAGCAGGAAACTGACCTGAGCAATTATTAGTGAAGCATGTTTGATCCCTGTAACAGAAAGAAGATTAATTTACTGGAAATAGATTATAAGGACAAGAGCCAGTTTAGTGTAGCAGTTAAGGCACCAGCTAGAAACTAGGTGACCGTGAGTTCTAGCCCCACTTTGGGCATGAAGCTGACTGGGTGTCCTTTGGCCAGTCCCTTTCTCTCAGCTCTAGGAAGAAGGAGGCAAGGGCAAATCGTTTCCCAAAATCTTGCTAAGAAAACTGCAGGCACTAGTCCAGGCTGCCACCAGGAGTCAACACTGACTTGAAGGAAAATAATAATAATAATAATAATAATAATAATAATAATAATAATAATAATAATATAATAAAAATAGGCAAAGCTCAGCACCTAGCTAGCTGAACCCCACCAGGAGAAGAGCAGAAGAACATGGTTCCATGCACGTGCACCTGGGAAGTAAGGCAGAAGAAAGTGACCTCAGATTAACAATCTTTTGATAAAGAACAAGAAGAATGATAGACAAAGAGGAGACACAAAATACATCATTCACTCTCTATCTATACCCTTCAAGGCATGTACCCTTTTCATATACCCTTTGCTCAGTAACATGTCCTCAGAAGACAGAGCCATTAAATATCAATCCCCAACACTTAAAGCCAGAACCTGTACATAACTCCATTTTTTAATGGAGTTGAAAAAGAACCCTACATTTAATAACTAAATAAGGAACCTCATTAAAATACAAAGCAGGTAGAGACCTTAACATCAGATCATCGTGCACTTCAAAAGAATTAGAAAAAGGTGGCAAGGAGGAAATGCAAAATTATCTCAGGCTTTACACCTTAAAGAAATGGCTTGTAAAGAGGGAAATGTAAGAGAGGTGGGTCAAGGTATACAGGTGTGGAGTAGATGGGGAGTGAGGTGTCTCATCATACAACTAAAGGTGGGAGATTCAATGTTGATTTTAAAAAGTACTTCATCCTGAAGGACATAGTTAAATTCTAGAACTAGTTACCATAGGATGGCAGTAAAGGGGATGAAATAAATGCATGGAGATCAATAATGATTAGTCATGGCTTCCAGAAGCAATGGCGGAGAGCAGAGCCGACCACCAGGGCAGAAAAAGGAGACTGTGAATGGATCGGCTCCTCAGAACTCCTCTCCAGATCAAGGAGAGGAGTAGGATCACCCACAAGTTTGCTTCATACAGAGGGTCCCAGAAAGAGATAATAAAATAATGATCTCCAGCGGGTTTTAGAGCTCTGAGAACCGGGGGGGGGGGGGGGAAACCATCTTGCCTAAGCCGTGGTCCAGCACCTTCAAAAGGGCACTGGGTTTGCCCACTTCCTCTCTTAATCACCTTAGGAAATTGCCTGTTATTGATTTTTTGGATGTTAAGAATCTTCAGAAGGGCAAGTTTCATTACACCAGGAGAGTTTCATTCTATCTTTGATGAAAGAAGTTTCATGTAAGTTTAAGGATTAAAAAGAGAAAAAAAACTTTTGAAAAACAGCAAAAAGGGGAATAGAATGTTGATTCTGGAAAGTTAAGGGGCCAGATGGACTTGAAATATTGAAATATTTTTTTCAATATTTCTTGTGTGGGTTGTTTAACATTTTATAAAAATATATATGAAGGTTTTCAAATTAACTGTAAGAAATCCTTCCGTGGAAAAATTTTATTGATTGGAAAATAAACATGTGATAAGAAGGGACTTTGAAGGTTGACTAGAGGGAACCAGAGAGAACTAAAGATTACAATTGAAAGAGAAGAGACCCATCAATAAAATGGAGCAATGATATTTGACTATAGAAGAAATGAAGGATATTTGGGAACAATGAATCCAGAAGTTGCCACTATAAAAATGGATTTAACAGAGGCTACGGAACAGATTTTACTGGACAAAACAGAGACTGAGGCTGATCTTGAACATGGATCTAAAAATAGATTTAAAAATTCTAGACAGAGTGGAAAAAAGATGCCACATTGGATTTACAAATGAAACTGGCCGATGTCTTAATAATTAAAGGGGAAATACAAATAATACATCAGAAGAGTGACTTGGAAAGCTTTCTTATCTTGGATTTACAAAAGAGACATGTTAAACTAGTGAAGAAGTTTCTGAGAGGAGACAAAGAGAAAAGATAAGAAATCAACTTGTGGGACATTATTTGAAGGGATTAAAGATTAAGTTTTTAAAAAATAAATGGAAGGAATATAAAGTGGATTTATTGAACCAGGGTTAAAATATAGATATTGTAGTTTCTGGTAACTATTTGGTTTCTGGTAGCTATGGAACATTTTTTTTTTTAACATTGATTGAATGAAAAGGCTTTAAAATTTTGTTTATAGATATCACATAAGATGTGGGGAGAGATTTCATTTGCTTTATTTTTTAGAGACAGTGATAAGTTGGAACACAACATGGATTTATTTGATTAAGGTTAAATTTTATATGTTATTATTTCTAGTAGCTCTTAATGGACTTTTGCTCACTAGGACTGAATGATGAGTTTTTACAATTTGTTTATTGATAAGAGATGAAATATGGGAAGAAGAGATTTTCTATTGAAATATTAGAGAAGGTGTTAAGTTACTGACGTTGTTTATACTTGTCTGGAGGGAGCGGGGAGTCATTTCCCTCTATATCTTTTTCCTTTTCCTTTTCTTTTTTATGCTCTTTTTTCCTTTTTCTCTGCACCTTTTATTTTTTCTTTACTTTTTATATTTTTCTTAGTTTGTATTAGACTTTTATCTTTGCATTTGTAAACTTTAATAAAAATCATTCTAAAAAAATAATGATTAGTCATTATGGTTAAATACGATTCTCAATATTCCTCTAACGCCAGTTGCAGGGGACAGCTGTTAAAGACAGCCAAGGGCAGTGTGCCCTGAATTTGGACTTCCAAGCAGTATCTGGTTGGCCACTGTAAACATTTAGTAATGAACTAGATCAGATTTTATTTTTCTTAAATTCTTATCTAAGGCTATGTCCCCATTGGCAGCTAGGCATTGCACAAAGATGCCCAGGCAGCCATTTTTTTTTCTACAGTGTCCCCCTGATAGTGCCTTCATCTTGTCCCCAGCCCGTGGGTGAGATAGGCTTGAACCATCCTTAGCTGGTGTGTGTGTGTGTGTGTGTGTGCGCCTTCAAGTCAGTGTTGAGTCCTGGGGACTGCCTGGACAAGTCCCTGCAGTTTTCTTGGCAAGATTTCAGAAATGGTTTGCCCTTGCCTCCTTTTTCCTAGGGCTGAGAGAGGGGGACTGGCCCAAGGTCACCCAGCTAGCTTCATGCCTAAGGCGGGAGTAGAACTCATGGTCTCCTGGTTGCTAGCCTGACCACTACTCCTAACTGGCTCTCTCCTTAGCTGTACTTTCCACTTAGTCCAACCAAGGGCTGCTGAAAGGCACACAAAATCTGTTAGCTTTGGCCTTCATAGCGTGGGATCCCCAAAGTCAAGAGTTGCAACCATCCAATTGAAGCCCCACCCTTTTGTTCAAACAGGCAAGGCTTTGTACAATTACATCTGTCATCTTGATTTTTTTGACCCCTCTTTGCATAGTCTCCCCTGTTAGGTTTTGTCCCTCATGATGTAGGGCGGTGTTTCTCAACCTCAACCATAGCTGGCTGGGGAATTCTGGGACTTGAAGTCCACACATCTTAAAATTGCTGAGGTTGAGAAACACGGGTGTAGGGAAGTCAGGGAACTAGGAATGACTGAGGCACTGAAGGCAAGATATAGATTGGTAATGGTGACAGTAAATGTCACTCCAGAATAGTTTGGGGTAGAAGTTGATAGTGGGAAACACCCTATGGAATGTGGCCTTCTCAAATTTTCACCTGCTGCTTCATCCTCAATACAGTGAATAATTAACCTGAATAAAATAGGAAGCAACCAAGCTTTATTTGTTCCTCCCCCTGTGGCAACACAGCAACTACAGCTGTGACCGCAAATTCTCTACACAATCTCTGGCTGGGATCGCGTGGTAAAGAAATACATTGAAGTTGGTTTTGTGCGTGTTTCTTTTTAAGAATTCAAAAGCCAGGGCGTATCATGGAATAATGGCTTAGAACAGAGGAAGGGGAAAATGTTGGATGCATAAAATACAAGCTTTTTTGTGTCACGAAACAATTTTATACATTCACTTTTCCGAGAGAAACCCAAACATCACCAAATATCAGCATAGCATTTTCACAGCTCAGCTGGCTCTAAATATACCAAGGTTTACAGTGATTTTTCTTTTTTTGACAGAATACTGGGAGGCTGTTATTTACTTGTTCTTGAAACACTGATTTAAAAAACTCTCTGTTGTAATATATTCCTCCTTCATAGATCAGCAGTCCAGGTAAACAACAATGCAAAATGCACAAACCCACATTCCCCAGCCTATAATTGATGGATATATGTATGTCAATGACCCTTTCTCATGACATTCTCCCTTTTTTTCCTTCCTGGTTAATCCAATTCTCAAACAAATCAAGAAGTAAATAGGATTTTTTATTTATTTATTTTGCTCAAAAGCAAAGCTTCCACCGTTAATTACAGAAGGGATCTAGCTGTCGTTCAGATAATTTGGAATTGTGAGGCAGTGCTCATCTTTGGCAAATATATACTCCCCAAGTAAACTAAAAGGATTATTTTTATTCCGCTTTATAAGACCAAAGAGAACGATGATGTCAACCCATGGAGTTATTTCAAGAGGAGCAAAAAAACAGAAGCATTAAAATGCAAGAGCACAGATTGTAACAATGAAGGTGAGAATTTCATCTCCAGTAGAAGTTACGACCTTTTTCTTGGGGAAGGGCATTTTTGCAAGAGAGTGTGATGGTCTTTTTATAAATCAAGAATCTTGCAAGCTTATCACCTCCCCCCCCCCCCACGCCTACTGAACTGCCCCATAGAATGGAATGCCTGGTTGGTGTGTGGATCATTCCTTCTATGAGAGTTCACGGCTGGAATTCAGCTTCACGTGCACCAGCTGTCTGCACCTATTAACTGACTGACCTCTGGGAGAAGTCAATGTAGAGACAGTTAACAGAAGAACATTTCACTTTTATCTCTTTCTCTTTTTCCAAAAGATTTTCTTTGCATGCCTCAACGTACTGTAAAATGTCTCTTGTTGGTTAGACTAATATCCTCCTGGCTTTTATCACTTTTCTCCTTTTCTTCCTTGGCTTCAGAATCACTTTCCCTCTCCATAATGAAGAAAGGGGATATTACAGGCTTATAACAATAGAAAGACTTAAGTAACTTAGTTTTTTCTAATACCAGCCTCAAGAATAGTTTCAAGTCAAAGTTCTGCTCCAAATGTTAATGTTTCCCTGTTCAAACATTTTTTTTCCACTGTATAGAACAATCTGCTCTCCAGTTTGAATGGTCAGTCTGTGGTCATTTTTTTCTCAGTTTATGGGGTGGGAACAATTTGAGCTGTATTTGCTGAAGATCTTTCTAGGGATCTGGTCACAAGCTGCAAGTTATCTTGGTGGCTTTTGATATCTTTCAAGACCATTGGTAGCGGTATTCTTTCAGACAACTGCCTCCTTTCGTATTATCTGGTGCCCGTGGGTGAGTTGACTGGCCAGCTTAGGTCGTGCCAGCTTGGGATGTTGGCTGCCTTTGCCTGTTTTGGTAGGGTGGGAGCTGCGAGGAAAGTTAACTGGCCTTGATAAAAAGATGGTGGCTGCTGCACTGAAAGGAAAAAGGTTGACTGAAAGGAGAGGACTGCAAAGGGGCTGGGACTTGACGAATGGCTATGGAGCTGCCTCTCTCTCTGCCCTGCACAGCCTGGTTTTGGCAGGGTGTGGGAGGCGCTGTGTCAATGGCCCTCAATCGCTCCCCCAAAGGGGTGCTTGCCATGAGAAAGCCTGGTCCCAGGGTGGAAGGCACTGCTTCACTTTTGGCAAATCACCCCCCTCCCCGAGATCTCTCTGTTCTGCAAGAAGGGGCAAGGAAGAAAAAAAAAAAATCTGTAGGTTATCTCTCCTGTGCCTAGTCTGTTTTTCTCTCCCCCCTGCTCACCCTGACAGTGGAGAGACTGGAGAGGAAGGGATTACAAGAGAGTAAGCAGGCATACAATAGGAAATACTTTGGGCTGTTGTGTAGCACACTTGGGGCTTCCAGTGCCACCACATTCCTTTCTATGTGTATTTCTCATTGTTTGCCTGCTTACTCTCTTGTAATCCATTCCTCTCCAATTTCTCTGCTCTGCAAGGGGTGGGGGAAGAAAAACAACAGGTCAGGCACAGGACAAAGCATACTGACTGTAATGGCGATCATGTGACAGTACCGTTGTAACTTTGAACGGTCACTGAACAAGGCAGTTGATAAGTGATGACCACCTGTAGTGGGAATATGTAATCTGCGGCCAAAAAAAAAAAAAAAACCTTCACTGAACAAAGTGAAAATAGTATGTTTCTTCCCAGTTTGTTATACGGAAGTGAGAACTGGGAGTGCCATGAGAAACATGAACGTAAGTTGAATGCAGTGAGAATGGAATACTTATCAAGTGTGTACTGTAAACAGGGAGTTAAAAATGAATGGGCATTGAATGAATGCAGATTGAATACTCATTTTCTTCACCCAACGTGTATGAGGTTGGTATAGGGCAAAGCCCCCTTAGATCAATCCAGATTGTTCAAGGAAATACTCACACACCTAGCTGTAGTTATCTCTTTCACTGAACTGAGGAAACTAGGATGACAAGTCCTTTTTCCTTCAGCTTCATTATGATGTTTTCTCAAGCAAAGTCTTAAACCAATTTAAAAAACAATCGCTAATTTGATTGTAGGAAGGAATCATAGGCTGAATGCATTTTGGAGGCTTGTTGCATTAATTATCTGTGGGGAGGAGAGAGGCAAGACAACCTCATTGATCAAAACTTGGAAATCTGTAGGCTACTTTGTCAGGAGCATGGAGTACAAATGTGATAATAAATAATGAAACAAAATGTAAACTAAACCCCCTAGATAATTCCCTTGGTCTGAACTTGCCAAAATTTGGAAACTAAGCATATGTCCAGGGAATATTAGAGCCATAGGCTAGACTGGGAAGTATAAAACCAAGCTAGAGGATATGGTGGCAAACCACTTCTCTGTGTCACCAGAAGACATTTTCTCTTTTATACACATAGATGGAGAAGAACTTGAGCTCAGTTCAAAAGAGACTTTTTGAACCATAAACATTCATAAGGCCTGGTTGTCTAAGGCAATATTTCTCAACATGAGCACCTTCCAGATGCGTGGATTTCAACTCCCTGAATTCCTTTCCCAGCATGACCATTGCTAAGAATTTGGGGTGTAAGTGTTGATTCTTAGGCTGCTAAGCATTAAAAGGATACCTACAAGCTCCTCCATGATCAGTGAAAAGACCCACCTCTTCACCATTTCACAGCTAAGTCATTAGAAAGGAATTTCAAAGGGCTCCACCCTAATGCCTTAGTAGATGATTGCTTCTACAGGGGACATAGTTCAATTACTGAAGTTCTTCTAACCCTATCTTTTTCACTTCAGTAAGTTAAGAGGTCTCTGTGATTCTTGCCAGGGAAAATTACAGATTACTTTCTGTGGGGAGCAACTGAACCCAAAAGTCTGACACTGGAAGTTGGAATCCACACATTTGGAAGTTGCCCAAGTTGGAAAATACTAATCTAAGGGATCCGTTCTTCTATTGCAATCCTGTCCCACTGTTAGGATCATAGGAAGAGATCTTAATATCCTCTTGGAAGATTCATCTGCTGTCCACCTTTCTGGCACAAAGAAACAGCCTTCATCTTTTTCCAAGCTAAAGATCATACTTCCTTGGAAGTTGCATTTTGCCCCTCTTTCAACTATATGAAAGCTGTAAAGATGGTTTCTTTCACTAGGCTTTTAATTCTTCAATGATTTTACTACTAAATTTATTTTAAAATTATACTGTGTTTTTAGTGTTTTATATTCTTTTTCGTTTTTCTTCATTGCCTTGAGTATTGCCAGAATGGAAAGAGTTTGCACAGTGGGTGGGTGCTTTTTAGTTCTTGCTTGCTTGGTTGGCTAATTTATGATTCCATGTAATGTTTGAACCCAGGACACAGAGTAACTCAGTAACTGTGTTGTTCAAACCTAGTTAGAAAGTAATAACTAAAGATTCTGGACCAAGAACTTTTCTATAGAGTATTGTAAGGTTCGTTTTGGGACCTGGTGCTTCTCCATTTTTTTATCAGTATTTTAGATCAGAGGTGGATAACTTGTTGCTTGAATATTGTCCTGAATCTTTATTTATTTATGTTTGTTATCACTTCCAGCTCCACCTAGCAAGATTTGATGGCAAATCTTTTCACAACCTGTCTCACAGTTTTCTGCCAGTTTCCAGCAAGAAATTAAAGAAATGGTGCGATGTGTCTTTGAAAAGGATTAGTTTGCCCAAACGTCACCCCTTCCCACCCCCCAGAATTGAAAATCAAAGCACGAAAAACCTTCTGTTCACTCACACCGCCTCCCTGGTGATCTCTGGCTACCAAAAATAATGCTGCCTCCCTAGCTGCAAAACAGCTGCCCACCTCTAACTTAGATGAAAAATTGGTTCTTCAGCATCTTACAGTGGGAATTCTCTAATGGAGCTTTGTCTATGCCCCACAGTTGGGTTGCCATTGGAACATCCTTTTCAGCATTCTCACCTAAGCCATTCTGTCCTATTAAGGCACTGTGTTGCTGAAAATGAGCCCCCAACACTGACCATTGACCTTTCCATAATACTGTCACCACTAACTGGTGATGCTTGATAGCCAAAGTAAACCAAGTTAAAAAGAAATATTGAGTCTGAAAAGAGCAAGAAAAGTGCTCTGACATTTTAGCTCAAAATCACACATCTCCATTCACCGGCTGACCTTTTAATCTTTTCTACTTCCTTTGCTTTGAGAAATTGGAAAGGAGCATTTAGTGCCAAAGCTTTGCATACTTGACTTTTGAAAGGGTCAAGCTTCTGAAAACTGCAAAAGGAGACAAATGTTGCACATGAGTCACAAGATAATAGTATGATTATTGGTTAAGGGGCAGGCACCATGCTATTAAAAAATATGATTGTCACTTAGTTAAAGGAATATTAACTGATCAAATGTGAGAGGTTACAGGATCACTTTATTGATGACTTTCTTTACTATTGCATAAGATTAATAATATAATATAATAATAAGATTTCTGATTTTGAGAAAGTATATTTAACATACATGAAGAATACGGTTGTTTATTCTAACCATTATTGGTAAAATTTATAAGCCACTTATTATTAACAGGGGAAAAAATCTAAAGCAGGATGCATACATTACCTATCTCCCAGCTGCTAATTTTGCAAAATATCTTTAATAAACAGGCATTTAATAAGAGAGCTCTTCTTGGTAGAGCTGCAGTATTTTCCTGTGATTGTTTTTTAAGCTATTATATTTGCAATGTCATTTTCACTACTTTTATTCCCTCCTTTCAAACCAATGAAAAACGATTCATCAATTAAAACTATACCCCTTCCTCTCTAGGAGAATACTATAGCAATTGGGGTAGATAGGATTAATGGGAACCTTCACTGATCAAGGGCTACAATTGGTATATTTTTCCAGTTAGGTAGGGCATAAGTGCATACAATATATGATTGTATATATTGTTTTATTGGCTGCAAGCTGCCCAGAGTTGGTTTTGAGATGGGTGACTATACAAATGTTTTAAATAAATAAATAAGATAAACTGTCTCCAAAGGACTAAGCTTAGTTCTCTTTAATTAGGCTCCAAAGATACTGGGGATGTTTTGAATGGATTTACTCTCTGCACAGATCCTGAATATATAAGCTGACTTTCTCTCATGCTCAGCTGTGTGTTGTGCGATCTGGGCCTTCAGAATGATGATGTGAAACTGTTCATGGAGTGATACAGATGGAAAATGGGTCATGTTCCAAGCTAAGGAAGTCTCTTTTAACTCCTTGGAGAATAGTAGAACTTAATGCACTCATGAATAAGTGAAAAATTAGTCTTGGAAGGAGAAAAAGGAGAAGAGACAATGTTTGGTTTTATGATTTTTTTTTTGATGGGGGTGGGGGGATTTCAGAAACATAATAGTTGGTTTTGGTATTGATTCATCAGTTGATTCGTTGGTTAGTGGTTTTATCAATTTTGTTCTCAAAATTGTCTTGACATTGATATCTGAGGTGCAGACTTGAGATTCGAAAGGGATACGGTAACGAGATCAATATACCAAACAGAATGCTTAGTGATATTAGGAACTGAATCTGACTCCATCTGTATGGGTTCAACCACTGAGCTATATTATTAATCAAACAGATAATTAAAATAGTGTACTTACATGCTTAACTTAGCTACTGACTGAATCAATGGATCTAATCAAATGCTAAATCTAGGGGAACAAATGCAAGTTAAAACTAACCAAACTGGGTACATTGTGCAAATCCACATAGTCTTTTACTAGCATGAAAAATCGCACTGGACAAACCCAGCTAGAGATGTTGTGCATCACTGTTTCTTTTAGAGAATGATACAGATCACAGACAAAACAACAATTGTCTTCCACTTTAATTCATGGAGAAGTTTTATTGTACAAAAATAGAGATTTGCTTTTACCCACGCAACTGTGGCTTTTGTGGTTATTGTTACAGCTCTGCTCTTTGTCTCTTTTTACTACCTTTCTATTCTTATACTTAAGCCTTATTTCTACATTTTCTCTGTATGGATCATGACTCGTTTCTTTCTATTGTGTTTCTATTCTCATGATCTCTATATACTGTATTTATTCAGATAGATAGATAGATAGATAGATAGATAGATAGATAGATAGATAGATAGATAGATAGATAGATAGATAGATAGATAGATCTAAGGAAGAAGATAAAGACTAACAGAAACTAATGCAGAGTAAGAAAAAGAAAAAAAAGAAAAGAGAAATCAAAGAAAGAGCTAAAAGTGCAAAAGCAAAGAAAGAAAAAAGATGCAAAGAATTTGCTTCTGATCTTCTTTGCAGCCATTATAAGTACAATTATAAATTTACCTTTTGCTCTATGGTTACAACATAGCTCTCTTTTTTTCTATAATCCATTCTTTCTAATCATCAAAACCATAAATCACAGGTTTATTTTTTTCTATTTCACACAAAACGTCTATAAGAGGTTTCCAGTTAGTGATGTCTGTATACTTATTCTTATCATCTCTACATACTGGGGCATTTCTTTGTTTATTATTAGGTTTCTATCCCAACTTTATTTGTACTCCTTCATGTGGTCCACATAATGCTTCTGCCTCCTATTTTCCCCCAACACCAACCTTGTGAGGTGGGTTGGGCTGAGAGAGAGAGAGAAGGAGACTGGCCCAAGGTCAGCCAGCTGGCTTTGGGGTCGAAGGTGAGACTGGAACTCACAGTCTCCATGTTTCTAGTCCAGCACATTAACCCCAACACCAAACCAGTTTTGCCTCCCTTATTGTGATGTATCTCTATACATCATCTGTATTTCTTATTTCTGTATCTTTTCTATTTCTTATAACCAGGGGCCTCCACAAGGGAGGTCAAAAAAATCAAGATGGCAGCTGCAGCCATGCATTGGGGTTGAGATCGTAGCATGGAAGCCCTAGCATAGGTGTGTGCGATTAGCGGTTTAGTGGTTTTACTGAGCCTCGATGCAGTTTGATCTGCTTTTGTGGAATTCTTGGTTTTTATCCTGTTTGCTGCCCAGAGTTTCTTGGATCGATGGGCGGCCATATAAATTGGATAAATAAATAAACTGAAGCACTGTCCATTTTTTATATGTATTGCTCCCTATTATATGTATATTCCTTTAATTGCTCTGCCTTCTGTAATGTTCATAGGTTCAGAACCAGTATAGCTCTACTTCCCTTGTCTTCTGACTCTGCCCTTCCCTCCTGCCCTCGCTGGTCCTAACCAATCTCTGTTGTGTCCTCAAAGGTTGAGGAGCAAGTGGAGTTGTCTTCTTGGACCACCTTGCTGTTTCCTTTTATTGCAATGGCATCCCTAAAAAAAGGAGCTGTGCTGTTCCCACAGTTCAGGCTGCTTCTGCTGCTGGATCGCTTTGTCCCTTTAAACTGTCCCCGACGGCCTTCTCAAGACCTCACCATCCTTTAATGCGGCAGCCCTAACCTAAAATAGAAAAAACCACCATCCTAAGATAAGTCGGATGCCCAGTCCCTTTGGAATGAGAAACTAGGACATACAGTGCTGCAGAAATACAAATTCTTCTTGTCCATCTGCATTATGTTGAGATGGGCCTGGTTCTCAATAAAAAAAGGAAATTTTCTTGTCCTATTTACAGACTATCTTCTGCCTTTAATAGAAATGTATTCTTCTATGTCAGCAAAGCGCACGTGGGCCTCTCTCTACAAAGATAAAAGTCCTTGGTGTAGCTGATATCCATCTGCATACAGAAGTGCGTGTATGTGTATATATGCACGCATCTACACGCACATGGGTGGGTGGGTGGGTGGGTGGCTGTATTGCTCTCCAGGTCTGCAGAAAATTCTCTAGATCTGTGAGGATTAAAAACACCACTGGCAACTCTTAACTGCAACTGTCAGAATGGCTACCTATATATAGAATACATGAACAGCAGGCGAAAACTCAAATAAATGGGGGAAATATTAAGGACAACCTGAAGTAAACAAGACTGCATGAAGAAAAATGAGGGATAAGAAACAGGTATTGCTAAGCATATCAATGAACAATCACCCACCAAACTTTTTTCCCCTTTATGTTCTGAACAGTGCGCTATTAGACTTCAGCGGAATGTGAAGCTGAACCATGTAATGCCATTTCGTGGCACTGGCAATACCAGATTCCACAAAGCGGTTTTCACTCAGGAGAAAGCAGTTTCCTTCAATCAAAGGAGGGAAAACACTGCACTTTAAAGTGTTGAGATTGAAACGATTCCAACATTCTTATTCATTCATTTATTTAAGCTTTGCTTTGCTTTTCCTTTGCTCTTCAGTCTAATGGTCCCCGGCATGGCTTACAAAAGAAAGAATTAAATCACTGTAAAAAAAATGACACTGAAGTACAAGGAAAGAGAGTGGGGAGGGAGAAGGAAAAAAAAAAACACGGTTCAGTTGCCCAAAAGGCTAGGAATCAAAACATATCCTCAGGTTGATTGCATTTATTTTTCACTGGGCTTGACCTATTCCCTGACGATTAGTTCCTTTTCTGTTTTTCTCCATCTGCTTTGTATCTTTGAGATTAAATTTAATTGACTTCTCCTCCTCTTCCCTTGAGGTACAGGATGAGTCTATGAAGCCTTCTGGAAATAATCTGAGGAAGGAGGGGCCACCAGGGAAATGAAACAGTAGCGGCTTTCATGCTGTAATGCATATTTTTAATTAGACATAAATTGTTTCATTTTTACACTAACCCACAACAGAAACAATATAATTCAGTAGCAAGCACATAGATACTGATTCTAACATTGCAAACCCTGCAGTGCACATATAATTCTTGTATTCCACTTGTAATTCTTTTACAGTGAATTGCTGCTCATCTATTGAAGAACTCAGTCCAAGAACTTGTAGCTGTTGTCCTAGTTTTCCAATGCTGAAAACACACATCTATTTTTTTTCTAAAGTTTCCAGGGAACACCTTGCTTAACGTAATATAGTCCCTAAGCTTCATTTTTTATAAATAATTTTTATTAAAGTGTAAAAGAGATATAAAGATAAAAGACTAATATAAACTAAGAAAAAATATATAAAAATAAAAAGTATAGAGAAAAAAAATATATAAAAAGAAAGAAAAAAGAATATATAAAAGAGTATATAAATAAAGAATATATAAAAAAGAAAAGATATAGAGAGAGAAATGACTTCCCCTTCCATCAAGACAAGTACAATTTCAGTAACTTATCACCTTCTCTGATATTTCAACAAAAGATCTCTTTTTCCCATATCTCATCTCTTATCTATAAACAAATCTTTAAAGCCTTGTCATTCAGTCCCAGTCAGCAAAAATCCAATAAGAATAACCAGAACCAACATGCTTATCTTGATTAAATAAACCAACTTTATATTCCTTCCCTTTGCTTTTAACAATCTGTATCTTTAATTTCTTTAAATAGTGTTCCAAAACTTGATATCTTTTCAATTTCTCTTTGTCTCTTCCCAGAAGCTCCTTCAAAACTTTAATGCATCTCTTTTGTAAATCCAAAATAAGAAAGTTATTCATGTCACTCTTCTGGTTTATTATTTGTATATCCTTTTTAATTATTAAGACAACAGCCGGTTTCAACTGTAAATTCAGTGTGACATCTTTTTCCATATCATTCTTGTAACCTGTCATTTTTAAATCCACTTTTGAATCAACCAGTTTCTGTTTTGTCCAGTAAAATCTGTTCCTCTTCTATAACCCTTGAATTCTTCCAAAGTTAAATAATTTTGCTCCATTCTGTATTAGTGGGTCTCTTCTCCTTTAGTTATAATCTTTAGTTCCTTCTGGTTCCCTCTAGTGTCCAAGTCCCATCTTACCATGTTTCGTTTTCCCCCTAAACACCAATATTTTCCCATGGGAAGGTTTCTTATACTTAATTTCAAAATCTTCATATTTTTAAATAAAATTCTAAACAATCCACAAGAAGAATTCCTGTACTTAATTTCAAAATCTTATTTGAAATCCATCTGGCCTCTTAGTCCATTTATAACTTTCCAAAACCAACTTTCTAATCGCCCTTCTGCTGTTTATTCCAAAATAAGATTTTTTTAAGTCTTTAAACTTGCATAAAACTTCTTTTGCCAAGGATTGAAGGAAATTCACCCAGTGTAATGAAACTTGTCTTTCTGAGGATTCTTAATATCCAAGAAAATATTAACAAGCAATTTCCTGAAGTGATTAAGAAAGGAAGTATGTGAATCCTGTGTCCATAAAGGCTCTGACCATTGCTTGGGCAAATACGATTGTTCCCTCAGCTCCCAGAGCTCTAAACCCACCAGAGATCACTGTCTTACAGTCTTCTAGCAAGGAGCTGCTGTATGGAGCACATATAGGCAATCTGAAGTCCTCTCCTTGTTACCACTGGAATTCCAAGGAGCCGGTCCATTCACCAGCTCTTCAATCCACCACGGTTGTCAACTCCACTCTCAGAGGAACTGTCTTCGGTTCACCATTGCTTCCCTAGAAGTCCTATAGTCCCTAAGCTTCTAAGCAATATTCATCACTGGTTTTTATCATCATTCATTCATTTGGTTATATCCTAAATTTCCTCTAGATAGCTGGTGGTCTATCAGAATTGTGCAGTCATGCTTTTCCTCAGTTGCTAAAAGAGGTAGAATATATCCCAACAAATCTTAGTATAGAACTAGTGCATTGAAATGCATTGGGGGCAGTGCATTGGAGCTGAATGGGAAAAAATATACTTCAGAGTACACATAGGTGCTCAGGAATTACTTGAGCACCTATGTGTACTCTGAAGTATATTTTAGCAACTCTTTAAAGCAGCTGCATCTTTCCCTGGGATCACAGGGCTGCCCTCTACAGAAGCAGCTTGATCCTGGGAAAAGACCTGTTCAATTTAAGGAGTTTCCCATAGGTCCTCCATGCAAGCCCATGTACATTCTGAGTACCTTTGCCTTTTCAATTCAAAGGGCTGTGTGGTCTTAGAACCTAATACTGACCATCTCGTGCCAGTCTGCCTAGGCCTGAAACACCAAAATTCACTGCTAGGGCAGTTTTTCTTATAGCTATGAAAAGAATGAATTAAAGAATCATTGCTCAGAATATGGACACAACCCCCCAGTGCAAGGTGCACCATCTAAAGAGAAGCACTATTAGGAAGCATGTCCAGCAGATGTTTGTGGGAGGATGTGTCAAAGCTGAGAAAGAAAAGAAAGAAAAAGGAAACTCCGTAAATGGAATCAGCAGATGGGAGATCCCACCAGTATGTCATCAACTAGTGGGGAATATACCCACCAGTCATAACAATGCAAAGGGATGAGGCTGGCCTAGCTGCAAGATTCTCAGCTCTTTACAGCACCCCTTCTCTGTCTGTCTGTCTGTCTGTCTGTCTGTCTGTCTATCTATCTATCTATCTATCTATCTATCTATCTATCTATCTATCTATCTATCTATCTATCTATCGGAATCACAAAGAAGTTGAGTCTCCAACAGTATTTCTATTGAGGGTGTCTTTTGCTTCTCTGTTTAGGTCACAAATGTTGGCAGCCAGCAGCAGATGGTTGATCCTATCACCCACCATTATGCTATTGCAGCCCTGTGTCAAACTGGTAAGGCCAATCAAGCTCTTACATACATCCGATTAAGCAGCTGAGAGTTACTGGCCAGTTCCGACAGATCACTAGCAATACCATGCCCAGTTCCTTGGGAAAACAACAGCAGAATGATGGTGGGCATGTCTGACCATAGCAGGAGTGGAGGGGAGCCCATGCTTCAGCTGACATAGCCAATAAGCACTGCCTAGATCCTACTCAGTACTTTCCGATGACTTTGATGCAATGGGTAGCAGAGGGTGACCGATTTTGTATACCTACCGGTTGTCACTGGATGCCATTGGTTTAGGGTAGGGGAAAAACACTACTTTAACAACAGAACAGCTAAGGGTACTTTAAGTCTGTGTCACTCATGGTGAGGGGAGAAGATAAAGGCAATATCATGGGTTCACAGCAGGAAAAAAAAACATATTTTCAGGGCTAATGTTTGTTCAATGGTTAGGTGTAATCTATGGTTAGGTATAGTCAACTTTTCCAAAGATATCCTCCTTGTTTTAGTGTATATTTTCCAAACTAGGTGTCATTCATTGCTATCCATTCATGCTTGGCAGAGTGCTTTAGCAGGCTGTAATACCTCCCTGCATTAAAACCTACCATATATCTAAGGGTTGTTTTTTTTTAATCTAGTTATATATTAAAAATATACATTAATTATAACATATAATGCTTCATATTAAATGAATTATTATGGTTGGTTGCATAGTCATCCGTATGTTTAGACTGGATTTGGCATTTTTATCCACCTATCGAGTCCTTCCCAAGGACCTGGGATAAGTAGATGTTGTTGTTTGAGGGTGTTAAAGGTATCGTTGCAGGATGTGAGCCGTTCCAAGTAAAGCTGCCTTTTGCAATGGATGGATGGTGACTTTGTCAATGCGGATGGTCTTCAAGGAGGGCTCCAGATGTTTTGAGACTGCACCCAAGGCGCCTATTACTGTTGGTACTTTCTTTGCTTTCTTTTGCCATAGTTGTTCTACTTCTATTTGGAGGTCTTTGTATCTTGTGATTTTCTCCAGTTCTTTCTCTTCTATTCTGCTGTCTCCAAGTATTGCAGTGCCCCCTGTCCAGACTTTTTTGTCTTTCTTGTCAACAATTGTTAAGCCTGGGGTGTTGTGTGGCAGGGGCTTGTCTGTTTGAATTTGAAAGTCCCAGAGCACTTCGGCTTCTTCATTTGCTATTACTTTGCCTGTTTTGTGGTCCCACCAGTTCTTGCTTGCAGGCAAGTGGGATTTCTTGCAGATATTCCAGTGCACCATTGTTGCTACTTTGTCATGCCGTTGTTTGTAGTCAGTCTGTGCCATCTTCTTGCAGCAGCTAACTAGGTGGTCCCCTGTTTCTTCAGCTTCTTTACAGAGAAGAACGGCATTTGCTGTCTGTTGCTGTCTTCTCAGTTCTGGCTTTGTATGCATTTGTTCTTAAGGCTTGGTCTTGTGCAGCCAGAATTAGCCCCTCTGTCTCTTTCTTCAACTTTCCTGCTCTTAGCCATGGCCAGGTCTTGTTGTTATCTGCTTTGCCTATCATCATCATCATCATCATCATCATCATCATCATCATCATCATCACATTGAGTTGCTCACTAACCAGGTTCTAACTATTTACCATAATATTATCATGCAATTAACTTAAAGCAAAAAATTAGAATCCATAATACAGCATGAACTAGGCCAGCTGCAGAAAATAAAAAGAAATTCTCAAGTGATACCAGCAACATTTTAAACTAAGCTTACAAGTTTACCATCAGTTTCAGGTTAGCTGGCAGTAAAATAAAATAGATCAATAAACTGAAAGCATTACCACCATAAAACCAAAGCAGGAATTTAAAAAATAGCATCAGAAAGTCAACTTCTATAATATTAAAAAGTCTGTGATGTCTTTAAGGCATATTTAAAACAAAATGCAGATACAGGAGAAAATGCATGCATGTTAAATGAACATTTTCATGCCTCTCTAATCAGCAGAAGAAAAGGACCATGCAGGCATATTAATTGATCAGATGACATCTGTATCTTGTGGTATAGTTCTTGCTGTGAGAGTCTTTTTCTAGAGAATTTGACCAACGTGCAGGAAATGTTTTCATGTGACAGGAAAATGTCATCCACAAAGGGTTTTGGATGACAAATTGTAGAAAATGGGAAGGGTGTGGGAGAAGCAAGGGAGAAAACAAAAGAGAAACAAGACTATTGAGGAAAGAAAGAACTAGGTCATGAAGGAAAGCAGAAGAATATTATAGACTTGGAAGTGATCTTAAAGGTGATCTAGTCCAACTCAGTGTATCTCTCACGGTTGACTGGTAGAAGATCTCATGCTTCATGTGGTAGCCTGTTCCACTGGCTGATAACTTAGACAGTCAGGAAGTTCCTTCTAATGTCTAGCCTGAACCAGCCTTCTTATAGTTTTAATTCACTGGTTCTGGTCCTACCATTTGGGGTAATGGATGTTCACTTCCTCTTCTGTGTGATAACCTTTCAGATATTTAACTACTGCTATCATATCTCCCTTCCCACTCTTTCCAGACTTTCCACCATCTTGGTAGACCTCCTCAGAACTTGCTTCTATGTCTCACTGTCCTTTTGAAACTATAGGGCCCAGAATCGGACATAGGATTCCAAGAGGGGTCTGACCAGGGTGGAGTAGATGAGAAAAATTACTTCCTGTGATCTGAACTTTATACTTCTGTAGTGCCCCAGAGTAGTTAAAAAACAGTCAACAGCCAGTAAAGAGCCTCAAAATTTAGAGGTAGCAAGAGTTGATTGATTGACTGTATTTATTTCTTTGTTTTTCCAGGGCATATGGCCAACACTCATCAAGCAATTCTGGGAGACTAACACAGGTTAAAAACATCACAATATGAAAAGAAGTCAATAAAATAATAAAACACACTGCACCAGGGAAAAATGCAGACTTCATATAATTACAACAGACTTATATACCATCCTGGCCATGTGTCCCATAAAATGTTGTTTAATTGATGGGACCTGGCACAGGCCAACTGTGTCAGATCTTGTAGGACAGACAGAGATAACTGGAGACAGATGGTCCAGCAAATATCCTGGGCTTCTGCCATGGAGGGCTTTATGGGTAACTACCAGCACCTTGAATTGCACCTGGAAGCTCACTCATAATGATGGATCTCATGCAATAGTGGTAGACATACCAAGGTGTGTCATAACTACTCATGCCAACACATTATGTCCTGATATAATTTCTGAGTGGTCTTCAAGGGCAGTCTCATGTAAAGTGCACTGCAATAGTCTAAACAAGAGCTAACTAAGACAGGAGTTACTTATATCTCACTACAATCAAGGAAAGTATTTGGTGGTGGAAAACCATGAAAGTAAGTATAAATGTCTTGTCATTAAGAACAGCCTTACATTTATATTTAATTCTTCTTTGGATTTAGAATGATTTTAATTTGGGATATACCGTTATACTTGCTATTTAATTCATGTTGATAGATCACTAAAAACTTGTATATTTACAATTGTGGAATATTGTCAATTTCTTCCTTCTTATCCTACAGTATGCAGTGCTCTAAAGCATTATGAACGCAAATCCCAAAAATATGTCCTCTTAACAAACCATCCCAACCATCAATTCACATCTGCATGTTGACAAGGGGAAGATGATGATGAAGAGAAGAGAATGGGGAGGATCAGGGATGTAAAAGAAGCCCATCATGGATTTCTTCTCAGACAAAATAACATGATCTGCTAAACTGAAACCACAGCAAGGAGAGGCATGTAATTCAGAAGCATCAATTTCAAAAAAAAAAATTAGCACAAATGGTAAACATTATGCATATATTTGGAGAATTTTGTACAAAGCAGAGCAAAAGTACATTCGGGAATGTTTTGTAAAAATAAAAAAGGATGAATCTGAAAAAGTGAGAGAAACACCATACATTTGGGAAACATAAGAAAAAGAGAATATGTTTAGGAAAGTTAATGAGTACACTAGGGGAATGTGTGTATGTCTGATGTTCAGTTCTCAAAAACTATTTCTCTACATCTCCAGGTCCAGTTAAGCATCTTTTCCTTCTAGCAAACTGTACATGTCAGAATCCTTAGCAAAAAAAATCGCCAAAGGGTCAGTTTCCTGCTTGGAATACTGAAACTTGCTGCAGCTGACCCCGACAGATCCAACATTTAAAAGAAAGAAAGAAAGAAAGAAAGAAAGAAAGAAAGAAAGAAAGAAAGAAAGAAAGAAAGAAAGAAAGAAAGAAAGAAAGAAAGAAAGAAAGGAGGGAGGGAGGGAGGGAGGGAGGGAGGGAGGGAGGAAGGAAGGAAGGAAGGAAGGAAGGAAGGAAGGAAGGAAGGAAGGAAGGAAGGAAGGAAGGAAGGAAGGAAGGAAGGAAGGAAGGAAGACTGCATTGGGAACAGGGATGTCTTCAGAGTATGGTCAAAAATATGGATGAGAACCTACCAAGAAATCCCAGGGTTATACACTAAATGAGGAGTTTGAAAACTGTTTCCACTGCTGTCAAGAAAGCACGTAGAATGTGTCCATGAAGTCACCAAGAGTCTTGACTTGAATGAGACATTTACCGTGGACCAAGTGTTAATCCAGAAGCAGCCTATGGAGCGGGGATGGGGAAGGGAGGTGTTCCACTGTCAACAGTTAAGAGTCTACTCACCTCTATTATGGTAAAGTCAAGTCATTTTCTTGATGATAACACCAAGATACTGTGTGTGGATATTGACTTGGAGGATAACTACATAGAGCCACCAGACAGTGTACTCCACCTCACCTATCTTGATGCCACCAAGCTTTCTTGGTGCCCACCAAGCTTTCTATGGCATTTTATGATCAGCCATAATGGTCTCTGCAGTTATTGTGCAAATACACCAATCTCCTATGGTGGCCATTTTGTGAGTGTGCCTACCACACACTTTTATCATTCCAACTGTGCATTGAGCCCAAAAAGGCTGCATACTCTGATGAATTCGTAAGCTGATATTAGCATCAGGAATTTCATATTATAGTTCTGTCTTTGCTCAAAAGAGCAAATAAATATCTTACCAGCTTCCTGATTATTCATTTATTGTCTATTTAGGTATTACAAAGATTTGTATATTGCCTGCCCAATTTTTTAAGGACATTAAGAAAATCTTTCATACATTCCTATGGGGAGCTTAACAGGCCCATCTTTTTTATTATTATTATTAAATTTTTATTTTATGTATGTATTTATTTATTTATACTTCAAATTTGTCACTGCCCCTCTCACTGCGGAGTGACTCTGGGCGGTCTACAGCAAACTTACAAGAAGTAATTTTGTAATTTCCTATTAATTAAATCATTAATTATTTAAAGTAATGGTGATTTCTTATTACAAGAAGAAGAGAAAAAAATACATAAAAGTGCTTTAACATAAAAGTGGAAAAAATACAATAAAAAGAAAAAAATGTTAATATAGCATTATAACAGTGCACAGTTACAATTCTATATATGTTATTAGCTTGTTTCCTTGACAACAATATAGAAGTATATTGAATATTGTTATATTGTTGTAAGAATATAAGAAGTATATTGTTATAAGAATATAGGCCCATCTTGTTTCCTTCACAACAATATAGACGTGGTTTACCATAGACTTCACTTCTTCTGATTTTTATTTCTTGTTTTCCAACCTCCCCATCTCACTTCCAGCCCTGGAATTTGCTGATGGTCTCTCTTCCAAGCACTAACCAGTCCAAACTCCACTTAACTTTTTTAAAAGTCAGCCAGGACCAGTTTGGGGCTGCCACATGCTATGACACCCACATTTATACTGTGCAAAAATTAGGGCATTATAGAATGTTACATTTTGCGCAGTTCTGTTGCTACAAAAACTACACAGTTTTAACCTGTTTTGATGTTACTGGCCATTTAAAATGCTGCATTTATTTGTAAAACTAGATTAATTTGGCCCATATCGCAATGCAATACAATGAATTCTCTCCCCACACCCGACCTCTTGAAAAGTAGTCTTTGTAAGATTATATATGTCTCTATAATATTCAACTAATTAGGTGAGTGATTCCATCCAACTAAGACGGCGTTTTGCTCTTTCTTAATGAATCCCTTAATGATAAAATCCTCTATCAGTGGAAAAGATATTGATCTCTCTGTATTAACAGTAATTCTTTCCTCTTTTTGTCTGGATGTTCTGCTGGAAATAAGGAACAAAAAATAAAAAAATAAAAAAAAAACACAGCTGCTGCAAATGAGAACTGAAAAGCAGATTTTCCATTTGCATAATATTCATTTTGGCTCAGTGTTAATGAATTTGTGTAATGTGAACTGCATTGATTTTTTTTTCATAATTTTCAAACAACACATCATGCTGGATAACTAAGTAATCAGAAAATAAAATGTTCCATATACCTAATGTAAAAAGAATGATCGGGCTGCATTAGAACTTTGCTCAAATTAAAATATATCATTAGTTGTACTACAGATGTATCAGTGCAATACAGACTTGGGACTGATATGACTTCACGTATCTGTTCTATAACTTTGTGATGAAGTAAGTAACTTTGGACCATCTGTAATAGCACATTAAAGCAAAAGGAACCTTCATGATATATATATATATATATATATATATCATGAAGGTTCCTTTTGCTTTAATATATATATATATATATATATTTAATATATATATATATATATATATATTTAATATATATATATATATATATATTTATTTTTTTAAAAAAAGTAAGATAGCAATTTTGACAAATTGAGGCAATTTCACAATACTTTACACCACTCCGATAAACAGATTTTTCAAGCAGAGCTTAACAGAGGAATGTTTTGAATTTTGTAATGATTGATTTAGGAGCTCTGACTTAAAATATGATCTTGGTAGCCATTGATTAAGGTGTTACGGAATGGTATAGAAAATTCCAACTTCTCTTAAAATGAAATTAAAAAACTGTGTGATAGTCAAACGGTTGTGCGCTTGGGTTCACACCACGAGAGCAGGTCAGTTCTGGCAAATGCAGATGTGTCCTGTTTCTGTGAGAGAAGTGTGGCTTTGCGTTGTGTGAATACAACCTATTTTGTTTAATTAGCTGGCCAGAAGCATCAGGATCCATAGTCAACTATCAGGAGAGAGGCTGTGAGTTTGATACGTACAGCACCTAACAGTATGGATGTTATATAGTGGTAGCAGGGGTTCTTTCTTGTTTTGATTAAAGAACAAATGTCAGAACAAACTCCTTGTCTCATATTTGCTTTCATTTTGTTCATCCAAACATTATTTGTCAGAGCTAACAAGAGTTTCTTTTCATTCCATTTCACCCTTCAAACAACAGTAAGGCTGTACCTGGGGGAAACGTCTATGAATACAAAGGCCGTGCTTAACATCTATAATAAAAATACCCAGGAAAATAGTCCCTACTTGAGTGGTAGAGAGGAGGACAGGAAGTAAAAATGCTCATACTGAAATGGAAAGGAAGAAAAGGAAGTTGTAATCTCACAAAAATATAAATCTAATTCCAATGTTAATTGAAAATCCTCCTTGTCATTATTTCAACATTTAATGATGCTTAATGTTTCCATGATTTGTCTTGCAAAGGGGTATCCGGGGGGAGGGGTCGTCAAAAAATCAAGATGACCCGTGAGTGTGTGATCAAAGCCCACACCCCACACATCAAAAAGGGGGCACTTCAATCATGCAGCTGAGGCCACCATTTTGAGTTTTATTATTCCAGTTCTATTCCTTTTATGTACATAACAGCAGCAGAATAGGGATGGAAAATAGGACATCAGTTAATCCTTCCTCCATTCTCCATCACGAGGGAATCAGTTTGGTGGTCAGAGATGATGCATACAACAAGGAAAAGGGAATGGATTTAGATCAAACCTTGGGCTCGATCCAGAATGCTCCCTAAACTCAAAGGAGCCATAGCAACGTGCTTTGTCTTTCATGGCTCCCAGGATTAGCTAAATATGAAAGAATATGACAGCATTACTCTGTCCAGTGTTGGACCCAAGTCAATGATTTTGGAAGTGGTTTAATGGGATGTGACTCCTTTCCCCAAGACAGAGAAGAGAACAAAAATGGAAGGCAGAACTGCCAGCCTTCATTGAATGTGCTGGGACAAGGGGGCCATTCCAGCATCTGGAGCTGGAGTGATCTCTGAAAGGTTTTGGATTTAGGATTCATAAATACAATAACATTTGTAATTGGCAACATTCTCTGGTTGTATTTTTTAAAAATCTGGGTTTAGAGGAACATTATTCCCACACTGACAAACACAGTTTCAGTTCCAATTAGCTCTTTCCCATTTACACATTTTTTAAACATTTGGGCTTAGGGAAAGATTATTCCCACCTTCAACTCCTGTTACTTTTTATTTATTATTTACAGTTATGCCAGTACTATCTCTGATAGGATTGCCATTTTTTATGTCCTTAAAACCTACCTAGCCATTTTCAAGTTGATTCAGTGGGTGCCATGAAGCAGCCATGAACACCTGAAACGATATTCAGATGCTGTGATGTGTCTGTCCCTACAAAGATCAGAATAGTGCGAGCAATTATATTCCTTGTGACACTCTAGGGAAGTGAAAGTTGGACTTTGAAGAAGCAAGATAAAAGGAGTATCAACCCTTTCAAATTTTGGTGTTGGAGAAGATTCCTGAGAATACTATGGATAGCCAAAAAGACAAACAAATGGATCATTGAACAAATCATTCTAGAGTTTTAACTCGAGGCACAAATAACCAGGCTCAAATTATCCTATTTCTGACACATCATGCGAAGACCTAGCTCTCTGGAGAAGGCTCTAATGCTGGGAAAGGTGGAAGGAAGGAGAAGAAGAGGATGACCAGCAGCAAGGCGGATGGACTCAGTTATGGTGGCGATAAGTGCACCATTGGAAAGCCTGAAAGACCAAGTTAGGAACAAATCTTCATGGAGACAAATCTATCTATGTGGTTGACACCAAATTGATGGCACATAATCAATCAGTGGAGGTATGTGGATTCAAAGGGATTATTGTTGTTGTTGTTGTTGTTGTTGTTGTTGTTGTTGTTATTTTAAAAATGTGGAGAGCCAGTTTGGTGTAGTGGTTAAGGCATCAGGCCAGAAATCAGGATAACATAAGTTCTAGTCCCACCTTAGGCACAGAGCCAGCTGAGTAACCTTGGGCCAGCCACTGAAAATAACTTGTGGTGTATCAAAGCAGTTAGAAAGCAGCTGAAGGCCTTCAACCTGCAATGGAATAATCTGGGCTGAGAATGAATGGATGGATGATTTTAAAATAATGTTAACAATAATTTAAAAGTTAAAAACAAGAAGCAATAGAACGTCCACTGCATAATACCTATCACAAATAAGAAAAAACTGTTGATCTGTTGAAAGACCTCTTTTCAGAAGCTTTCTGGACTTCTTAAATGGGAGGCTGCCATAGAAAAGTCCAGGGGAGACTATTCCAAAGGACTGGTGTTACAACAAAGAAGCACTGGTTGGGTTAGGTCATGGCTGGCTGGGGAATTCTGGGAGTTGAAGTCCACTCATCTTAAAGTGGCCAAGTTTGGACAACACTGGGTTAGGTGATACGTGATTAGTGGAATTTAGAATGCAGAAAGTTGAGCATCGGTGCTCTAGTCAGTTCAATAACTGTCTCTACTTTTATGGGAAAAGAATAAGTGCTCAATGGTAGAGCCAATGAAAAAGTCTTTGCATTCAGTCCCTGACATCTTCGCTTATAAGTAGCAGGAAAGGGGAAAGAGCTATGCCAGAGATTCTGAAGAGCAGCTGTCACTCAGTATAGATAAGAGTGGATTAGATTAGGTGGGAGGATCCTGTGGCCCACCTGCTTTTATTGAATCATAGTTCCCAGCATCTCTCATCACGCTGGCCATATGGACCAAAGATGCAGGGGGTAAAACCCAGCAACATCAGGTGGCCATAGGTTCTAAACTGCATTCAAACACTCTCCTTTGTCCCTTTCCTCATGCAGATTCATCTTCAGATCTTCAAAGCATCATATGCAAAAAGCCTTTGATTGACTGAGAAGCAAGAAACTTTGATTGAATGCACTTAGAATCCTTGGCGTTATCAAAAAGATGGTTGGGGTGGTGGTGGAACACTTCTGCTTTCTTTCCTCTCAATTGCCATTCAATCTGATAAAAGAGGATGTGCACATCAAATGGCCTTCAAAGGAAAAGAGCATTTTTATGAAGCTTTCATGAGTGAAATGTAGATTCCTTGAACATATCGTGGTGAGGTGGCCAAGGGGTGTTTGTGTGAACTTCCTGTCTTTCATTGTACACTCCTACAGTCTGCAGCCACCCTGAATTCCCAGGACTCCATTGAATCCCAAAGAAAGGCATGATGTAAGAACTCTTCCCAGGCCTTTTTATCTGAGAAGCATAGGTAACTGGAGAAGCTTTAAAGGGATGGAAAATGTGTAACAGAAACAACAATACTTGCAGTCACACCTATACCTTATTCAAAAATAAGACAAGCTCAACAATACCACCAAGAAAAATATTCAATTACCCCGAAGATAAGATAGAAATCCAGAAGCCTCTTTTGCAGAGGAAGAACATGTTTGAGAATTAATCATTCCAGCAATTCTCAATATGTGAGCTGAACTTTAATAGAAGCCTTGTCAAGAAGTTGAATGAAGCCACGAGTGGAGCACAGAGGGATGGTGATGGTGAGGACCAAGCTAATAAGCATCACTGGTTTCCCATCTCTGCTTTAGGACCTTCTGACCAGGCTGCTTCTTTACCCACTGGCCCAAGGCCAAAGCATAAGGCCTTGCTTCCTCCTACAGAGAACTGGAATTCCAGAACTCATCTGGTAACAGAGTTGCCTCTTCCTCCCTTTTGAGGAAGACCCAAGACCTACAGACAAGAGCTCTGAAGAACCATGCCGTACCTTTCTATAGCTTATTGCCTATTGGCCTAAGAAGAAGGAAGCAGTAGACTTCTAATATGGCTTCTAGGTCCTTGGCAATATAATCAGCATGACAACCCTAGGACAAGATGAACAAAGTGGCTGAAAAGTTAATCTGTGGCTTAGAGCCAGCATGATGCCTCTTACCCAACATCAGCTTGAGGAGTCAATAGGTAAATCTCTCTTCCCCTTCTTGGAAAAAAAAAATGGCAAAGTAGGGCACAATTTGACAGCCCTCAACAAGGGCATGAAAAAATAGCATTTCCAGACAGCCCCACCGCAAAGAAGCCACAAATTAAAGCTTGCCTTCCATTCATTGAAGGATGTTTGCAATTAAACAGGCTCTTCTTCAAAGTGCCAAAACAGCAAAAACATCCGGATAATATGTATCTTCTCCTGGTCCCAAATGAGAGTGAATTAAGTCCCAATATGACAAATCAAATGTGTATGGAGTTATTATGGTTTGTAATTTTTTTCTTCTGCGCTACCACCCCCCTCCAATCATCAGAAGATGCTATAGTAAGGGAGTGTGGGATGACAGACTAGGAAATAAGCTATTGAGTACACAGATGGCTAATTGGCAGAACTTAGCACTTTATGTTATTCTAATTAAGTTTCATTAGGGAGGTCTTTCAGAGCTTGAAATGATGACTTAGGAGAAAGTGATCTGTTCTCGCAATGACCGGTTGCTCAGCTTTATTTATTTCTTCCCTCTCTCATCTCACAGCCTGAATTGTAAATGCCAAAAGCTCTTCGCAAACAACACTGTCTTGGAGCTCTACCTCCCAGCTACTTAAAGTATTTTCCTCTAGACTACAGGCTGGCAGAAAATTAGGATTCAGAGACCAGGCATCAGGGCTGAATGCTGGAGGCTGGAATGTGGGATTTGTTTCACGCACCAGTTCCACCTTCCTATGAGCAGCCTATCCACAGAGTCCCACCTTATCTCCCTCAGCCCATCATAATTGGAATGGTACAACTGTTCTCTCTCCAGGCTCAGTCCTCCTCCAGACCCCCACCATCGCCTGCCATCTCCAGCTGCTGTTATTAAATGCCATGTTGGTCTGTAATCAAGCTCACCCAAGTCTATTACCGAGACCTGCGTGGGCCCAGGGCTGGGGAATTTTCAGCATGATTTCATACATTTCTTAGAGTGTTACCAGTGCTCAAAACAACATATTGCCATTCCCATAAAGACACAGAGAGTTAGAGGTGATGTGTCTATACAGGGGTGGTCAAAAAAGTCAAGATGGTGGCAGTGACTGCAATTGAGGTCTTTTTTTACCTCCTTCCTGGCAGATGCTCCTGCATGGGTGTCGGGGGACCTCTTTGATGTAAGGGGCTGTGAGAATAATCCTGGGAGACAGGAGGAAGAGTCACTGCCTAGACAATAGTCAGACAAGAGATATCTCAGCCCACAGAAGGAACGGGGGTGGAGAAAGCATCTCAGAAGGGACCCTCCCTAGTTCTCTGGAAAGTAAAGAAAATAAAGTGGAGAAGTGCTTTAAGACTTGCAAGATTCTGTTACTGTAAATAAAGGTAATATTAGTATACATGATTTTGATTTCCTGTCTGGACTACCTCAAAGTGCTGACAGTCTACAAACTTACGCACTAAAGTTCTCAGCTTGGAATGGGAGGTGGAGCAGAGGGTCTCCTAACTTCAGTTGATGGAGAAAAAGGAAATTTCAGAGTTGCTGGAAGGTGAGAGACTAAGTCTCCTGACCACATTTGATGGCAGAGAATTTCATGATGTAATATGATTAAATTAATGCTATTAATACTCAGACCTACTGTACTTCTCTGAGAAGGCTCTAATGCTAGGAAAAGTAGAAGAAAAGAGAAGAAGAGGATGAGCAGCAGCAAGGTGATGGGGGCACCCTGGGAAGACCTGAAAGATCAGGTTAAGGACAGATTGTCATCGAGAAAATCTGTGTGGTTCCTAAGGGTCAAAAACAACTTGATGACACATAATCAATCAATCAATACGAATGTTAGGACAGCCAGAATGATGTTGTGGTTAAGATGTTGGACGAGGAGTGGGGAGACCAAAGTTCAAATCATCCTTTAGGCATGCAAGCCAGCAGGGTGACTTTGGGCCAGTCACACACTCTCAGCTCTAATCAGCATCAAGCCCTGCGACAAGTCAGTTGATAAACAAAACCCCTCATTGCACCAAGCATTGATGAATAGTGGTTCTCTGGATTTGTGCAACCTAGGCTTAGGAGGTGTAATATATATTTACTCAGTACTACAATCCATAGGCAAGAAAGGGAAATAGTCCCAAATGTGTAGATCAGTGTTTCTCAACCGTGGCAACTTTAAGATGTGTGGACTTCAACTCCCAGAATTCCCCAGCCAGCAATTCTGGGAGTTGAAGTCCACACATCTTAAAGCTGCCATGGTTGAGAAACACTGGTATAGATGTACAGTAGAGATTTCATCTCCATAACTAAAATTTTGGAGGACCTCTTCAGACTTAAACCAGTAACTTTTTTTCTCTCTCTCTCCCCTCTCATTTCCCTTTTTGACAGCCATCTCTTGTTCTTATGCACAGAGGCCCCAACTCTTAGCTGTGTGAAAACACCACCTGCCCGTCAGCCCACCGCTAATCTCATTGCCTGTTTTCTCTTAAATATGTAATGAACCCAGAAGGGTCCTAGCATATGAGCTACAATACAATAATTCAGATTGCGTTGGCTAAAAATAAGAGCAGCCAATGTTCCTGACTTTCTCTGCTTTTAATTATTTCACAACCATAAACAAAAGCTGCTGAACCAAAAGTGCCCAGATGCTTCCTCTTTTTCATTCAAACCAAACTTTAAAAAAAAAGAAAAAAAATAGAGATACCTTCTAGCTCTGAAATGAGCTGACATGGATACCTTCAACATCTTGTTACCTCCATACTGAACAGCTCTTTACCTCCAGCTTCTAAGATTGTGAAGTTGAATCGTGTTTGTGCTTTTTTCCCTTTCTCACTGGATTATATTTGTATCCTGTCTTTTTGCAAATGAAGAATCCAAGAAATTGAACCAGGGAAGGATAAGATATGTTCAGATTTGGCAGCTTGGCTGTGTCTGTTTCTTTTGAATGCAGGTCAGGTCAAGTCGGGTGGACTGATGAATTTTACCTTGTATGGGAAAGGAGCTCATAAAAGAAACACTGCCTGAACAGGCTGAAATTTTTCTCTCATTTACTTGATTCTGGTCTGGAAGGAGGGATGCCAGGCAGGAGAGAAGTAGGAATTCTGATGTCTCTATCCATCCCATTTCCTTCAGATTTGCTGCATTTAAATTAATTCTATGCTGGAATGTGCCTTGCAATTTCTCAGACGTTCTCTTCCCCTTTCAAACTCTCTTAGTTTTCCACCTCAAAGTGGTTCATTGCTGGTTGCTTGTACACATTTTCCATCTAAATCCTGCTTTGATTCCTTTGGTTCCCCCCTTAAGTTCAATCTTCCATTCTTCTCTTCTGAAAGAGCTAATCATTTTCACAGGTAACATTTTATATGCGTTCTTGTGATGCCACATGACCTCTTGAATTCCTCTTGGGATGTTCTCAAGCTCAATTCATTGTCGAAGAGAATGGAGAAGCCTACTGTGGTATTTTTCCCCGCTTCTTTTTCTGTTACATATCATTTCAGCAGGCATATTAGCTGGCAGTTTCGAAAGTACCAAAAAGAAAAAAAAAATCAGTGGGAGGCCTTCTCCCATGATGTCATCCCTTGGGGTTTCGTAAATGTGTAGAAAGTTAGGGAGGTTGCAGATGATGGCATGATAAAGGACAGGACATTCATGATCATTATTTGGTTATCTTACAACTAGATAGATGTGGTGATCCTATAGTCCATCCATGGAAATTTTACCAAAATTCTGTTCTCCTTGCAAATTCTCTTTCCTCAAACTAAATGAAACTTGCTAGAAGAAAAATGCCGGAGAATTTTTTTGCCTGTTACTAATTGTAACAGCAAAGACCTTTCAATCATCTTCACATCATTCTTCTGATGATTTCCACTTACATTTATTCAGAGTGAGGCTTAGCTTGTAATTAACCCAGTTTTCCTAAACATTTTGGAGACAGAATCTGGGGGGAAAGCTTGGATCTTTTTTTTTTTTTCCTGTCATGAATTTTAAGGGGGGAAAAAAAACTTCCTCCATCTCAAAGGTATGAGTAGGCTGAAATATATAGGAGTATAGATACAGTATAGGAGAACCATTCCATACACCCCAAAGCAAATTCTCAGAAGTGTATGGATCTTATTTATAAGTTGATTAAAGGGGAATGTGAAAAATAAGTAAACAAACAACACTTACAGACCTCAAACCTCAATATTTAAGCTTTTTTCTTAAAAAAAAAAAAACCTTTAGTAAGTTTAAAATGTCAGGTTCGGTCAGCACGGGGCTTCGGGGAAGCTCACAGCCAGACCACGCGAACTCCACCGGCGGTAGCTAGCGAGGAAAAGAGGAACTGAAAAAGCGTCGCTAATTAATGGGCCACCTGCGCCCAGCCAAACAGGAAAACCGCAGCAGAAGCTTTAACTATACACTGATAACGGCGCAAGCCAACAATGAACGGGGCCGCAGGCTGCGAAACAAGATCGTCACGCAGCACAGAACCCTCGGGCTTGCACGTAACGGGGGGGGGACCAACCCAAGCCGGAGGGGACTGCCAATCAAGGACAATAGACCCTGACCGAACCTGCCATCATGGACAATCAAGAGGGATTATTGGGGGGCCAATAATCCGCAGCGGTAACGCGATCGCGGGGCGGAAAAAAGCAAGGGAAGGGGGGAATATAACGAGTGATGCAATTGTACCAAGCCAGTCCTGGCTTTGCTTGTGACTGCTATGTTACGCATGAGTAAACCTCTTTTGTGAGCCACACGTGTCACGAGAGTTTCTCTGTTGAACGGGGCAAACCTTACATAAAGCCAGGACTCACCGTTAGCGCTACCCGGTACCGCCGAGGAGCATTTCCCTTTCTAATATAGGCATGACCAGCGACGAGGAATCCATGGGTCAGCTGGAGCACGAGGAACCCAGGCTCGAGGAGGGACGGTCAGAGCCACCCGGGAGCGACGGGACAGCGGCCAGGGCTGGGGACCCTCCAACCGAGCGGTGGTCGATGTGCGTGAACCAAGGGCCAGACAGCTCAGGCGTCACGATGACCCGGGGTTTGGGGCCCCGGAACTGCGAGCGGGACGAGAAGCTCGCCCGACTAGAGGAGAGGGTCAAGCGGTGCCTAGACGCCGTGGAGGCGATGCTCCAGACCTTGCTACAGAGAGCGGGACCGTCGGCGGTGAGCGATGGCACGAGCAACAGGGGTGGCAGTCCGGCACCCCAGCCGGCACCGCCCACGATGCCCCGGTCGGTGGACCGACGGGCGGCGGACGCCCTGAGACTTCGAGGCATCACCGGGAAGTTCTCAGGGGACCCTGAACAGCTGCCGCACTTTTTGACGCACGTCAGGGGTTTTATGCAGAGGGGTGGTCACCTATTCGCTAGGGACGAGGATAGAGTATCCTACGTGGCCGAGCTGTTAGACGGCCAAGCAGCTAGCTAGGTGAGCAGACTATACGACGCCAACGCGGCAGAACTGCGGAGTTTCCCGGACTTCATGCAGGCGCTCCGGGACAGATTCGAGGACACATTGAGTGCCAAGCGGGCTAAGGACGACATCCTGCAGTTCAGACAGCGGGACAAGTCGGTATCGGAGTACGCCCTGGAGTTCCGGAGGTTGGTAGAGAAGCTCACGGACTGGCCGGAGTCCCTGAGGGTGAAGTATTTTAAGAGGGGGCTCAATCCAGAGATCCTGGAGCGGGCACTGGGACGGGATGACCCGTCCACAGTGAAAGATTGGATCTGGCTGGCCGGAATGGCGGAATCGGCGTGGCGGCAGATTCAACAAAGCGCGAGGCGACGGGACCAGACGAGGGACCGGCCGAGGGAGAGACCCCCAGAGGAAAGGCGGAGCAGTCGGCGGCAGTCCACCGGGGGGCGAGAGGCGACCAGAACCCCGAACCTGTGCTTCCAGTGCGGAGGCAGAGGCCACCGAGTGGCGCAGTGCCCGACGGAGCGGGAAGGAGCCTCACCACGGCCCGAAGTCAAGCCCCCGTGTCCTACCGGGAAAAGGGCCGGCAACCGACCGCGGAAGAGTGCAGTGGCGGCGGTGACCGAAAGAGGACGGAGGGGGTGGTCAACCCCGGAGACGGCGTCCTCCGGAGAGGACTTGGAGCCGGCGGGAAACAAGGCGCGCTCGCACTGAACGGCGTCCCAGTGCGAGCAGGGGAACCGAGGTGCGCGGACCCAATCGGGGATGAGGACTGCCTTCCGTTCCGGGTGAGGATACACATCCGGGGGGTGAGATCCGGAGGGGAGGCACAGCTGTGGGCGCTGCTGGATTCAGGCTGCACCCACTGCTTGATGCACCCAGCTGTGGTCTCGGGACTCGGACTACAGCTGAGGCGCCTCCGGGAGCCCATTGCATTCAGCCAGCTAGACGGCACGCTGGCGGGGGGGGCAGCTCAGTATTACAACGAGCCGGTCCAGATGACGATCAGGAGCCACCGGGAAGAACTAAGATTTGTGGTGGTCCCAGTGGCCGACTACGCGGCTTGGTGTGGCTGCGGCGACGGAACCCACGGGTCGACTGGACGGCGGAGGCAGTGCGATTCGGGGTCGATAGGCCTGCAGAGTGCGAGAGCAGAGGGGACCGGGCCGTGGCAACGGGCGCGACCGCAACCACAGACGGGCAAGTGGAGGACCCGAGGCACAGGGAGGCGAGGCGAGAGCAGACGGAGCCCGAGACCCGGGCGGCAACAGCAGCAACAGCAGCGCCGGAACCCCGGAGACTCGCAACAATCCCGAGGCGTGGGGAGGCAGCGGCGACTGGCGGAACAACTGCAAAACAAGAGACAGAGTCCGGGGAACCCACGACGAGCGGCGGAATCCCGAGGCAATATCGAGACCTGGCGGCGGCGTTCAGGGAGAAGGAGTCCGACCAGCTCCCTCCACACCGACCCAGTGATTGCGCCATTGAGTTAGAGCCAGGGGCAATGCTGCCCAAACCGAAAATGTACTCCCTGTCGATGAGGGAGATGGGGGCTCTGCGGGAGTTCATAGACAAGAACCTAGCGGGGGGATTCATCCAACCCGCGAAGTCACCATTAGCGGCCCCAGTACTATTCTGGGAGAAGAAGGATGGCTCGCTCCGGATGTGCGTGGACTGCCGGGGGCTGAACGCAATCAGCACCGAGTACAAATACCCCCTCCCCCTGATGAAGGACTTAATGTCGCACCTATCTACGGGGAGGGTGTTCACAAAACTGGACTTGCGCAAAGCTTACTTTAGGGTCAGGATCCGCGCTAAAGATGAGTGGAAAACGGCGTTCAACACGCTGCTTGGAAGCTACCAGTTTTCCGTGATGCCGTTCGGATTAAAAGGGGCCCTGGGGGTGTTTATGCAGCTAATAAACGAGGTGCTGCACGACCTACTCTACCAGGGCGTCCTGGTCTACCTGGACGACATCCTCATCTACACCGAAACCCTGGTGGAGCATGTGAGCCTGGTGCATACGGTGCTCCAGAGACTGCTGAAGGTGCAGCTGTACGCGAAGCTATCAAAATGCGAGTTTCATCAGGAGCAGCTGGACTACCTCGGCTACCGGATACCCAGTCGGGGAATTGAGATGGACCCGGCGAAAGTAAAGGATGTTCTGGGCTGGGAAGCGCCGCGAACCCGGAGGCAACTTCAAAGCTTTTTGGGGTTTGCGAACTTCTACAGACAGTTTATCCCGAACTTCGCCCAAATCGCCCTTCCCCTAACAGACTTGCTAAAAACCAAGGGCACTGGAAAACCCCCCAAGCCCAGCATGACACTTGCGTGGACGGCAGAATGCCAGGGGACATTTGAGGAGCTAAAATGGCGGTTCACAGCGGAGCCGATCCTGCGCCATCCCGACCCAGATTGGCGGTTTATCATCCAAGTAGATGCGTCAGACGTGGCAACGGGGGCGGTCCTGCTCCAGCCCAGCCCGGAGGGGGCCATCCACCCATGCGCCTATGCCTCCTGCAAATTCACAGAGACAGAGAGAAGGTGGATGGTGTGGGAGAAAGAGGCGTGCGCCGTCAAGTGGGCGCTAGCCACGTGGAGGCATCTATTGGAGGGGGCAGCTGAACCATTCGAGGTGTGGACGGACCACAAGAACCTCGAGGCCCTGAAGGCCCCGTGTAAGCTATCCCCCAAACAGGCGCGGTGGTCCCAATACTAAAACACATTCCCGGGAAGCGCAACTTCCTAGCAGACGGGTTGTCTCGCATGCCCCAGCATGCCAGCCTACGAGAGGAGATCGTGGACTCCATCATCCCTGCCAGCAGGCTGGCTGCAAAGGCGGTGACCCAGAGCCAGACCAAGGGGGAGCGACGGGACGCGGCGCCTGAGGTAAAGCAAGGGTTCGCGGAGGCGGCAGAGCGGGACGCTTGGCTCAAGCAAAACTGAGAAGCGCTAACCAGCCAAGAGGGTTTGTGGTGGCACGAAGGGAAGTTGTATGTGCCCGAGGGGTGCCGACGGGAGGTCATGGAAAGAGCCCACGACAGCCGGAATGCGGGGCATTACGGCTTCGTGAAGATGCTTCACTTAATTCGGCGGCAGTTCTGGTGGCCAACACTCCGGAAGGACGTGGAGGCATACTCGGGGGGTTGCCCGGTGTGCGCGACGGCGAAAGGGGCCAAAGGCAAGCCTAGGGGGTTACTCCAGTCGGTAGCGGAGCCCAACGGCCCATGGCAAGAGATCGCCATGGACTTCATAGTAGAACTCCCGGAGAGTAAGGGGAAGACCGCCATTTGGGTGGTTACAGACTTATTCTCCAAACAAGCGCACTTTGTAGCGTGCCGGCGAGTCCCCACAGCAGAGAGGTTGGCGAGGCTGTTCGTGCAACATATTTACCGGCTGCACGGCACGCCCCGACGGGTCGTCAGCGATCGGGGTGGCAACTTCATCGCGCGGTTCTAGAGGGAGTTCCTGAAGCGGGTGGGGACGAAGCAAGCCCTTTCCTCCGCGGCGCATCCGCAGACGGACGAAGCCACGGAACGCCTGAATGGGGGGCTCGAACAGTACCTGCGCTGCTACGTGGGGCACCAACAGGACGATTGGGCGGAGCTACTGACATTCGCGGAAGTAGCATACAATAACGCCGTCCACAAGAGTACCGGCTTTTCTCCATTCAAAGTAGCCACCGGGAGAGACTTCGTCCCCATGCCAGAGTTGCCTCAGCCGGAATCCCAAATCAACTCCCTGGACGCCTGGTTCACCCAAATCGACGCCACCCAGCGAGCAGCGCACGCGGCATTGCAAAGAGCCAAAGCCGATTACAAAAAACACGCGGACCGCAAGAGACTCCCCGAGGGGCAGTGGAAAGTGGGGGACCAGGTGTATTTGTCAACCAAAAACCTAAAGATGCACCAGACATCGAAAAAACTCAGCCCGAGGTTTGTGGGGCCGTTCCCCATTGCAGAGGTCATCAATCCAGTAACCGTCAGGCTGACACTCCTGAAAAGCCTCGGGAAGATCCACCCGGTGTTCCATTGCAGCCTGCTAAAGCTGCACCAGCCAGGGAACGCCTGGCACAAGGCAGAGGGGGTGCCAACACCCATCATGGTCGGTGGGGAGCAGCATTTTGAGATCAACCAGATACTGGACGCCAGGAGGCACAAGGGGCAGGTCCAGCTCCTAGTGCAATGGAAACATTTTCCCAAGTCCCACAGCGAGTGGGTAAGCAAAACCCACATAAGAGCGCCGGACCTAGTGCGGGACTTTTACAATAAATACCCCGGGAAACCAAAATAAAGTCGGGGGGGAGTTGTCTTCAGGGGGGCGGTATGTCAGGTTCGGTCAGCATGGGGCTTCGGGGAAGCTCACAGCCAGACCACGTGAACTCCACCGGCGGTAGCTAGCGAGGAAAAGAGGAACTGAAAGCGCCACTAATTAATGGGCCACCTGCGCCCAGCCAAACAGGAAAACCGCAGCGGAAGTTTTTAACTATACACTGATAACGGCGCAAGCCAACAATGAACAGGGCCACAGGCAGCAAAACAAGATCGCCGCGCAGCACAGAACCCTCGGGCTTGCACGTAACGGGGGGGGACCAACCCAAGCCGGAGGGGACTGCCAATCAAGGACAATGGACCCTGACCGAACCTGCCATCATGGACAATCAAGAGGGATTATTGGGGGGCCGATAATCCGCAGCGGTAACGCGATCGCGGGGCGGAAAAAAGCGCGGGAAGGGGGGAATATAACGAGTGATGCAATTGTACCAAGCCAGTCCTGGCTTTGCTTGTGACTGCTATGTTACGCATGACCTTACATAAAATAGTGTTCCTTCTGTCTCCAAATATTATTGGAATTTGGATTCACTGAAGAATGAAGGCTATACAAATCATCAGTAGAGTAGGAGGCTTCCCCCACAGGGATGTTTGTGGGGGTGGTAAAAAAAGTCAAAATGGTAGCCATGGGGATGTGATCGAAGGCCCACCCCTTTGGACAAAGAGGCAAAGTTTTGATTCTGCTGCCTCACCTGCCATGTGGACTTTTTTGATCCCTCCCATGAAAACAGCTGTTCCCCCATGAATGTTGCCTATTCCATGTAAATCATAGATTCCTTCAAGGCTGGTCGCTTGTACACGTTTCCTTTGAAATCCTGTTTTGATTCCTTTAGATGCTCCTTATAATCAATCTTCCATTCTTCTCTTCTGAAAGAGCTAATCATTTGCACAGGTAATATTCTATAT
The DNA here is from genome assembly GCF_059951505.1 of Python bivittatus. Classification (NCBI taxonomy): domain Eukaryota; kingdom Metazoa; phylum Chordata; class Lepidosauria; order Squamata; family Pythonidae; genus Python; species Python bivittatus. The sequence continues at coordinate 53,008,250 of NW_028277058.1, forward strand.
GCTTTCTAGTGGTGCAACATGACCTGGGGTTAACTGCTTATAATGCTGTGGGTAGGATATTGAACAAAGTGTCAGTTTCATTTTCCATCCAAGAATTGTTCTTTTGCAGTCAATTGCATTCTGAGCTGGGTATGATGAAATGACTATGAAAATAGCAACCTGAAATAATATATTGAAGGTCTCTCCCTCTCTCTCCCTCTCTCTCGTGTATTTTCTCATGGCACAGTCTTACATTCTTGAACAAATGAAATTTTAGTTCAAGAAAACCCTTGAGAAAAAAGTATGGTGTAGGCGTATTATAGCTGTAACTATAAACATTAGCCCTCACAAGATAAAAATATTATTAAGACTGGTATTTACATACAAGATAGGACAATTTGTTATGGGATGAAAAAGCAAAGAGGATTAGCAATTTAAACTGTGAATATAACTTCAGTGCTGCTGGGATATGCTGTGCTCCTCTGGTGAAGAGAAATGATTGAATTGCGGCCACTATTTTTTGAGCATTTTCTGAGCATATCCCAGCAGCCCTGAAGCTACTTTCAGCTAAGCCTCGTGCATAACTACTTTTCGGTGCCCAGCTAGGACCTTACACTTCCTTTACTCCTCTTGAAAGGGTTCAATCTAAATTCCTAAGGGCTACTGTATATTTCAGGTAGTCCCTTGCATTCCAAAGATAGTATTAAGGAGGCAGGCTTAATTCTAAAGTTGAAACAGGTACCTGGACCTGTCTCATAACACATTGGTTGAAGTTACTATTCTTTCCCACAGGTCTGAATTCTTTCCTTACTGAGGACAATTACAAATCAATATGGTTCAGGACAATCTCACAATAACTGCGACATCTTGGTTTTTCCAGGGAGGCGTTCCTAATGATAGGTTATGAGTCAGTGCATTTAAACAACATATCAAAGACCTGGAAGCCCAACAGGAGCAGTCTGTTCCACCTAAGAACCTTTTTTCTCAGCAGTCAAGCCCCTTTTTACAAACCAGTGAGATACTTACACCACAAAACCGTTTCCAAATTCCAAAGAGTACTAACATTAGCATGCTTCAATGCTCTCCCCACAGCAGTTTTGGAGGGCCGATACAAAAAAATCCCCTATGAGCTGAAACTGTGCTGCTGTGGACTAGGGGCTGTTGAAACTACAGCACATGCCCTGCTACAGTGTACTACAGTATTTCTCAACCTTGGGAACTTTAAGATGTGTGGACTTCAACTCCCAGAATTCTGCTGGCTGGGGGAATTCTGGGAGTTGAAGTCCACACATCTTAGAGTTGCCAAGGCTGAGAAATACTGCTTTACCCTCCATAACAGTGTTTCTCAACCTCATTGACTTTAAGATGTGTGGACTTCAGTTCCCAGAATTCCCTCAGCCAGCATGATGTCTGGGGGACTTCTGGGAGCTGAAGTCCACACTTCTTAAAGCTGATGAGGTGGAAAAAGCAGTCCTTATACTGCTCTATAAGGACTCAAAGACCCACCTTATAACTCCTTACCTGGTAAAACACCCGGGAAATTCTTATCTTTTTATGTACAGTTGTTATCAGATCAGTGTGATTCAGTGTCCTTGAACATAGCTAAATTTTGTTATGCTGCTAGTAAAATTAGGCAGACTTCTATGATCCACTGACAAACTCCCCACCAACTGTAATGTTTTATCTTGTTTTGTTTTGACTTTATTTTTATTTTTAATTTATTTTTCTTTGTAATTCTGGTCAGTGACCGTAATAAAAAATGTTCATATTCAAATTAAACAGAGTGATTTAGTTATTAATTTCCATTACTAACAGCTACAGCTACTACTGGAACTATACTACAGAGCTGTAGTGCAGCAAAAATATACAACCTTGTATGATGTAGCACAGTTTTTGCTGCACATAAGGGAGAATAATAAGACGGCACGGGACATTGGGGGGGTGGGAGCCAAAAAGGTCACAATGGCAACTGTGACTGTAGCCTGCCCTTTTGATAATGCACCACACAGGTGTTGCACATCAAAAAGGGGCAGAGTTTCAATCGTGCAGGGGTAGCCACCATCTTGGCTTTTTTGACTCCCACTGCACATTTCCCTGAGAGATGATCTTCCACAATGACCTGCCATCCTCCCTGTTTTTTTTGTATGTGTGTGGTTTTTTTTTTGTTTCCATCCTTCCTGTTGCAAAGAATAGAGCAGCTGGTTAGTAGCAAAACTTCCATCTATACAATAGGTAGAAAATACATAAGGAGAGCTTTGGGGTTATGCCCTAGAGTAGCCTTCTCCAATCAGCTGGGGGTTAAATTATAGCTTGCACTGAATCCAAACAGCATAAGCTCCCTGATCACGGTTTGTACCATTATGGTCTGTACCATAATACTTCTCCCAAGGATATTGCTTTTTACTTCTCAACAAGTATGTTGAGTTACATGAAAGCAAGTAGGAAGCTATGCTGATATTCCAGAGAATTCACCCACTTCTGGGCAAGTAACTGCTATTGGAAACAATTAGTTTCCCCATACATAGTGGATCTAACCCTAATCACCCCCAGCACATACCCAAAGTTGTCCTTCAAATAAAACTCCAGCCACGTTAATTTCAGTCATACAGGTTATCATCTAATTTTGGCCCTAAAAGATCAGGCTGTTACCTAGAGATCCTATTTAACTGAAAAAGCACTTTGATATCTCTTTGTGGCAACAGGACCTCAAAAAACCCTCTTTATCTCCTCGGCACTATTGTTTAGAAAGCAAGGCCTAATTAAGGCATCTGAAATCCTTCATTTTGTCCAATTGGGGGAATGTAATGTCTCCCTTAAAGCTCATGGTTCAGAGTATCTAACAACACAATTTATTGTGAAGTGGCATTTCCACATCAGAGAGGCCAATCAAACAGTGTGTGTGAGTCCTTCATGTGAGTTTAATATGCTGGTTTAGTTCTGAACCATAATTGTAGCATGATTTTATGAAGCATTGAACCTTGGAGTCTCTTCTCATATCTTGGGGAAACATGGACTGACTGTGCATTGAGAATTTCCTCTTGCTAATGGCAGAGAGCCAGTTTCGTTTAGTGGATAAGACATCAGACTAGAAACTGGGAGGCTGTGAGTTCTAGTCCTGCCTTAGGCACAAAGTCGGTTGGGTGACCTTGGGCCAGTCACTCTCTTTCAGCCCTAGGAAGGAGGCAATGGCAAACCACTTCTGAAATCTTGCCAAAAAAAGCTGCAGAGACTTGTCCAGGCATCAAGACTGACAGTATATATGCAAGGAGGCCATGCACACTAGCTTGGTCCCTCCTAAAAAGGGTGGGTGACTGTGGCTCATGGCCCCTTCACTCCTTTTTCCAGTTGCCAGTCTTTCTTCCTCTCAAGATTACACCAGGGAAATTCAGCAGCTGATGTCAAATTCTGGGAGGATGATATTCTGCATTCTTTTTTTAAAAAAATACAGCCTCTGATAATGAGAGGAGAAAAGATTCTCCTTTTTCTCAGTTGCTTGGATCACTGGCTCAGCTACCGCGAACTTTCCCCAGGGGTTCTTCCTGCAACTTTTGTCTCTTGGGAAAGAAACTAGGCAAGGAATTCTCTCTAAATTCTAATATTGCAACTTCATAGCTAGGAACTGAACAAAGCCCCTGTGGGAAGACACATTCCCTTGGGACTGAATTGAAATATGGATAGCCAGGGAGGAACTTGCAATGAAAAGCAGAAGATCCACAAGCATCCACCTACAAATTCCTCTTGGCTACTTCATCAATACCTACATGCAGGAACACCGTGCTCTCCCATAAGTATCTCACCAAAATGTTCTTCTACTTTGAAAGACATGAGATGCACATAAAAAATGGGTATAGCTTCAATTGCACCATTGTGGCCACCATCTTGACTTTTTTCACCAGTCCCTGTGGACACCCCTGGCTGTCTCACTTGCATTCAGGAGTGAGTGGACAAGGTTACATCAGCATGTGTCTCAAGCCCTGTTTTCAAAATTGTTGTTGTTGTTTAGTCGTTAAGTCGTGTCCGACTCTTCGTGACCCCATGAACCATATTGCGCCAGGCCTTCCTGTCCTTCACTGCCTCCCTGAGTTTGCTCAGTTTCATGCTCATTGCTTCAGTGATGCTATCTAACCATCTCATCCTCTGCCGTCCTCTTCTCCTTTTGCCTTCAATCTTTCCCAGCATCAGGGTCTTCTCCAAAGAGATCTCTCTTCGCATTAGGTGACCAAAGTATCTGAGCTTGAGCTTCATTATCGATCCTTCCAATGAGCAATCAGGGTTGATTTCCTTTAAGATTGACTGGTTTGACCTCCTAGCAGTCCAGGGGACTCTCAAGAGTCTTCTCCAGCACCACAGTTCAAAGGCATCAATTCTTCGGCGCTCGGCCTTTTTAATGGTCCAGCTCTCACAGCCATACATTACTACTGGAAAAACCATAGCTTTGACTATGCGGATCTTTGTCGGCAAGGTGACGTCTCTGCTTTTTAATATGCTATCTAGGCTTGCCATAGCTTTCCTCCCAAGGAGCAAGCGTCTTTTAATTTCATGGCTGCAGTCTCCGTCTGCGGTGATCTTGGAGCCCAAATAAATGAAGTCTGTTACTGCTTCCATTTCTACCCCTTCTATTTGCCAGGACAAGTGGTGATGTTACACTGCAAATCCTGCCCTTTTCTACTTGTTTCTCAGGGTTGAAATAAATCACGATGCTGTGGCAGCATAACATCAGGCCATACATTTCTTCACTTGCCTTTCCCCTCCTGCCCTTCCCCACTACAGACACTTAAGTAAATTAAGCCCTAAACCATAGTTTACAAAGGACAGTGGCTGGGTTCATGCAACTCACTAAGCCAAAATCAAACAACTCACATTATGACTTAGCATGATGGGTGAACCCAACTGAGTCTCAGCCACAGAATTCAACCCTTAATATTAGATGCATCTCACTGGATGCTTTCAGACTTTGTCAGTAATTGGGTTTATATAACACACAATCAGATCAGTGATGTGGGTAGCATCTTCTGTGAACTATTTCACCCAGTCAGCAGTGGAACAAGAAGGGAGCAGGTTTGGGCCCAAATAATATCCCGATTATTGGTGAGTCAAACTACCCTTCCTTAATCAGCTGTGTTGTGCAAATCACAAATGCCAGTCATCCCGGGGCAGTCCACCTACAGAAGATGTTAGCTGACTGCAGCACCTGTTCTATACGTACTTCTGCCTGCTAGACAGATAGGAAAGAGGCCAGTGATAATAGGAGGTTTTGCCAGTACTCTTCTGATGTCATGAGATAATAGACAGGACTGGTGGAAGCAGACTGGATCTGGTTAGTGTGATTATGTGCTGGTAGACCCAATGGTAAGGCCCTATGATTGGGTTCATGGCTTCTTGTAGGGGGGGACAGCCAATATATGTGATCATGGTCTTTTTTGATTCCAAGCATTGTAACCTCAGCACCCACAGAGGGCATTTGATTGGGAAAGGTTACGACATACATGTACTTGAAGTAAGTTCTCATTGAATTTGGTGAGATTTAGTTCTGAATAGACTTGCTCAGTAGAATGCAGAATTGTGACCCAAAAAAGACAAAAACTGCCTATTTCAGATGTTTTGAGTACAGCTATTTTTATGGGGTGTTTACTGAGTGCAATAAAGGTGAAATCTTGTATTCCTATTATGGCCTCACCATCTGAATTTTTCTATTAACAGCAGGCATGCTGTTTTATTCATTCTTATAACTGTAGCTATAAAGGACAGGAAATTGTAGACATTTTCTTTATAATCATAGAACTCATCTTTCTATTTTCATCAGCAAATTTCTATTGAAATGGAAAATATAATAGGATAAAATATTTCTTTTAATCCTCTGAGCAGTGACTATAGAGATACCAATGAAATAGCTTCATTGCCATACAATTTTCTAAAGTTTATTTTTCCCTACAGGATCTTGAGATCTTATGTAAATCAGTTGTTCGGCATGAAGTGAAGTCCCTGAATTCTCAATTCACAAAACAGCAATGTTTGGGATAAATTAAATGCACAGTGATGCTTATAGGTAGAAATGTTCCAGTAGACTGTGTTGAAGCTCTCTGAAGAAGTTTATACCAATCAATTGTGGGGCTACATTTGAATTCACTGTATTTTCGGTGTGTGTGTGTGTGTGTGTGTGTGTGTGTGAAATATTGCAAAGCTGAGAACTGAACAACAACAAAGGCATGCACCAATAATAATACAGGGGTTGGATCAGTTTCTCTACATGCAAAGATTAAGAGGTAGTGACTTTCTTCCAAGATTATGATGGAAAGTTTGAACCGGAGTTTGGAGACATTAAGGGTCTAGATGGGACAAAATAAACTCAGATTATCTCCCTCCAAGACAGAGTTCCTATATGTCACTAAACATCCAGGAATATCAGTCCCAGTACAATTCCAACAATTTTGTAATAAAACAGCCAGAGTTAGGGTATTTCTATTCTGTTGAGTTACCTGTCTGCAGGTCAGATTTTTGATCCTGCAAGTTTTCCTCCTGCAAATTTGTCTTCTGAATTCTATTTTGAGCATGCCAGAAATTGAGCCTGCCATATCGGAGACAGTCAGACATGGGGTTTACTTATTTTCTGAAATGTGCCTGATGGCTTAGTGTTCCTTTCCACCTTTCTTTCAATTTTCGAAAGCCTTTTGTGGCTGGCTGCAACAAGGGTGCATGATCTCATGGCCAAATAGAAGAAAATTCTAGTTTTCAAGGAGGCCAGTGCAGGTATAAGTGAGTTAAAATTTATAAGAGTTAAAAAAATAAATAAAGGGCCCTCTTGGATACCTCATAAAGTCTATACTCCAAACAGCAGAATGTTCAATACTTCGTTTTAGATAGGGTTCATCCAAGCATAGATCCATCTTCAATCTGGTGTATTCAACTTTCTATAGGATCAGTGATGCTTTCTTTGTTATATGCTTAATGTCCTACATCAGTGTTGTCCAAACTTGGCCACTTTAAGATGAGTGGACTTCAACTCCCAGAATTCCCCAGCCAGCCATGCTGGCTGGGGAATTCTGCGAGTTGAAGTCCACTCATCTTAAAGTGGCCAGGTCTGGACAACACTATCCTACATGAAGGTCCTGACTTCTGATTCAGCTGGATCCTAAAATCTCGGCTCAGGAACTCCACTTGGAGGAATTCCTGTATTCATCTGTTTTGACGGCCAGGGCACCCTTTATTCTGAAGTGTTTTTATAGCAAGGGAAGCTATTGAAATAGTTGCCCAATTTGCTTTTTTGGACAAGATGGTGAGGGCTTCAAATTGTGTCCACTTCCACTAAGAGGTGTTTCCCATCACTTCTTTTTCTCCCATAAACCTCACAAAAGTTTCTTTTTGTTACTGCCCATTATACAGGTAGTCCTCACTTAATAACCATTTGTTTGCTGACCATTCAAAGTTACAACAGTGCTGAACAAAGGGAATTACAAGTGGTCCTCGCACTTACAACCATTGCAGCATCCCCACGGTCATGTGATCATGATCTGGTCGCTTGGCAACCAGCTTGCACTTACAACGACTGCAGCATCCTGGGGTCATGTGATCTCCATTTGCGATTTTCCCAGCCAGCTTCCAGCAAGCAAAATGGGGAACCAGGTGATTCACTTAACAACCGCATGATTTGCTTAGCAGCCATAGTGATTCACTTAATGACCACTGCAAAAAAGTCATAAAATTGGGTTTGAGTCACTTAACAACCACCCCACCTAACAACAAATTTTCCAGTCCCTGTTGTGATTGTTACATGAAGACTACCTGTATTTATTTACTAAGCAAGCTAGTGCAATATGAGTCTCATAGTTGAGGTGGAGAGGTGACAACATTTGCTTCAGCAAAGTGCTTTGCATCACCTCAGAATCTTGACCAGCAGCTGTTATGAGCAAGAAAGGTGGGTTTTGTTTTTTTAACACATGATTTACACATGGGAAGAAGCTTCTTCTAGTGATGAGGGAAACTAATTGCAACACTTTTCTGGTTATTGGATCTGCTAGAGAAGGTTTTAGAAGAGAAAAAATATGCAGTGGTACCTCTACTTACGAACTTAATCCGTTCCGTGACTCTGATCGCAAGTTGAGTTGGTCACAAGTCGAAGCAAATTTTCCCATAAGGTTCAATGTAATTACCATTAATCCGTTCCGGCGTCCACGAACCACGCGTCAGGGGCGGAAAAACGGCCGCTGACCATGCGGCAGGGTGGAAAAATGGCCGCAGACCACGTGTCAGGGGCAGAAAAACGGCCACGGACCACGTGGAATGGGCGGGAAAATGGCCGCGGACCACATGGAACGGGCAGAAAATGGCCGCGGACCACGTGGCACGGGCAGAAAAATGGCTGCGGGCCACGTGGAATGGGCAGAAAATGGCCGTGGACCACGTGGAACGGGCGGAAAATGGCCGTGGACCACGTGGAACGGGCGGAAAATGGCTGCGGATCTGGTTCATAAGTCGAGGCGAGTTCGTAAGTAGAGGTAAATTTTTGGGGCCGGAGCTGATCGTATCTCGAAAAATTTGTAAGTAGGGGCGTTCATAAGTAGAGGTACCACTGTAGTTACTTTGCTTGGCCTTTATAAGTGGGTGGGAAGGTGTCTGCTTCACTAAGGATTCAAAAAAGGCTTATCGCCTCCTCTTGCTGGCGACAGAGAAAGTCCTACAATGGCCTCCCTTATTTACCGAATAATGACCAAATAAAGTTTCTGTCTGTCAGTCTGTCTATAGTGGCCTCCAGTTTCTTTAGAAACAGCACCTCAATCTCCATTGTACTTTTCACTCCTCACAGGGATGCGGAATGAAACATGGGAAAAGCTACCATAGATTCTCATATATTAAAAAAATAAAAAATAAAAAGTAGAAAGTAACCATTCTGAGTTGCTTTTGTGTCAGCTAAGAAGCCATCAAAAATGGTTACTCTCCATTTGATTGAGGCATTGCTGATCACGCTCTGTCAAAGGAGGGGCAAGTATTTAATCTAAAGGAACACTATGAGCCTATTAGCTGGAAGGGCATATCAGAGTCCAGATAACTGTAGTCTCCCCCCAGCTAAACTAGCCAGTTGATGGAGCTACTGGATATCCTTTGATGACCTGACCCCCTTCATGTCTTCCAAGCACTCCTAATTGGAGAGTCCCACTCAAGCTTTCGAGGAACCCCAGGGTACCCCATACTATAATTTGAAAGTGAATATGCCCTTTGTCTTTCAGTACTTTAGAGGCTTACAAGAAACCCTTGTTTTGGCAGGGATTATCTTACAATCCCACGTAAGAGCAATTACTTAGGATAATGCAAGATTGCCTGTGAAGTATGTGTAGGATGGCAAACACTTTACCCATGTCGAACGTGTCTTTTTGTTGATGCCATTATTCACATTCTGAACATTTTCTTGACACAAATTGCTACTTGGTCCCTGACTCACAACTGCTTGTCTCATTTCTAGTTGAGTCCTCTGTGCCACAGAATGACTTTCTGTTTCATAGGAAGGAGGCAACTAGCAATTAGCCAAGAAAGTGAAAGTAGGGGAGAACAACCAGCTACGAATAAGGGTGACTTTAATACTGGAGATAGCTTCCTTGGGGGAATGATATAGCCTAGAAGTGAGATGTTAGTGTTTTCTGAACAAAAGGAAATTCCCAGCTAAAAATTGCAAAATAACTGGCTAGTTTGGCCAGCACGCAATGGACTCTTGCATCTCCTACAACTTGATTCTTCCTCCTCCCCTTTTTCTTGTTTCTTTGCCAACGAGATAGTGTTTGATTTCATCATGATTCAAGCTGAAAGCTCTAGAGCAGTGTTTTTCAACCTTGGCAACTTTAAGAAGTGTGGACTTCAACTCCCAGAATTCCCTGGGGTTAGGGTTAAGGTTAGGGTAATTCCCTGAGGAATTCTGGGAGTTGAAGTCCACACATCTTAAAGTTGCCAAGGTTGGAAAACACTGCTCTAGACCAAGATGGGAGAATATGAAAACCATTCGTGAAATGCAGAATCCACACTTTTTAAATTTACTACATTTAAATCACACTTTCCTTAAGAACAGGAAAGTCCACAGGGGGGTTCAAAAATGTCAAGATGGGAATCCCGGCTATGCAATCAAAGCCTCACCCTTGCTTTATGTGTGCAATGTACATAAAAGAGGAATGCGGTTTCAATCATAGGGACACAGCCATCGTCTTAACAGTGATAAGAGTTATTGATATAAACTGATCCTTTGGCAGTTGCCAGACCAGCACCTTTGTAGGAGGATCAGCTGCAATGCCTAGTCGGTAGGGCTGGGCTGGATTTGAGCCAAAAATGAAACTTGTAGTGTTCCAAACTCATAGGGGCATGCCCAGAGCACCTGTCAGTAACTTCATAACTTGAACATATATTGTCTCCTGTGGAGGGCAACTTCATAATCCCTGGAAAGGATGCAGCTGTTTTAAAGAGTTTCAGTGGAGTGCTCCACCCACACCAGTATGTGCTTCAAAGCACCTGTTTGTCTTTAAACCAAAGAGGTGATCAGAACTTTAGTAGGAACTTATACTATTTTGCCTCATCCTAAAATATTGTGGGGAATGTAAGTGGCAGCCCTACTAGATCCTGATTGTTAGATCCAAGTACTTCCTGGTTGATCAGGGAAGGGTCAAAAAAGTCAAAGTGGTGGTCATGGCCATTTGATTGCAGCTGCATCTTGACCTTTTTAACCCCATCTCCTCCAGATGCCCCTGGCCTCATCATATTTCCCTTGGCATGGGCTGATCTGAACCACAAACACCGCCCCCCCCCACACACACACTTCAACTCATGTAATTTCTAGCAGTAGCCTTACATATTTCAATTGGGTAGAAAGCAATCACCCTTAAATAATGACACAATAAATCCATGCTATTATATTAGGACATCATGTTCTCCAAGTGGCGTGCAATCATTTTAGTGAGGCTATCTGTATCATCTTATTTGGGAAACAAGGGAAACAATTAGGCGAAATGTAGCTTTCACAGCAGGGGTATAAATAATAAGTGAAACAGAACACGTTGTATCATCTGCAGAGGAAAATTAGTAACTCTGGACGCATTATATTATCAAGTAGCATTATTTACTACCAAAAATAACAATTACCCGGATAACCAGGGTAAAATTAATGTTATCATTGGTTCTTTCTTGACATTATAAAAATCACAGTTAGTTTTGCTTATTAATTCTTCTCTGCAGGACATAAAATGCAGGAATAATGTCAGATGGAAATAAGTCAGTTTAAGTTTGCAAATAGTTTGATCATATGATACAATTTAAAAAAAGAGTATAGGTTATGCAGTGGGAGAGGAAGAAGTTGAACAACAACAAAAAAAGGCAAAAACTGAAAGGCAACTACTGCTATTTCCATAACATCTTCCTAGATCAGTGTTTCTCAACCTTGGCAGCTTGAAGATGTGTGGACTTCAAGTCCCAGAATTCCCCAGCCAGCCATGCTGGCTGGGGAATTCTGGAAGTTGAAGTTCACACGTCTTCAAGCTGCCAAGGTTGAGAAACACTGTTCTAGATTAATGGAGGACCAGTCTAGCAATAGTCTTTATCACTAATACTAACTCACACCAAACATAGCAACTACTAAATACCAGTTTCTAAGTCAGAAAACTAGAAAAAAACTGTCATCTTCCTGCTGTCCATCATGAATTTTGAGGATACACCTACTTGATCATCATGGAATACAGAATGCTAGACCAGATGGATCTATGATTTGGTCCACCAAGCTCTTCTTAGGTTCTTAGATAGCTGACTCACAAAGTGAGTGGAACTGACCCTATCAAATATCACTTGCTGAATCTTGTATGCAAGTGAGTTTATTTTCTGAGACAGCAAAGTTGGCCTATATCACCATTTATTTACAGCAATACATCAAAGTTGTGGAGGACTTGCTTCTGGCTATAAGAGCTGAAAAGTTGATAGACACTAAGCTTATTCTCTCTCTCTGTGTGTGTGTGTGTGTGTGTGTGTGTGTGTACGCACTCATATGTGCTTGCACCCATATACCCATGGTTTGGGGTAGATTAATTATGATCATATCCACTGCTTACTGCATTCTGGATCTAATTAACTGTCATGACAACCAGTAATTAGATCAGAGCCAGTAACTTTCATTCTTTTTTTATTCCCTTACTGACAATTAACTCAGATGACAGCCAGCAAAGCATCAAATGAGTTTCTAAGTGAAGTTTTTTTGGGGTTTTTTTGTTTTGTTTTTATGCATGCTATCTAAGGACAGAAAACAAATTGTCAGCTCCTGCTTATCTTGTATTCCCTGCTCTAGCAATTTTCTCTTTTTAAAAAAAAAAAATTATTAGAATGTTGCAATACAATAAAACTATACAAAATGAAACGAAAAATAAGAAAAAAGAAAAGTGAACAAGAGAAAGAAAATGTAGAATTTTGACTTCTCCCCTTCTTTCTATCAAGTAATCGCCATCTTACTACAGTATTTCCCCTTCCTCTTTAACACTTTCTAATCCCCAAATCCATAAATCATCAGTTCTGTCTTTTCTTCTTTTAGGAAAAAGTCCGTGTAAGGCTTCCGGTCTTTCAAAAAAGCCTGTATCATTTTTTCCCTGACCAAACAGGTGCTGGAGAGGAAGAACTAACCTCAGATGTTCTTCACTCAACTACAACAGAATTTTCTGGAGTGGTTTCTTAATTGATATTAGAAAGGACAGGCTGAAACCTCAGTAGCCCTGTACAAAGAGCTGCCAGTTCTGCAACTCCTGAAATTCAACCCAACCCTTTCCAGGAAACAAAGGGAAGGGAATCCATAAGAGAAAAAATAAATAAATAAAATATACACTGCCTTGCCGGTGTCAGCCAAAAAGACTTGACAGTTTGAGGGCTTCTAAATTTGGACCCTTCAGCTCCATTTTTACTGCACCAATGGCTGCATTTACTCTATATTACTGCTGGGTTTTGTTAACCAATCACCTTTTAAATTTCTTTATTTTTCAACTTGTGCTGATTTTATATTATACCCTCATATGTGGAAAGCATCATTTTATTTGGTGATCATCTCGGCATTTTAAAAAAGTCCTTCCTTTCTCGCATACCAGGGTGGTGCACTTGGCTTTGCAAACTACCAATAAATGAATAGAATAAGTAAACAGATCAGGCACTTTCACATCAACTGTTTCCCCCTTTCTATGATAATTATTTTATATTTATGATAACTATTTTATATTTATGTTAGTTCAACCTTCTCCATCAAACTGTTATCTATCTATCACCTATCACCTATCACCTATCACCTATCACCTATCACCTATCACCTATCTATCTATCTATCTATCTATCTATCTATCTATCTATCTATCTATCTATCTATCTAGTTTTTCCACTACTCAATCCTAGTGGATTCTGGTCACTTTACAGATACAGGGGTACCTCTAGTTACGAACTTAATCCATTCTGTAACTCTGGTTGCAACTCGAGTTGGTCTCAAGTCGAGGTAAATTTTCCCATAAGGTTCAATGTAAATACGGTTAATCCGTTCCACCCTCCGAATTTGGTCGCACCACGAGGCAAATTTCCCCATAAGGTTCAATGTAAATAAGGCTAATCTGCCCTCCAAATTTGGTCGTACCCCGAGGTAAATTTCCCCCATAAGGTTCAATGTAAATATGGCTAAACAGTTCTGAAACATATGCATTTTATTTTTAAACCTCAAAAACCTTCCAAACACCACAAAACACACCACAAGCCTCACCGAACGTCTCCTTGCTACCGCGATCTTGCCCACAGGAAGCCGCGACCGCGTGGCAGCAGGGAAAATGGCCACGGATCCGGTTCATAAGTAGAGGCAAGTTCGTAAGTAGAGGTAAATTTTTGGGGCCAGAGCTGGTCATATCTCGAAAATTTCGTAAGTAGGGGTGTTCGTAAGTAGAGGTACCACTGTATTAAGCAAAGCAATAGTTAGAGGCTGAAGCTCAGAAGCTAGGCAGAAAGATGAGGTGCAAGATCCCTCCAGTAGGAAAATGCCCTATAAAAGCTCTATAAAGCTTTCTAGTTGAAAAAAGAAAGTTATGTTTGCATCATCATCACAAATTTGATTCATTCATAGCTGTGCCAGAAATAAAAATCTCATAGGCTAGACCAAAAATAGAAATCATGTTTTTGAGACAGAATTGTTCTACGTCCAGAACACTCAATTAAATCTTTAAATGTTCTGGCATTGTTCTCATGTTTTCAGAAATGTTCTAGCCTCAGAATGGGGTTAAGCAGGACAGGGCAGCACCTCCAAAAACGTTGAGAGTTAATTCTTTTAGAGTCCTTAAAGTAAGATCTTTTCTATTCAACCTTGGAAACTTTTTGCGCCCTTCTAAGTACAGTGGTGGATAAATAAATATTAGTGCTTTGGACCCTTGAAATTGTGGTGCCTTCTTGATATCATCAATTATACTGGTTGGTGGTACTAGAAAGAGTAGTGACAGTGGAAGAAAAATCTATATAGATTGAAAAAAGATTGCACTTTATGTTGTGTATGGCTGAGTCAGCATAGTATTCACATCTTTCTGTCTACTTTTATTTTAGTTAAGCAGTAAAGAATTCAGGATCAAAAGTTTTCAAATGTATTGGGCAGTCACCCAACAGTGTTTCATCATGAATTTTGCTATTGGTTCACTGCATAAGAAGTCTCTAAATTCTCCACTCATGATCCTACTGAATTCTGTCCATGACTCCTGTGAAGCGCCACCTCAACAATCCTGCCCCCAGCCACCTTTTCCCAAAGAAAACCCTCTCTGCCCTGGTTTACTCATGAGGAAGTAAGTGGTAATCTTCTTTTCTCTAGTGGCTTGACTGTATGGGACTGATGCATGCTATAATGCAGGCTCTTCTTTCCAGAATGAGCATGTTTGATTAATTAAGAATGCAATACTTTATTATGTATGTCAAAGTTTATTGGTTGGTTGGTTGGTTGGGCTGGCTAGTTTATTGTAACCAGCCAATCATAGTAGATTTTGAGTGGCATACATAAGCCATACAACAATCAAAATATCCCAGGCACTTTAGCAAATAATGCATGTGTGGACAAATTAAAGAACTAGAAGGAAGTTGAATGGCACAAAAGGAGAAAAGAGGGAGAAGAAAAGAGAAGAAATGAGCAATGACTTTTGAAGATGTTGATTTCAGCAAGGATCTCCCAAGATAGCCCAAGGTAGAATGCATTGCAGTGATTGTATCTGGAGGTAATGAGGACTACTGCCAAAAGCTCCTGCTGCAAAAATGGCTGCAACTGGAACACCAGTTGAAGCTGGTCAAAGGCATCCCTGGCCACCATTTCCACCTGCTGCTCTAGGTGGAGCTGAAAATCCAGGAGCAACCCCAAATTGTGGACTTGCTCCTTTGGGAAAACTGACATCATTCAGAACCAGTAAAGAAGTCAGAAGTGGCTAGTAGACAACAGTTACTCCATTTTGCTTGGAATCAACCTCAACTTGTTTTGTCCCTTATACTCTCTAGACAATGGTAAGGACCTCTATGGCATTTCCTCTTCAGTTCTGGATGAAGATGTGTAACTGGGTCTCACCAGTATATTTTGTTGTTGTTGTTGTTGTGGCTGCGCCTTTGAGTTAGTGTTGACTTTGACTCCTGGTAACTGCCTGGACAAGTATCTGCAGTTTTCTTGGCAAGATTTCAGAAGTGGCTTGCTATTGCCTTCTTACCAGGGCTGAGAGAGAGGGCCTGGCCCAAGGTCACCCAAGTACCTGTACCTTGTACCTAAGGCAGAACTAAAACTCACAGTCTCCTGGTTTCTAGCCTGGTGCCTTAACCACGACACCAAACTGGGTCTCTAAAACTGTACGTAGATGTTATAAAATACAGCAGAATGGGCTGAGCTTGCAGCACCCCATACAAATAGGACCATTCACCCCTCACCACCAGTGACTGGTAAC
Organism: Python bivittatus; assembly: GCF_059951505.1. Classification (NCBI taxonomy): domain Eukaryota; kingdom Metazoa; phylum Chordata; class Lepidosauria; order Squamata; family Pythonidae; genus Python; species Python bivittatus. The sequence goes on from NW_028277058.1 coordinate 53,024,155, forward strand.
AGCCCAATCAGGAAGGAGTGGGAATCACGGCCTGATGTGATGGAATGTGAGGGTGGCCTTGGAAGATGGGGGGATGAGATGCCACCCAGGGAACAATCAGATAAAAGAGAAAGGAGTCCACAACAAAGTAACAGCCAGAAAAAGAAACGTAGGAAGGACCCGCCCTAAGTACTCAGGTGGTCAGTAGGGAGGGCGGGAGATTTGTACTTTCAGACTTGCAAGAGTCTGTTAATGTAGCCTTGCAACAAAGTAGAATTAGCTCATCTAATCGTGTTTGCTGTCTGGTTTACCTGGGAGGACTGACACCTGCAGTGCACTTTTGCACCTCAGGAAGTACTGCAAAATACTGCCCCTAACTCCCTGCAAAAGCAACAAGGAAGGGATCTCAAGGGGGGGGGGAGCACACAACTGAGCATGGACAGAAAAAAGACACTGAATGGGGATAGAAAGAAAAAGCAAAGAAGAGTAGAACTTGGAAGCAGCAAAGAGCCGGTAGAAAGAGAATTGTGGTGGCATGGTACCTAAACATCCCAAAAAGATTGGGCAACATAGCGCTTAAGAAACACATGAGGAATCCTGAACATTTTACCTCTTTTTAGATTCCCAGCCAGGTGGGGCCTTCAGAATCTAAACAGCTTTGGAGGGACATAAATGGGATCTGTAACAAGTTGCAAGGTAGAGTGATCCATTTCAGGATATGTTGTCCTGTTTCTCCAGGTTTTTTGGATGTTCTTCCAAGAGTCTCTCAATATTCTATGCCTATTATGCATGCTCAGTCCCTAGATAGTCAATTTCTGCCTTCCTCCCTTCTTCATTCCTCCAGAATGCAAAACTTCTATTTGCCTCATGCATTTACTTGCTGCCAATACCCTAAGACCATGTTAGAAATGTACATGGCAACAGCTCAGGAATTTGCAGTCTGTGCAAATCCTGGGTCTTTTGACTTTCATTGTAAGTGAATCTGGGCAGAAATGACTGCATGGCGATAATCATCATCTTCATACAGCCCAGGCTTATTCTGGGCTGATTAAAATGCAGCATTCTGATTTGTTCAGCATAATGCCAGGCTTTGCTTCACTGCGTGCCGGCTCTCATTTTTGCCTCTCTGTCAAGGCAAAGATGTAATTGGAAGTCTTGCACTGACCTTGATTGAATTCATTGGCCTCCCTTCTTAGTAGAGAGAGCCAGGGTAATGAGAATGTGTATTGCATTCACACACAAGTAATACCATCTCTGCCAAGTACTTAACACTTATCTTGGTGTAATGCTCACTAGAGGGAAAGAGAGGTCATTGTAAGTCCTGTTCTGACCACACTCCATAGTTATTATACATGGAAGGAGGTGGGAAAGGCTCTCAACTGTAGAACGTCTTTATGGTGAAATCGCAAAGTTGGTGTGAGCAACATACATATTTTCTGGATCTCTCCCCCTCTATTTAGAAGGACGAGCTCTTCATTGAGGAATCAGCTTTTCCTTGGTGGGCTTCTTACACCACCATTTTCATCTTGTTTTTGCTTGACCGAAATCCACTGCATGGATTTTTATCACTGGAGCCTCTGAGGCTGCCAAAACCGTGGTGCTGGGACCCAAGGCTGCCTGAAGCCGTGTATTTTCCAGTTTTATTTCTCAACTGCCTATGCATCAAAGTGGGCCTCTAGACCTGGAAAATGCTGCTGTGCAAAAATATTTCTTCTTCAGAGTTTTCATCTATTGCATCAGTGTTGGTAAAGAAGATAGGAAGATACGCATGTCCTTGGGCGGGGGGGGGGGAGTCCAGAATGCAGTGCTCCTCCCAAAACTTCCTGTGCTGCCAAGGGCAGGGAAACTGTGTTCTGTTCACTGTTCCCAGCATCCCCCTTCTCCTCCATCTCTTCCTTAACAGAAGGGCTTAACAGAAACAGGGCTGACCCAACCTGTTATGTCACCAATTGTCTAGCACAGTGCCTCCAAAGCTCTTTCAGGCTGCCACCCCCTTGCGTCCCAGACCATATCATACTTACACACATACAGCCACACAATTCTTCCTTAGCATGAGACCTACTACAGATTAAAAATATTCAGAGCATGAAAGCAAGATGATCACTAGTCCTCACAGCATCTACTGTCTGGTTTGTGCAGCATATTCTGTCCAGACCAAGTCACCAAAATACAAATAAACGTTCTGACTTTAACTCTGACTATGGACCCCAAAATAAAATAATACCATGTTTTTGTGTTTATATAACTATATTAATTTTATTCTTTGTATAATGTATGTATTACTTAAGTATTGGCACTTATATTTTTGTGCTTAGATTCTGTCAGGTACAGTATGACTTTTTTCACTCTCTTGGTTCTGATGCCCCCATGCCACCCCCTTTTTCCCACAATGACCCCCTGGATCTTTCCACTGCCCACAGGGAGGTGGTACCCCCACTTTGGGAACCCCTGGTCTAGCAACTACTTAGGGATCCCCTTTTGCAGCTAGTGGGCACATTTGGAAGATGTGAGGGTTTTTTTAAAAAATAAATAAATCAGACTCTATTTTTTGCTATTTTTGAACTGAGTGGGGCACATGCTTGCTCTGATCTGGATCTAGGGATTGACCGGGAATGTGCTGGGTAGAGACTAAACTGGAAATTACCCAAAGCAATTTTCCGACATAATTAGGGTCCAGAAGTTTTTTTTTTTCTTAACAGATGTTTGTGAAATCTAAAGAGAAATTAAGATCCAGTTAGCTGATTTTCCAAAATCCTGACTTCTAAAATCATTACCAGTGGGAAACTGTGAGCATCCTAGACCAAGCCAAATCCAAAAATGCTAGGGAAGCTTGGAATTCAGATAAGTCAGCCATCAACAGACACATAGAAATAAAGCATATTTACACACCATTCAAAAAAGTCAATTAAAAAGCTAAGAAGGAAACCAAAAGACCAGAACTCATCCTCTCCAGCAGCCAACACCCAGATAAGCAGGGATTAACGCCAGACAATCAGGCAGAAAACAGTACTCTAATCAAGGAACTACCAAGAAGAAAACCACATCCCCTCCAACACAGGCAGGGCAAGCTACTGTAAATAAGCAGGGAGCAAAGTCTACACTCACTCATACTGTTGATGTTACCTAGTCAGATAATGAAACTTCTACAAGCAAAGAACCAAGCTCCGAAAGCACCAAGGACTCCACAGTCCAACTCTGAGCTACAGATACTCTCTTCTATGAGATGTGAAAATATATAAGAACTTGAGGGTCATGGAACTTCTAGCTGTAGCTATTGTTGGTCAGAGACATCGGCCAGTCTGAGGGAGACGCAGAGGGAAGAGTAACAGCTCAGGAGTCATTTCCATCTGATTAGAGAACAGTTTCCAAATCTGCCCAGTCTGAGTCTAATCTCTAAGAATACAGACCACCATCATCTCCATAAGAATGCATGAGGTGACATGGTAAAGAGACATGACAGTCTGGACAATCAACAGAGAGTGAAATATAAAGACATTCCAGCAAAATGCTAGCTGAAATGGACAGATGGTTGAAGAAATATGATTGTAAATATTTTTGGCCAAGGCACACTTAGCTTTGGAAAGCAACACATCATGAATGTGGCTCTTGGTTCTAGAGATTTGAGACTACTCTTCTAATTATATTTGTTTTTTCAGCATTACATTTCTGTTTGCCTTCTCATTTCATTGCCCACAACCGGCTTCCTTCATTTAAGTCTTCAGCTTCTGATTTCATCTGCTCAGTTCATGAGGCCACTTGGCCTTGATTCACAACTGATGCCTGAACAGCCATGTGCTGGTTTTTGCTATTTGGCTCTGAAAATTCTGGCAAAAATATTCAGCCTCAAGCAGGAAACTGCATGCATTCAATTCCCCCCCCCCCCTTGTGTTTGTCTTCTTTGCAGTAAGACATAACCAACATTTTAAACTGGTTTGATTACTTCTTTTGGCATCTTTACGCTGTCGTCTCTGAAAACAGGGATATCTGCGGGGGTGGGGGTCCAAAAAGTCAAGATGGCACCCATAACAAGGCAATGGAAGCCCCACCCCTTTTTTACATGTGTTGAGATAAAAAAGGGTGGGGCTTTGGTCACTTGATCGTGGCTGCCATCTTGGAGTTTCTGATCTCCCTGCAGACATCTCTCCTTGAAAATATGCCTCTGCGCAGCTGAATAACAAGCCAGTCGTCTGTGCATTTCAGGAAAGGAAAAAAGGGAAATTTTATCAACTGGAAATGTATTCTAGCTATATTCCTCAGGTCGTTAACAATCTTGCACTCACTTCAGCCTCAATAAGCACTAAAAGAAATGGGTGAGGTGGAGAGTAATTACAGAAGGATATTATATATGAATGAGATATTACACTCACTTCTTATTTCAGACCAAATTGTTTTAAATTCACTGCTGGACATATAGTAGTTTGTCCAGGCAAAGAACAGACAACTTGTTTCAGCCCCTTTGCAATGAAAATACTAACTGTTGATTCCCCCTATCCTTCCACTTCCCCATTCTAGAGCTGTTTTTCTCTCTTCTTTTTTAAAAATAATTTTTATTTTTAAAAAATGATCAAGATAAAAACAATACAAATTTTAGAAAAGAAAGAAAAATAGTGAATAGATAAGAGAGAAAATAAGGAAAAGAAAGAATAGATAAGAGAGAAAATAAGAGAAAGAATAGAATAGAATAGAATAGAATAGAATAGAATAGAATAGAATAGAATAGAATAGAATAGAATAGAATAGAAAAAGTTATAAAGAAGTAGCTTCCAATCTTCTTAACAGCAGTTATACATGTATTTATATTTTACCCTCTCTCTCTAGGATTATATCATAATTTCCTTCTTTCCATAATCTACTCTTTCTAATCATTAAACCCATAAATTACAAGTTCATTTTTTCTTTCTTCAGCAAAAAGTCCGTAAGGGCTTTCCAGTCGTTAATAAATGAGATTATCCTTTCTCTAGCCAAACAACTCAATTTTGCCACTTCTGCTAATCCTGTCATCTTCACCAACCATTCCTCTATTGTGAATATTTCACAGTCTTTCCATTTTTGTGCATATAATAGTCTGACAAGCTGTTTTTCTCTCTTCTTCCCCTTTCATTGTACGTATTCAGTTTTTGTTGTATCTCCTTCCTATCAAATCAAAGGCAAGTAGATTCATTCATTCATTCATTCATTCATTCATTCATTCATTCATTCATTCATTAAACCAATTTATATAGGCACCCATCTCACCACAGGCAACTCTGGGCAGCGTAAAAACAGTCAGTAAATACATTAAAATATGTTTATTATATAAAAATGTATTTATTATTAAAAATAAATTTTAAAAAATGTATCTCTGTAGTAGCAGGAGTTGGCAACCCAGAATTCCATATACCAGAACATTAAAGACTGAAATGAAAGAAAGGTGGGGAACCAGGAGATTTTGAGATGTGATTTGCATTAATTGGACATTCACAGAGTTTAGGCCTAGACGGGGAAAGCAGAAAAATAAAGATGTAGCGTTAAATGTTCTTACTATGGCAAAGAAGAAAAGGGTCAGCAAGAAGACAAGACAGACACATCTGCTGAGATGGGTGCTCCTGAGTATGTTGTAGGCACAGCTTCAAAAAGCAAAAAAAAGTTGCCTTCTTAGTAAGAAAAGGGGACATGGATTTCTCATCTAGGAGGGTGAGAAACAGAGAGATGGAAAGAAGTACTTTTCCTTTCCTGGAAAAGGAACCAGAGAGAGAGAAAAAAAAATGCTCCATTGCACAGGAATCTCCTCCCTTCTCCTCCCCATGTTTTCATGGCCATCTGAATACTTAACAAGAATCAAAACCAAATTCTCACTTCAGGACTTGAGGAAACAATAAGGAATCAGAAGGAAGGAATGGCTTTTTCCTTCTGTTTCTTGAAAGAAGGAAAGGAAAGAAATGCTTTGGCATAAGAAATGGTGATGGACAAGGTGGCATCAACAGGTGATGTGATCAACAGCAGCATGATATGACAGAGTTGAATGCTGGAATTATCCCTTATCTAGTGTCTTAACATTTAGCCTGTTTCCTTCACAATCAACATCAAAAAATTAGAAGGGTTGCCTGAATCTTACTCAGAAACTATTTCTGTGGCTTCTTCCCTTTAAGGACTATCTGCAGATTGTACATATGTTCCTCAGAGAATGGGAAACATTAAGAGAGTTTACAGGGACTGGGAATATTTGCAGAAGGTCTTGTGTAGTTTGCAAGTGTCTTCCCTGAGTTTTAATAATGGAGCTCTTGCCAGGTTGAAAGGAGCCTCTCTGTTCAGTTGTAGGCTACCAAAGATGTCTACAGGGTATGGTCAAAAAAGTCAAGATAGCAACCACGATGGTGCAGTCAAAAAGGATGTCATTTTGGAGTTGGCCAGCCTTCTAAATCAAATAAATAAATAAATGGTGGAGCTTTGATTGCACCTTCATGGCTGACATCTTGACTTTTTTGACCATACTTCTGCAGGCTATCTTTCCTCAGTGTGTACAAACACTCCCTGATGATCCCTTTCTTGTTGATCTGAAGTTCAGCATGCTGAGTTACTCCTGCTTCCTCTTGTTTATGAAGCCATATGTCCAAGACAGAGAAGAAAAAAATGGCATTGAAATAAGAGATAGAGGTAAGAAAATACTGGAAGGGGTTCACATAAACCAATTTCCTTGGCCTATCAGAGACTTAAGCAGGCCTTCCTCCCATTCCTACCTGCCACTGAATCTTGGCATCCAAAGGGAATGGGAATGAGAATTCTGCATCATGAATTTCTCACTGAATTGTATTTGCTTTTCTCCCTTGCCATCACACTTGCCTGGCTTTGTAGCAATGAACCACACAGGGAGATTTACAGGTCAGGCAAACTATAAATCCACGCAGCGTTGTGCCTATGATTAAATGGCAACATTAACTATATGAGGATTTATGCAATGTTAACAGCAGGTAAGACCGCATGGTAAACAAGAGGTCAGTACAGATATCTTCAGTAGCATATCGTTCCCATGAAACACAGTTTACTGACTATCTAAAACAGCCAAGCAACTCAGGCATACTAGAAATAAAGAAAGAGAGATGGGGGGCGGGGGGGGGGGGAGACAGGGAAAAAGAAGGCAATGTCTTTGTCATGGTCAGATTTAAGTGTCATTTAGGCATTTATCTTCATCTGACCCATGGATCCTGCATTCCTATCAGTCTCACTACTGTATTTAATTCAAGGAATCCCCACCCTGCATTAGGTAGATGAGAGAGATAGCACAGCGTTCTATATTGGAAGAATGGTAAAAAAAATCCAGAGACTGAAAACTACATACATCCATGAAGGTGGGAGAAGATTCCAGCCATAGCTGGCTCTGGAAAAAGATGTACAATCTATTCAAAACAAAATCCAGTCTGATGGATAGGGCCTGGTGTGCATCAGGATCACTTACAGCAAATTTCCTTTTTTGTACTGATTGCACTTACAAGTAACAGAGAAGAATAAGCAAGGAAGTAGGTAAATCAAAATCACAGATTTTGGCTGAAGTAGATTTGCAGGACTCAGGAAGTAGATCCTACTACAGCACTGATGACATCATGGAATAGAAGACAGTGGCATTCATCTTTCTCCAGTCTATAATCTACAGCCCCCCCCCCCACACACACATCAATATTATTTTTGAAAGGCGCATTCAAAAAAGAGCCAATATTTCTGAAAATTACACAGAAGCAGCATATATTGGGAGTCTATGTATTTTTAAAGATAACTTAAAAAAAAAAGCATACATTTTAGAAATTTGCATTTCAAAGAAAAGCATAACCTCTGAGAAGTGTAAGTTTAAAAATCCACTGTTTAAACATCTTCCTGATATACCTTTTCAAGTTTTACAATGTACATTAGGAAGGCATTGTGTAACAAAGCTTCATTTATTAGCAAAGGATTTTTAATGCATACTTTTTTAAAAAATTGGTAAAAAGAATAGTAATGAAATAGTCTCATAAAATATAGATAGTACAAAATTATTGCAAGATAATTACTTTGTGTTATTTATAACAGATTTCTAAGATAGTGCCAAATAGAAAAAGAATCAGCTTTGAGATTCAAGGAAGATAACAAGTTCTTCTGATATCTCAGCAGGTTGAAGATATCCATGGTATTCATCTGATTAATGTTTCTGGTCTATGACCATAATAAAGATTTGATTTGATTTGAATACCCTGATGATACAGCTACAGAAACAGTTCTTATTGGGATTGCTTGTATCATGAAAATCAAGACTGAATATTCATTCATTCATTCATTCACAACTTTTAAGTAAGAGGAAGTCAAGAGGGAATACACAAAATGAACTCCAAGTACCAAAAGGGAGTTGATCCAGAGCAGATCTACTCTTAGGCCGAATGAGCAGCCATTCCAGAGCAAACATCTTGCAAAGTGGGGGGATGGGGGTGTCTTCATATTCGGTGTACCTTACTGCCTTTAAGCTGTTGACCCTGCAGTCCTCAGGTAAGTTTGGAGAGGCTGTTCCAATGCCAATATCAAGTAAAGTTCAGCTGCCATTGCATATATCCACAGCCTCTTATCCATTGCCTAAACAGCAAAGTATCTTGATCCTGCCCAGAAATAAATAAAGAAAACATGTATCAATGAGCATTATTAAATGGTATAGACTTTCAGTTAAATGGGGTTGGATTCAATCCCTATGCTGCTTTCCAGAGTGGGCCCCTGCCTTAGAATGAGTGGAATTCATGCCCTCTTACCCACACAGCAAACAGACTGGAAATGCTGAGGTAGATTAAAAGATCAAAGGGAAAAGACTGTTAGGCGAAGATTTGAGCATTGGATTTCCTATTCTCCTATGGATTTCAAAGTGCAGAAAGAATCTCCTCATGGTAACTTTCAACCCTAGTAAGAAAGTAATTATCTATAGAGTCCAGAGACATGGTCCCAGTTTAAAGAAAACAAGGACATAAGCCATTCCTCCATAAGCTATCTGATGTCCCCCATATTTTTTGAAGTGCAGTTCCCATCAATCCATCAGGATAAATGGCCAGGATCTGTGGAAACTGTAGATCAAAATATCTGGGAGACACCAGAATGCCTACCTGTGGATTCTCTCCATATGCCACATGTGGAAACAGTCATATTATGAATCTGCCAGGCGAAAGGCCACATGAGATGGTGTTTCTGTAGGAGAAGTGGGAAAGCATTAAAAAAAAAAAGAAGAAGAAGAAGGTAGGCCTATGAAGGTCAAGATGTGTTCTCCATCATTCCAGAGTGCTGGATATGGAATAATGGAGTTAATGTAGATTAAAAATAAGCTGTATAACTGAATGTTAGAAAAAGTTAAACAGTGGAACCAATTACTTTGAGGGGTAGTATTCTCCCCTTCACTATGTCAGATGGAGGCTGAACATGGACTCTTTAATTTGTCCTGGGTGCTGTAATTTTGATTCATGCATTGAGAAGATCAGGAGTTTGGAATCAGATGTCTTAAGGGCCCTTTCCACCTCTATGATTCTGTAGTGATTAAGAGTGCAGTCCACAGACTTCGCACTCTGATTCCTATCATTTCTGTATTAATTCAAAGCACACTTAGAAGAGCTCACCAACATCTAGTGTCAAAGGACTGGATTGTTTCCAAATCTATTAAGCATTCAAACTTTTAATTTCAAAACTTCCACATACTTTGACACGTAACCCAGCTCCAGCTGTGTAAAAATGGGGGGGAAATGCCATTTATTTATTTATCTATTTATTTAATGTTTACTTTGAAACATTGACACTTCCCTTAAGCAAAAGAAGGATAAAAATGGTAATTAGAAAGATACCAATCAACTGAAACATCCATTAGGCAACTATACAAAAGGAATACAACTAATGGAGGGTATAAAAATTCAACGAGAGTGGATAGATGTTTTCATGTGGATTTAACAAGTTGTCATTCAGTTAACAAGATGTGCCTGCTATTCACTTCCACAATACTATTCAGCTCAACTCCCAGGTGATCTTGATATGATACCAAGGTTTAGCAACCAAGGAGTAGAAATGGACTAGCCTTGTTTAGAAACCACACAATCAACAACCATGTTTCCTGAAACAGCTTGACCTCTATAGATGTTTTCTCCCTTGTGCCATGCAACCTGTTGTGAGAATGAATATTTATTGAAAAGCCTTGGAAACAGATCGGTTTAATTCTGGGCATTAAGATTCTAATGAAGGATAGGTATTAGAATGGGGACTTGGAATTCCCAAGTCAATTAGCAGCTGAGACCAAACCTAGCTCATAATAAGTTCACTGCAGTTATGCCCCCGGTCAATCTTTCAATTTTGCAAGAAAACATACTTGATATGCTCTGCGTTAGGAGCCAGGGAACAAGTTTGGATTCCCAAGAACTATATAATACAGGTTTTATGGGTGAAGACCACAGTGGACAGGGTGATATGAAATGTGGTGGGGCTGTATTGTACCAATATGTGGGAGTGTAGCATATAGCTTTTCTTTTTCTTAAAACCAGGTTAAGCCTATTTTAAAGTTAACACAAGAGCTTTTCTGGGCTTCCTGCCTTGAAATGGTGAGGAATGGAGCAGAGCTTTTGGCAATGGGGGGGGGGGCATTGTGATGGTTGGAGAAGCCTCCAGATGCCATAGAAATGGTCCAGATCCTGCTTGCTTTGGGAAGTGCACCCCAGCGTAGATCTTGGCTTTCAAGGCAACTATACTCAAATGCTGAGCGCTCTCATAAAATTGAAAAGGCAATTCTTCCAGAAGCTGAATCCTTGGATTTTCTTTACCTCCATTTGCCTTGTGCAACCTCAAAAAATAGTCTGCAAGGTCAAGAAGGTTCCCTGATCATTAATGAGTGCTGGCCCAATGGCTCTTCTCATTCATGAAAAGTGGAGGGACTAACCCACCGTAGGCAACCCTGTGGTCTGATCTCATCTTTTCTCAATCAGCCTCCATCGTGAGGAGACTTACCTGTGCTCCACTCACATTCTTAAACACATTTTTCTTTATTATTAGTTTTTGCTGTTCCACACTGTTGTTTTCCTCTGATGTTATTGTTTCCTTATAATGGGTAAGAGGAACATTTGAAAGATTGTATTACATTACATCATAACTTAGTTCCCCTAGCTATATGTTTCCCATAAGGCAGTGCTTCTCAACCTTGGCAGCTTGAAGATGTGTGGACTTCAACTCCCAGAATTCTCCCTGGGTGGCTGGGGAATTCTGGGAGATGAAGTCCACACATCTTCAAGCTGCCAAGGTTGAGAAATGTTGCCATAAGGTCTCCCATTTACCAGCAAGTTATCCAGCCATGAGGATTTTCAGGAACAGAACTCTTGTGGTTAGTGACAGGTGGCTGAGATTAGTATCACGCGGCTGCAGTTCTCAGGCACCTTAGCACTGTCTTTATGTCAGCTTGCTGAGATGGGAGACGGTAGAATGTTGCTTATTCCATTCTGGCTTTGACAGCAGAATTGTGATGACTGTTATTATGGGCTGGCGAAGTACAATGGCATTCACAGGCACTGCTAGTGCTACCAGCTGCAAAGTCAGAACAGCACTCCTTGGTGTCACCCTTGCAGTCCTAGTTGAGAATGGAGCTCGATGTTTCTACCTGCTAGACGGGCCATTGCTGAACACAGGTTGAGCTGTGTTTCAGAAGAATGTTAGCCCCCTGTTCAGGTGTATCCTGGCTGATAGGACCAGAGAAGGGGTCACACCATGCTGGAGCATAGGGAGAATTTCTTCCTGCTTCACACTGTGCCCCTCCTCTGCACTTGCTGCACATTAGCCATAATTTCCGAACACAGGTTTAGCCCTGCTTTAGAAAAGCACTTGACCTGTATTCACAGAAGAGCGGACACAAGCAGAGTTGGGAGAGTGCTCCTCTCATTCCAAGCCTGCATCCTATTTAGTCAGACAACTTGATAGGTGACTAATCCTGCCAGGTAACTCTGCCTAAACTCTGTCCCCCAGATTATTGAATACTGAAAGATATTCTATTGCTGGTTGCAGTTGCTTAGGACTATCCCATTTCTGAAGATGGATCAGGACAGGCTCCAAAGTGCAAGAGAGATCAACCTGTAGGCACATGCAATGAAAAGGATGCTCATTTCAAGCTGTCATCCCAGTATGGGGATAAGCATGTTACAAGGACATGCCCAAATCCATCCACATGTCATTGCTACAGTTTTGCAAAGAGAAGTCTAATCAATTTCTCTTTCTGTGGAGGAGGAGGAGGAGGAGGAGGAGGATGGAGAGGGAGAATTAGTCCACTTATAAGATGAAAGCCTCTGCATTGAAGGTTATGGGCCATAATCTACCACGCTAGTCAATGAAGATAGGTAGACAAATACTTTTGACTTCCCTGTCTAGTGCTGAAAGGGATTGACTGGCTGAAGTCACCCAACTGGTCTCCATGTCTAAAGGAAGACTAGACTCTGGGTTGCCCCACTCCTAGTCCAGCTTAACCAGTACACCAGGGTTCCTCAACCTTGGTGACTTGAAGATGTGTGGACTACAACTCCCAGAATTACCCAGCCAGCCATGCTGGCTGGGGAATTCTGGGAGTTGAAGTCCACACATCTTCAAGTCGCCAAGGTTGAGGAACCCTGCAGTACACCACATTAGCTCTCATACGTGTGTGTGTGTGCATGCAAGTGTCTGTGTAATATATATACATGCACTCATATGCACACACATAAATACATCCATGTCTGAGTTTCTCAATTATATTCCTAATAGGCTTTTTTAGCCTTTGTAATCCAATTCTGGGACCTGAAAGGTCCTTTTGCTCATTATTTCTTACTCAGGATTAAGGATCAAGCAGAGAAGCAGCACAAAGCAATTCATTCTTACATCGGAGGGTGTTTAGCTTTTCTGTATCAACTTAGTGTGAACCTTTATAACATTGATACTGTAGTCCACAGTCTTAAAAGCTTGCTGATCAGTTTCTGCAAGAAGAAGAAGAAGATGTCCCTTCCTGTTAGGGGCCACACAAAAGGAAAGGGAAGGAAAAGAAAAACAAGAACCTCCAGCTAGCTTAAGGTTAGGATATTTACAATAGAAAGAGGTGATGGAAATGGACTGCTCTGGGAGGAAGGCTAGAGCATCAGAGCAAACAGTTCTGCTGCTCTTGCTCCTTCCCATGGGGCAGTTACCTCCAATGGCTGCTATGAAGAAGAACTGGGGTGGGAGGTGTCAGAGAATCCTAAGGTTGGAAGGGACCTTGAAGGTCTGCCGGTTCAATTGCTTGCCCAAGGCAAGAACCCTTAGACCACCCCAGACAAACGGCCATTCAACCTTTGTTTGAATAACTCCAGTAATGGAGACCCCACAACTCCAGGAGGCAGGCTGTTCCACAGTTCAATAGCTGTCACAGTCAGGAAATTTATCCTTATTTCAAGTTTGGTTCTCCCTCTGAAAAGCTTCCACCCACTGAGTCTCGTCTTACCCTTGGGCACTATGGAGAATAAATCCATGCCCTTTTTCCTCTCTGCTTATTGGAAGACTGCCCTTTGCTTATTGGAAGACTGCTCTCCTGGCTCCCCTTAGCGTTCTCTTCTTTAAGCTAAACATACCCAGTTCCTTTCACCAGCCTTTGTAAGATTTAGCCTTCAAGCCCTTCAACATCTCTGTCGCTCTTCTCTGCACTGCTTCCTGTTCCTCAGCACCCTTATTCTATAGCAGCAAACAGAAGTGGTCTGATCAGTACAGCATAGAACAGAACGACCGTGTCCCATATTCTTGTGATTAGACCTTTGTTGATACAGCCCAAGATTGTATTGGTTCTTCTGATGCATAAGGACTCCCAGATCCTTTTCACAAATTTGAAACCCTATTGAGCTATGTTCACAAGTACTATGATTGAGCTAGGTTGTTCACTGCAGCTGGTATTTGCTATTTAGCTGCAGAACATATCTTCCTGTTGAACTGCATCATGTTGGGTATCCCAGCCAGCAATTCCCAGCCAGTTCTTCCCAGCAGCAGTAAACAGAGATGACACCACAGCCTGTCTCTACTTGATAATTATGTTCCTTGTATTGCCCAAGGGCCAGCAAACCATTACACTTCCACCTGCTCTCACCATGTTGTTTCCTCACCTTTCAAAATTAATAGACTCAGTTGCCCAAGTAAATGTCCCTTCTTCCTTCCTTCCTCTCTTTTTGATGGATTCCCAATCCCTGTTTAGAAATGCATTTATTTGAATTGTGACATTTATCTGCAGTGATGAATAACCAGGAGCCTCTTAGTGACCCAAGAGAGAATGCCTTTCTTCCTACTGAATCTTGTGTCAATGTGATTTTCTTCTTGTTGTTGTGTCCATCGCAAATAATAATTCAGGAAACTGAAGTGTATGGGGAAAACTCAAAATGGGGAAACAGCCCTTGGGACTTTATTTTAATAGATTAGATTGGTTGCTTTCAGTGAAAGGTCTTTCATAAACTAATCAGTTAAATGATTAATGGATCTTTGCATAGATGATCTGTCTGATTGTTGCAAATACTGGACTATATTCTGGATATCTCCCACCCCCTCATTTTTACATGCCTGAGCCCTGGATATTTGCTCACATCCCCCTCAAAAAAACCCCACATGAATAATGAAACATTTCTGACAAGAAAGCTAAAAATAACAATATTATCAGCACACCTCACCCAACAACTTTATTTGCCAATTTAAGATGTGAACCTGCCTCTTCCAAATTTAAACACAGACCACCGTGGCTTCTGTAATCAGGCTAACAATTGAATGGTGGGATTGAAACACCATTTTCAATTTCCTAACCTATACATTTTCTCAAGACGAAAGACTTTCTCTTAGGGTGCCCTGAAATCCAATTAGCCATGCTGAGAAAGTAGGTTTTAGTCCCTGAAGCCAAGAATCTATCTATAGAACAGCTGTGGAGTTCAGTGAATCGGACGGGACTTTACTCTGACCTCATTCTTCAGCTAACAAATCAATCAAATTGAATGAATTAAATGTAGTTAATGAGAGTATCGATTTGAATAGGAGACTTCCTTGCCTATTCATTCTTTTTCTTCTTACTTGGAAAAAAAATGTGGGAGGGAGTCTACTAACAATTCATCACTTAAAAGATTTCCAACTTGGGGGATGGTGGTTCAATTAACTTCCTGATCTGGAAAATTAGGGGAGACCGAATGAGGTCATAAGACTTATCGAACCGCAGCTGATGAATGATAATGCACCAGCCAAACTTTTCAGTGATGCTAAAGCAATCACTGGGAACTGGTTTTTCAGAAATTCTGAAAAGAGCAAGACCCACTTGACAGGTACAAACTAAGGGAGTGTGATACTGGACACTTTCAGAAAAAAACAGAAGCGCTATGTAAAGGCATGTAGCCAACGGGGGTACTGCAATTTTGCGAGGCTGTTCTTGATGGGACTGAAAATCACAAGGTCTGTGAAGTGGTTGGTTGATGTGGAAATAGTAAATGGGGTGGCCAGGATGAAATGCAGGAGGTGAAGGCAGATATAATTACATATCCATTGTGACCGTTCACTAAATGGTTGGGTGTAATTCAAGCAACCTTGCAGGAGAGCTCTTGTATGGTAAAATTGACTCTTTGTTTTAGGGCCTTTTCCCACACCTGAGTTATAATGTTATCTGCTCATCCTTGAATTTCCAGAAAAAATATGTTGGCATTAAATTGATTGTCTCAATTATCAGACCTTATTCTGCTTTTATGGCCTTTGTTTCAAATCACCTAAGTTAGTAATGGGTGACAAATTCTAACTGATTTTACACTCTTGAGATTGCCCTTGGATGGTGTTAGAATAGGGAGGGAAACATTGCTTTAATCCTGTTACAGCTAAAGATGACTTAAGCTTGTCTCAATCATGGGCTTTGAAGGCAA
The DNA here is from genome assembly GCF_059951505.1 of Python bivittatus. Taxonomy (NCBI): domain Eukaryota; kingdom Metazoa; phylum Chordata; class Lepidosauria; order Squamata; family Pythonidae; genus Python; species Python bivittatus. Next base: position 53,040,000 of record NW_028277058.1, read on the forward strand.
TGTCATGGAGTCATGGTTTAAAAATGATGTTGCTAGGGCATGTTTGTCCCGTTGTTAGGTACAAGTGGAAAAGAGTCCTTACTTCTACATCACAGATACTTTGGTAGATCTGGAAATCAATGTCAACTTCATATATCTTTGGGGTGTACAATAAATGCTTTACCTGACCTAGAAATCAACCTGGAGAAGGCCAAATTCTGTGTCTCGTGCATTAAAAAAAAAAAATCCTCCCTCCCTCCCTCCCCCTCCTCCTCCTCCTAATCTAGAAGCCCTTTGAAGAAATGAATTGGAATGCTTGATCTTATAATTCTTTTAGGTCTTCTTTTTTGGCCTGGAAACATTTCCTCCTTATGTGGGCCCCCAACATCTGGGAAAAGGTTTCTTGTTGGGGGATTCCCATTCAGCCTGATGGCAGTCATGCTGTGGGGTTCCATGGAGTTCAATTTTCTACCCCATGCTGTTTAATGTCTATATGAAGCCACTGGGATGGGTCTTCTGGAATGAGATGGCATCAATATGCAGATGACACTCAACTTTATCTCTTCTTCATATCTGAACCAGGAGTAGAATTGCTGGATCAGTGCTTGTGGATTATAATAGATAGGTTAAGGGTTAGTAGACTGAGAATGAATCCCAGGAAGATGGAAGCCATCTGGTTGACCAGTTTGTGAATTGGCCTTTATCATGAGGCTGAATGTGATGTCATTCCTCCTACAGGACCAAGTACAGGATTTGGGGGTGTTCTTGGATGCCAAAATGTTGCTAGAGGTACAAGTGGCTTCAGTGATTGAGCTGTTGGGTTAATTTCAGATATTTCTAGATGGAGATAGCCTGACCTCAGTAGCGCATTTGCTGGTAAGCTCTTGTCTGAATTATTGCAGTACACTCTGTGTGAGGCTGTCCTTGAAGATAGCCCAGAGGTCCAGAACATTGTAGCCAGGGTAGTACATGGGCTCTGAAGATGGGCACATGTCACTTCTGCTCTGGGAATGATGCAATGGCTGCTGATTGTGTGGCAGGTCCAAGATATGGTCCTGCTGCTTACCTAAAAAGCCCTAAATGGCTCTGCGTATTAGAGAGATTGATTAACTCAGAACTGACCACACTACAGTCTAAGATCTTCTGGGGAGAGATTCTTGATGGTCCTGCCTGTGTAAGAGGCTATGGTGTATGTGCCTCATGTGGCCCTCTCTAAAGCATTGCCAGATCTTTGGAATAAATTTCCAGTGGACCTGAGGCAAGCCAAGTGGCTCTGTTAAATTTGGCTTTAAAATATTCTTTTATAACAATATGTTAATGTTTTCAGTTTGTTTTAATGTTACGTTAATAGTGACTTTATTCTTGGAAGTTGCCCCGAGTACCATCAGCCAGTAGGATGAGGAATAAATCTAAATAAATAAATGCATTTGATACATTTACAGATGCATAATCCTTTTTTTTCAACAGCAGCCAGTTTGATGATCCTATGATTGCCTGGATTCTGCCTTTCAGTCTCATTAAAAAAGGAGATCAGTATACACAGTTCTTCCTCTTGGCCATTGTCCCACTTATTCTTCTCCATTACCAGCAGATTTCTTCTCTTTGCCACGGTTGTCTGTGAATTGCTTCCACCCAAGCTCAGGAATGCTTAGTGCATGACTCATAGGTCTGAATGTCACCTCTAAGTGTGGGCATGTGGCAAGCCCCAATGGGTCTTCTGCTTTGGCCACCTGCCCAGAGGAGTTGCTTAGCACCTGGCAAGCTGCAGAATGTGAATTAAGGAAGATGTTTGGCTTGCTACAAGCTTCTTTTGTGCTGACCTAAAATAAAAGCTGTGCTAATTTGGTTTCAGCAAAAGCTAAAACATCTGACTACTACTTCACAATCTATCTACTTTATGAGCTGTTTAAAGGGTTTTCTCCCTTTTTCTTATTCAGCTTTTTTCTTTCCTAAAGTGAGCTTGAAAAATAAATCAAATCTGAACTGAAAACAATGGACGAGAAGAAGGATCAATACCAGTAATGGCTCCCTTCCCTCCAGATGTCTGCTCTGCTTTCTGGAACTTGAGTACCTTTGCTTTGTAAACACAAAAAGGGGCTTGGGGTTTTTAAGAGGTGTGTTTTTTCCCCCTTTGGCTGGGTGCACTCAGCTGGGAAAAGGTAACATCAACCATAACATTCACTGCCTGATTTAAAATGAGGGGTAAAAATCAACACATTTTAGCAATTCTTTGGCGAGTCCAGATGACCATCTGTTGCAGTGAAGGGCATCGCTTGTACTTTTTGAAAAGAAAGCTGGCACACTGTTCAACGTGCTTGCAAATGTTGACAAAGGTAATGTGTGCTCAGCTGAACGTACACTGGCTTTGCTTCCTTGTGCATTGTTCAGTTTTGTCTTATTGCTTTGCTTCTTTTTTAACCCATAACCCACAAAAATGGTCTAAAGATGGACGGATGGATGGACGGATGGACAGATGGATATTCAACCTTCAAAATTCTATGGATTCATATTCAAAGGTGGTGAGTTCCCTTCCTTCTATGTATGTTTAACTCAGTAAGTAATACAGAAACCTCTTTCTTCTGCTGCTATAATAATATTGGTAATTTTGAACCTGCATTCTTTACCAGCCTACCAGTAATCAGGGCAAAACTGGCCCTATTCATTTTGCCCATTTTTTCCCCTAATACTGCCATGGTTATAAGTGAAAATTCCAAGCAAAGAAAAATCGGATATCAATGTGGTAACCTGTGGAGGGACTCAGGAATGAAGAAGATAATGTGTTATGTCTCCCAAACACTTTTTTCAAGGCCAAATGGGTAGCAAACACAGCTCCAGTCCAGTGGGCAGCAATCTCACTGCAGCCAAACTGATCTGTTCTAGAGAGCGCCTGAATGGGAGTTGTTGTTGTTCAGTCATTAAGTCGTGTCCGACTCTTCGTGACCCCATGAACCATATTGCGCCAGGCCTTCCTGTCCTTCACTGCCTCCCTCAGTTTGCTCAGTTTCATGCTCATGAATGGGAGACTACCTGTGAAATATCACTTTTGTTTCCATGATGTAATAAAGGATATTGAATACCTAAGGAAAAGAAGAATCTAGAAATATAGATGTTCCACTACCTTGGTAGAATATCTGTTGCACTGTGATACAGATAAGAAATTAATAACAATACTACATTACACAGTACTAGACAGTGAATAGTCTATGAAATCCAATTCAGATGATTTTAGGGTGGAATTAGATAAATTCATGGAGGATAAGACTATCAATGGCTACTGGATCTGTTCTTATAAGTTCCTGAACACAGATTGTTCTGTCTGTCTGTGTTTATTACACTTTGGTCTTGCTAATGAGTTCCTATTTGCCTTTATTTTTCATTATCCAGAAATAATGCAAGTCTACATAGGCCTTTGGTTCTTTTGCTTCTGAATCCCAGAGTCGCCCAAATTTATAAGTATGTGTTTGAGACATCTTTAGACAACCATCTAGCTGAAGATTTCAGAAACCTCCAAATATCCAAGTAAAACAATTCAGCCAGAGCTGCATGTAAACAGAAGAGAAAAACAGAATGAAGAGCCTGGGTTTCATACTGTTAAGTTATTGAAAGTCCTGGTTTACTTTTCAGAAAAGCTTTGTCAGGTGCCTAAAATATAACAAGTTGGCACTAGATGGATTTCCCTAAAGAATTTGTCCAGCTTATAATAAGACTGCATTGATAGATTATGCAAAATGTTCATGAGTACTTCTACGTGTACTTTGGATCACGGGTCAAATACATCTGGGATGTATAGCTGTCCACAATGCATCTGAATCCTTATAAAAAGGGTATCAGATTCTGCAAATTACACATACCAGGTTTCTTGTATTCCAAATGTTGTTACTATTCTCATTCTCAGCAACCATTCCCCTGTGTTACAAAGTCAGAATCCCTCTTTCCTGTCTTGTGAGAATATGCAATACTGTAGTCTGTTGCTTGTAAAATAGACCCTGCAGATCTTTTAAGATTGGTGAAGCTTCTCCCTATTTACATACTGAGTGTGATTCTCACTTGGAAAAAATGAAAGCTCTGCAGGTGAGAATAGTGTTTTCATCACAGCTCCATTCTCATTTCCCTAAGAAATCACAGAACTGTGCTCCACTCATTCATTTCATATCTTCCCCAGTAAGGGAGCTAATAACAATCCTAAAATACAGGTAATCCCCAGTTTAAGAACGAGTTCCATTCCTAAGGTCTGTCCTTAAGTCAGATTTGTATGTAAGCTGGAACAGTATTATTATATAATACTGTATAAATAGTATTGTGTAATTAACTCAAACCATTGTGTATTTAACTTGAATTTTGCTACACTAGGCTCCATTCTTAACTATGGATCATCTTTAAATCGGGCGTTCTTAACCCGGGGACTACCTGTACACCATCACAAAGACTTTAAAACCAGGAAAACAGACTATTAGGAAGGAAGGAAGGAAGGAAGGAAGGAAGGAAGGAAGGAAGGAAGGAAGGAAGGAAGGAAGGAAGGAAGGAAGGAAGGAAGGCACAAAGCTAATAAAAACCCTGACTTCAGATAAAAGTGATATATAGGAGTCTGCCATTGACTCCTTCCTGGATTTTTTTTTTTTTAATTTCCTGGTTTAGTCCGCAGCTTCGTGATTTCCTTTGGTCTCCCATCCAAGAACTAACAAGATCTGTCTAGCTTCTCATGATGAAGCATGGTGGTCTAGGCACTGCCTGTGTTGTGATGACAAGCTAAGAAGAGAGAGGTATGATGAATGTGACAACTGGTGACTTAAGAGAACTAAAAACATTCCTTATGGAGATCTAGAGAAAGGTCTCATCACCAAGTCTTAAAGAGACATGAAACCTCTTTTGACTCTTGGACCAGACTCTCAATGCCTGGTGTTTTTGAGGGAGTAGTAGAGTGGGCAAAAGGGGTGCTGTGTTTCCATCATAGCTCAGGTGAAGCCCCCCTTTGAAGCTGCTTCACCACACATCCTACCTCCCAGCTTCTAAACAGTGAAGTGGTGCTTCATTTCACTTGGTGCTTTGCTTCACTTCACTCTGCTGAGAAACTTTTCCATATATCAGAAGTGCTGGAGGGATAGGAAGCCTCCAGAGATAGTTACACAGAAGCAAGGAAGCCCTCAAAGGGTGCCTGGCAGGAGATAGGATTGGGGTTTCTTGGCTCTGTCCCAAGTGAACTAAACTTCTTTTCTTTGCCTCCCATTCTAAGAAATGAAAGTGGTGGGCTCTGTTTTGTTTTGTTTTTGTTTGGAGGAAGGGCACAAATGCTGTTCCTCTTTGATTATGCTTTCTCACCAACTGCCACTCACACACGGGAATTCTCCAGAGCTGAAATATAAGTATTCCAAGTGAACTATAGGATTCTTCTGCTAAAATTTCAACTGAAAATGTCAGAAGTATCGGGGGGGGGGGGGGTAAGCAGGGGGACAAATGACAAAAGCAGTGTTGTGCCAATGCAACAGTAGCTCCACCTATTGTATACATGCATTGTGACATTGCATGCATCTGTGAAAGGTGCAGAGTTGCATCACAACAACACAATACCACTTTTCTCAAAGTGACAAACGTTGCAGATCCTGCAAACACCTCCAGAAATATGTGAACTACTCGGCTATCTATAACGTGCTTTGACATTTGCATGCCAGCTAAGTGGAAGAAGAAAGCCTCTATGATAGATTGGAGCTTGTAAATGACACTGGGAGCCAAAAAGTAAGAATAGGAATCCTATTAATGCTTTCAGTAACTCCCATCTCAAGAACAACTGCCAGATATTAAGATTAATACAATACAATAAAGAATAGTCAGCACTGGGGAGATAAAACCTGATGAAAATTGGATAATGTTTATTTGGAACTAAGGTATAGAACAGCCCCATGTGGCCTTCATTTCCTCCCTAGCAAAGATGGTAGGGTTGTGTAATTGTGCACTTTTAAAAAAAAATTCTAAGACGTGAGCAGGTTCAAAGAAATAAATAGCCCAAAATGATCAAGCTTTTTTTTCCCATTTCCCATTTGTGCCAATTTTATTTATTTTTATTTTTTTGCCATTATGTTTTGTTCTTGATTATGTTTATAATACCATTTTAATGGTCTGTGTAGTGCAATGAAAAAGCAAATGGGAAAGAAGGGAGCTTTTAAGAAATAAATTAACACCGGGGCCCAGAATTAGCCTTCCATCAGAACAGTGGAGAATTTTAATTTCCAGTCTACCTATTAGGAATGTAGAACTGTCCATTAGGCTGCTGACGGCCACAAGGAAGAAAATGGGTTTGGACGAGAACTCAATGGGAGGAAACCTCCCAATTCCCTTTATACCACCCCCTTGATGAGCTTAGTTTGTCCTGGAAAAAAAACAGGCCAAATGTGGGCAACTCATATGAACTTCTTTGCCTGCCTTTTCCCATCCAGAAGGTTAATGGAGAGTGAAATATGTTTGGTACGGGTCTCAAGTGGAGCAGAAAATGAGGGCCTCGTCAATACCTGTTCATCCTGCTTGGCAGGCAAAACATGAAACGTTTATAATGACTAAACACTTTGCTGGCCAAGACAAAATGAAAAAAAAGGAAAGAAAAGAAAATCTCTTTTCATTAGATCTCTTTGAGAAAACATAATTGCGCTTTAATGAGATAAAGCAGATAAAGCTGCAGATGATGGATGTTCTGCTACTCTGTATTTTTCCAGAAATCAGGTGGCAGAACAACTGAATCCCATTTTGTACTTTCTCCTGCGGTATACATATCTCAGGGAGACAAAAGCTGGGCTCTCATTTTAATCTGAGCATCCCCAATGTTGCTTCCTGAACCTTTACAAAATCTGAGCAACAAAATCTGGATGATGTTACAAGTTCGATTTTATGGACTCCAGTTCAGCAGACTTCAGATGCAATGGACGAATCTGAATTCTGATTGCTTCAATCCAGACAGTGTTTGTACATTTTAAGAATATTTCATTGTATATTGAACCCTTGTAATATATTTTAAATGCATTTCATATATATTTAATGTATATTACATTTACCTAAAGTTGAATGTAAGTAATATAAAAACTAGGTAAAGGTTACATACATTATGTAAAAGGTATGTACATTACATATATACAGACTTAATGGACATCTGGCTTTAACTAAAACCCCTTTTCCCCCAGTTAGTCAGTAAAATCAGACAAATACTATACTAAAAACTAAAAGAGCTACAGACAACTTCACTGAAGATGAGATTCAGGCAATGTTGGGAGGACATGGGTCAAACCCCTAAGAGTAGAATGGAATCCAGCAAGAAAGGTTCACAGTGAGTACCATTAGTCTAGAGCAGTGTTTCTCAACCTTGGCAGCTTTAACTTAGGTGGACTTCAACTCCCAGAATTCCCCAGCCAGCATGCTGGCTGGGGAATTCTGGGAGCTGAAGTCCACCTACCTTAAAGGTTGCATATATTAGCCCCTTACTGGAAGGGGGTTGAAGTCCCCTTACTGGGGAATTCTGGGAGTTGAAGTCCACCTATCTTCCAAGGTTGCATATATTAGCCTCTTACTCTAGGGGCTCTCCCCAGCATGCTGGCTGGGGAATTCTGGGAGTTGAAGTCCACCTATCTTAAAGGTTGCATATATTAGCCCCTTACTGGAAGGGGGTTGAAGTCCCCTTACTGGGGAATTCTGGGAGTTGAAGTCCACCTATCTTCCAAGGTTGCATATATTAGCCCCTTACCCTAGGGGCTCTCCCCAGCATGCTGGCTGGGGAATTCTGGGAGTTGAAGTCCACCTATCTTAAAGCTGCCAAGGTTGAGAAACACTGGTCAAGAGTAAGGGGCTAATATATGCAACCTTGAAAAACACCACATAACAGTATAACTGCTAAAATTGACTTTGGGCCACTTCCTCAGTGGACTGGGGATGAAAGAGAGCTAACATCATAAGAATATGTCCCTGACAAATAGCTGGCAAGATGTCTTTATGCCATGTTTAGGAAGGCATGAAGATAAGCCCTTAGCTTTAATAAAAAGAAAATTGAAAACTGAATTTACCATGATAGCTTGTTACCTACCCAAATGTTTATTTCACTGAAATGCCATTTCAGAATTGTGACTTAGGCTCCTCAGACTCTCATCATTTCAAAGATGGTGTTTGCAATGTTCTCTATTGCACGAAGGAAATCAGATTCTGGATAAGCCAAAAAAAAAAAAACCCAAGCAATAGCCATCCCACTGCAGCTGTTGCACCTCCACACGGCAGATAGTCCAGAAAATATCAAGCTTTTGCAGAATTCAGATATATCCCTCCTCGTAGGCAGGGGGTGGTTTGAAAAGGGATCAAATGATGACGCATTTGTGATGACATCATCATGGAAACCCTGCAACTTATGTACTTTCATCAGATGTCACAACTCAAGTACATAATTGTGGCATTTCTGCACCCATGTCTTCCTTTTGAGGACATCATAGATACCTCGATGCCTGATGTCATGTCATTTGGGCAGTCCAGTAACAAAATTGGACTACATAACAGACAAATTGCAGACAACTGGGGAAGCCTTTTTAAAACAATTGGATCGCAGCAAGATACACGAACCCAGGGAGAATCTATGCAATGGAATGGACTGCAGGTCTTTTTTACTTCAATATGAAAAGCTACAGCACATACTTTGAGCGTTTTCCTCACTGTTGGTTAACGTGTACTCCACCCATGATGACCTGTTATCTGATCTCTGTTCTACCTTGATAGCCCCCATCTCCAGGCACTGCATTCCCTCAGAGGCATAATGGCTGAGAATTTATACATTTTGAGGCTGGACTTGGATTGTGTCAGAATTAAAGGGAGACATATTATTTTATTTGCAACTTCTCTGTCACAGCATCTATCCTTCCTGAGATTCCTCTGGGCCCTACCTTGCCCATGTTTCAAAGAGCCTTGAAAATTTGCTTCTTTCTCTGGGGTAAAGTGAGTTGCTGGTCCTGTGTGTTTTATGGTTTTCAAATGGCTGTTCTTCTTCTGGATGTTTGGGTTTTTGATTAATTTTTAGAACTGTTTTTACTGTACATTGTCCAGAGTTTATTTTATTTAATGTAATAAACATAAATAAAGACTTGAGGCAGTCTTGCCCATGGGCTGAGATGGGATGAAGGCAAAGCCATGGTGTATAAAAGGACACTAGTTAGATGCAAGTGACATTAATCCTTGATGGCATTGCATTCAATTGTAACTGAATTTACTCCAAACTACACCTCACGTGTATTATGAGATACATATGGGAAGCAATTTGCTATATTTTAAGTGTTATCCAAAAAAGTTCCAAACTATGCAGAAGAGGGAGATACCCTTTTTGCTTGAAAATTCTGATTCTTTTTTTTAAAAACCTCTTCTGTAAAAAAGACTCTCTTAAAGGACTATGACAATGTTTTCTTAACAACAAAGACAGCTCTTCCCCTGGAGGAGGGCATCTTACAGCCATGTACGGTGCCCCAGATAATTTGCAGCCATTAGTTCTCCTGAGATTGGGCCACCAAATTTGGTACTCAGATGACAAAATTTTACTGCAAGACTGTTATATGCGCAAAGATGGAAGGATTCACAAATACCTACAATGGAAGAATGGATCATTAAACTAATGGATTTGGCTCAAATGGCGAAGTTAACAGCGTTAATAAGAGATAATACTGTTTCTAAATTTGTCTCCTTATGGCAACCCTTCTTAGATTATGTGCTTGTGTGGGGAAAAAATGAGGCTTTGATTGTGGGCTTTAATGATTAGATGGTTTGCATTGATAGAAATAATGTGACTTTGGATTAATTAGTGGTAAGAGATTAACTTTTTAAAAAATTTATCTACATCTGTATTGGAGATAGCTGGAAGTCACTTTCTGTTTCAATTTTCTGTCTATCCTCACTATTTTAGTTTTTGTCTTTTTTCTTTTAGCTCTATCTTCTTTCTTTGCTGTACTTTCTGTTTTGTATTTTAATTGTACTTTGTAATAATAATATAATAAAGTTCTTATTTAAAAAACGACAAAATTTTAGCTGGTCAGTTTTCAAGGATGTTATTTAGGAAATGAGAAGCAGATTCTATTTGTCATCATCTGATGGACACAACACATCAATTTCCCCTCTTTAAAAAAATAAAATAACCACCCCCAAAGGATCTGAACATCTTGTCCTCACCTTTGCCATGGATGTTACTGCAACAATTCCACACACATCTCAGTGCCAAAGGATGTTTTGTTAATAGAACAATCTTCAACCACTGAAGGATTGTCCACATCTTTCCCCAATGACGGGATGACCCTTGGCAATCCTGTTGCAAAATATGATGGCCCAGCTGTGCCTTTTTAAACTAGACCAAGGATCCTGGTGTGGCCTAGTGGCATTTCTTCTGCAGCCCAAGTTATTCCCAGGATGGTTAGACCTAAAACATTAAGCTTTTTTGGAGGGGCATCTGGAGGGTTTGAGGTTTTAAAGAGATAATGCGGGTGGCCACTGTGCTAAAACTCATCCCTTAAACTCACTCCTGAAATCCCTTCTGAGAAGAGGCCCTGGCTTTAGCCATTTTTGAAAGGTGGCCCTCACAGCTAGAGAGAACCTAAAATTGACTATGTGAGAGGAAGCCGGCAGAAGCCCATTTAATTAAGTAATAATAAGAAAAAGCTGTCGTGACATACTGTTCACATTTGTATCTCATTTGCTCTCGCCCCAGAAGACCCATGTGTTTTGGATATCAATTGACCCTGATATACAGCCACAGAAACTAAATTAAAACTAAATCATCTTATGCAGTTTGGTAGAGACATCAGACTTCAAGGCCCTTGAGGACCAGATGCTTCAGAAAAGAATTGAGCCTATAAAACACCCAAGAGATGATAAAATTTAACTGTTAGGCAGCTGTTACTACATTTCCTTATTTAAATGCTACAATATTTAACCACTGAAGTTGAAAACAATATCACCAGGGGGAGGCATTGTTGTTGTTGTCATTTCCCTTTACCAAGGTGCAGCACAGATCAGAAAAACTCAATAATTTCAATACTGAATCCAGTAAAATAAATTCATAACTAACAGCCAAGCCAGCTATAGCTTGAGAGGCTTCTCTGAAAGGTGCTGTCCCTTGAAAATCAGAGAGTGATCTTAGTTTTGTCATTTAGAGTTCAAGGTTTAGCTGGAAGTCAATCCAAGTTCCATTACTGGCATGCAGAAAAGATGCTAAATTCTGGAGTGATTAAGAACAGGCTATTCAAACATTAGCACATAGTCAATGCAGAATGTACAGGCAATCATGTCTTGTGCATAACAACCAGGCAGAGTTTCCATTGCACTGTCACAGCCACCATCTTCACTTCTTTTACCATATCTTGTGGTCACCCCTCAATTCTGAACAGCTGTGATGGAATGGAATTATGAAGGTCAGGCTCAGGGAGATAAACATTTTCTTAGCTCCCCAGAACAGCGTGAGAGGAACAAGAGGATGAGACTGGCATGTCCCTGAGGAATTCACGCTGGCTGACTTTGGGAGATGGGGTTTGAGTCTGGGAAGATTGTCAGGCCTAGCCCAAGGAACTCCAAGCGACAATGCAAATTCAGTCCAGTTATGTTTATTAGCTACAACCTCTAGCAAGAATCTTCCCAGACTGAAACCCCAGCTCCCAAAGTCAGCCAGCCACAACAGTGTGAATTCCCCAGGGAGGTGCCAGTCTCATCCTCTTGTTCCTCCCACGCTCTTCTGGGGAACAAAGAAAATGTTTATCTTCCTGAGCCTGGCCTTCATAATTCCATTCCATCACAACAGCTGAGGTTCTTTTGGACCTCCAGCATCTTGTATTCCAAAACAGAGAACTGCAAACAATTCAAGACAGAACAAAAACAGTGTGACCCAGAACGACTTCCTTCTCATGAGAAGCAAATGGTCACCAGAGTATGCACTGCTATGAAACTACTACTTTTGTTAAAAGTACTGGTACTACTGCCAGCCCATTTCTCCTTGTCATCAACTGCCTACCCAATCCAGGTCTAATTAGTAGCCTTGAGGATGTGAAAGAAATACAGTGTGAAAAAAATATTACCGAGGCAGCAATCATTTAATGCAGTGTTTCTCAACCTTGACAACTTTAAGATGTGTGGACATCAACTCCCAGAATTCCCCAGCCAGCATGCTGGGGTAGGCATGCTGGCTGGGGAATTCTAGGAGTTGAAGTCCACACGTCTTAAAGTTGCCAAGGTTGAGAAATACTGCATTAAATGCATTGCTTCTGTAAGTCAGATGTTGTTGCTCAGAAAAGAAGGTGAAAAGTTCTAGTTCTGCCTTAGGCACAAAAGCATCTGGAGGACTGGGTTAGTCACATTTTCTCAGTTCTGGGAAGAAGGGAACAGCAAACCACTCTGATGTCAAAAAAACTGTTGGGACTTGTCCACATAGTTGCCATGAGTCAAGAATAACTTGAAGGAACCCAAAACCAGAAAAAAATATCTTTGTCAAACCCCCCCCCCCCATTTCCAAGCCCAGGTGATTTTTCCCCCCTTAAGTTGGCCCAGAAAATTAAAGACTATCCATGGATTCCCAGAAAGCAAAATCTGTTATGCCTGAAATACATAAGAATTACAAGTATTATTCTCTAGTGTCCATAATGATGCTGAGGTGATAGAAGCTATACTTTACAGTTAAAAAGATTTTGGAAAAAGCATCAGTCCAATGTATGATAATGAAAAATCTGTATTTATCTCCACAGGCTTAGTTTTCCTCTTCTACTGGGCCTTCTTTTTACTAAGATCATGATTTTGAAGGAGTATTTCACTGTTACAGTCTGTGAAAGCTGAATCCTAAATGTCCCAATTATACTTAGCTTAAGAGTTCACAAAGAGTAGTACATCTTTGACTTGTTTTTAAAATACCTCTCTCTAAAATCTCATTACAGACTAGAGGGGGAGTGCAAAAAAAGGACTCAGACTGGGACTGACCTGGCCATTGGGATTTACAGGTTCAAACATATCCTGCCATCTATTCTAATGGGAGCAAATTTCAAAATATGAAAACATGGAGTGGGAGGGAGCCATTTCAATAGAAGAGAATATCTGTAGCTCAGGTTTGAACTGTGGAGTCCTTGGTGCTCTCTGAGCTTGGTTGTTTGCTTGCAGACATTTCATGACCCAACTGGGTAACATCATCAGTGCTAGTGAGTGTGGGGTTAGGGTTTAGTGGGGGTGTGGAAGCTACTGGAAGCTACAGTGGCAAGCTATTGTATATAAACAGGGAGGAAACCCCACACTTACTCGCACTGGTAATGTTATCTAGTTGGGTAATGAAACGTCTGCAAGCAAACAACCAAGCTCAGAGAACACCAAGGACTCCTCAGAGCCATTTCAGCCTATAACCGTCTGCTGCGGGAGGAGTCCAAATTAAAATATAGGTGATCTTGATGTTCCTGTGGCAGATAAATGCTAATAGGAAGAAGACTGACTAGTATCCATCCTTCCCAGGGGAAGCGGTATCTGACCTACGGTCACATGGTACTTCCAAGAAGTGCCAGCAAAGGAAGCTCTATACATTGGGCTTTTAAAAGAAAATACACATTTTTAAAAGTTGGATGAAACATCCGTACATTCCCATGTACCAGTCTGCCAAATTTCCCTTAGGTTTTGTTTTTTTTAATCCTTAAAAAATGGCTAGGCTAGAAATCTGCCCCATGTTCTCAAATGGGCAAATAAAGATGTTCAAAGTTTCACCTGTTCATCTATATTAATGCCTTCCATTCCATTCACCTCTCACAATAATGGGAAGGAAGGAATTTAGAGGTGCAAGGGAGTGGACTAGAACCCTCTATTTTCACTCTGACCAGGAGGCATTAGCTGCCGGTAGGTATATATTTACCTTGGGTTGGACTACCCCCAAGGGCAGATTCAGAGGCAAATCAGACCCATTGGTTCATCTGCCCTGATATCGCCTGCACAGTTTGGTAGCAGCTTTTCGGAAAACTCTGATGGGAACTTTCAAGTGTGCCTGCAGGTGCCAGAATTGAGTTTTGCACCTTCTGCATTGTCATGTGCTCTGAGCCATGGCTCTTCAAACTACGCCAGGGTATATGGCAGAAGAAGGGTTGAAGCACTATGACCCAGTGCCAGGTAGTTTGTCAAGATGACCACAAATGGGGGCTAGATGTTGGATGTGTGTGTGTGTGTGTGTATGTGCCTTTGAGTCAGTGGTGACTCCTGGAGACTGTGTGGACAAGTCCCTGCAGTTTTCTTGGCAAGATTTCACAAGTGGTTTGCCATTGCCTCCTTCCTAGGGCTGAGAGAGAGGGACTGGCCCAAAGTGTCCCAGCTGGCTTCATGTTGAAGGCGGGTCTAGAACTCATGGTCTCCTGGTTTCTAGCCTGGCACCTTAACCACTACACCAAACTGGCTTTCATCTCGCATGCTGGATACCAGCTAAGAATTGATTTCAAACAAGGCTATCTACCTCAAGTCATATATGCATATATGTACGGTACCTGCTTCTCAGTCCCTTTCATACACCCAGTAGAGCTCCTTGCCTAAAACAGCAGACCCCATAATACGTTACTTAAGGCTTCCAAGAAATCTCTCTCAAAGAAAATATTGAAATGCCTCTTAAAGGAGGTATGTGGAAATTTATCTCGCTGTATCATGAAAATTTTCTTCCCCTGCAAGAACACTGTCTATTTTACAGCCTTATTTGAGCTTCCTTTATTGCTGGAGGTAGCCTAGAAGCAGTTGTTCATTTCTGGGACATCTTTCTATCTCTCTGCAGCCTCCTTGGAATTCCAATTCCTCCTTCCAATTATCTTGGAATTGAACTGAAGTGTGCAAGTCCACGGGAAGCTGCAGTCCTTTAGAAAGAATGTAACGAAATATAGGACATTCACATACTTCTGGACTGCTTCATTAGTATGTAAGTGCAAGAACACCTCAACCCACCTATTAGAATCTCCTTTGAAATCCATTTTTCTTCCATCAAATTGAATTAGAACTGTTCGGAGAAAATATGGGATAATATTTCCATGCAGCACTAATCCCAAACAGAGGGCTGAATCCTGAAAGAGCCAAGGGTTCAAGCAAGGCTTTTTTTTTTTTTCCCCTGTTGTTCTGATAGTTTTGTAAAGCTGTAATCGGTTGGTCAGAAAACAGTTTATGGCACTGTGAAGAATAAATGGGGCTGAACAATTGTGTTAACAGGGGGAAAGGAATAGAATCTTTCTTTTTTCCAGAGAAAAACAAGGCCATATTGACACATCCCAGCAATAAAAAATGAAAAGGGTCATTGGAAGGTAGATGTTTTGCAGCAAGCTAGCAGAATAAATCATTAGTTCAAATGGGTGGCTCATCTCTCTTCTCTAAACTCACTTTTATGCTCTTATTTTATTCTGTAATGGGTACAGTGATTGTTAATCCCAGGAGATGCCAGAGAACTCAGTAAGCTTTGCCCTACCCAAGTTGTACTATAAATTTTTGTTTTATGGTTTCCTTAGGATCATCTCCCACCCAGCTCTTATAGCAAGGTTTCAGTCCAAGAAATAAATATCCTTCTTTCCTTCTTAGAAGACCCTGTTTCATATCATGTTTAGCGTCTCTTGACACTGGTTCACTACACCTCAAATAAATGTTGCCTTGAGGTCTTCTCCCCCACACACCCAACATTTTGCAAACAAAGTAACCTTGATTATCTCTGTTCCACTGCTTCTCCCTCTACTATAGTCCATCTTTACTTTGCCTCCCCCCAACAGAAAGAAAAAGAATTGTTTTTGCACTGCTTTTAGAATTAGCATCATCAGCAACTGGAACAGCACTGAAGCCCAGTGAATGAATGAATGAATGAATGAATGAATGAATGAATGAATGAATGAATGAATGAATCAGTAGAATCTCAAATTCCATAATGGGGAATCTTTCCAAACTTAGCAAAAACGTACAGGTAGAAAGGATCCTTTCCAACCCAACTTCAGGAACTAATTAGAAAATGTGACTATTTTGAACTTCTCAGCCAGGGATGGAGATTATGTATATTAGTTACATTTATAGGCTGCTTTTTTTCCAGAAGTTCAAAGCAAGTGTATCAAGCATTCCGTCTACTATTTCTTCCTACAATAGTAACCCTGTCTGGTAAGTTGGGCTGAGAGAGAATGTCTAGCCCAAAGTCAATTAATGTGTTTCCAAAATTGACCTTGAAGCTGGGTCTTTCAATCCTAGTTCAACACCTTAGTCATTACTTAGTCATGACTGTCCTTTCATATTCTGGACCACAGGGCTTTCCAATCTGACCCACAAAACTTTTCAGTCCAAGTGTGTCCCTGTTTCTTCACTATGACAACTCACTTTTTGTCAAGACTTTGGTCCTTTCAAAATGAAGGGACTTTTGTGAACTTCAAAATGAATGTTCAAAATGTTCAAAATGTTGCTGGAAAGCAGTTTCTCACGTGGTTTGGCTCTGCAACTTTCTGGAGAACTTCAGCATTCTGCAAATGTTTTCACTGCTTTTGGTCATCATCCATTTTTGGTATATAGTTTCAAAGATCCCTAACATAGGCACAACCCAAACTTTTTCAGCTGCTGCTTGCTCTCAGTGAAAGTTCCATGGTTTAGTGAAAGGATGATTAAAGTGGGAAAAAAGCAGATGAACTGAGTTCCATCTTTTCACTTTGAAGTTTGCTTCATAACCTGAACGATAGGTTATCTCAGGGTAGGGAGGTTGACATTCATTTTCGGCTTGTTTTCCTAAGTGGCAATGGAACATATTGAGTAGACATATCTGGAATTGTACAATATTTTCTTGAGTGATTAGTCTGAATCTTTATCTTTTGGTCTAGACATGCCTAGACTAACTTTGTATGGCTGTGTATATGGTATTCTTACTCCCACTTCATATCCCAAACCAATGCAGAAACATGGCAGAATAATTCATCCTTCATATAAAACAGTATCGTCTAGGGATGAATATGTGTAATGCATATTTAAATATCAATTTCTATGATTTTTTTCATAACTTATTTTAAGGAAATGAGAGAGAACTGATGTAATTAAGCACTTGTCAATACGGATGAGAAGAGGTCTTATTTGCCCATCCACTCCCAGAACTATCTTTAATATCAACAAGTTGAGAGATGGAATAGTTGAAGAAGGAAGAACATGGAGGAAAAGAGCAAGGCAATTGTTTCATACTAGAGTGGAAAGGACACATTACTTTCCAAAGTTTCTCACATGAAAAGAATTGCGGCACTTCTAAAAACCCCATTTTCTGGATCAGCGTAAGTTCCCAAGTTCTCTTTCCCATTGCATGACTTTGGCACATGGAAGAGCAGGCTGCTTAGAAAAATTGCAGAGATCTGTGCTGTCTTCCTCCCCTCCTATCTGAGCTTCTTCCTCAGCGTGGGCAGAGTTGCCAATAAAGCTGGGATCTTGAAACAGGTGGGGAGGAGACGGGAGGAGAGACGTGTTTTGGAAGCTCTGGAGCCACCAGCAAACAGAGTAAAGAAGCTAAATAAAAGATGTTTTTCCTTCAAAGGGAGTGAATGGTCCAGAGGAAAAGAAGTGAAGAGGCACAGCAAAGCAAAGCACAACGTGGAAAGGTGCAAGAGCTCTTCATGCTGGCTATTAACAGAGAAGAAAAAAGGAGAAGAAATCCCAGAGAGAGGAATTAAAGACAGAACAGGCTCTGTAAGAGGAAGACATTGCTCAGTAATAGTATAGAGGTAATAGTAGTATAGAAGTAATAATAATAGAATGTAGTGTAGAGAAAATTGTAATTGGGCAGAGCAGGGTTTCTCAACCTTGGCAACTTTAAGATGTGTGGAGTTCAACTCCCAGAATTCCCCAGGCAGCATATGCTGGCTGGGGAATTCTGGGAGTTGAAGTCCACACATCTTAAAGTTGCCAAGGTTGAGAAACCCTGGTATAGAGTATAGGGTAAGATAGAGGCACTCACACATATTTGTTTGTACATTTCACATTTTACTTTTGTATCTTGGTTTTTTGTCTTTTTTTAATAAAACATCTCTCCCACCCTTGTAGGGAGATTTGAAAAAAAACATCTGTCCAGAGTCCAGTCCTTTTGTGGTTCTTTTGAGTCTGGGTCAGTCTAATTGGCTACAATTTAAAAAAAGAACCTGTGGTAGCCAGAGGCTCTATCTGTTGCATTTCTTTGCAGATATGTTTGCCTTGCACTGATTTAAAAGCAAAGACGTTTGCTCTTTTGTTGAATGATTTTGATGGAAAAACCTCACTGACTTGTCATTTGTTACCAGTAGTTCAAAGGATGCCTTGCTAGTCTATGAAGCCGGTGGCGCAAACGATGCTCAGCAGGGCACCTTTTGTGTGCATGCCTACGCTTTTATTTGTACATGAGCTAAAGAAACAAGAAGTATATCAAGCCACCTGCCTGCAAATCAGAGATTTAATTTTTTTAGACTTGAGAGAGTGGCAAGAGAGCAAACTTGGAAGAATGGCACACAGGGCAAGCAACTGATAGAACATATCAACAGAGCTACCTCGAAAAGTCAAAGTGAGCAAGATGGCTTAGCACAGAGAGAAAGGAAACCAAGGGATTATCTCTATTGACTAGGGACATTGAAGCATAGACTCATAGCGTTGGAAGAGACCTGGGAGAAAATCCTTCAGGAATCCATTCGACTATCCCAGGCAAATGGCTGTCCAACCTTTGCTTGAAAACTACTTCTGATAGAGCCCCCACAACTCTAGGAGGCAGGCTGTTTCACTGCTTAATAGCTGTCAGACTCAGGAAATTCCTCCTTATTTTGAGATTGGATCTCTCTCTCTGTAAAGCTTCCACCCTTTGCTCTTGTCCTAACTTTGGGCAATACAGAAAATAAATCTATACTCTCTTCCCTATGACAAGTCCTTCAGGTATGGAAGACTGCTATCATATCTTCTCTTAGCCTTCTCTTCTTTAGTCTAAATATAGCCTTGGAACTTAGCCTCCAAGCCCCCCACCATTTTTGTGAGTTATCTCTGCACACTTTCCAGTTCCTCAGGATCCTTCTTCTATTGTGGTAACCAAAACTGGACATAGTATTCCAGATGTGGGCAACTTGTGCAGCAGAGAACAGAACTATCACTTCCCATAACCTCAACTTTATATCTCTGTTGATGCAGCCCAAGATTGCATTGACTCTTTTGGCAGCTGTAGCATGCATGTGAAATATGGAACATGAAACCTGAAATCACTGGTGATCATAGATTGGCTCCCATCCCTCTTAGCATCATGGAACCTAGAAACATGTAATCCATTACAGTTGCAACTATCAGAATTTAAGTTAGAGACTATGACTCCCTCTCCCGTTACACACATACGAATGCTGAAAAGGGGCAAGATGACAGATAAGTAAGAATCACTAGTTTGCATATCATTTCCTAATTCTCCAACCCAACATTTTCTTTTGGAAACATATGAAAATTGACCATAAGAAGCTTTTTTGTTGTTGCTGTACTTCATGAACTGTTGGGCAGAAAGCAAAATGTTTAAAGGAGGCCAGAGCCAAAGGCATTAAAAAAGAAAGAGAAAGTAAACTCATGTTTCTATTGGTTAAAAATGCTTATTGCTAGAGCTGAAACAAAATGAAAAGTAATAGAGCCTAAATCCAGATAAAGGGGAAGAGAGGTGAAGATAACAACAACAAAGCTTTGCAAAATGTAACTATCTGTTGTATAGTTTCTCTTTGATGGGCATCCATTGATAAAGGCAACTCTTCTTCATATCTCCCATTTAATTAGAAGACTGGGTAGATATCTCCTCAATGATGCTACAGTGACCAAGTGCACAAGATGATCAGTGACTCGGGTACTTTCTCCTTCAAAGGAATCAGAAGCAAGCCAAGATGAGCAAGCATAATTGGGGTTCTAGAGTTCATACCACCACTAGGAAAATACAGAGAGAGAGCACTATGGATTCACTATATCTGTTCCTCTAGTATATTGTGTGACTGCTGAGTCATGGATATTTGGATTGAGCATCCTCTACCACAAGAGTTTAATCTGGATATGGTTCAGCATGAAGAATGGATCTCCTCAGTTGGTGAACAAGTTTCTTTGCATCTCAGTCGTATCTAGTCAAATCTTTGCAGTTGATTGGGGTCTCCATGTAGCTGGAAGAATTCCAGTCCATATAGGTACTTTGGGAATCATTGAGCTGGCTGCATGTTGCAAGATATTTTTTCTTGGTTTGGTTATACTGCATTTCTACATCGGTTGGTGTTTTGGTACTTTAGGCTCCTGGTTTCAGATGTCCTTTATTAAAGTGAAGCCATACTCTGCTATTCCATAACTGAATGTGAGTACCATTACATATCCTTTGATGGTTTTGAATATGTCATTTTCTTGTATTGCCAAATACCATCTGTTTTGGAAGTTGTAGCCAGAGGGAACCATGGTTCAGCTTCAGCTGGTATGCCAGTTACAACCTTTACTTTAGTAATCAAGCTCTGATCATTGCTAAATGGAACTACTGCAACAGGGCTGCCTTTAGAGATGATCAGAAGGTTGCAGCTGATACAAAATGTGGCAGTAAGATTATTGAAAGGACCACCCTGTGAGTTTGGAATAGCAACCATATAAAGGTTGCTACATTGGTTGACAGTAAACTTCTGGGTACAAATGAAAATGCAGATTATTACCTTTAAAGCTCCAAACAGCACAGCACCAGAAGATATCAGGCAAATTCCTTGCCAGAATTGAATCTATCAGGTTGGTCCTGTCATCTACAAGAGACCTGTTGAAACCTTCTTCTTTGTGTGATATATAGAAAATGGACAAGGTGGTAGGCCTTCTCTACAGTAGCCACCACTTTGTAGAATACTCCTCCCAGAGGTATGTGCAGCCCCAACTTTTAGTGCAGTTCCATAAACCAGTTATATTGGTTTTGTTTCATCATACCATTGGGCAAGTTGATTGTCTATCTGTCTTGCATGTCTTTGGGTTTTGATTCTGAGACTGATTTTCAGGATTGGTTTTTATTTAAGTTTGTGTTATTGTGGAGTGTTGTTGTTGTTGTAGGACACTACCCAGAGTCCTTTGGGACTGGGGTGGGTTATAAGTATTTTAAATAAAGAAATAGGCCTGCCAAAATCCACCAGGGGCATCAAGCAGTGAAAATGCTTGTGAACCTGCAAGTTACAGAAGAAGGTCATCTATAATAGGAAAGAGGTCTTCTCCTTTTCCATAGCTTTGTTCTGCTGCTTCAGGTTTATGCATATTGGGTTGGTGCCAGCCTGTTGGTTCAGTGGTGATTCCAGTCTTTACTTATCCTATTTCCACATTAGGCTTTGTAGAGAGTTCTTAAACATGGTGCAATCAGCCCATTGTAAACAGATGCCTCTCCTCTAAGAAATGGTCTATCTGAACAGAAAGTACCTATACTTACTTTATTTATTATTATTATTTTATAGATATGTCTGTGTGTGTATAAAATAATAATATATATAAATATATATAAAATTTGTCACCACCCATTTCGTTAAAAAGTGACTGGGCGGTTTAAAGAGAAGATAAAATTAATTAAAAGTACAATATAAAAGTAGTCCTGAATAAATAATAAATATATTCCAAGAATTGATGGTAATTGGCAAGCAGCTCGGGGAACGTCATCAGGGCGCCAGCCACCCCCAGGATTGATTAGAACTCTTATCACCCACACAAGCTGGCAGAGCCAGGTCTTTAGTCCTTTCCAGAAAACTGGGTGGGTAGGGGTCTGCTGCACCTCTGAAGGGAGAGTATTCCAGAGGGCAGGGACAATGGCAGAGAAGGATCTCCTCCTGGGCCCTGCCAGCCAACATTCTCTTGCTGACAGAATCCATAACATGCCCTCTCGGCCTGACCGGGTGGGACGGGTTGATGTGACGGGGGTGAGATGGTCCCTCAGATAACCTGGACCCATGCCATGTAGGGCATTAAAGGTAATAACCCACACCTTGAATTTATGCTCTTATTCCCATCTCTGTACTGGGCATACATGTAAGTATCCTAGTCAATATAAAATTGACTAGGATACTTACATGTTACTTACATGTTACTCTTAAGGTTTGTAGGGGTTGAAATAGTCTAGATTATTCCTTTTTTCTCCTGGATTCTTCCTTTTTAGGGGGTCCTTCTTTGTCACTGTTTCCTCCTTATAGTCACTGATTGGGATCATTTTTCACTACGCTAGAGATGCTTATTACAGCTCAGTCATGTGCTTTTATTTCAAGTGAAATTGGATGGGTAGCCAGAAACATCAGCAAAATCTGGTGCAATTATTTTTAAAGTACGTTTTCTCCCCTATGCAATCTTTCTCTGTCTGACAAATGCATGCCTAAAGACATATTCCTATACAATTTTGCTTCTACCGAATCAACCGATATTATGTTTTACAAAGTGAATGGATATCACTCTATAATGCCAGGAGTTTCGTTTAAATGAAAATATTGCATATACTAGAATGGTGCAAAATGAGCTTTTTTCACAAGACACCACAGCTACGGATGAATTGCATATTCATTAGGCAATGGCTAAAGACCCAAGAATTGGCATGGCTGTGTGGAAGTTAATACTATTTTGAAAAAAAACTAGTTTTGCTTCTACATAGTGCAATAGCATTTTGAAAGGAAACTAATCAAAATGTCATCGTTTTACCACTGTATCTTTTAACAGTAAATTTTGATTGCTTTTTCTACCTAGACCTGTGAATTATTCTCTGGTCTCAACCATTTTATTTTATAATATCATAAAGAATTTCAATTTCTTTCTGCCACAAAGCTAATAAAATACAAAAGAAATCATCTTGGGTTATTTTTCTAGAGATTATCTGAAGCTGGTCTCTTGCTATTAAACAGCACTGAGTTTAAGGCAAAATTTATGCATGTTTTATGCATGATATTTCTATTCCATCCAGCTTGAAGGAAGACGAGGCATTTTACATATTTTCTTAATTTCATTCTTACAGTCTGCATTGAGGTATGCATCCAAATGTGGGGATTTTAAGCCAGATCTCCAAAGCTACAGTCCACCTTTCGAATTTGAGTTATGCTGATTCTGAAAAATAAAAGTTCTGTTTATAGAGTTACATCAATGGTGCCTCCTTCACACTTGAACATGCAGTCATTGGATGGTGAATATTCATGTACACACCAGCTTAATATCTACCATGAGCCCCATAATTGTTTGTTTGATTGATTGATTGAATTGAAATGGCTACCCAACTTGGACAATTCCAAATCTGGGTAGTGTACAATCAGTAAAACAACAAGTAAAGTTATAAACAACAATTAATTGGTGCTCAGAACCCAGATTCCTACTATACCCTTCCAGGGAGAAACTCCAATCCACTTAGCCCCATCACCCAAGGAAGAAATCTAGGTTTTTAGAGCCTTTCTAAATGCCGGCAGGATCAAGGCCAGCCATACACCTCTCAAATTCCACTAACGGTCTATAAATGGGAAGGAGGTTAGCAACACAGCACCTCTGTCCTTATCCCCTGAACACTGACTGGCTCTGTGTATAGAGTTATAATAGCAGAGTCTTTGGATTCATCCAAGGCCTTTAGGATTCTTAGCAATAGAGAAGGAGGCTCTAGCCAACCTCAACAAAGGGACTGGAGCATGCCAAAGTTGCCACCCCAGCAACACACCCCATCCCTCACTTCAGACCACATTTGCTGGATGATTGACTAGCACAATAGCACCTGCCTCACCTGGAGCGCCAGGAAGAGGGCACACTGATCCTTAGTACGGCTTCTCTTCTTCCCCCAAGTCCTGAAACTGACCTCAGCCAGTCCCAAATGGCACAACTCAATACTACTCTGCAAGCAGAGTGATTCCTAGGATTGTCAAGACTTTATGTCATCAGTACAAAATAGTGCCTGGTGATTAGGCAATTTAGACAACGTTCTACCAGTTCCCCCACCAGGAGCTTACCAACTGGAAGAATAACCACATGGAAAGTCTTCCATAAGGTCAGTATTCCCCTGAACAAATAAACCTTGCCGGACAAGGTTCTTCTCACCCTGGGAGCCAGGGAGAAACAGCCATGGAATCACAGAAGCCAGCAGCTGAAGGCTGCTGATCTCCTAAGGCAACTCTTCCATGCACACATTTTCTGTTTTTCCAGGGAAAACACTACTTTCGAGCTAGAACACTTCAGATCAGCTTCCTCCTGCCTCAGGAGCAGACTGTGTGTGAGATGGAAGTGCTATAAGGACATGTCCTCAGCAAAAAGCAAGTGAGGCATCTTCAAGCTGAGTAAGGAGGGCATGTGAGGATGCTCTCCTTCAGACTGACTCTACACACTGGTGTTGAACCTTCATTTCAAGTTCTGGCTTACTATGAGAAATCTTGTCACCAGGTTTCTAAGTCAGGGCTAATGACTGAGTGACATATGTGGACTCAACCATGTTTTAGGGGGTCAAGGTTAATTTTTTAATGTCTTCAATATGTTTGCAGACTAAAAAATAGTTGGCAATTACTCTTAGGTATTTCTCCACATTAGACCAGTGGTAAGGCCTTGTGATGGAATGGAATTATGAAGGCCAGGCTCAGGGAGATAAACATTTTCTTAGCTCACCAGAGGAGCATCCAAGATACAAGAGGATGAGACTGGCACCTCCCTGAGGAATTCACAATGTTGTGGCTGGCATTACTTGGGAGCTGGGGTTTCAGTCTGGGAAGATTCTTGCTAGAGGTTGTAGCTAATAAACATAGCTGAACTGAATTTGCATTGTCTCTTGGAGTTCCTTGGGCTGGGCCTGACAGGCCTGAACCTGAAAATACAATATAGAGTTTTGAACAAAGGCAATGAGAACAAAAGCAATATTATAGTTACAACAAATCTAAGATTGACTGAAATAAAACATCCTTAAACCACAGAATTCCCATCTCAGTCACATACACTATAATCAGATTGAACAAATGTAGGGAGACATAAGGGGAAAGCTTTGAGAAAGTAGGGGTTAAGGGTTCTGGAATAGGATTGGGGATTCCCCGTTTCAAGTGCCCCCTTATCCAGAGAACCTCCCTGGGTGACTTTGGGCCATCCCTTTCTCTCTCAGCCCAGCCTACCTCATAAGGTTGTTGGGGGAAAAAACTGGAGCAGGGGCTATATAGACTGCCTTGAACTCCTAGATGAAAGACGGGATATAAATCTAACAATGAAATAAATATAGTAAGGTGGGGAAAAGACGTGGTTCATCTAAATTCCTCAGCCATATTTTCTTTTAATTTTAAGTTTCCTCCTCCACCCACCCCAAAATTTATGTACTGTATAGACCTGAAGGGGAACCAAATTTCCATTCCAGTTCAAGTCAACTGTGCATTATTTGGCAATGATTCATTCCTTCCCAAAGGTACTTCATACACCCAAGCAAATCTAAGCCCTTTTCAGGGCTTCATTGTACCAGGCATAGAGCATTTAGATATAGGACAATGAATTCATTCTCTGAAAGATCCTAATGTTTCCAGTATGGTACCCTATAGGTAGAAGGCATCAAGGGGAATTCCCACATTTGTAGGTTGAAAAAGTTTAGAAGGAAAAGTCCTTCTAAGGCTGGGGTCATACAGTAGCTCAACCACTGAACAGGCCTGTGGAGCCAGTTTAACCACCACATGCTCCTCTTTAATGGCCTTAGACCAGTGTTTCTCAATCTTGGCAACTTTAAGATGTGCAAACTACTACTCTCAGAATTCCCCAGCCAGCAATTCCCATGGTGGCTGGGGAATTCTGGGAGTAGAAGTCTGCACATTTTAAAGTTGCCAAGATTGAAAAACAGAGTGTTAGACTTATCATTTCAGTCCTAAGATTCTGCCATCTTGGACCTTTTAAGCAGCATGTTCTAACCAGCAGTGAACATAAAGATACAATTCTTTCGGGATTATTAGTCTACTGAATTGATGCTGTAGCTCAAGCACAATAGATAATTATTGACAGAACTTGCTCTTGTTGAAGGCCATCCAAATAATTTATAATAAGATGAATTTAAGATAAAGTTAAAAAAAGAGTTCCTGATGGATCCAAGGATATTGATGAGCTTGAAGCAGATAGATTTATACTGGAAAACAACTCAATGACTGCAGTGAACCAGCAAACCAAACAAAGTTTATTACTGTTCCAGAATAGCACTAAATCCACACTCAAAAGAAGCCTGACTTTCAGCTGATAATCAGGGTCCAGGAGCATCTGCAGAGAGGGGGCTAAAAATTCAAGATGGTTGCCACAATTCAGAGATCAAAGCCACACCCCTTTTTTTACATGTGATGCACATAAAAAGGAAGCAGGGTCTTGACTTTTGACCCCCTTGCAGACACCCCTATCATGGTCCCTTGGAACACACAAAACATATTTGGGCAAAGCAAGTTCTGAGAGGTGACAAAACCCAGCAGTAGCCATCTGTCTCAAAATTCATCTCCCCCAGGCCCTAGGCCCATATGACATCAAGAAGCATGATTGGGAGAAGTTTTTGGTGCTGTTTGGTAGGAGGATAAAGAAAGCCAGGGGAATCAACAATCATTTCCTTTCATTTGCCTTACTATCAGGACAGCACTCCCTGTGGAGAATAGAGCTTAACAATGAGTTCAGTGCAAAGTATGAATCCATACATTTTCCTCACCCTCAAAGACAGAGGGAAGTGCTTTAATAGAGCCATGAGGCAGAACTGTTAATCTTTAAAAAGGATTCAAAGAAACTGGAACAGGATCAGGGAATAGCAACAAGGATGATCAGGAAGCCTGTGAAGAGAGATTGAAGGAGGTGGGCTGGTTTAGCCTTGAGAACATTGAGGAGAAGATGAGAGGACATCACATGCAGAAGAAGCATTGTTCCAGAGTGTAGGACACAGAATGATACATGCAAATTAGAGAAAGGCAGATTCTGGTTGAATGTTAGACAAAACCTCTTAACAGAGTAATTCTGTACTGGAACCAGTTATCCAAACAAGTGGTGCACACCCCTTCTGTGCATTTATATTGCATACTGAAAGATCCAACCAAGTTAGACAGCCTTCTGCTGAGAATACTGTAATTTGGATTCCTGTCCTGAGCAGGGTGGGTTATCCTTGATGGCTAAAATCACCCCTTCCATCTCTACAATTCTCACAAGCCCCATGATTCCCAGGAGGGAAGGCAATTATAGGACAGGGTATGACAACCTTTGGCTACCCATCACATTTTCTGTTCATCTCCTACAAGGAAAGGCTATTGCGATTGGAACGCTTTAGTTGGAATGAAAGTGGGTGTGGGGGAAAGAGACATGGCAGAGAAATATCTATCTCCCTCTCTCACAATGTTAGATCTGAAGGTCATCTATTGAAACTAAATGCAGAAAGATTCTGGGCCAATAGAGGGAAATACTTTTATCACACAGTGCAATTCACACTGCGTGATTTACCACCAACCGCTGGAGTAATGGCAGCCAGTTTGGATGGCTTTCAAAGGAGACTAGACAGATTCATGGATCAGCAGGCTATCAATGGTTGCTAACATTGAGGTCTGTTTACTATTTCTTGAATCATAGGCAGCATGTCTTAAATCCTGGCTGTTCTCACCGTCCAGTCCGTGCTTATGAACTCCTCAAAGCATTAATTGGACCACTCTGTGACACAGAAAGGTGGAGTAGATGGGCCTGCTGTCTGATCCAGCACAGCTGTTTTAAAATCTTTATGGTTTGCTCCTCAGAGTGTTTTCAGCTATTTGACACAATTCCCTGCAATGCACAACTGATTTCCAAGTCAGGGAGCCCAGATATATTCCTAACCACACTGGGTGTTTAGAATGTCCCCCTTGCCCAATCATTGCCTTCATTTGATCCACATCTTGACCTTTCCATGGGATCATTATTTACAATCTTGCCCTCCAAATGGTTCACATCTCAGGAAGTCTTAAACATGACAATTGGTATCCGGAAGGTATGAGTTTGAAGACAGGTGCTGTTTAATTACTGATACCCCAGCAGGTTCTAATAGGTTTGATCTTTTGGTATGCTATTCCTGTTGCAAGCAGCAGCCTTTGAGTCATCTTTTAATTAGAGCGCATTCCTTTCTCAATGTAAGATACATCAGAGCGTGTGACCAGCCTGGTCTTGTCTTGAAAATATTGTTCTTGATGATTCCCTTCTTCTGATGATCTCATAGGGCACAGCTGACACCTTTGCCCAATTTTCTTATTGCTAGGAGCGTTTGCAAATTTGTAGTCTGGTTGTAATAGTAAAGATAGGAAACATAACCACTTATTTGTACCATTCTGGGGTGATGCACAGAATGCTGATAGCAAAATAAAGAAAGGGATAAAAAAAGAAAGAAATAGATTAATAATTTCAAATGACTCATCTCAATTAAAAGCTGACCCTTGGCATCCTCTCTGGGACAGCATTCTCTTGCCTTCTTCCTTCTTCTTTTGAACCAGAGGAAGATGAAAGTCAAGCTGAGCTAATCTCCATCATCTTGCAAATGAAAGGCTACGAGCAGTATTTAAGAGAACAACTGCTGGCTGGTGGAGAGTGTGGACTTTGAATGGCAATTGCACTCTCTCTTCTGGACCTTGAAGTGGGAGGCTGTTGTGGTTGTGTAATTTTCCCCAGGAGAAATTAGAGGGTGCTTTCAAAAATGAAAATTGGCCCCCAAAAAGTCACCCCTTCAGGATGAATTACGTGATCTAATGCTCTCCAGGGATGAGGGACTTTGTGGAACAGCTGAAAGCATAGACATTTAGCTCTGTAATTTCAGCAATTCCATGTAGGCACTTAAATGACTGACTCTCAGAATAACCAAAATCTGATCAAAAGGGTTCATGTTAAATCACTTCAGGGCAACAGAATAACATTTCCAATAAAATACCATTGGGGGCCAGGGTGTATGTTTTGTTTTTTATTAGAAAGTATGCCTGCCAAGGAGTTCAAAGGGGCTTTTGAAGGAGATCGCTGTGTTTTTCTCATCCCTACCACCCAACAAAGTAGCATTAAGCTGAGACAGAATGACTGGTCCAGGAGAATCTAGCAATGAATGTTTTATTTCCTAGACAATTGGTTTGCACAGATTTGGAAGGCAGAACTTAAGGCCATCTTGCTTCAGATTTCCACAAGCAGTGCAGAAAGAAAACCAAGAGTTAACCAAGTTACCCATTCTCTTCTCAAATCAGAAATGGATTGTAGAAGCGTTATCTCTAACCCCTGAGAAGCCTATTTGTGGGCTGAGATTTGCTTACTGCGTCCAACTGTGCTGTAAATTCATGTCCTCTTTAGGTCTCATCTGTAATTAGGTTTTGGAACTAGATATGGATAAGAAGCGTCCGTTCAGACTCCTGCCAAGCCAACCTAATCATTCTTTTTTGAGACAAAAGACTGCAGTGTTTAGCAAATCATATGCTTTTTAGTTGTTGTCACTATCTTTTATTGGAAAAAATTGCTGGGAGCCTGCAAAAGATATTCTTCTAACCTACTTTAGGCAATGGGGATGAATTCTTTTAGGCAAAAATTGTGCATCCAACTACATTATTTAATGTCTACATACTGAGAGTTTAAGCAAGCATCCTGGGGTTGGAAGGTGGCTTTTTACCAGAGCTCAGGATGAGTGAGACAGGCTGGAGTTGCCATTTATGCTTTTAAGATTTTAATTTGGAGCTCTCTATGCGCCAGGATTCCACAGCAGTTCAGTAAAGAAAACCACCATGTTACTTTCCTGCAGATTTGTCAGAACATTTCTAGCCCCTAAGATTCAGCCCAGGTAAGAAACTCTACCATAGGGATGGGGAGGTTTACACCTCTTCTTTCTCCTTGCTGAGATTCTTCTGAAAACAGAGATGTTGCAGATGGCCCACATCCTGCTTCCCAAAGTTCCCCTTGCTTTTGTGAAGAATGCAAGACCCTTCTCTGACCTAGATGGATGAAAGTGCCTGTCATTGTTTGGCATGTTGGAAGTAAGACAATCAATGGAGGGGGAAGAATATATCTTCCCACATATCTTCTACATCAATTGTTTGGGATGTATGGAGTCTATACTGGGCAGAAGTCACCCTCTGAACATATTTGCCTCCTCCTTCAGCAGAACAGGAGGGAATTATCTAGCGATGGCAAGAGATGCCTTTTTTATCTACACAGACCATATAGAGGGGGGTAAAGGGTGCCTACCAGTGCACTAAAGTAAAACTGGTCAAAATGAAAGGAATTCCATGGAGGCCTTTTAAGATGATAATCTTTTTTAATAGGTTTCATACACTGAGACCTGCTTCCAACATCTTTTGTTTTTTGTTTTTTTCTGTTGTAAATATTTAAAATATAGATCACTTTCTGATCACTCAAAGCTTTCTGGATGATTGTCATAGCTTATTTTAGCTATTCAAGAAGACTGCAGTGTAAAACTGGGTGAGACAGCGATAGCCTTTTAGGTCTGGGAATAGCAATTCTCTCTTGCACGTTCTCTGACTTTTAATTCTCATCCTCCCCACCCACCCACTTTTCACAACAGAAACTCCATAAAACATCTGCTGCTCCTTTCAGGGTTGTTTTGCAGAGCACTGACAAGGAGGCTGCCCTATGCCAAGGATGCACAATTTCCATCACGGTGATACCCAACCCAGACTTTCATAGGGGCTGCACTGCAAAAGAAGCAAAGAGAGATTGCACAATCCCCAACAGACTATGCTTTCTAAAACTATCTATTAAGTTGATATTCAGGTTACGGATGTGAACACTGCAGTACAAAGAAATCTTCATTCTGCAAGCAGTGTATAATTTTGCAACTTGCAGAAACGTGACAGGTTAAGCATGTTTTTCATTGTGCTGAATTTATTATTTATTAATAAACTTGCCAGTACTCCTCAAAAAACATTGATGAAAGGACTGGTAGGAGATTTGATCGAAGTGTGAAAAGTGGGCAGGGAGGGACTGAAAATTAAAAGTCAAAATGCTATCACTGTCTCAATGTTATTTCACAGTCTGCAGCACGCTCCATCAACGCCATCCTGAGCTACAACGTTTGCTACCGTCACAAAGAATTGAATGTTTATTCCTGCCATTTAAAATATCCTACAAAAGGCATATAGCCATGAGAACATCACATAATGAAAAAGACAGGAACTTAAAGGCAGCAGAAAAATATGCACCATAAATGGCAAGGAGATAAGGCTACAGTTTATAAGAGTGTCTCTCAACCTTGTCCCTACATCTTCAAGCAGCCGAGGTTGAGAAACACTGGTTTATAGGGCTGGTCATCTTTTGGAAAGGAATTTTAAAAAGTGCTTTGGGCTATGCATGAGCACAGCACCTCTCAGCTGTTCCTAAAAGTGGGCACATGTTTTGGGGGGCTTTTGCTTGAGCCTAGAAAAAAAAAGGCACAGGTATTAGCTTTAATGGACAGACTTTTTGAAGCAGCAACATCTTATTTCCAGGCTCACATACTCATCTATACCAAAACCTTTGAAGGAGGAATCGATTGTTTCTCCCAAAATAAAAAGGAGGGGAAATCCATGAAAAAAATCTGGGTGGAGTGTAAAAAATAAACAAGGTTAAACCATAATTCAGAGAATTAGTAAATAGGAGAAGAAAGATGAGTGCCCTTGAAAGAAGGATGTCTGCAGTCCCAGATCCCTTTCAGAGTAGGTTTTATGAGTTGACATGATATTCCCTCAAGCTGTCGTATGCATTTTATTTACAGTTAACTTATAATATTTAACTTATGCATCAATAAAATCCTAGACAGTTCAACAGGTTGAGTTTCAGTTTCAAGATAGGATCCTATTCCTTGCTAACAATCTGGGAAACTCTGAGTCCCATCTGAGTTAATTTTTTAAAAGAATCTATACATATTCTTCCCCAGCTAGCACTCGCATAACATATAACGGGCATGAATCAAATGATAGGAGATGGTAGATGGATATATGGAAACTAATAACAAATGGCAGATCTCTATTAATTCTATGTTTGAAATAATCTTTTTTATACCAAATAGGGTTTGATAACTGCCAAGAAATAAACTCCCATTCTCCATGCTGCTGATCTTCTCGAGGCAGCAAATACAGATTAAACAGAAACATGTTTATTATTCTGACTGGGGTTGGATTCTATGCTGCTGTATTAATTATTTATTTTAGGTTTGGGTTTTTGTTGCTGTTTTCATTAATGGCCCCCCCACACACACACACTTCATTTCCCCCTTGGCTTCTTTCCTTCCAGCCCTTAAATGATGCTCAGAATGAAGCTTATTTCAAAAGCCTTTCTTTGAAGACGATGGCAACTCTCCAAAGCCTGGGCTGCAAAAGACTTGACTGATTAATTTTCTACAGAAGGGGAAAAAAATCTGATCTAAATTCTTAAGAGCCTGGTTGAGAATTGATTTCCACCCACTATTTGTTCAATTTTATTTGAACAGGGCTGAGTAAAAAAAGAAGTAATAATAATAACATTGACCTCCATGAATAAAGATCCTGGCTCATTCAAAATGATGGGAGAAAATATGGTCCTCACTCTAATCCAGGGTTTCTCAACCTTGGCAACTTTAAGACATGTGGACTTCAACTCTCAGAATTGCCAAGATTGAGAAACCTTGCTCTAATCTGATTTATAGATGTCATCATGCAGCCATGTCTGATTACTTATGAGTCCTATGACATCATCACACTGGTAATATGGTCCCTGATTGGATGGATCACATAAAAGTGGCTGAAGTAATGATATCCAAACAACCTGTCATGAAGATGTAAGTTTTTGCCTAATCTGTTGGAAAACATTATGGGTCTCCAAGTGGACATTGGAAATTAACCAATAAGGGATAGAGTGCTGAATTCTAAGTGCCAAGATTCTTCTTTAAAGATAGTGGACTGGGAGAAGTGTATAGGACTAAATTTATTATTGGATCTAGCACAGCTAGATTTGCACAACACATTGGATGAGACAAAAATGGGGCTGTGTATATGAACTAAGCTACCATATTAAGCTTAACCTAAACGAAGTTTACATTTACAGTAAGATCATTGCATGACACAAGTCTATCTGTGATGAAACCAGGGAAATAATGTGTCAGCGTTATAAAATACAAGTTGGCTTAGTTTAATAGGAGGCAGATAATTCATGAGATCAGGTATAAAGGGGAAACATAATTCTTTCTTCCCATGCAGTGATCCTATGGAAAATCTCTCCTCCAAAACTGTCCTTGGCCTGGGAAGCTAATTTTATTTATTTCAGTCCAGCTTTTCTCACCAGCTTTCTCAGCACTACTTTATAGTTCTGACTGGGCCCATCAACTGATTTGCTTCTGATTCTGAAGATGTCTGTGCTCCATTTATTGTCTGCTGTTGAATAAAATTAGAGAAGCCTTCTCTCTTTTGGAATTCTTGAACAATCTATTTGAAATGTTCCATAGCACCAACTTTAGAAGTGAATACGGCATGTTACTAAGTAAATTAATCAAAGACATTTGGGCCATTTCTACAGCCATTTGAATTAGGGCTTGGTTTTGGTTCTGTCCTTGATTGCCTTAATGAATGACTTGTATTGAAAAAGGGACAAGTGGAATATTATTTTGCTGTTCCAGTCCTGATTTTTCAGCAGCTTTAGATATTATCAGTCATGGATATTCTCTTGAATCACCTCCAAGGGATTTGAGTTGGAGGTATTTTGCTTCAAGACTGATTTCAGGGGTAGCACTGGGAGATTTTATCTTGCTCCCTTGGCAGTTATAATTCAGGATGTGGCAGGATCCTAATTTTTCCAAGTACTATTTCACCTTTATATGAAGCTTTAAGTGCAGAGGCTGGGGAACTTGAAGGAAAATGTATTCATACACTGATGACGTACTACGTACAGCTCTATATTTTGTTGTTATTTCTCAGTTAGTGATCACAACTGAAACAAATGCCTGGATGCAGCAACGGATAATAGTAAATTGGCAGAAAATCAATCTGTTGAAGAGTGAACTTTTGTGTCCATGTAGTTTACAGGTCCGGCAACTGATTATTTTTAGCAATTTTGGATAGAACTGCACTCTTCTGCAATGTGGAGCTGTCCGTAGAGACATTCATTTTCAATAGAAGCCCAGTGACCTTGGTGGCCTATTATCAATGTTGGCTGGTATGATAGCTTCAACCTTTCTGGGACAAAGATAGCCTTCCCATAGTAGTTGATGCACTGCTAACTTCAAGACAGGCTTACTGCAACATGTTTTGTGGTAGGTTCCCCTTGAGAGTGCCTCAGGAAAGTACAGAGCACTTCAGTTAGTTGGCTCAATGTGATCCCTTCTATCTTGTACTTATAACTCTTGTATGAAGGTGATACACTGGCAGCAAATGAGTTCTCAAGCCATAGGTTGTTGGTGGTCTACAGAAGCCTAAATAGCTTGAGATAGTTATCTATGGAACTATCTGATTCCATATCAGCCTATGCTCTCCTTGTGATCTGGAGGGTATGCCCCTCATCTTACCACAGTCCATTATGCTTATTTTGATATTATTTGTCTGCAGGTGTAATGGGTTGTGAAAATAACCTTGGGAGACAGGAGGAAGAGCTACAGCATAGACAACAGTCTGAGAAAAGAAATCTGAGTCCAAAGGAGGGATGGGGGGGGAGAGAAAGTGTCTCAGAAGGGACCCTCCCTATGTCTCTGCAAAGTAAGGGCAGGGGAGGGGGGAAGTGCTTTCAGCCTTGCAAGATTCTGTTATCGTAATCTTACAATAAAGGTAGTATTAGGACTCATGGTTTGGTTTCCTGTCTGGATTACCTTGAAGGGCTGACATCAAGAGTGTCCCATCACATGAAACCAAAGCTCTACCAAGATTAGATAGACTTCCATTCTGTCTGGTATGCCCAGACATTTCTTTGATTTATCCTTTCCGACTGTTTGCCAACTACTCTAATGATTGCTTGTTTATTGGCCTTGTACTGTTTTGTGTTTCATTGTATATATTGTACAGCATGATTTTAATATGAATCATTTTGTCTTTGTTTTGTTTTGTTTTGTTTTGATAGTGAAAGGCTGTACATAAGTTTGGTAAGTAAATAAAATGAATGTTGAGAATTAGGGATCAGCTTAGCATGAAGTACAAGTTGTTTAAAGAAAAATGAAATTCCTCCCCCTCCCCAAAATGGCAAAAACAGTGTTCATTTGCATAATCAAATGAATATATGCATAGAGGCATAGTTAGAAACAATATAACTTAAGTCAATATATAAATATGTTTCATATAAATAAGGGGGAAAGACTAATTATCACTGTTTCTGTTCAGTTCATTACCAAGTGGTTTGCCATTTCCTCTTTCTTTCTTTCTTTCTTTCTTTCTTTCTTTCTTTCTTTCTTTCTTTCTTTCTCTTTCTTTCTAATTTAATTTAATTTAATTTAATTTAATTTAATTTAATTTAATTTAATTTAATTTAATTTATAACCCTGGTATTGTGGAGGTCTCCCTTCTAGATGCTAACTGCTAAGCTTCTGAATCAGACAAGGTCAGCCAGATGCTGAAACATTATCCAATTACTAACTGCAGTAAGTGACTTCAGAGTCTCAGTCTGTTTTCACAAATGATGATTATTGTTTTGCAACTGAATTTGTACTATTTAGATGACAGCTAGAGGATGTTTTCAAATGGAGGATTGTCCTTTGTGAAATAAGATGCACGCCCACTCTTGGCATTGGGTAGGTCCAGAGATAAAAATGAGGGGTCCGAAACTAAAATCGCCACAAGTTCCCCAGTCTCCCCTTCCTCCCTTGATAGAAGGAGCTTAATTCTGCCAGAGACTGGACCTTCACATAAGAGCCACATGTCAATAATCTGAGGCAGGTGGGGAAGGCTCAACCATTGCAAGCAACCTACCGCCTAGCATAAAGAGCATGATTATCTGGTATTTTGATTATAAGGTGCTTAACCTTCTGTCTCTTTGATTAGTATTTACTTGTTGCTACTTGCTGTTCAGTAAAGACTCTCCAGACAGAAATTGTAAGGTGAGAGGAACTGAAGATACTCATGCCAAAGATAGATAGATAGATAGATAGATAGATAGATAGATAGATAGATAGATAGATAGATAGACAGATAGATAGATAGGAAGTTTTCAACATAATAAAAACAATACAGATTTTGGATTGAAAAGAGGAGTAGGGAAAAGTAATAAGAAAGTGAAAAAGAAACAAAGCAAAAGAAATAGAAAAAAGCAAAAAGCAATAAAGAAGTGGCTTCCAATTTTCTTAACATCAGTTATTAGTATATTTATATTTTGCCCTCTCTCTCCAAGTTTGCAT
Organism: Python bivittatus; assembly: GCF_059951505.1. Taxonomy (NCBI): domain Eukaryota; kingdom Metazoa; phylum Chordata; class Lepidosauria; order Squamata; family Pythonidae; genus Python; species Python bivittatus. Next base: position 53,076,172 of record NW_028277058.1, read on the forward strand.
CATAATTTCCTTCTTTCCATAATCTACCCTTTCTAATCATTAAATCCATAAATCACCACTTCATTTTTTTTCCCAGCAAAATGTCAATAAGGGGTTTCCAGCCACTAATAAATGTAGTTGTTGATCTTTCTCTAAGCAAACAAGTTAACTTTGCCATCTCGGCTAGTTCTGTCATCTTTACCAACCATTCCTCCATTGTGCATATTTCAGAGTCTTTCCACTTTTGTGCAACTCATGCCAAAGTGCAGTCCTTGGGGTTCTCTGAGCTTGGTTCTTTTCTTGCAAACGTTTCATTACCTGGCTAGGTAACATCTTCAGTGCTAAAATGGGATGAGGTTTGCTCTCTATTTATCTGCTGAGGCCTGCTTTGCCAGTGCTGGTGGGGGTGGGGGTTCTGTTTTGCTCATCTGGTAGTTCCTTGATTAGCATCTGTTGACTGCTTGATTGTGTGCTGAACATCTGAAGATGTTACTTAGCCCAGTAATGAAACATTTGCAAGAAAAGAACCAAGCTCAGAGAACCCAAGGACTCCACAGTTCAACCCTGAGCTACACATATTCGTCGTGCCAAAGTTTTTAAAGTGATTTTTAGAAACCGAAATAGCAATAAAAGGCATAAAATGAAAGCAGCAAAATGAAGAGGTGGAGGAGGGAAAGAAGTCTTTTCAGGTGTGAAGATTTCAGAGTAATGAAATATCATGTTCAGCTATGGGAAAATATTATCCTGTGTTTAATTTGCTTTAAAAGAGGCATGCTGGGCCATGCCCTAGTCTTAGAAAATTATGAGAGATGATGGCTCAGGTTACTCCTTGGCAGATTAAGTCTCCTAAAAGACTTGGGCCAGTCACTGTCTCTTAGCCTTAGTTATCACATGGACTTATTCTAGGGGTAAAGCAGGAATGGGAAAGAATAATGCACACTGCTCTTATGGCTTCCTGGGCTCAGCCCAGGAAAAGAGACCAACTGGAAACTACTGTGAATGTCAGTCAGCCTTCCCAAGAGGCTCAGACATTCACAGGTTGCTTCAGATGAGTAACACTATAGGTCAGTGTTGTCCAAACTTGGCCACTTTAAGATGAGTGGACTTCAACTCCCAGAATTCTGGCTCGCTGGCGAATTCTGGGAGTTGAAGTCCACTCATCTTAAAGTGGCCAAGTTTGGACAACACTGCTATAGGTAGACAAGTAGGGCAGCCTTTCTCTAGCTCAGAGTTTTTCAAACTTGGCAACTTTAAGATGTGTGGACTTCAACTTCAAATCCCATGCTGGCTGGGGAATTCTTTGAAAAACACTGCTCTAGCTGTTCCTATCTGATATACTAGTCTATACTTTTTATCATCTCCATCTGGTTGTTAATTCAGGGGGGAAAAACTTGAATTGTTAATTCTGCCCTAAACTGTTGAAGTAAGTAAGCCCCATACAGCTGGGCAAGCTCCATACAGCTGGACAAGATCAAGGAAGCAAGAACCACACAGATTTCAATCAAATCTCTCTAATGCTGGTCTGGGATAAATGCAGAATCTCCACAACTGGAAAGTCCTGTGAAAAATCTTCACTGCCTCTGTTTAAGGACCACACAGCCAAGGTAGAGCTATTCTGAGTTATTTTCTCACTTTTTTCACAGATTTCGGGGGGGGGGGGAGGAGAGAAAGAAAGAGAGAATATGTATTCAGATTGTCATTGTTATAGATATCTTACAGGATGTGCTAAAATGAACATTGATGGACTTGGGCTTTATTATTTCCGTTGTCGAATGTAATTGCTTAGCAACATCCTAAATATCCAAATAGGTAAGCATAAAGGGTATAATTAATCAGTTTGACTCCCTGCCCCCCCCATTTCTTAGCTTTTATTGGTTTATAAAAGAAGTGTTTAACTTGCAAACAAGACTGAAGTGAAACTGTCAGCTTCAAATTTTTCAGTAGTCATAAGAAAACAAATTGCTAGTCATAATTTGCTACTGAACGTGTATCCAGGTTTACAATTTATATTTAGTTGTAGAGTTGCATGCGAAGGTTTAGGCACTCCTGGTAAAATTGCACATTTCAGTGAATAGCTAAGCGAATAGACACGAACACAACCTGCACATGGCACCAAGTTAAACATGACATCTTTCTGCAAATGGGAATGCATATGCACAATTTAAGTGCAGTCCAGAAGTTTCAGTCAGCAGGAACAGAAAAGTTTTTGGCTGGCTACAAAAAACATTTGGAAGTTGTTTGTTTGGCCAAAGGAGGTGTTACAAAGAATGGAATGGAAGAAAGTCTAGCCATATTCACCGTTTTGTTATTCTACATCTGCAAACAACAGCATATAAATAGTAGACATGTAGTCAAATTTCCAAAAAGATGTCTTTAACTTCATCCTTTAACTTCAGCTTCTGTTCAATGGGGATTCACTGAACTATGCTATTCGACTAAGGGTGTGCCTAAATGTTTGCATACAACTGTGTACTGTTGTTGTTTTAACTCATATGAGAGAAACCTTTGGGATGTTCTGCTTCAGACATAATGTTTAAAACAGCTTTGTCCAACCTGATGTTTACTGAGTGTGCTGAACTGTGAGTCCCCTCATCTCCCCAACACGTATGTATTGGCTGGGGTGACATGAACTGAAGTCCAATGTTTTGTTTTGTTTTGTTTTGTTTTTGAAGTCCAAAGTTGGGAATAGATTGGGAAAGGTGGCTGAGGCCATCACTGCCTACCATCTTTTAATGAGGTATGGTTCCAATTTAAACAGAGAGAAGGCAAGCTGAACATTTTCTAAATGAGAAATCATTGCTGACAATATTGTACAGTCTCCTGAGAGCGCCAGACCATCCCAGCCATTCTTATTAGGCACAAAAATTCTAGCCAGTTTCATAATTCTTTCTGTTTCCAGCAAACTCTGTAGTCAAAATGATATCACCTATGTTTAAGAAAGAGAGTTCAAGATTCAGAAAAAGTGAGATTTGCAAAACTCCAAATATTATTTAGGAGGAATATAAAAGCCGAAAGGAATATCAAGACTATGTAATATCTTGTTAGCAGCTTTGGATATGGACTCAAACCATATCCCAGAAAAGCCTAGAGCGGAAGGAGGTCCTCCAGATCATCTAATCCAACTTCTTGCCTGATGCAGAAAATGCTGCAGTATCTCCCAAAAACAACTGTTTAAATTTTGTCTGAAATTTTCTAAGCCGATGTAGTTATGTTTATCTTCACTTGCTCTGCAAAGGATATTTATCAAGACTCAAAGGAGGGAGGGCAAGATTAATTATCTTATGATTCACCTTTGCAATGGCATCTCTCTCAACCCTCTATCTATCTATCCATTCATCCAACCATTCCACTTATATATTACTGTATATTCATATGACAAAATTAAATCAGATGCTTGCTAGTCATGCTTCAGATTGGTATTACCTCCACGTTTGAATATACACATTCAAACAAGGGCAATTCACACATGTGTGGATGTATATATTCAAAGACTGCCAGCTAGAAGTATTTTTAATCAGTTGGGCTAATGAATTAAGAAAAGTATACATATCTGCAAAAGAATTAATGAAATAATGTAACTTCATCTTCTGGAAAGAAGAAAAAAGCATAGTAAAATGTTAAAAGGTTTAATATAGCAGAATGTTTCAACTTCCTCCTCCTTTGTTCACTTTAAGGTGAATCAAAGTGTCTTGTTATCAAGTGGGTAATTAATAATTCAGCTAAATGCACCATAATAAATGCATGTTTTTTAACACCATCCTTTCAGGATCAAGAACAGATTTGTCAAAAGTAGTGTTTTGTACTTCAGACCAATTTAAATATTGAAAATGTGTTGCTAACTCAAGAGTTGTATAAACGGTGGCTCTCCAGATATTGCCAAACCAGGATCCCTTCCATTGACTTTGCTGATTCCAGCTGCTGAGAACTGGAAATTGGCAACATTTGGAAGATCAGTTTCTCCATCTCAATTTCTGCAATATATATTTATTAGCCTGATTCACCACACAGAAGTCTAAGTCTTAAAACAAAGCATTTCAACTTCCACTTTCCACAGCTGCTTTGAAACAGAAGGCAGTAGTGAAATTATAGTATTTTACACAGACGTGTGCGTATGAATAGTAATTTTAAGCCTTTAAGCCTCTCCTACTATTGGAGAGACAAGCTGGGCCTGTGTTTTATCCATCTAGATGTGCTAAAGGACAAAGTGGGCTGTAATAGTGGATTGTGAGAGACAGAGAATTGTGATCCCACACCCATTTCCTTCTGCCTCCTTAAAGCAATCCTTCAGCAAACCAACCAGGACTGTCTTTTAACTTTCTGGATATAAAAGAAAATTATAGATTATGTGGCTGGGTTCATGAAAACACTGGACTAAAATGGGGTAGGTAGTTGAGGTTCAGTGTTTTATCAGAGCCTGCTATTGCCTTAGAAACCAGTCCATTCTCTTAAGTCATAAAGCAGTTTATTTGTTTGTATTATATTCAATAAACACATGAAAAAGGTATGGGTGATGGTTGAACCCAGGCTATGAGTAATTGTTTACTAACTGGTGCCTCTTAGATAAGAGTAAGTTCAGTAAATTTCCCAACATTACACATTGTAATAGGTTTTGGCTAAAGCTGTTAGTTTCTTCAGTTCAGCTCCCACATCCTTGTAGGCTCAAATCCACAACTGATTTAGCCACGTTTGTTGAACAAGTCTTTTAGACCTAATCAATATGGAATGCACACACACAGGAGGCATAGAAAAGAGAGAAAATGAAATCCAGTGCGTCAACTACTAATATCTTATATCTTAGCAGAGAGCAAAACTATGTGATCAGCAGAACCACATGAATTCTCTGCTAAATTTAAAGCAGAGAAACTATGCCCTGAATACAGTATCTCCATGTATGAAGTAAACATCATCCATAGACAGTGAAAGTCCACATCATTCTCCATCAAACTCCCAATATCTCTGCAAAAATCAATCTTTGCTTTCGTTCCTCATTTTTCTTCTGTGGAACATTCAATTATTGCAAGGAAATTTGGTACATACGTTCATGGCACAATTCCAAGATTGAACATCAGCAGATGGGCCACCTCTCTTAAAGACTGAGACTTGGAAATGAAATGTGATATGCACATCTGAGACATTTTGCATTTAAAATACGAACCCCTGCTCCACACACATATTTTCAAGGAAACAAGAAAGCTGTATTAAAAATGCGATTAAGTATTTGACTTGAAGATTGAGAGGTTACAATGAAATCTGATTACAGCAGGGATTCTCAAATCTTGCAGTACTACAACCTGTAAAAAAATTAACGAATTTGAGTACCCTCCCTCAGGACTAAAACTAATAATTTCATTATAGTTAGGGCTGGGCAAGAAATATACTATTTACTGTACTTTCAATAATTGTGAATCTATATATCACAGAGATTCTCAGATTTTGCAGTCTTGCAAACACCCAGTGGGACATCAGCAGACCAAATGGGGAACAAATTCGGAATGAGCTTTGTCAGGACTTCCATTTTGCCTAAGCCAAGTTGATCGGGGTTTTTTTGAAAAATGTGACTCCCCTCAAAGCTGCTGATGACCCAACAAGAAGTCCCAACCCACATGTTGAGAATCCCTGATTTATAATATAATCCTTCACTGAAATCTGAGAATCTGCTTGACCCCCACACCAGTTGTTGCAATAAGAGAAAAGGAAAACAATGGGACAATATTGATTACTCAATGGAGTCCCTCTACCTTCCTACCTATCTCCAAGGGTCATGTTCCTAGAACTGAGGGATGCTGAATTATGAAAATATAATTTCATAACCATATCCTCTCAGCTGTTTTCCATGATCCTGAACCAGGGTGAAATTTGGCAGATCTAAAGAATGATCCTCTGGTTTGGTAGAGCAGAAAATCATGAAACATACTTCCATTTCTCTCTCAAACCCCCCCCCCCCTCCCCCATTTCTGTTCTGCCAGACTGCAGGGTTTTTAGAGTATATCTACATCTTAATGTTCCGGCCAAGGGATAAAACTGTCTTGTAAAATTGTCTTAACCTTTCTTGAAGAGCTTCAGGGTTGTTTACATAGCTCTCCCCAACACCACCATCACACTAATTTTATCTTCAGAGATCCCCACAAAGTAGGTAAGGAAAAAGATGGTAACCAGCCTAAAAGAAGCCATAAGCTTCATGGTTCACTGGAGATTTAAGATTCTGCATTCCACCACCATCCCCATGATACTAAGGCATGCAACTTGAATCTCCTTTGGATTGCAGCTTCTAGAATGATCACTGGCTACTTTTTTTTTTTAATTCTTTATCCCACCTTCATTATTTTATAAATAACTCAAGGTGGTGAACATTTCTAATACCCCTTCCTCCTCCTATATTCCCCAAAACAACAACCCTGTGAGGTGAGTTGGGCTGAGAGAGTGTGACTGGATCAAAGTCACCCAACTAGTTTCATGCCTAAGGCAGGCCTAGAACTCTCCGTCTCCTGCTTTCTAGCCTGGGGCCTTCACCACTAGACCAAATGGGCTCTCTACCTTGCTGAGGCTTTTGAGAGTCATAGGGCCAACAGGACCATAACCAGAATTGGAGCAACCCCCCAAACAGAGGGAGGGATCAGCATTCCCAGAAGAATGTGGAATGAAACAGTGATTTTTTTTAAAAAAGGAGGGGGGATTAAATAGGCAAAACAAACAAGTTCAAGACGCAAATATACCTCAGTAAGATCTAGTATTTGTTAGTAGCTGCTTAGCGTAGACTGACAAGGGGACCAGTGGGGGGAAGTATGGGGAGAGAGAGACTACCATCATGGAAAGATTTGCTTAGGAGAAATGGTTGGCTAGAATCTTGACCAAGAACATTCCTTTTAAAAAGAGGGGTGAATTTCAGCAGTTTGGTGTAGTGGTTAAGGCACCAGGCTAGAAACCAGGAGACTGTGAGTTCTAGTCCTGCCTTAGGCACAAAGCCAGTGGGTGACCTTGGGCCAGTCCCTCTCTCTCAGCCCCAGAAAGAAGGCCAGGGCAAACCATTTCCAAAATCTTGCCAAGAAAACTGCAGGGACCCATTCAGGCAGTCACCAGGAGTCAACACTGACTCAAAGGCACACGCACACACACACAAATTGCAGCAACTGGTTACAGATCTCTCCTGCACCTGTCCTTGTAACATTTACTCTAATTTAATTTCCAACTGTCTCCAAAACAGCTGCTTTGATCAAGACTGCACAGATTGTAAATGCTTAAGCCTGCAAGGGAAAAAAGAAGAAGAATCCAAATGAGATTTTTTCCCCCCCTTTCCTTTGAGAATGCCAAACAAAATGTAGGTTTTAATGTACTCATTGCAGAGATTAAAGGGGGAGAATGGAGAAATGAACTGTGCAGGGATATGATGGTTCTGCAAATAATTTCTCTGACTGACAGTGTTTGGTTTGAAAATGGGAATGGAATATGCAAATGATGATAATCAGTGCTTATCTATGGGAAGAGGTCAAGGTCAATATAGATTGGAAAAAGTGTGTGTACTACATTATTCATACTCATGTAATTGGGTATACATTGCACATTTTGTCTCAGCATTAGGGCTTCCTTTTTCTTTTCTTTTTTTTTACAGGCACTTTTAAAAGAATCTTTGAAGGGCAAAATGGGCAGATCAGTACAGAGCAGCAGAGCCTGATGAAATTGGACAGCCCTGTATGGAGGCTATAAGCTCACAGAACACTTAAAACCTGCAGAAGAGTTAGTATCACCATCTCTGCTGTTCATGGTCATTCAGGTTTGATTTAAATACTGTTCCTGAGTTTTTAAATCTGGGACCAAGATTTAAATCTTGGGATGTCTGAAGGACCACTTACCCCATTGTCTTCAATTCCCTACCCATTGTCCCCGATCCATAAGCCAGATACATATAGGGGTTGGTCATCCTTCTCCAACTAGTCAAATTCTAGATGTGTTGGATAGAAATTCAGGTGGCTGTTATGACTTCCTGAATTCCCATTTGGCATTTATAGAAAGTTGGAGAAGGGTGACCGACATCTCTTTGTATCCTGCCTAGCTTTTAGGATCTGTATCCAGAAGTCTCCTTCCTGATCCACCTGTGAAAGCCATTAGATTGATGATGACCAGGGAAAGTTCTCTTAGCACAGCCCCTCTCTTCTGGCATTTTAGAAAAACCTAAATATTGTGTTTTTAAATGATCCCATTTGCTTTCAAGAGCTAATTACATTTGAGGACTGTTGTTCAAATGCCATTTAAAGTTGTAGAATGTAAATGTTGTGTTGTACAATGTTCTGTTGCAAGCTGTTACTCTAGAAAATCAGTTTAATCTTCTTTCTTCACTGTAGGCAATCTAATAGGGTTACTATGTTTCAGCTTTAAAAAAAGAAGACACCCCCCCCATGGAGAGGACTGTTTCTGTAAAGTTCTACACACGCTGCACAGGGGAAAGTTTGGATGATGATGATGATGATGATGATGATGATGATGATGATGATGATGATGATTTACTCTCCTACCACAGTGAAACTAGAAATGACTTGTTAAATCAGCTATGGATTTTTGGAGGTCACTCCCATCAGCTCTAACTGTGCCTGAAGCAAGAATTTAGATCAAAAGCCTCTGCATCTTGAGGTATGAATGACAAATCTCTACCACCAATCCAATGTTTAAATCATCTCTTGTTCTTCTGGTCTCCTAACAAGTCTGCCTCTCTCACACAACTGAGGAGGGAGGAAGAAAGCAGAGGGCTGGGCAAATCTTCAAAGGGGTGCTACACAAAGACTTGAGTGATGCACACCTTCCAAGGTCGTCCATGAAACACTATAGCTCCCTTGCTCCTGAGCAAAACTAAGGGTCTGCACTGCTTTCCAATTCCAGTAGCTATAAGAGCCATTGGAACTATGAGTAGAGGTTTTGAGTCAATGCAAAATGCTTCTTTGAGGAGAATCACATCACCTCATTGTATCCACAAAGAGAATTTTGTTGGCTCTGTGGCTCAAAGCAGGTACCCTACCACCCAGTCTCAAAGCCAGGTCTTCATGGCTTCCAGAAAGCCAAGAGGATTGGGGCCATCCAGATCTCAGAGGAGGCTATTCCATAGGGCAGGGACTGTGACAGAGAGAGCATGTCTCTCAAAAGACACAGTTTCATGGAAGAGACCTGGAGTATGCCCACATTGTCAGATCTGATGGGACACAGAGAGATGCTGAGAGAGTGGTGGTCCTGCAAGTAGACTGGTTCTATGGTAGTGATAACCACCACCTTGAATTGCACCCAGAAGCATACAGGGAGCCTTCACAATGTCATTTCTTTATAGATTTTTTTTGTCTTTACTATATTCCTCTTTCTTTCTTTTCTTTCCTTCTATTTTTTTCTTTTTTTTCTTTTCTTTCTTTTTTAGTTTGTATTAGTTTTCATTGTTGCAACTGTAACTTTTAATAAAATTATTGTTAAAAAAATATTAGCCACCTCTGTAAGTTCTAAAGAATAGTGTAGCACCATGAATGATTGATTGATCAGATTCTCACAATTAGGAGGCAATCTCATAAATACTCACCAGGAAATAGACCCTATTGATTTTGATGGGGGCTTTTTTTAGACTAGACATCTACAGGGTTTCATGAATAGCATTTGGCTCCAAAACAACTATATATACTCAGAAATAGAAAGGGAACCCTCCCTGGAGAGATGTTAAAGCAATATGTGGTCAATAGACATTGGCAATTCTAGCTGAAAAAACAGCAACATTGTCCGTTCAATCTTTAAAAACCCATCAAAGCTCTTGGCAGTGCTGATTCAATTCAGTTCACTGAAGACTAATAAATTACAAAATAAGTAAGGATGGGTTGATGTTCTTGGGTGTTCTGGTTTATGGCAGTGGTGGTGCTTATTCAAAAACAATACAAGATTGTTGTGTAGGTTTTCAAGGAGTGCTTCACTTTGAAGATTTGAGCTGAACACCTCACACAGCTGCTTTGCAAAGCAGTGGGATCCCAGCTTGCTTCTAAGAGCAAAGTAAGTGGTTGGGTTGATTTGATTTGCTTCCCTTAACACAGTGTTGTCCAAACTTGGCCACTTTAAGATGAGTGGACTTCAACTCCCAGAATTCCCCAGCCAGCACTGAAGTCCACTCATCTTAAAGTGGCCAAGTTTGGACAACACTGCCTTAACAGCTTCCTCTTCTACTGACGGATCATGAGCAGAGGCCTTTTCTGGCTTCTGCAAATTCCAGGGGAGACCCCGAAAAGTGGCAAGATGACAGAAGGAGAATCACGTCACCTCTGTCAGCCTAAAAATACGGATTAAAAAGAAACTTGCCATGTACAGTATTTCTATGGAAGTGGATTTGTAAGATTTGGGACATTGAATGCATTGACCAGGGTCTTCTAAAATCTATCCTCCAGTCCAAATTCCATACACATAAACATTTGCTTATTAGACAAATGTCTGGGGGGTGTACAAAAATGGATATTTGCTTATGTTTGTATGTTTGAAATGCCTGTGTCCAGGAAATGTGTGTAAAAAGGAACAACTTTAAATGAAAAGCTGCATTTTAAAAAGGATATGAAAGGTTGTTGCATAGCAAAGTTCTGTATTTGGGGGGAAATTATGAACAAAAAACAGATGTGGATTTTTAATGACTTTGAAAAATGAATCTATAACATAGATAGATGATTGACTGATTGATAACATATTGTCCTACTAAAACAGACAATGAACCAGATTGGATTTACATTTCTAGTTGTGAGCCTGATCTGTAAAGATACAAAATACAGGGGATATAGATAACATTAAATATATGTAATCTGGATGAGAAATTAGTCATGTTAGAATAAATATTTAAACTAATTAAGTCTGGAACTATTCCAAAGATTGTATACACTCTATGCAAGTATGAAAATAGTTTTTCCATTTCTTTTCTTCATGATATACAGTATATATAATCAACATGCTAATCAGTTTCTCTGAATCTTGGAATTGTGCCCAGTCTTCATTTTGGGGGGATTTATTCTGAGTAAATTATACGGATTAGTTTTGCTTTTGTTTCTAACAATTGATATGGGTCAGAGAAAGAATCCCAAACAACCAGCTTGAAAAGATGCAGGAATCTTTCCAACCACAGCTTTACTTTACAGCCCGTTTGTGTGCGGTTTCATTTTGCTTACAAGAACTGTGAGGTTATCTTTTGAAACTTGTTTCTGAGGAAGTGAAGAGTGTGACTTGCTTATCTTTAGTACAGAGCCAGAATCTCTTCCTTGATTCAGAGGTCCATGAGGAGAATATTTAAATGTTACCTAATGAAACGTAAAAGAGAAGATGCCTTGAAGTTGAATTCAACTCCTGGTGATTATGTGGACACAACTACAATTTCACGGCCACAGCGCAAAAGCAGTTTTCCTTTTTCTTCTGTGATATTTTTAAAAATTCACACTTTAGCTGACATTGCTTTGGTTTCTGGATAGTTATACAAGTATCAAATCAAATCAGATCTTTATTACAGTGATAGACTAGCATAATCCAACAAGGCAGAGAAACAGATGAGGATTGACTCCTATCTCCCCACCGCAGAGAAAACGCAAAATGTGCGTAGCAGGTCTACAGCTTTAGGATCCCCTCCACACCCAAAGAATACGACAACACAGAAGCCAGCAACAAGACAGGCCTCCTCCTTGATCTGCCAAACCCAACCCTACATTGCTCAACTTTTCCATGAGGTTTGCCTTTTGTCTGCAGAAACTCTGATCTTTATACTGCAATGGCCAAATGACATTGCAGTCAAGGTGGACAGTTCCTAACAAGCCCTTGATCTGCAAATCCTCCTAATTCAAGTATTAGCCACACTCAATCCTATTTGACATCCAAGGCCAGACCAGTTTAATAGGTACTGACATCTGCTGAGCCAACTAAGATGAAACTTGGGTAAATTGAACCACTGCATGTTCTTAACACTTGCTTCTTCATCCACTTCTTTTCTTCTTTCCCCATATCTAGTTTAGATTTCCATTCCTTTCAGATAAGACTGTTACCTCCAGTTGTTTCTGCCCATCCGGTACAATCAAGCAGTCGGGGTGCACTCCAGGTCCAACTGATTAAACAGAGTCATCTTGCAGGGCCTAGGAAGTGTGACTTCTCTGCTGCAGGGCCTGTCTTCTGGAAGGATGTCCCTCCAGAGATTTGTGCAGCTCCTGCCCTTGTGACATTCAAGAAACTGTTAAAAACCTAGTGGTTCTCCCAAGCCTTAGAATGGGGTGGTTGGGGGACCCCCTTTTGTTGCATTTGTTATGCCTGCCAAATGGCCTGGTGTATTGTTTTTCTGGCCGGCCAGTGTTCTTTTAGCTTGTATCCCCATATGTTGTTTTTCTTTTTTATTTGTCAGCCACACAGAGTGGTCAAGGAATTGGGCAGCCTCTAAATTTGGAAAACAAATAAATGAGACGTGGGAACTATCCATTGCCACTCCTACTTAACACACTTGATAATAAGCTAAAATGGCTTTTCATAAAATAAACAAAAATAAGATTATAAGAGAAGTCCACCAATCAATTGGAGACTCTCAAGAGGCCTTTGGGTCCTGTTCTACAGCTAGCAAAGGTTCCTTTGCAAACCTATACATGTCCATAATGTTACCCTTTTAACATCCCAGAATGTGTTTCGCTTCTTCCTGCATATCTGCTTTGGATACTGTTTTCAGATTGGCACTTAATAAGGAGCGTTCAGTGCTGGCAGCATCTGAGTAAAATTAAACGCTGGCGAGAAGCAAATAGAGTTGTTTCCAAGTAAATCTACAACTGTCTGGACAGGAGCTGATATGTCAGTTCTAACAATGTTATCGTAAGCTTTGGAAAGAGATTAATTTGCTGCATTGTGTGGGACTGAAAGGCACTTAGGTTCTTTCTGTGATGGGAAAGGGAGGAAAGAGGAAGGATTCTCTTGATTGCATGGCACACTCCTCATGGTCTTTCCCAATCTGGTGCCCCCTGGGTATATCAGACTACAGCACACATCATTCTCAGCCAGCACAGGGCATGGAATTTCTCCAACAAATCTGGAGGGCACCAGGTTGCGAAAGAAAAATTGAGCAGCTAAGAAATTCAAATGAGAGAAGAGAAGAGAAGAGAGAAGAGAAGAGAAGAGAAGAGAAGAGAAGATGAATCACCAACCGTCTTGTTAAAATAGAGATGTTCAAGCCAGGACAAGCCCCTTGGGAGAAATCTATGTTGTTTAATATTCAAGTGTGCAGCAGTAGGGCTGCTTTGAAAATAATTGGGAAAAAATGGTTTGGACTTTGGGTGCGCACAAGCCTGCATTACTCCACTCCTCATTAAAGAAGACCAACTTTTTTCAAGCTTCTGTACAAGCCTGAAAGAAAGATGTGGCTGCTTTGAGGAATCCACTTCTTAAATTTCAGGTGACTCATAAAGCAGCTACATCACTTTTTTTTCCAGGTCTGCACTGAAGAGCTGTTTGATGTATAGCTGCCCTGCTGACCCTAGGAGCAACTTTCTTCATCTGTAGAGGCTGGATGGCTGGTAGTTGGTTGGTTGGGTTTAACTATGTAAAAATAAAATAAAAATCAGCTATGGGGTCAATCCAAGTTTGGGCATCTGTTCTTACTGATGCCAAAATAATGCAATGCACCTCATGATGGATCACACAACTCCTACCTGTTCATATTTGCATTGTATGCAAATACATAAGGGGCAGAATTTATGATGCCCCTTATGCATTATAATGTTGCAACATACATTTTGTCATTTGCATCTCCTGTGTATCCTTGCAGATCAAGGTTGAAACCACCAAGTGCAAGAGATAAATCTATGTTAACCTTCACTTTCATGTCTGCATTAGATGGCTGGCTGATAGACGTAACCATAGATGTCTAGGACAAACCCTGTCCTGTGCATCATGATTTCATTGCAGAAATGATGCACATGTGTTATTTGCATGATCCCCATCATGATGCACTTGATATTATTTCCTCCCCCCACCCTCTAAATGTATCCCAAACTAAGCCAGGTTTGTCTGACGTTATAACAGATTCTCTAATATCTCTTAATGCCAGTGTTCATATGTATACAATGCAATCAGGACTAACTTCATTGAAATTTAAGGTTTTTTTGTTTAGAAGTTGCTTGCTATTATTTATGGAGAAATCATCCTGTGTTTTCTGTTTTTATGTTGGCACAAAAGAAATGTTAGAATTTTGTTCTACCTCCCCCCCCCCAAAAAAAACAAGAAACAAATTTAAATTAACTGAAAGGATAGTAATAAAGACAAGTGAGTCTTATTCTGCCTAATCTGGTTTTGATGAAGGATCATTTTAAGTTCATTATTGCTAAATAAATATTAAGGCGGGTGGGGGTAAATCTGCCTTGAGCCAATCTGAATAGCTGAATCCATTCAAAAAGCCAAACTGATCCAGAAAACTGATAGGTTAAAAAAACCAAATCGATTTGGACTTTTTGGGATCTATTGAGAAAAAAAAATGTGTTTGTTTAGGCACAGATCTCTAAATCATATGTCAATCTTTCTGGATTGTTCTGGAGGCATCCAATGTGATGCTTTGAAGTGCTTCAAAGAATAAGTTCTAGAATTCAAATCAAATGATGAAATCTATTCACTTACCTAGTAAACCACTCTGATACATAGTACTTTTTGTGAATGCAAGTTCATAAAATCCTAAACTGAATTTCACAGTATTTTCTCCCTCTCTACATGTATTTACGTGTTTTCCTTAGGTAACTGAAACTGAAGTATTGGCTTCTCTAGAACAACTGTGCGGTTTTGCTGAACCAGGAGAAAGATTTAGTTCTGTTGCTAATTCTTTATGCCAGTTGCCAAATAAGGAGATACATTTCTCTCCCAGGATATCAGTGTTTCATAAATGGGACATCAAAGAAAATGGGCGTCTCTGGTGACCTAACAGACTTTCCCATAATCTTCTATTGGCGTCATATACAGAAGTCACAAAATTCTGAGAAGGAATCTGTTTCTGTTAGCGAAAGAGATTCAAATCCATCTTACGTTACAAATCCATTCCATTCCCCAGTGTTTTCACCTTAATACTCATTTGCCTTTCCTATTATCTCAACATTTTCTTCCTTCCTGCTTTCTCTGTTCCAAACACTGCAATAGTGTCCAAACAACTTGTACATGCAGAGTTCTTAAAGCTATGTAAGATGAACTTGCAGTTAGCGCTCTTTCTTTTCCCTGGTTTAACATCATCAACCTCCTGTTGTAGCAAGAGCCAAATGTAATTCTCAGGGTACCCTGGGATGTGAAAAATATTGGCGGTTGTTCCCAGCTAGGGATTTAAGGGGCAGCTTTTAGGGAGGAAACACTCCTATGTTGAAACAGCTGCATGGGTTCCCAATTTATTTCTGGAGACAACAAAAATTGGGGGTAATGACCTTTAAAAGTCTTCGTAATTTTGAACCAAGATGCATGAAGGATTGCCTTGTCCCATACAAACCTATCTATCTTCTGAGATCATCCTTGGCAATGGTCTTCTGGGTCCCAGTATCACCAGAATAAAATCCTCTCTAATGGTCTTTTATACGTTAGCAAAAAGCCGTCCTTTTTTTTATTTTGGAAAGGCATTTCCTTTGTAGAAAGTCTGTTTCTTAATTGGAGTGACCTTAACCATCTCTGCATTTTGCATATGATTTATTCTCTCTCTCTCTCTTTCTCTTTTAGTGGCAGCTGCTGCAGCTGTTTCCATGTTTGCATTTCAGTGTTGTTTCAGAGGAGCGGCAGATGGCAGCACGTCTTAGAAATTAAGCAGGATTAGCCCTGTTTAGAACATCGATGGGGGAATCACACAGGAATTTCAGGACTGCTGTGTAGGTTACGAAGTTGGGGGAGGGAGGGGGAAGGAAGGAAGGAAGGAAGGAAGGAAGGAAGGAAGGAAGGAAGGAAGGAAGGAAGGAAGGAAGGAAGGAAGGAAGGAAGGAAGGAAGGAAGATTCCTGGAAGGTGACAACTATGGCAAAGCACAGCTATAACACTGCCAAGAAAATTGCACGGGTGGAATCACCAGGAGTAAAACTCAACTCTAGGATGTCTTCACAATTTTTATTGCTAATTATGCATCCATTTTGTCCTTTGCTAAAGTTCTTGAGCTCTCCTGAAGCAAAGCAAGATATAAAATATATGTGAAATAAATCTATAGCTTTTTACTTTCTGACATGCATGATGTTATTTGTCCATTGATATACTCTGACAGGCTGAAAATGCATCAATTTTAAACTGAATTATTCATTTCACTTCAGGTTTACAAACACACAGAGGAGCATAGATTCCTGTTCCATTCTTTGAAAATAGGCATTTGTAGAAATACAGTGACATTGCATTACACTGGGCCAGCTTCCTTAAAGCAGGTGCCTTTGAGAACATGAAAAGTTCCAGGAGGATAAAACTCAAATGCATTTATAACTGTTGTAAAGAAGATTGAGAGTCACCTCTTTATATGTTGTCTCTTTCTTCCTTTTTCTCTTTTTTCTATTTCTCTGCTTTCATTTCTCTATTCTTTTTGCATCACTTTTCTTCCACTTTCCTTTATTTTCTTTTTCTTTTAAATGTGCATATTCCATAAAAATTTCTTTAATAAAAATTAATTAAAAAAAAAAGAACATAAAAGGTTCCGAAAGAAATGTTGGTGACGTTGGGTCCTCTGGAATTATGCTGGGGATCCCAAATTAATGATTCCATCTAGGTCTCTTTAGGTGATCAGGCAGGAGCTTCTGCCATATTTACCTGGAGATGCAGGGAACTGGGTTCAAGGCCTTTGACATCCATGAATTCTGCACCCGAACTGCGCTACAGCATTTCCCTGTACCTTGCTGGGTTTGTAACGTTGACATTTCACTCCTTTGGCTAAAAGACCTAGATGCTACTCAGCCTCAAGTCATAAAAGATGCTGAACAGAGTAAGTGCATGTACGAAATGGCACTAGATGCATAACCTTTGCACAGTTATTAGAGAGTAAGCCCATCGGAATACAATGCACGGGTTTGCTTTAGGGCAAAAAGGCTGGAGCCCAGCAAATTCAACAATCGTGGGGCATTTCAAGCAAATTCCTGGGAAGAAATGTAAGATTTCCTTTTGACTTTTATTATTATTTGGTAACCAGATTAAGTTTCCTTAGCAAGCCGTTACTTCGATTAGCCACAGACTTTCAAAAGTGGCTGATTACAGAGAAAACTCTGCTGCCGTGGGAGATCAACATTGTGGGATTCCGATGTTCTCTAAGCCAAAATCAATTTTTTGCCCTGTATTTCTCAGATGAATCTAAACAGAGAGATTCAAAGTGGCTTAAAGGTTACTGAGAAGAATTCCTTTCTAAACACTTGCAAAGGTTTAGGGAGACCCTGGGCAGCAGTTCACTTGCTCTCCTTTGACACATTTGATCAAATTCAGCTCTTTTTAACCAAGTGCCTTCCATGTGTGTTAAAACTCCAATCATCCCTGCTGATGCCCATGGAGATCATGGGAACTGAAGTCTGACAAATCTATAAAAGAGCCAGTAAGGAAGGCCGACATGATGTACCCCTTGGGGGAGGGGGGCACCGAGAAGACAGAGAGAGGACCACTGTGTGTGTGCCCATGCCTCGTTCCCACTTTCAGGTTTTATATAAACTCAGTAAACAGGGGCACAGAATCTTTCTTCTTGCTATAAGGTCAGCAATCTTTTTTTGGCTGTTGATCAATTTTTTGTTTGTACTTTCCCTGGTGGCCAGTGATGCTATAATATCAGCAGAGTAGCATGGCCAACATTCTCAGATTCTTCTTTTCTCTATTTCAGGGGTCAGACCTCAAATAAGTTTCTTAAGACTTGCCATTCCCCCAACCCCCTACAAAGAGTCATTTTTTTAACGAGATGGGCGGTGACAAATTTGATACATACATACATACATACATAGGGCTCCCATTGCTTGTCCAGCCTAATGGGAGATCTGGAGGCTGCAAATGGGTGTTGGGAAGCTGTATGAAGCCTGTAGGTTGCCTTTTCCTGCTATAAAGTTATTTCTTTTTCTGTCTCACTGAAGGACATCTCCCCTTCTCTCTGTCCAGCCAGCCAGCCATTAGGTGGGCCTTTTCTTGCCAGAGGACAAGCAGGCAACTTGTACCCCCAGGCCTACATGTGGTCTCCAAATCCATGTTTTTCTCTTGTAGAATCCTCCTCTGGCTATTCTTGATTTAAAAAAAAAAAAATCTGGAATGGGAACCCTGAAATAGGCTCAACATAGCTTAAAATAAAGTAAACACCCCCACCCCACAAAGAAACCTCTCCTAAAAGCTTAGCAGAGAGGGGGGAAACTCTGACCCAACCAGAAATCTTGGTCACTGTCCTACACAGTCTCACTCCCCCCCCCCAACATTAAATCTCCTGAGATTTCACCTTGAAACCTCGTGAGACTTTGAGGTTCATGCCCAGAATCTCAATGTTGGGTGAAATCTGCAATCTTGCAATAAACATTTTTTAAGATACATAATCTGAGGGTCCCATAGATGCCATTGGAGAAGTGCCAGAGATAACATGGTGCCTATGACCATTGTATTGCCAACATTTGCTCAGGATTCAAAAACGGATACAAACACAGAGAAATAAAAAATGTGGACCCCTTGTGTAGGGTCGAACAGGAGAAATGCCAACTACAAATCTTGCTATAGTTTCCTTTTCTCTGCCTTGCCATAAAGATCTCTATCCCTTCTTCTGGATTTATCTGCCATCTCTGTTCTCTTCCAGCACTAAATTTATAAAAAGAAGGTAGATAGACAAAGCATCTTGGACAAAGCCATACTTTCTTGCCAATGTTCTGTAACCTGCAGAAATAGAAAGGTCCCATTTCCAAAGTAGTATCTCAATTTATATTTAACCTGCAAGTTGAAGCTGACTGTTTGTGTTCTGCCAGGGACTTGTAGTTCTAACCCATAAAGGATGAATTATAGCCCCCAGGACAGAAATACCTTCTGGAATCAATAACGGACACTGCTTAATAACTTCTGATATATTGAGAAAGTCAGAACAAAACTATGTTATAAAAAAAGGGAAGCCAGGACAACATTAAAGTCCTTGAACTTAATCATAATAATTTAATTCATAAAAGAAGGGGAAAGTTATGGGCTTGGAGAAAAGTGATTGAATATTACTGACTCAACAGCTAAAATATTTTTGGCTTTTTTAAAAGAAGGGGGAAAATGCTTCCTTAAGAAGGTTTGGGCATCACTAAGACTACAGCATGTGTCAATGGTAAGTTTCCAAAAGTTTAAGGAGAATTTTAAACGTAGGAGACAGTGGAAATTTCAAATAATTAAATCAAGAAACTGAATGGCTAGCAAATCTATCTTCCTAACCTGAACTGTGATGAGTTTTCGCAGCCTTGGTGTAATTTTCTTCCATTCAGAAGAGGTACCCCCCCCACACACACACACAAGCAGTACTTACATTGTCCCCAAGGTGGTGGCTTCACTGAGATGGGAATGCCCTATGAAGGGCTGCATCACTGGGGCATTAGATAAAATATTAGCTACAAAACTTCCTCCCCACATCTCTGCCACTCTCCTCAAACACCAGTGCAAGGATGGGCAACCTGCTGCCTGTTGGTTACCCAGTGTCCCCAAAATATCTTGTGGCATCCATCTTCATAGAGCAGGAAAGGTGAAAGTGTTCTTCTAATTTTTCAAGTTTGGGAGGGTGAGGAAGTGAAATGGATGACAACATTTAAAGCAGCTCTTTCATCCTCTAAAACTTCCCAAACTACAAAAAGAAACCATTTTCTGCAGGGGGTTGGAGAATTACCCCCTGTATGGTAACTTTAATATGGTAGCTTAAAATGTACTACCTGGGGTTGCTCAGTAGGCAGACCAATAAAGAGTTCTGCTCCAACATTGCTTAACATCAAGGAGCAACCCAGGAAATGGGAGGGGCTGCTTTGAACACTAGTTAGACGCTGTAACTGGAACAGACAGCAGGAGCCAGACTCATATCCATGGAAACCCATTAGAGTGGAGTTATGTCCATCTTATGGGGGCCGCCCTGATCACCAGTAGGCTTCTGGGCCCAATTCAAAAGGCCCAATTTAATTTAAAGAGCCAGTTTGGAGTAAGGGTTAAAGAACCAGGCTAGAAACCAGAAGCCCCTGGGTTCTAGTACTGCTTTAGGCACGAAGCCAGCTGGGTGACCATGCACCAGTCGTTCTCTCTCAGCTCTAGGAAGAAGGCAATGGCAAACCACTTCTGAAAATCTTGCCAAGAAAACTGCAGGGACTTGTCCATGCAGTCACCAGGAATCAACATCGAACACAAAAACAACCAAATTAAATGTACAGTATGTCCTATAAAGCCTTAGGCAGTGTGGGTTATCCCTGTGGCTGCCATACTAAAAGTGACTCTGTCTATCTGGTCCAGCCATCAAGGGAAGGCTTGATGTCTCACCCTCAGGTGAAGTAAGAGAGGTGTGGACCCAAAGGCACACCTCTTCTATAGCAGCCTCCAGACTGTGAAATGTGCTGCTCCCAGGGGTGCACATGGCCCCTAACCCTTCTGACATTTCTGTAGGTGCTTAAGAACATTCCTTTTCAATGGCCTTGGTTCTAGGATGAAGACTTTGAATGGCCATCAAGTTCTCTTTAGGCTCATGTCTGTTTTAACAGTTTCTTATTACTTTGTACGCCACTCAGAACCTGAAGACAGGTGGCTTATGCATGTTCTAAAGTAAGTGAAATTGACCTTTTCTATTAGCTCGTGAGAGAACTTAGTCTGAAAATCACTTTAACTACTTTAGATCTGTTCAGCCTGAGGCAAGTAAAGTTAGCCAAATCTTTAACTCACAGCATTCACTGATTATTCCTTTCACTCCATTTTCTTTCCAATCCCTTTGTCTCTTTCAGTGCCACCCCACATTTTCTCTACCTGGCCCCTCTCCCTTTCCCAGATAAACTGTGTACATTTCCAGAGACTGGATCCACAGGCTACCTCTGGAAGACTGAATGATGCTCAGAGCCACATGAAATGTGGGCAAATGCCCCCCGGCCAATTCTTCATATTGTACAGAAGCTCTTTGGCAGATAGGAGAAGCATTCGCTGAAAGTAGTAAAAGCAACTAATTTGTTATAATTCCGCATGCTCAGGAACTTGCTTCTCCCGTAGTCCCTGATCTGTATCTATGAGCGAAGACATGGTGCATTTCACTTTCAGTCTCCTCCCTTGTTCTTCTCCTTCTCTGCAATGCATGAGTGATAATTTTTTCTTCTTTGGCAAAGGGAAGCATGTTCCCCCATTTCAGCAGCCAGTGAGTTGTTCCTGGGAGTGGAAAAAGAAATAAACCATGAAACGGTGGGAAACCCCAGAGCTTTCCTTCTGCAGGCACCCAGCATAAAAACCAGCCGTTTGTGAGCTGCGCACTCATTAAGGAATCAATGCAAGTATTATCAAAGCTTTCTAAGAGACACTTGCAAACCATGCAGCTCAGCTGGTGGGTCGGGAGTGACCTAATCCATCTTAGCCGTCAAGATTTTTCCAGGCTGACATTCTATGAAAGAGCAATGCAATGCCCGTGTGAAAAGAGTTTTTATGGTGAAGGACTGTTGAAGCCAGGAGGGCTGGGCAGGGGAGAGAAGGAAAGAGATCGACCCCTTCTCAGCATCCAAATTGCATGTCATGATGAATTTTGGGATAAAGCTGTTTTAGTACATGCAAAAAGGAAGGGGGAGGAAAGAAGGAAAAAATGGCTCCCATAGAAAAACATACCTCTCTTGTGTATTACATCTGTCTGTCTGTCTGTCTGTCTGTCTGTCTGTCTGTCTATCATCTATCCATCTTTAACATTTAATTCCTTTTGCTTAACTGTGGGAGGGAAAGGCACTAAGCATGTAAACTAGTATGTGGAGTCCCACTTTCTAAATAGGATTTAGAGATTTCCAGTGGTAAAATGCTCATTCAACAAGGGAGAGAGGTGGACTCTTCCAGACCTTTGGGTAATTAACAGAGAATGGGTGTCCTTCCAATCAGATCATGCTGTTTTGCTAGTTAAAATAAAGAGATGAAATTATTTTTAAAAAAATAAAGCAAAGTGTGGGTTTGTGTGTGTGTGTGTGCGCGCGCGCACATGTGCATCCATCTATTTGAGTCTATGCAAAGAAGCCAAGCAATTAGCTCCTAATTTCCAGGATGAGTTAAGAAGGTCATAGTCATGTCTTCTCCTCCTATACTTGAGTGTCAGGCACTAGGAGGGGGGCACTGAACCTTCTAGCCCTCATCTTCTTGTGAATGCTGATCTCCAGGGCCCTCTTCAAGCCTATGCATTTTTCTCTGAACTCCGTTCTTCTGCTATTGCAAACAATAGAGCAAGCTGTAGAAAGCAACTGCAGAAGATGGACATGGTGGGAAAGAGCTAGAGCAATGTTTCTCAACCTCAGCAACTTTAAGATCTATGGCTGGGGAATTCTGGGACTTGAAGTCCACACATCTTAAAGTTGCTAAGGTTGAGAAACACTGGGCTTGGGTATTGTCAGGAGGGAAGGGAGGCTAGAGACATAAGAAGCCAAATGCTTAAGAATTGGGGTGGTGTTCCTTGACACAGATGTGTCTCTGTGAGTGTGCACAGTGTGGCTGGATTCATACATTATGCTAAACCATAAACCTGGGTTAACAAATCACAGTTATGTTCACAAATATGCTGCACCCAAAATAAGTACTTCATATTATGGTTTAAGGTGATAGTGTGGTTCACACAGTCTATTAAGACATTGCTGGGCTTCCCACTGCACAGAAAAACACAATCACCCAACCTCATTTTAGCCTAAGCTGTAATGTTAACCCAACCTGTTTGTAAGCAAGGATGGAGACTAAGGGGAGATTCATAAAAAGCCCAGTCTGTGCAGAGAAACTAGCAGTTCTGGTTTCTTTTCATCGTGGTGGGAAAGGTTCTGCCCAAAGTTTTATTTTGCTTTGATGTTCTTTGAATGGAAATAAGATGCAGGCCTGTAAGTGTGTACAAATGAATGATTGGATGCGGTGATGAGAAAGAGAACTGGCTGATGAAATTAATGCTTCTATGTACATATGAGAATGGACCAATGAATAAGAGAGAGAAAATAAAAATGGAAGGAAGGAGAGAGAGGGAGATACCTATCTGCCTCCCTAGCTACTTGACTGGGAGAGAGATATTTGAAAAAGAGGGGGAAAATGAACACGGAATAAAAAATCTGGACTTGTTAACTGCCCAGCATCATATCACTATTCTATATTTCTTCTGAGAAAATGTATGACTCAAATGTGACTGGAACGCTTGGAAGCAAACTCTATCTGTTAGCCCTGTCTGCAAATAGAATCCAGCAATTGATCAACATTAAATGACCAAGGCTGGAGACATTGCTCCAAACCCAGAAAACTGATCATTGCTTATGGTGAACCCTCTCATCTCACTACCATCTCTGGCCAAACCATTTGTGTGGTGTTTCTTTAGCTAGGGGAAGGGTTTCAAAATCCTGCCTAATCTGTTTTATCAGAGATGATGGCCTGGCAAAATGAATAAGTCTGCCCCAGACAAAATCCATTTCTGTGTACTACCTTCAAAGCTCTTTTTAAAAGGTTTGACTGCTTTTAGCCTCATAATTTACAGATCCTGTGGTGAGCCCACTCCTCCAGGCTCCAAGTAGTGGAGATACCTATTGTTCCTTTATTGTTCACTAATTATATGTTTTTAATACAGACTATAATTTCTGGGCTCCTGGGTTTAAAATAAATCCTGATCTTTTTCAGCCTGTCATATGCTTTTTCCTTCTCTGCCTCTCCCCCTGCACAAACGCGCCCATGCCTTGAAGGATTGCCAACCCAGAATGTGATGTTTACTTGCTGTTAATATAGCACATAAGTCACATGAATATTAATGAAAGTTACTTAGTGACTTACATCCATGCATCAGACAGGGGAATAGCTGTTTCTTAATGGCTTCTTCTCTGGGATATATAAGCACACGTTTCATTTTGCAAGCAACAAAAGTCTCATTGTAAGTATCGTTGTCAAACAAGATGCTAACACCCTGGAGAGACATTTAACTTTACAGCTGCATATATTTTAGGAAGCAGCAAACTAGAGCTACGAGCCAACCCAGTGTTAAACCCACTGAAGTCATGGGTTAAACACATTAACTGTAGGTTGGATTTCAGCTCAAAAATGTCTAAGGAATTATTTTCATTATTATTATTAGCATCGCCATCATCATCATCTTACACAAGCATACTTTAGATGGAATCTTTAATATCTTATTTCTTGACAAGACTTAGTATTTATTTACAGTAGTCTGCTGATTTAGGGCTAAGTATTCTCAATATTTTTAACAGGGTCCACAATGGGGAACACCAACATTCAGGGAAATCACACTGCCTGTTCCAATTTAGGCTGTTATGTCCTGGTACTGGGTTCTTGGAAACATAGGACCCTGAAGTCCACTATTGTCCTTTTAGAGCAGTGTTTCCCAACCTTGGCAACTTTTGTGCGTAGACTTCAGCTCCCAGAATTCTCATCAATGGCCACGCTGGCTGCGGAATTCTGGGATTTGAAATCCACACATCTGGAAATCACCAAGGTTGAGAAATACCGGTCAGGGTCAGAAGCTCCGCACTCATTTCCGTTCCATTACTATACTGTGAAGTGAACACTATGGGGCATTTCCTGAAAGCCTGGATTGATCAGGGAAAGATCATCACCCCATTTCTCTTCCCTTGTTCTTGTCTAGCTTTTTGCAATCGTCAAAAGCTAATTGACGTTACCCTTCATTTTATTGATGTGTATGTTTGTTTGTTGTTTGTGTCATTTATATTTTGCCACAGTGTAGCAACTCCTGTTGGCTAACATGATATTTTAATTTCCCTGCAATTCTCCGTAGTCATAATGGAGTGATACATCCTCTGGCTCTCAGAGACCTTCTCAAGAAGTTAAAGTAGAGAGTGCTGAAGTTGCAGTGGCCATCTAGACTAACCAGATCTGGACTTGCTTAGTCTTTTAGGAGAGTTCATGGTTGCCACTAGGATGGATCATAATACAAGTTCTTGTCATTCCTGGCAACATCTGGCTGACCTTGGCTGACCTTTAAAAAGTCAAGCAAGGTCACACTGGGATAGTACTTAGATGGGAGTAGTAATAGCTAACCTTAACAGTGGCTTATCTGTTTAACCAGTGACATCATCAAAGTAAACAAACCCCACATGATGCAGAGGTCACCAGGTCACGACTCTAACCAGATATGACATGCATCCCCCAATCATGTGATGCTGGAGTCACAAGGTCATGACTCCTACCAGACATGATGTGTTGAACTTAATCCCGTCAAGAACAGAGTAACAGTCAACCCTAGGGTGAATGATTAGCTTAACCCCAAACCTAGCCCTAATTCTATATGGATTCAAATCAAAACTAAGTAAAGTGAATAATAACAGAGCCCTAGGCTGCACTGTATATGGGAAGCAAATCCTATTTTGTGCATTGTGAAATAAATAATAGCCTAATGCAGTGTTTCTCAACCTTGGCAACTTTAAGATGTGTGGACTTCAACTCCCAGAATTCTGGGAGTTGAAGTCCACATATCTTAAAGTTGCTAAGGTTGAGAAACACTGACATATACACATGCATGAAAACATTTTGAAGCATGACTTAATACAATTTTATTCCCCCCTCTAACAAAGCCAGGAGACCATGAAGACATCCTAGGGTTGCAGGGAAATTTAAAAAAAAAAAAAATCTGCAAGAAAGCAATGGCAAACCACTTTTGAACTACTGCTGAGAAAACGTGAACCAGACTTTATTTATTATAATCATATCTATAATCATCAGAATCTTATAAGAATTAATCTAGCTATTTCAACACCTTTTCACGTTGTTTAGAAATTTTAAAAGCCTACATTAAACGTTGTATGCCTTTTTAGATCCGTTTCTCCAAATATATGCATTTGTGTCGTTGAAGAACGCTGCTGCAGAATTCAAGGAAATGTGAATGCGGAGATGGTCTGGGTTTCGTTTTGCAGACTGTTCCAGGAGATGCAGATTAATTAAATTTGCATTAAATGCATTAAAATTCAAACTGAACCTATTTCTTCTACCGCCCAACTTCTAAGTTAACATGATTAGTAGTGGATTGTAAAACTAGGCAATCAATCCACAGGGTCTGTCCTTTCAAAATTACAGCAAGGCATAACCATAATATATCTTTACTAATCAACACTGTATGGATTTTTTAAAATGCTTGCTTATTGAGATTTATTTTCCACCAGAGTTCAGCTTCTCTCCCAACTTCCACAATTTCAGTAAAACTTATTAAGACAGTAGTGTTTTGGTTGATAGACCAATAATTTTCTTTCAATTACAGGCAAGTGGGGAAAAAAAGAGCCTTTACAGTAATAAAGTTGACAAATAGGTTACAGTAATTCTTTATGGCTTGAATATTTTGCATTATTTGGATGCGATGGCAGCGGAGAACGGCGGTCTTTTCATTCTAATCAAAAGGTGAGTCCTTTATTTCCAAAAACTGTCCTTTTGGTTTACTTAATTTAATTACTTATTTTCCTGGCTTTGCTCTTGAATTCTCCTTGTAAAGCAAAGTTATAAACCTAAAGATTTTTTTTTTTTTTAATCCTTATGAACCTCTTTCAGATCTGCCCCTTTTTTAGGTCTCTCCTTTATTTTTTCCAAGAAAATAGGATCACGGTAAGGTATGCTTAGGGTATTTGAAAATTTCCTTCCAGTTTCTCATGATGGTGTTTTGGAGCTTGCTTTATCCTTGGATATGGTAGAACATGCTCCCATTGCTAGGTCTGTGTCCTTTGTCTTTTACTCAGAAGCCTTTTTGGTGCCTCAGCTTCCCAGTCTGAAAAAGCCGATGACAGAAGTATTGAGGTCCTCCCTTAGGATTCACTAGAATTGTGGAAAGCACCCCACAGAAGAGAGGTTTGTGCAATAAAAGGTAGGACATTCACACTGCACCAGCTGTGTCAGAAACAAACTGGGATGATGCCATCATGCAAATGCCACAATTACGTGCTGGCGTCACAGTGCCTCACTCAAAAACGTAAATCACAGTATTTTCATGCGGAAGTCATCACTCATGCCTCAACATTTCCTCTCTCTTGGATACTCTGCAGAAGTGCCTGACTCTATCTCCACTTTGTGGCCTTTTCATCACTAAATAAATGCAAGAATACTACACTCGGTCCATGAGAATTCCATCCAAATGCTCTTTTCCTTTATAGTATATTTTGGAATCCAATTCTATTTCATCCAATTGAATGAGAATTTAAAAAAAAAAAAATCCGAGTGTAAAGACTTGTGGTAAGCAACTAATCTTTAGTAGTAAGCAACTGTTTTCCTGATAGGCTGCAGGAATTCCACAAATGTGTGAGTTGGTTTTCCATTGAAGTGAGTCCCAGAAGGCCTCTTTTTTAAAACAAACCCACATTAGCATACCAAAAGGGCAAGAAAGCCCAAACACAGGAAAAGCAGCACCTGGAAAGTGGGGAGAATAAAAGTAATCATGTTCTATTAAGGCAAAGCATAATACGGATTCTTGCAGACTTTCTCATCTTGTGCGGCCTTTTGTTTTGGATGGTTTAATTAATTTGTGATTTATTTCCCCAATATTAGGCAGTCACTGCGTTCATTAATGTCGCTCTGCTAAGACCCCAGCTGGTTATTCCATCTCTGCACAGACCCATTGCTCATGGCGCCTCTGCTGAAATGGCTACCTTGCCAATGTCATGGAAACTTATTTGACCTGGCAAAGAGAGTATGCAGACTGACAGAGAAGTAGTTAAAGGATGGATTAAAGAAAGCTGAGACTAGAACACGGTAGGTACATAAATCTTGATGAAAGTGGCCTGGAGGGAAAGGAGTAAGGCTTCCCACTTCCCTCCAAGTGATCCCGTTAAAGATTGCTGGTTGGCAGTGGGGATCTTAGTTACAGAGAGCGTGGAGTTGTTGTTTAGTTGTTTAGTTTCATCTGACTCTTTATGACCAGGTGGACACCATTTCATGTAGGTTAGTAACTGTTATGAGTTCTTGTCACCATATGCTTGGTCATCAGAGATACCTTCTAATCACTTTCTCTTTGCTTGGCCTCTCTTTCAATTCCTTTCCATTTTTCTAAGCATCAGGATCTTCCCCGATGACAAATAATTTATTTGTTATTTAATATTTCTTAATCACTCAGCCCCAAATCTGAGAATCTTACATTTTTTTCAAGAATAATTAAGTCTCATTTTTTAAAAAAATAAGACAGATTTAAGGAAAGTGATCTAAGAAAGAGAGAGAGGAAATCTGTTTTCATCATCATCTGCTTGCAGAAATTTGGGGATGGGGTCATCCAATAAAAACACTTGGCAATAGATTAAAGAAAGTGCTTATTTGTTCCACAATTTTTTAATGAATGGGCTGCCACAATAATTCACAGACTGTTTAGGTGGCTTTAAAGAACATTAAACCAATCTGAGATTTGTCAGTGGTTATCAGTCAGAACTATTGAATTCAGTGGAATTATCAGGCTTAAAACATTATAGCACTGAACAATTATCAGTCGCTACAAAGATCTATTGCCTTCATGTCCTCTCTGTGGGCTTTCTGGAATCATCCAGATGAGTCCTGAGAAGATAAGAAGCCCAATCATATTCTTCTCCAGTTATCTCCAGCCTGAAATATTTGTATCTGAACATCAAAGTTTTCTTCCAATTTTCCCTTGGTAGAAATTAGTTAGCAGTGCTTGGATTTTTCACTAAGCTTTCTCTATGTTTATTAGGAAAGTTTTCTTAGGGTTAGGGTTTATTCCAGGTGCAGAGCCCAGCCCAGATAGCTTTCTGGGCCATCGATGGCTTTCAGCTCTGCACTGAGTTGAGCACACAAGCTTTCAACAGCTGTTAGAAAAGCATTTTCTGAGCCAGCTCAAGGTTCTGCAAAGCCTGTGCAAAGGAAGAGAATGGAGGCATCAATTTTTTCCAGAGGTCACCCAGGTGACTTTCCAGAGCATTAAGCAACTGACTGTTTCTCCACATTCTGCATCTCCCGCATCTGTTTCAAGCTCGCCCGATGCCTCTAGAGACTTTCAGCTAAACACAATTGTGTCACAATGAAATATAATGCAAATGAGCCATTGTTAGGAGCTCATGGCAGCATTGAGGACCTGAATAGAACTAAATTGGGTTCAAACTGGGAAACGCAAAACACATTTCAAGCTTGCTCTAATATTATTATTACCTATAGTCTCACCACGTATGTCAGTCCTATGAGGCCCCTGCCTTAACTGAAAGGCAAAGAAAGAATTGCCAATTGGTTCCATGAATTTCTGCAAAGAACCATTTGGTATTTTCATGGGTGAATGAGGAACCAGGTAACCTTTCGTGAAGATGAAGAAGCAGGAAGCAAGGATGGGGAAGAAATTGATTTAATTTGCATTTTAATGCTAGCTTAACTAAATTTACGTTTCTTGAAATAGAACCAGAAATGAAACAGAAGTATAGTTCAAATTTGCATACCTCTTCTATGTTTGCTTTGCAGTTCTCCAGAATGGGGAAAAAAACATATAGAAGGGTTTGGATCTTCTATATAGTACACACCAACCCAGAAAAAAAGATAGTTAAGTTAGTTAGTTGAGTTGGTAACAGAGCAGCCTGTTGGGATTGGGGGAAAGAATCTCAGGCCATGGGATTTTCATGATTTGCCAACTTAATTTGTTCATTTTAATCCTGGCCAGGTTCTTTATATTTGGTGGCTTCATTAGCAAGTTAAGAATGTTGTGTGTCAACTATATCCAGGCCAGTTTGAGAAGAATGGAGTAGGAATTCAATCATACTACTATGTGGTTCTCAGATCATCCTGTGGTTTTTGCAGTTAGCTGCCTCCTAGATTTTCCTCTCTTCATACACTTATTATTCATATTCATATTCATATTCATATATATATATATATTCATAAAATTATGCAATGCTAAAAAGATGTTGGGTAGTTTATGGTTCAGTGTGTTGTAGGAACTGAGGTCATTCTCAAACCATGTTGTGTGAATGAATCCCCCCACAATAAGCCATAGTATAGTTTATTTGGCCATAGCAGTTGTGTTTTGTTAACCTGGCTTTAGGATTTAGCAGTGTTCTGCAAACTGAACTACCTAGCATTTTAACTTTTAAAATGTTTTAATTAATCAAAATTCATAAATACAACGGTAGTAAAGGATCCAGGAGGCAACAAAAATGATTAACTGTATGATTAAATATGCAATCAAGTAAATAAACATTTGAGTGGTTTTGTAAAGTTTCAGGTAGAAGCCTTCAATGCATAAGGGATGTGACAATCTTTGCCCAGAACCTATCTCTGTGAATTGAGTTAAAAGCTGTTTTTAAATCAATAAAAGTAATGTATTAAGTACCTCTTTGACATTAAGAATATTTTTCTACCAGATAATCTAGTGTAGATCACCTGGACTTGAATCCGGTTTGCTCCTGAGCTCAAACTTTGTCTTGGAACAACCAGTCAGTCCACTTCCAGTAAGCTGTTGGTACAACTAAGAATACTTAGAAGGCTAATTGGGCTGAAATTAGTTGGATTGTTTCTAATTCCTTTCTTAAAGATTGGAACTGTGATAGATAAACCCTCAGGGATCTGGAGAAAATGGTCAAGGGAGGTGAATCAAGAGGTGGTTAAAGAAGCCCATCAATCAGAGTTAGTTTTCAAAAACTCAGACAGAATTAAGTCTCCTCAATCAACCTTGCTATTTTTCAATTATGGAAGGAGTTTGTGTATCTTACTAGGGAGCACAACTGGCCACTCTGGGGTGTGAGCTGAGGACAGGTTGAAAGAAATAATCACTTACATCAAAATAGCACATGCTGGTGTTCAGCCCAATTCTCAGGTAGAATTATCTCACTGGCCCAGCAGAATCTTTTAGGAAATAATGAGCTGTCAAACACCAAAACGTTAAAAAGTTCTTATCAGCAGTATGGTCTCCTTTCATTTTGAGGTAGAAAACATGAAACTCAAGATGTGCCCTTACTATGGCTAAAAGACCGATATTGAGACACTGGAAAGATAAATGTATGGCCCCATTCACTCAATGGATGGAAGACCTGATTGCACTTGCCACCTATCAGCAGATTGCCTAGACATACTTTGTATGGACAAGTATAATAAACTATGAGACTTATTTATACAAAATACAGTAGGTTAGGAAAAAGCATGATTCTGAAGTTCTTCCTTCAGGCCCTGGTACTTCTCCAGCTTCTCATGCTCCTTCTTCCTGATGTTGCTTTCACTTGGCACTGCTACATCTATCACTACTACTGTCTTTGTCTACTACCACGATGTCTGGTTGATTGGCCAGTACCTGCCTGTCCATCTGGATCTGGAAGTCCCACAGGATCTTAGCCCTCTTATTCTCCACGACGTTCTGTGGAATCTCCCATCTGGACTTGGGGGGGTCTAGCCCATACGCTGTGCAGATGTTCCTGTACACAATGCCAGCTACTTGGTTGTGCCGTTCAGTGTATGCTGTTCCTGCCTGCATCTTACGCCCTGCCATTATGTGTTGGACTGTCTCTGAGGCCTCTTTGCACAATCCGCACCTTGGGTCCTGTCTAGTGTGGTAGACCCCTGCTTCTATGGATCTGGTGCTTAGTGCCTGTTCTTGGGGTGCTATGATCAGTGCCTCAGTGCTGTCTTTTAGTCCAGCCCTTTCCAGCCACTGATAGGATTTCCCAGTGTCAGCCACCTCAGCTATCTTTTGATGGTACATCTCATGCAGGGGTTTGTCTTGCCATGGTGCCTCCTCCATTTAAACTTCCTCCCATGTCTGCTGCTGTCTCAGGCATTCTCTCAGCAGCTCCTTTGGATGCCATCTAAGTGATATACTCCTGGATGCTCCAGGTTTCGTCCAGGACAGCCATTAGACCCCGTCCACCCTTTTGCAGCTGGTGTACAATCTCTGGGTGTTCAACCTGGGGTGGAAACCTCTATACATTGTGAGGAGCTTCCAAATCTTCACACTGGCAGCTTCCATGTCCTCCTTTGGCCAGCTCACTATACCGGCAGGGTATCTGATGACTGGCAGGGCGTACATGTTGATGGCATGGATCTTGTTCTTCCCATTGAGCTGGATCTTGACCTGACTTATCCTTTGGTAGTACTTGGATGCTGCTGTCTTCCTTGCCTCCTCATCATGGTTCCCATGTGACTGTGGGATACCAAGGTACTTGTAGCTGGTCTCTGTGTCTGCTATGTGGCCCACTGGTAGTTCTACCCCATCTGTCTTAACTCCCTTCCCTCTCTTTACTATCATCCTGCCACACTTCTCCAGTCCAAATGACATCCCAATGTCCTCACTGTAGATCTGTGTCACGTGGATCAGTGAGTCGATGTCTCGTTCACTCTTAGCATACAGCTTGATGTCATCCATGCAGAGGAGGTGGCTGATGGTAGTTCCACTCTTGAACTTGTATCTATATCCAGTCCCTATGATTATCTGGCTGAGGGGGTTCAAGCCTATGCAGAACAGCAGTGGGAATAGTGCATCACCTTGGTATATGCCACACTTGATGGCCACTTCTGTGAGCTGTCTTGAGTTGACTTCCAGTGTTGCCTTCCACAATCCCACTGTGTTCTTGAGGAAGGTCCCTAGTGTTCTGTTGACTTTGTACAGTGCCAGGCATTCACAGATCCATGTGTGTGGCATTGAGTCATAGGCTTTCCTGTAGTCAATCCAGGCTGTGCTCAGATTGATCTGCCTAGACCTTGAGTCTCGGGTGACTGCTCTATCTATGAGCAACTGGTGTTTTGAGCCTCTGGTGTTGTTCCCAATGCCCTTCTGAGCTGTGCTGGCTCATATGGTCCTGCAGTCTGGCGTTTATGATGCCTGATAGGACTTTCCATGTTGTGGGGAGGCAGGTTATTGGCTGGTAGTTGGACAGTGCTGTTCCCCTGTGGGGGTCTTTCATGATCAGCGCTGTCTTTCCTTGTGTTAGCCAGTCTGGGTGGGGGCCTGCTGCTAGCAGCTGGTTCATCTCTGCTGCTATGCATTCAAGGTGCTGCTCTTAGTTTCTTTAGCCAGTAGGTATAGATCATGTCCAGGCCAGGTGCTGTCCAGCTCTTCATGTTCTTGACCAGCTGTTGGATGTCTGCTACTCTGATGGGGACTGGTTCCTGTTCTGGGAGACTGCTGTGGCCTGCTCTCAGATCCTGCAGCCACTTTGCACTGGTGTTATGTGTCTTCTCTTTCTCCCATATGGTCTTCCAGTACTGTTCAGTTTCCACTGCTGGTGGCTGTGCTGTTACTGTGTGGTTGCACTGCAGTTGGGAGTACACCTTGGATGGTTCTTTGGAGAACAGGGCATTCATCTTCTTGGCCTCTGCTTCTCTAGTGTTTCTCCTTAGCTTGGCAGTCAGTCTTAGGTCCATGAGTATATGTACTGTATATGCATGTGTGTGTGTGTGTGTGTGTGTGTGTGTGTGCATACACACACACACACAGTATATATATATATATATATATATATATATATATATATACTGTATATACTCACATAATATTTGCATGAGATAAATATATAGAGAATTGTAACTGTACTGTTGTGACAACATATTATACTGTATATTTTTTACTATTTTTCTGTTGTATTTTTTCCACTCATTTTTTGATCACTTGTTATGTATTTTTTTGGGGGGGGGTGGTGGTATGTATCTTTGTATTTTGTTCCTTTTGGTTTTTTTTTCTTTTTCTGTTATTTTATTAAAGGCAATAAAAATTAAAAAAAATATTTTATTATTATGTTATTGCTTTAACGCACATACACATATAGCAATCTGTCAGTGGTATTTGTAATGGGCCAGAATGATATCAAGTAGAGGCCATGAAAGACACGCTACCATCGTGCAAACACTATGTACTTGAGTCATGACATTTAAGGCAAGTTGCAACATTTGCAAGATGATATCATTGTGCATGAATTGTCATTCCCACCCCATTGCTCCCCTGTGAATATCCAATGCACCTATCTCGTATTTTTACTTTCTGCAGCTTCTTCTTTTCCTATCCCTCCCTCCCCCCTTCTTTTGAGGAGAAAATGGTTTAGCATGTTATATGAACTCAATTTGTCATCATTTGTCTCCAAATCAGGACCAAAAATGTCCATGTAGTTTGTTCTAGTTTACTGTTGAAGCAAGTCACCTTGCCTAAATGAGGACTTTGAGGAAGCCCATATCGGATTATTACCCATGAACTTGGTTCACACAATTTCTGGGTTTGTGTGAGACAGTTCATCGTAAACTAACTAAATAGGCTGGTTTCACACAATGTTCTTAGATGCCTCCCTCCCCCCAAAATAGCCAAGTTTCATGAGCTAGGCAAATGCTTACTTTTGAACTGAGTCAGTTAAGCATACTGGGCAAACAAAGCGGAAGATAGAACATGGCTGGAGTCCTTTCAGGACCCTGGAGAGTTCACTGCAATGGTTCGTGAATTAAGGTAATTCTCATCCAAAAGAACCAAAAAAACCATTATCCCAGCATGCTTCTCAGCTTTTGACGAAGATCAAATGTGGGGCTAAGCCTTAAGTAGACTAGAAAGGCCAGATGATCTCTTAAGCGTCTTGTTCCTACCTCTTGAATTAAAGAGCTTTTTCTCTGTTTCTGAAGTCCCAGAAAGTAAGTGGCTGAAGAAAGCAGAGGTTGAGGGAAATAGCTCTCAGGTAACAATGCCAAATGCCCTTTCTGAAATACAGAAATAGATGGGCTAGCTCAGGAGGAGGCAACTTAGTGTTATTGTTGTCTTTGTGGCTTAGCAGGTCACTCAGACTCAGCCAGTTTGATTAAGGGTGAATTAGTTAACCCTAAATGAATTTAGGGTTAATTAATTCACCCTTAAGATGGGTTAATTTTCCAACCAGTCAGTGTGTGAGCTCTGTCAATGCAGTTTCCAAGTGCCGGTGCTTCTCTGAAGTTTGTGAGAAAGAAAAACAAGTAAAGCTGGATAAAGTTTTCTTTCCGTGAAGTCAATTAAAGAAAACGTGGGCCAGGCTGGGTTGCTTTGCTTTAGTTGCATCATGATTGAGGAAGTGATTGTCTCGTAATGGAGAAATTTGTGTCAGCCTCCCCATCGATGAGGGATCAGCCCTACTAACCCATTTCGTCTCCTGTAGCTTTGCTTCATTAAATGACAAAAGCATTGAGTGACGTCACATTGTGGCAAAGCAGTCCCAGTCACAGATGGAACATGGAGGGACAATAAATTGGAGGGCTGGAGTAGAAGATGGATAAAATTATCACAGCGTAAATCAAATCTGGAGTTTAAAAGAAATGTTTGTGAAACCCATGTTATTATTTTTTTAGCACCATTCATTCTCGTTTGGTAGTAAAAGAAATGGAATCCAGAAGAAGCCATGAAACTATCAAGAGTTAAATGAAAGAGATCAGATGCAGGATTTCTCAGGGAATATAAATTAGCACCAAGCCCTTTCGAAAATATCACAGTGGAAAACATGGGCAATTTATTGGACTCCACTATGTATGTATAGAAGAGGACTGTCAAAAACAGCATTTTGTTGGAGATGTAATAGGGACAATGTTCCTTTAAAACATACGATTTTACAATGTTCTATACTTATCAAATTTTGAGGGAAAGTACTGGACTATATAAATATGATTGTGCAACAAAAGCTAAAATTTTCAGAGGATAATATTTTTTTGAACTATATACCTAGTACATGGAACTTGACAACTGGACAACATAAATGGATTCCCCGTGCCCTTACTCTGGGCAAGAGACTGATATTGCAACATTGGAAAGATAAATGTATGGCCGCCTTCACTCAATGGATCGAAGACCTGATTGCACTTGCCACCTATGAGCGGATTGCCTATAGACATAGACTTTGTATGGACAAGTATAATGAAATATGAGATTCATGTATATAAAATACACTGGGTTTAAAAAAAACAGGATAGTCATATAATTCTATGAGAAATACTGTATATATGTACTTAAATAACATTTGTATTAGATAAGCATGTATAGAATTGGAACTGTGTACTATTATGATATATTAACTTTTTTGTCATACTTTTTCAGTTTTATGTTAAAGCACATTTATGTTTATTTATTTGTAATAAGAAAAAAATTAATTAAAAAAGCAGTGGAAAACATGGGCAATGCTCAATGCTCCTATTTGCCTATTGAGGATTGATTGGTGAGATTCAGCCATCACCATGCCTGGTATCTCAACTTCCTGTCTGCACATTTCATCATTCACATAACAGCCTGCCCTGCACTGATTTAGAAGCCAAGAGGGTAAAGATATTTCTTGTTCAAGATATGCTAGGTAAGGTCTCATAGGTCATCATTCACAGTTCAAAATAGACCTCAGCAGCTACAGGATACAAAAATGCTCATGTTTGAACTCTCACACTCCTCTAGTTAGATGGGCTGCAGTAAATATGAGAGAAACCCCAGCTGAGTGATTCACACAGGAAGGAGTTCGTAACACATCTTAGCTTTTATTTTAGTACTGTGGTGCCACAATAGCCAAAGTATTCCACCTGGAACTCTACAGGTTTCCTCTAACATTTCTTGAAGGAAGGATGCTCAACCTTTTTTTTTTCTAGGCCAAGCCACACTTATCCTTTAAGGAATAATTATTAGGGGATACCCTTCAACAAATGGATGTAATGACATCAAAAAAGAAGGGGAGGTAGGATAAAAAAGACCAAATTTGATTTACTTTGTACTTCCTTTAATATATTTTAATGTAATTTAATTTCTAT
Source organism: Python bivittatus (assembly GCF_059951505.1). Lineage (NCBI taxonomy): Eukaryota > Metazoa > Chordata > Lepidosauria > Squamata > Pythonidae > Python > Python bivittatus. The sequence goes on from NW_028277058.1 coordinate 53,112,924, forward strand.
CTTTCAGCTGCTCACTCTCCATGCATGCAATTTGTCCCCTTCTGTAAGACTAATGTTTAATATTTGCCTGCATATTGGACACAACCAGCCTTTGGGGCACTACAACCTTCTGCCTTAACAGAAAGCAGTGTAAACCCATTAATATTCATTTTGTATGCTGCTTGCAAAAAGAGACCTAGTACAATTCTGAAGTGTTTAGCTCCTTTTGTCCATATGCCATCTATTCTCTGTTTCAAAGCATCAAGCAGAGCCCAAAAGGGAAAGATTCAAAAGCTCCTCTTTTCCTGGGCACTCCCCCTGCCCCCCCCCACCCAAGAAAAGAATTATGACAGCTGGTCTTTTCTATCCCTACTGCTCCCTTTTTCTATTAAACTACGCCAGGTACCTCTGTCCTTTCTTCCTGGCAGACCTGCTGTAATAGAGATAGTAAAGATGCCTGGTGAGGGGTAATAAATGGAGCTGGGTCTTCTGCTGACTGCAGAGCCTTTGAAAAAGTCAAATGTGATTAATTCACCATACACACCTAGGAAGGAGCTACAGTAAAAACTGAGCATAACTTAGAAAACTGTGCTACATACTCCACTACTATGATGATAGAAGTCCCCAGTCATTCCTTTAAAAACTACTTTCCCAACATTGGATCACTACAGACGGGTCTGGACTATAAGAATGGGACACATGCCTAGAAGCCATTGTTATAAACTGGAGTTAAACAGTGTGACTGATCTGCTGATTAGATGTGAGTAACAATTTCATGAAAGCACTTCAAACAGTCATTTACTTGAATCATCATTGAAGCCCCATGCCCCTTAGAAGGTCCGCGCATCCCTGCAAGCAATCCTATGGCATCTCTACTCAACAAGACGTAATTGACTATATATATGAAGGTCATAGCAAATGGCATCATCTCAATGATCTTGAAAAATCTCAGCAGGACTGGACCTGGTTAGTAATTGATGGGAGATCTTCAGATAACATTGCAGAAGACTGGACTGGAAGTTAAAAAAAAGAAAAACAACTTCTCTATTGTTCCCCAGGGGAAAAAAGAATATTCATGCCAAGTGTTGTACAGAAAAATAGAACATACATATGTGTGCACACATTCACACACACACGTGACACACGCATCCAGGGGGCAAAAGAGTTTGTGTTGCTATTCTCAAAGAAAGATTGAGAAGATGAACATATAGTAGTCTGCCTTGTTATTGCATTTTTAAAACATTGGCAGAAGTATGTCAAAATTCTTCCTCCTTTCCATGCGTCGCCCGACTCTGTTGGCACTAGGAGACAACATTTCCTTTGAAATCGACTCACAAGACATTGCAGCCATAGTAACCTGAGCTAACATCTCTCCACCCCCATCTCAAATTTGCTTCAACTAACCTACCTATTAGTGAGCAGCGAAGGAAGTGGCAAATGGAGAAATCAGAGTGGCTTGACATAAAAGACCTCCTGCCTTTTCAAGTGCACCACTCAAGACACATTTCTTTTCTAGCCAGCTCCTCTGCTGTGTATCCTGGGGTCTCCTTTCAAACTCTTGGAATTGGAGTGTTTTTTAATTCTTTCTCTGTTTTTGATGTTGTGAAAGAACGCTGGAGCTACTAGAAATGCATCTCTTCGACTTGCTTGGCTTTTTAGCTATCCATCTTCAAGGAACCTAGAAAAGGAAGTGAGCATGTCTGAGACACAGTTCTGCCCCTTTGGAACTGGACAGCAATGTGGCAGGGGAAAAAACCATGAGGGGTTACAAGATGTAAAGGGAGGGAGGGAGGGAGGGAGGGAGGGAGGAAGGAAGGAAGGAAGGAAGGAAGGAAGGAAGGAAGGAAGGAAGGAAGGAAGGAAGGAAGGAAGGAAGGAAGGAAGGAAGGAAGGAAGGGATTTTTTAGCAACTGGCTGTTCTTTTTTTAACTTGTCATTCTTAGCAAAGGCAATATGAAGGAAAAGAGGTTAATCACATTAGAAATTGGATATTGCGAAACAGAAATCTTAATGAAAAAGCCAATACAATGCAATTACAGTTTTGTTTTTATTTAAGATCTTTGTATGAGTTCAGGATCATGGCATGAGTTCACTTTAAAAAAATACTATTTTTTCCCTATATGATATACTCCTAGACCAAAAAGATTTCATTTATTGCTGTAAACACTAATTTAACACCTTATTAGATACACTTTTCAGAATGATATGGGTAAGCAATACATATAAACTCTCCAGACTTCCCCAGAAGTAATTGCAAGCAGAAAACTAATTAGTCCTTTTTTTTTTTTTTAACCTAGTTATGTTTTGGTGCAGAATGATAATGATAACTGTGACAACTGTTATTGCTACTACTACTTGCTTTTGGTTTTATTATTATTATTGTTATGTTTTTATTCATCAAGGAATAACATAGTACAAAGAATAACAAAAAGAATCACACCTTTGACTGGTGTTCTCTGAAATTCAAATTCCATTCAGGAACCTAGAAATTGGCCAAGTAATGTGGTAAGATATAACATGTGCCCATCAAGGTTTGTTTCTTTGCTTGCTTGTCTATAAGATTTATATGTCCACCCATATTAAAAGACACAACTCTGGGTGGCTCACAACAGCAGTAAAACTGAAACACAATAAAAGCAAAAAACCTGGTGCCTGTGATGGAATGGAATTATGAAGGCCAGGCTCAGGAAGATAAACATTTTCTTAGCTCCACAGAACAGCGTGGGAGGAACAAGAGGATGAGACTGGCACTTCCCTGAGGTATTCACACTGTTGTGGCTGGCTGACTTTGGGAGCTGGGGTTTTAGTCTAGGAAGATTCTTGCTAGAGGTTGTAGCTAATAAACATAGCTGGACTGAACCCCCTCAGCCACAACCCTTCTCCTCTAATGCAAACACCACCACCATCTTCAGGCTCCAACCTTGCCCTATCCCAGTGCTTGTGGGAAGAGCCATCTCTTTACAACCTTCTAGGAAGCTAAGAGGGTAGGGGCCAGATGCACCACAGGGAGAAGGGTGTTCCACAGGGCAGGGACCACTACATAAAAAGCACACTTCCTAGGCCCCATTAGATGGCAACATTTAAGGGAAGGGCCCTGGTGGAACAGGCAGAAACCCTCAGAGAGAGGTGATCCCACAGATAACCTGGCCCTGTGCCATGTAGGGCTTTAAAGTTGATAACCAACACTTTGACTTGCACCCGGAAAAAACTGGGAACCAGTGCAGCTAATGCAACAGAAGTATAATATGGGCAAACTGAGGGGTGCTCCACACTGCATATACTGCTGCATTCTGGACCAGTTGTAACTACTGGGTGGTCTTCAGATCAGTCCCATGTAGAGCATGATGGAGTAGTCCCACCTGGAAGGGACCAAAGTATGCATGAGTTGATATAATAGCAATATTTAGTTATTGTAAACATTTGTTTAATCTGGCTGGTGTGGGTCTTCCGGGCTGTGTGGCCGTGTTCTTGAAGTTTTGTTTCCTAACGTTTCGCCAGCACCTGTGACTGGCATCTTCAGAGTGCAGGAGCACAGACTAATCCCCAGGAAGATACACACAGAAGCTGACACCAAAACAACCAGCCACTCAGTAACTCAACCCCCCACACACACACCCAATCCCCCCTTCCCCCTCCCCTCAGATCTCTATAAATATCCACAGAAGGGTCACATCACCCTGGGCACAGAGAGAACTGCTCCTGTCTGTGCTCCTGCACTCTGAAGATGCCGGTCACAGGTGCTGGCGAAATGTTAGGAAACAAAACTTCAAGAACACGGCCACACAGCCCGGAAGACCCACACCAGCCATCGTATGCCGGCCGTGAAAGCCTTCGACAATACATTTGTTTAATCTGTTTATTCTGCCTACATCACCAATAATTACAGGGATGGCTTTGCAAGACTTTTCCCATAATACCCCTTTTAGATCATTGGATGCCTATATTTTTAAATCTGTCCCAATTGCTTTTCCTCCATTCTTCTTTTTCTACATATTGCCACATTTACAAATTTTACTTTTTTCAATTATTGTTATAGTGGTCTGTTGCATTCTAGATGGGGATCAATTTTTTATCCAAAAAACCCACAAAATTTAGCAACATCATTTCCAAAACATTTTTAGTTTGGTGATTATACCATAAGTAGGAAATTTAGAAACAATAGATAGATGCCAAAAATTATCATCAAGTTTCCCAAATGTTGTTATTGTTATCTTCATCATCTTCATCATCATGATCATTATCATTATAAACATCATTATCTTTTTTATTTTCCCTTGAGAGCTCAAACAGTACAAATGAAGCTCTCTAGACAAAGAAAAATTGGGCTGAAGGGCAGCGAATGGCAGTGTGCTCCAGGGTTGAGTGAAGATTTGAATATGGGTCTCCTGAGTCCAGGTCCAACACTCTAATCACTCAATTATAACTATAGATTGAAAGTAGCTATTTAGAACATTGAGTCTAATGTCAGAACCCAAATTAATGTCTCCTTGAAATATGGCTATCCACCCTCTGCTTGAATATATTCAAAGAATGGATGTTCAAAATGTCCCTTCAGTAATTAGTCCCATTGTCAAATCACTCTTATCTTTAGAAAATAGGGCTGTACAATGCTTTAAATTGGTGATTTGCTTTGATGATGAGAAAGGACCTCAGTGAAGAGTTTTGTGAAGCACCTTCTGCTTCAAACAAACAGTGAAGCAAATCAGCGGCATCTCTTTACTTTACTGTACTTTGATAACATCCTCTGGCACTTCTAGTAGCCAAAATAAAATTAAACATTTTTTTTTTTTTTACAAGAACTAAATATTTGGGCTATATCATCTGTGGATTTACAAAAAAACCACACCTCCTCTGCACATGACAAGATTTGCTTCACTGATGCCCTTTGCATTGCTTATGTGGTACAACGGCATAACTGTTAAGAAGTTTTCCTTAACATTCTTCTGATGCTGCTTCTGGTAATTTATGTCTTCCATGTCTTGCCCTCTGAAATGACACATAATAGATCTTGACCTTCTTCCGTGAGCTATCTTTCAGATATGTAAAAAATGATTTCATATCCCTCTCAGTCTTCTCTTCTCAAGGTTAAAAGTCCCCAGCTCCTTCAGTATTTTCTCTCTGGACTGTTTCTAGCCCTCTGATTATCTTTGTTACCCTTCTTTGAATTTGTCTGAATCTTTCTGAATTCTTCATCAAATGGGATGTCCCAAACTGGACACAATACTTGAGATGAGGTCTCCCTAAGACAATATAACAGAACGATTACTTCCTATCATTTGGAAGTATACTTCTACTGATGCAGCCTAAAATTGGATTTCCCTTTTTAGCTGCCATATCACACTGCTGACTGGTATTTAACTTTCACATGTACCAAGCCAGAGATAAAGCAGTTTGATTTCTGTTTCCCAAAGGAAGAACTCTGCTTTTGTCTCCATCAAATTTCATTCTGTTCTTTTCAACCCACTCCTCTAACCCATCAAGAACATTCTGAATGTTGAGGACTTCTGATGGAGGCATTGCAAGCTGAACACACCTCTCTGGAGAGCAGAGATGACACCCGTGGCAAAGACTGAAGAACCGTTGAGTAGACCAATTCTGTAGAACCTCTCCTGCAAGGAGAGGACAGGAGATCACCCACATGTGCTCCAAATGGCTGCTTCTTGGGAGGAGACTGCAGAATAGCAGTCTCCCATGGGTTTGAGTGCCAGGAGATGAAGGGATTAACCACCAAGCTCATAGCCAAGGCAGTAACTTTTAAAGGACACTATGTTTGCTAACCTCCCTTCTAATCACTTTCAGAAATTGCTTATCTTACCACCTTAAAGCTATTAGAGATCTTTGGAATGACAAGTTTAAAAAGCCACCTGGTGAATCTATCTTCATTTCTGAATAAAAGAAAAATTAACTATAAGCTTAAGAACCTAAAGAATTTGAAATAATTGGCAAAAAGCTAAATAAGATTTTGAACCAAGAAAGTTGTAAATGAATTAAGAGTCCAGACAAATGTAGAATACTGAAACCTCTTTGGAACTACCTATATAAAATAAATAGCTTCTCATGGGAACCAAAATTATTTTGTCTACTGTCAGTCATATCAAAGATCAGAGACAGTATGATTTAAATTGGACACTAGAGGGGACTAAAGGTTCCAAGCCAAAAAAAAGACCAAAAAAACCCCCTTTGATTTAGGATGGCATTTTCAAAATGACACACAATACTATAACGTTTGAAATATTAATGCAGCTTTTTCAAGAATGGGGGCAGAAATCAGTGGCCACAGTATCAACAATATCAGTAATAATGTCTGCTTCTATGGATAGACGATATCTAAAGGATATAGAATGACAGCTGTGAAACAAATCCTGCTGGATGCAGAAATTGTAGAATCAGAAGTATTATATTTTTAAAAAAGTATGGATTACAAGCCAGAGAAGATATTTAAAGTGGAACAAGTGACAGGCCAGAGAATGGCCCAGATAAGGACTCTTTACCGGATACACAAAAGAAGCTGGATGAAGTTTTAAAAATTAAAGGGGAAATACAAATCACAAATCAAGAGAATGACCTGGGTAATGTCTTTTTATTGGATTTACAAAAGAGGCTTGTTAAACCCTCAAAGAAGCCTATGTGATGGGATAAAGAAGAATTGATCAAATCCTACAACAATATTTGAATGAATTAAAGATTCAGATTTTCAGAGGTAAAAGGAAGAAATATAAAATTGGTTTATTTGATCAAGGTTAAAATAAGACATGTTTTTATGAAATTCTGGCAACCCTTTACAGACTTTTTGCTGACACCAGGATTTAAAGGTTAATGTCTTATGGATTTGCTTATAGATAAGGGATGGGTTATGGGAAGAAGAGACATTTGTTTCTAAACTTATAGGTGTGAGGAGCTTCCAAACATGATTATACTTGTGATGAAGATTAGAAATAACTTCTTTATATATTTCTTTTCTTTTTTTTTATTTCACTCTTTCCTTTTCCTTTTATCTTTTTTATTTTTTCTTTCTCTGCACTTTTTATTTTCTCTTTTTACTTTTCTTTTCTCTCTGAGTTTAGTTTGTATACGTTTTTATTACTACAATTAAAATCTTTAATAAAAATTATGTACCAAAAAACATCCTGAATGCTGTTTCTGTCTTCTAGAGCATTAGCTATTTCGTTTAGTGATGTTCTGCATATTTAATGAGCATTCCATCTATTTCTTAATTAAAATCATTAATGAAAATATTGAATAGCTCCAAGCCCAGTACTGAACCATATAACACCAAACTGTGCCATCTTCTCACTAGTTTGATGAGGAGCCATTGATCTTACTTCCCAGTTTTCAAGCTAACTATGGATCTATGTATTAGCATGCCATCCAGCTGATACTTAATGAGTATGCTAATCACAATGTTACAGAATACTTTGTCAAATTGTTTTGCTGTAGTCAAGATATATTATGCCCAAAGCATTCCCACAATTCATTAAATAGCTACCCAATTAAAAAGCATGAGAATTAGTTTGATAATACTTGTTTTTGACAAATCTCTGCTAATTCTTAGTAAACACTGCAGTATTCTAAAGGTGTTTGCAGAAAAATTGCTTTATGACCGGCTTGAGAATTTTCCCAGGAATAGATGTTAGATTAATTAATCCTTGGAACTTATTTTTTTTTCTTTCTCTTCTCCCTTCCCATCCTCTTCTCTTCCCTTTTCTTCTCTTTCCTTAAGACAGAGAGCCATAATCAGTCTTCTCTAGTCCTCTCCAGAAGTTCTCAAAGAAAAGAGATAGATGTTCAGCTACCCCATCCTCAATAGATTTCAGTATACTAGGATGTAATTAATCTCACCTTGGAAATCTGAATTCGTTCAGGATTAGTAGGTATTTCCTAATTATGATTCTATCAAGTTTGAGCTGAGTCCCAATCCTTCAGCACTGATTTGCTTATAAACATAGTTTTTTTTTCTCATAAAAAGGTATTCAGCTGAAGTTGTGTCCTCTGTTGTTAACTCCCAGATGTGCAGTGTAGAGCTTTTTCTAGGGCAGTTAAGGGATTTCAGACGTTTAGATTTATAGTAACTTCTAGAGTCATTCAACCATCAGTGTACCTACCCAAATGGTAATAAAGACAATCATTATATTATTTCAATGAGACTATGGGTGATGTTATGAAGATGCTGTAAATTACCAGTTGAGAAATGGTTTTAAGATAGGAAACACTATGATGTTTCATAGTGGGCAACAATGATGTTCCTAGTACAAGTATGTTCTTTTTACTTATTTTCTTCTGCTGCCCATGGCTAAATACAAGGCATCCAATGAATTACAAACAAATTAGAAAGCCCTTAATAAGAATTATTATTAATGGACTATCCCTCTACCCCTTATTGATTTTTCTCTCACTTTACAAGAGAGAGAAAGTGAGAACATACATGTTTTCTGCAAATACTTTTTTTTTTTTCTGTTTTACAGATTCTAAAACCCAGGATAGTTCCCCTGTTTACCATGAGCTTCTTGAGATGTTAGAACAAAGGCTGACGATTCCCTTGGACCAAACATAATGTTGGCAAAGAGGGGTAAAAATTAAGTTTTCTCAGGTGCAGAGCAGGCAATTGAAAGAGTGCTAAAGGCATTGACCAAAGACAGTCTATGATTCATCCTATATCTTGCTTGTTACTATGATTTAAAGCCTGTAATGAAGCTTTTCACTGTTGATCTGGAAATGAATAGCAGCAGATATTCTACCTGTGGTGAAACAAATTTTCTATTTCTCTGTATTCTATAAAGATGTGCAGAAGAAATTGTTTCAGGCGACCAGAGCCAACCTTATAAAACAAGATTAAGTTGGTGCCAGGGTGAAGATTCCAATCGGGTGCCATTTTCTTGGGTCTATTTGTATCTCTGATACCAATCAACAAGCAAAGCAGAACAAAACACAAGCTGGAAACAATTTCAGAAGCAATTCTGAGTTCTGAAAATCCACTCATCCATTCTCTCCCTCCCTCCTTATTAATACTGCCTAATACCTCTCCCTCTAGCCACTTCCTCTACATCAGAATTGTGAAGTATCCCTTTTGCATTTCTTGGGGATAATCTGTTCAGGGCTACATGCAGTTGGCTGGGACAGAAATAAAGGTGTGCTGGAACAAATGGAAGCGGAGGAGAAGGTAGGAAGGTGACATTCTATCCTGCTCTCACTCTCTCTTGCACACCTTTTCTTCCCATTGCAATGTCTTCCTCTATTTCTTTTCCTTCCCTCTGGCAAGAAATCATTCACTCTTGATAGAGGCTTCATCTGATCACTTGCAGGAGGTGTTTTTAAAAAGTTAGGGCAAGGGATGCATGGCTTCTGGGTTACAGGCTGCTGAGCCTGACTTTCTGGCACACTGGAAAACTGCTATGTAGCTCAGTTGGACAACAGGCCTAATAGCTCACCTCATTGGGGGTGGTGTTCCAGTTAGGGCACAGGGATGGATGGATGGATGGATGGATGGATGGATGGATGGATGGATGGACGGGAGGGAGGGAGGGAGGGAGGGACAAGGAAGGAAGGAAGGAAGGAAGGAAGGAAGGGAGGGAGGGAGGGAGGGGGAGGGAGGGAGGGGGAAGGAAGGAAGGAAGGAAGGAAGGAAGGAAGGAAGGAAGGAAGGAAGGAAGGAAGGAAGGAAGGAAGAGGAGGAGGAGGAAGGGAGGGAGGGAGGAGGAAGGAAGGAAGGAAGGAAGGAAGGAAGGAAGGAAGGAAGGAAGGAAGGAAGGAAGGAAGGAAGGAAGGAAGGAAGGAAGGAAGGAAGGAAGGAAGGAAAGACCACTTTATCTCTACCTAAGTATCCCCACACCTCTTGATACTTCAATCGGCTGGCAACAATTTAGGCTGCTTTCTTAAAACTGACCATAAAAATATTAATGTATTCATTTACAGCATTTGTATTATTCTCCCAAGGAGGCTTGCATACAAAATTATAATATCTCCTTCCAAGACAGCAATTCTTTAAAATAGCTGTTGAAAACATTTCACAAGCCATCAACACATGGATAAACTAGTTTGAATAGTTTAACAGAAAAATAATAATAATAAAAAAGACAGATTCCAAATGAAGTTTCTCCAAAAGCAAAAGAAAACAAACACAGCTTTTACCTTCTAAAAGATTATTGTACAGGTGCCACATGAATATGAAAGAGTCTTCACTGTGGTACAGCCAATGAGTAGTGCCAGTTCTCTGGTCCACAATAGATCAGCAAGGATTTCTAACTCTGGTTTATTCAGACCAGCAGTCCTGACTCTGGAACCAACCCTAAATTTTAGCATCATTTAATGAAGAAAGTTCATGAAAATCCATGGTGGATTTTTGTATCAACAGAGTGCTATCTGCCACTCAGTTTGCTAATGAAAACAAATTCTTGAACTCAAAACTTTTTAATAAATGCCACTTATGTATTGCTTTGTCCCCAGTCCAGCAGGATTGAGTGACAGGTTCTTTTGGATTCAGAAGCAATGTCCCAAGTCGTATGAATGCTTAACAGTAGTATGAGCGCTAAACACTTTAAAAAGTAGCATAATAACATAACACAAGACAGCAGTCAAAGAATATTCAAGGAGACAAGAAAGCAATGAAGGCAGGAAGGCAGGAAGGCAGGCAGGCAGGAAGGCAGGCAGGAAGGCAGGCAGGCAGGCAGGCAGGCAGGCAGGCAGGCAGGCAGGAAGGAAGGAAGGAAGGAAGGAAGGAAGGAAGGCAGGCAGGCAGGAAGGAAGGAAGGAAGGAAGGAAGGAAAAGAAAGAGAGAAGAAAGAAAAAGAGAGAAAGAAAAAAGGAAGGAAGGAAGGAAGGAAGGAAGGAAGGAAGGAAGGAAGGAAGGAAGGAAGGAAGGAAGGAAGGAAGGAAGGAAGGAAGGAAGGAAGGAGAGAAAGAGAAAGAGAAAGAGAAAGAGAAAGAGAAAGAGAAAGAGAAAGAGAAAGAGAAAGAGAAAGAGAAAGAAAGAAGGAAGTAAAAAAGAAAGGAAAGAAGGAGGGAGAGAGGGAGGGAGGGAGGGAGGGAGGGAGGAAGGAAGGAAGGAAGGAAGGAAGGAAGGAAGGAAGGAAGGAAGGAAGGAAGGAAGGAAGGAAGGACAGTTGTCCCAGTAAGGGAACCCCAAAGAGATGATGGTGGGTGGATCCCTTCAAAGCCATAAAACATGCAGCACCCTCCTGGTTAGGCTTGTATTAAATTTCCATCTCATGGGGGGTTCTGACTAGCCTATATAAGCTCTGAACCAGCATTACTCACACCCCTTTTCAATGGCCTCATCTCACTGGAGTTTACCAAGGACAAATTCATTGTATCTTGTGTTTGAAATGCTTTGTCTGGTTCTGCCAAAAATGACACTCTCAAGGTTAAGGAGCATTTGTTTATGGCAGGTGGTGATGAGACCATCTCAAGGCTAAGGAGTATCTGTTTCCCAAGGTTTTTGGACAGATGATGAGAAAGCTCATCTTAGTCTACACAAATGTCCCACTAAGGACAGGGCAGGACAAAGCACAACCCAAGTATAACCCTTTAGTAGCTAAAGTAAATGCTTGCTTAATTCTGAACTACATGCTGAACCGTTACCTGAAAATTTAGAACCATAGAGAGTTCCATGTACCCTGCACCTAAGGGAAAGAGGTACCCACACTATCCAAGACTTCCTTGCTAATCTTCCAGCATTTTACTCTGTATTGTAATATATGGTCTTACCATTTTCTTGCATTTTGTATTCTGCTATGGCCTTATGGCATATAAGGATGCTTTGCTTTATAATATGGCAGCTTCCTATACAGTTATTATGATTTAATCGTTTTGAAAAATATGTAAGCAATCCATAGGCTGGCAGAGCTGAAAGGAGTTATTTGTGTTCACATGGTTCACATTGCCGCATAGGCATCTGTACAAGCCATGATGATGTCAAAACAATGAAAAACTCACCAAGTTTTGTAAATGACACAATGATGTAATTTGAGTAAGCCGCATCATGATGTCATGTCACATGTAAATAATTTGCAACATTTGAACAATGATGTTACAACCCATGTATCATCCTTTGCACCTCTTCTCAGACACCTATAATTGCCTACCTCTGCTCTAAAAGCTCTGACAAAGTCTTCAGCAATGTTTTCTACATGTATTGGACTACAACTCTTCCTCATGCAAAGTCAATATCACCACTGACCAACTGGGCAAGGGTGACGAGAGATGCAGTCCAACACACATGGAGGCAATAGACCAGAAAAAGCTGATCTCACCAATAATCTTTGATCAAAAGCAGAACATGCTGCCATGATACCTTTCTCACCCCATCAGTTCTCATTCTGGTCCCTTTCCCCATTTCCTCACTACCCAGGAAGACTTCAGGAGGGAATTCCTCCCTTGGACACTTAGTATCACTACTAAGGACACATCCTTAGAAATTATTGGAGAACATCTCTTTTCCCTGGAGAAATTCAGAGAAATTTACCCCATCTTGCAATTTCTTGGTTCACAAGTTTGGGGAATAATTTGAAAATGACATTTGTGCCCAGCAACATATGTAAGGAGCTGTAGCTTAGTGGAAAGCATGTTCTTTGCACATAGAAGGTCTAAACCTCAGTCCCAGCAATTCCCTACAAAGATCAGATAGCAAAGGATGTAAACAAATCTCTGCCTGGGATTTTGCAATGGGAACTTGCTGCCAGTCTGGAATGACAAAGCCTGGCTAGATAGGATAACTGTTTCCTGTGTTCCCAGATTGTTCCATATTCAGGCTATACCCTGAGTGTCTTTAAATAATTTCAATCTCTCCTTTAGCCTTCATGCAAAGGTAAACATCTGGTTTTGTGCTGAAGTGAACATAGAAAGATACAATAGGAAATGGCCCATGGGTGTTGATTAAGACAGCATCTGCTAATTAGTGTCAGTTTTAATTTTCCAATATTGCAGGTAATTACACTTATTAGAGTGAGTAAAATTAAAATGTGTGATTTTGTACTCTGCTGCTAGCTATGGAAATGGGTACCTCCGTGCCAAATTTATTTCAACATGAATAGCAATCCTGTATTCCCATCATGGCATTTCGTAAAATATGTAGATGGTCGTCAGCATCTTGCAATGTTGGTTGGTGTATTATGAACTGAGCAACAACTCTCAGGATTTGAGAGAAAGATTTTTTTTTTTATTTATTCATATAATTTTTTACATACTATCCAGCCTCGAAAAACTCAGAGAAGGTTACAATGCAGAGAAAGTAAAACCAGTCACACTAAGTAACAAAAATCATAGCCCCTCAAAACAATACAAATACAAACTTAATCCAGGTCCACCATCAATGCATATCAAAACAGTAACTTTTTATGTCTTATGAAATGGGGACAGGGTAATGGTGGTGGGCTGGACCTTAGGGGTTCCAAAATATGAGGGATATCATTGAAAAGACATGCCATCATAGCACACTCCTTGCACCTGGGGTGGGGAATCTTGGCATCATCTCTCAAGTTGATCACTCAGGATGGGCTGAATCTGGGCAGCAAAGACAGGAATTCTGTGCACAGTAGCTGTGATTATCATTATTATTTCTACTGCTACTGTTATTTTTACTGAGTCATATAATGACAGTGGAACCCAAGATATGTACCAACCAATAGATTTAACAAGGTCACATAATTCAGACGTTTCCTCTTCCTTCAAATTTACTGCTGTTATTAAATTCATTAGATCTGCAGCATTTGCCTTACAGAAGAGAAATCAGATGGAGTGAAAGACATCATTTGCCAAAGACCGCAATCCCCCAAATGTGCTTCTCAATCAGTCAAACATATGAAGTTGTTTACTTCAGTTATTCAAGCAGCTGCGCACATTGATTTTCTTTTCTTTTCTTTTTTTTCCCACTTGGTCATGTGGGATTTCCTCAGCTTCATTGAAAAGGTCTCATGATGGCTTACAAGAAAGTGTAGAAAAGGATCAGAGTTCCCATAGTTTTCCCAAAGTTAAAGGGTTGGAGAACACCTACATGTTTTGAAGACCTCTAGTGCATGGGGGTATGTGAGAAGAAATCATTGTAGGACAACTGGAACAAAAATATAGATGGCCAAATATGTGGTGATCTATTTCATCATGTCACATCTTAAAGAGCCTTTCTGCATAATCCTTTCCATGTCTTTTGCCTTATGTCTCTGTAATAAAGTTGCACAATCTGAGATCTTAGAACTACAGTACATGCTGCCTGCAAGCTGAGATCCCCAGCAGCCTCCAGAGTTTATGATTAAATGTTAATGGGAAACAAAGAGAAAGTTGTTTAATACATAACTAGAGGTCTTTGCACGTGCCCGAGGTTGTTTATGCTAAGAAGCTAAACTATTCTATGGAATATCAGACCCCCAATGATTTAATTAGCCCTACCTATTTTGGAAGTTAGGAAAGTTCTTAAAGAATTAGGTATTTCAACAGGCCTTTGAAATGAAAACAAGTTGATTTTGGTCCCTTCTGCTCTTTGAATAGTTTAACAATGTCAGCATTGTTCCTTTTGTATTGCTGCTCAAAAACTTCACAGACCGATCTATGAAGTCAACATAAATCAAATCTGGGTGCAGAGAATCTTTACCATGACTGGAGAGTAACCAGGTTGACAATATTTAATGACAATTCAATTACACTAATTTTGACCTGGTCTAACCTACTTTTTTGTGGGTGGGAGAAGTATGGCCCTTGGCACATCATTCAAAGTTCAAGGGTGGCTTTTGTTACAAAATGCTTTCTCAACATGGGGAAGAAGAAGGCAGTGTCACTGATCAGTAGTAGAACATGAGGGTCTTTTGGAATTGAGCAGCATAGACATTGCAGCAAATAAGGAAATACATTGGTAAAAAGGAGACTCTGAGCCGTAGCTTATTTGCTACAGGGTTGACGCAGTCCTGCCTTCATATCATGGCATTCCTGCCTGAGTGTTTTAAAACTTACCCACTTACACCAGTATTTTAGCAAAGAAGAAAATAAAAACCTAATCCAAAGCTAACCAGCAAAAGAAAAGGGAAATAAAGGGCAGAATAAACATTTCCTTGCCTCTGAGAAGCGCTATGGGGTGCATTTAATTAATATTTGCACAGCGTTTTCTCTGTTGAAATGTATTACATAAATGCAAAATAATGTGTTAAATGGACACAGCTTCCTTCTAGCTTTGATCTGTTTTCTCGAAATAAGTAGCCTTGTTTGTTCAAACTCTTCATGTGCACCGCATGACAATGTGCAATTTCACTTTTAAAAAATGCTGATTCAAAAAAAAAATTAAAGGTTTCTCTGCAAATTAAAGGAATAGAGCAGTTATTAGAGAGTGGCTAATTAAAAATAAATCCTGCACATATTATATTATTATTATTATTATTATTATTATTATTATTATTATTATTATTTTCAGCTGTAAAGAGAAAGTGCTTGTTTGGCCTAAATATACTGGACCTCATATACCTTACAGCAGTGTTCCTCAACCTTGACCACTTGAAGATGTGTGGACTTTAACTCCCAATAATTCCCCAGCCAGCCAGGAGTTGAAGTCCACACATCTTCAAGTGGTCAAGGTTGAGGAACCCTGCCTTACAGTACAATCCTAAAAACACTTATCTGGAAAGGTTAAGGTAGGGACCCTGTTCAGGTGATACCAACAACCGTAGAACTAAGTTTTGGGTGACTTCTTCACTGTCATCAGATTGACTAACAGCCATTGACATCAGTGAAAAACCAAGCAAACTGTTCAGGTAAGACTATTTTGGAATTTAGAATTTTTCCAAGGTGTCCAGTGCTATCACAAATATGGGAGAATGTGAGGATAAGCCAATGTTTCAGCAGTGCTGAAGGCGGCCACTGACTTAACTCTAAACCTGTAACTCTTTCTAGTATTGATTGCTATTACATTCTTGATTATTCTGCCCATAAGTCAAACACCTCTGACAAGATATTAATCATAGCTACTCTATAATCATAGAAAGCTATGATTCTGAAAGCTCTGAAGTGTGAATGTTGAAGCAGGGTAATAATAGGTGGAGAAAAGTTGGGAATGGCATGTGCTAAGCAAGTTGTAAAATATTCTTTCCATTTCTACCCTATGACGGCTGGGCTGTTCAGCATATTGAAGTTTAAACTTGTAACTAATTTTGTAAGTAGATTCTCTGCACAGAAAACAGTGTGGATATTCTTGGAAGAATTTATGTTCCCATCTAACTTAAGGACAAAAGGTCATAGGGAGACCCCTGCTAGATAGGCCACCTGTCTGTCTACCCAGCATTCTATGTCACCCAGTGGACTATTGATATATTTCACAAACTCCCAAGTTGGAGCTAGAGAGCAAGAGCCCCTTCTCTTGTCACTTCCTAGCAGCCAGTATTTATGGCCCACTTCCTGTGATTTAGGAGGTAGTAAACAGCCATCAGTAGTACTTACCATTGATAGCCTGATCCTCCATGAACCTGTCCTCTGAAAGCCCTCTAAACTGGTTTCCATTACTATAAACCACTGCTGGTGAATTCAACAGGGTGAATTGCACTGTGTGATAGAAGTGTTTCCCTGTGTTGATCCAAAATCTTCCTGCATTTAGTTCCAGTGGCTGACCTGGAGTTCTAAAACAGTGAGTTGTGACAGGAGGGTGGGGGAATCCCTTCTCTTTAGCCATGTTATTTATGCCATGCATAATTTTATGTGCTTCTATCATATCTGTTTAGCCTTCTTTGTTGTAAATTAAGCACCACATTGCTGTAGTCTTTCCTTACAGGGAGCTTTTCCAGCTTCCTAATCATGTTGGCTGTTCTTTTCTGTGCCTTTTCCAGAGCTATTACTATCCTTTTTAAGGTGTAGTAGCCGGACCATACATAGTATGCTGAATACATGGCTCTCGCCAAGTATCACCATTTGAGAATAGCTGGAAGGAAGGCAGAAATAGGCTGGCAGGAAGCTTATAAAGGTATCCTCCTGCTTGGGAGAAAAAAATGTGCAGGAAATTTTCTATTTTTAAAGCAAGGTCTTTTGGAAAAGAGATAACTATGCAAATGATTGCGGCAAGAAAACTACAATCTCTGTGCTTTTCCAGCGATTGCAGTCACCGGGTTTTTAGCAATAGTATGAGCTGCTGTGATATTTAGCCATTTAAATCCATATGTTTATATGTAGTGAACAATTTGGGGTGGGTCTCTTTTTCCTTAAAAAAAAAAACTGAATTTTCATACGCGCAATTCTGACCACAGAAGATCCCCCCAGAGTGCCCCAATTTTTGCATAGCCTTCACATAACTTGCATAAATTTCTGATGAACCCATTTTACCCCAACAAGACATGTTTTTCCCATCAGAATGTGTTATTTGTTAAAAAATGAGATAAAAATAAAAGCTGAAATGAGACCTCCATCTTTAAGGACAATCCTTCCCTTCATTTAAGATCTGCTCCTGAAGACAAGATCTTTTCCACCAATGAGAGCCAGTGTGCTCTAGCAGTTAATTAGGACTCAGGTGATCTAGGTTCAAATCCCTACTCAGCCAGGAGACTTAGATGCAGGCTTTGGGCTTATTATTCTCCTTAGACTAAACTACCTCACAGTTTAATCTAAGATGTCAGTACTGGAGGAAATGTATTGTGTGGGTTGCCTTGAGGTCCTGGAGGAGACCCTGTCACTGGAATACTGTAACCGCAATTGACAACCTCTGAAGTCCCCACCCACCGAGGTTCTTTGAATTTTGACATCCACGTTTTAGTCCTTATTAACGATGGCAAACTCTACTGTAACACAAGCTGTATTTAGTCTGCTGACAACTTAATCATAACTTTCACTGAGTCTGATGAAGAATGGAAATTTAAAACTTAGGCATGAGGAAAGCTTTTAATGTGGGGTGAAAGAACAAAAAGCCACCTTCAGCGACATGATGGAGCTGCATGGCCTCAAATAGATTCAAATTAGGGCTCTATCCTGGTAGAGTTCTTGGGGATATTCAAGTTGCTTCTTCTGTGCTGGGCCTTGATCTCTCAAGGAGAGCAGAAGGATAGGAAGTTAATCTGTTTCTTAACTCTCCCACATTGGACTGTAGGTGAGAGATGCCAGAACCAAATGCTTCTTCAAGGTTTGGGGTGGGGGGTTGCATGTGGAAGTGAAGCTCCAGGTTTATACCACCAATTTAGATTTTACCCTTTAGGATCTAGAAGATCTTTGGGGGACAGAGAGATGCCTTCAAGTTAATGTTGACTCCTGGCAACTGCCTGGACTAGTCCCTGCAGTTATCTTGGCAAGATCTTCAGAAGTGGCTTGCCCTTGTCTTCTTCCTAGGGCTGAGAGAGAAGGACTAGCCTAAGATCAGCCAGCTAGCTTTATGGCTAAGGCAAGACTAGAACTCACAGTCTGCTGGTTTCTAGCCTGGTGTCTTAACCACTATACCAAACTGGCTCTCTTTCTTCTTTTTTATTTATATTTTATTTTACTTTATTATTTTATTTTGTGCCTTTGAGTCATTGTTGACTCCTGGCAACTGCCTGGAATAGTCCCTGCAGTTTTCTTGACAGGATTTGGAAGTTGTTTGCTATTCCTAGGGCTGAGAGAGGGACCGGCCCAAGGTCACCCAACTGACTTCATGCCTAAGACAGGACTAGAATTCACAGTCTCCTGATTTTTAGCCTGATGCCTTAACCACTGCACCAAACTGTCTCTTCTAGTAGGTCTAGCAGCTCATACATCATCAGCAGGCATCTTTTGCACTTCTTGTTCTAACAGTCTTCCAGCCTTCAGAAGAACACATGCCTGTGATGTTTTCAATAATAACAAATGAAGACCATTAAAGCTTCCTGTTGTTTCTATGTTTCACATTTTCTCTTACACACAATCTCCCTCTGATACAACACTGATTCTGAAAATCTGCTTTTTGGTTTTCATTTCTCTTTCCTCATGCATGACCGTTTGAAATGAACAAAATCTTTTTGGGCTCTCTATTGTTCAGGGGTTACCCTTCTGACTTTTTCATACTGTTGATGAGTGCATCTCTACTGAATATCGTGGTTTGGTCTGTTTGTTTTTTAAAGGATTTGATTCTTGGCGTTCCTGACATGTCCTTCCTCAAAGGAGAATTAACATAAATCACTTCAGCTTGTTGTGGTCATTGGCTATAATTCTGAGCCTCACACTGGGATGACTTCTTACTAAATGGGCCCAGGAGAAAATATCACATTAAAAAAGAGGCTAGTACCAGTTTTCTTGGAGACATAGAGAGCTATCTCATCTACTTCATCTCTGTTCTCCACCTACTTCAAGACAGCTTCCAATCTACCATTTGCATTTGGATCAGCAATACTACTGCTAAAGATAGAGATGTGGAGCTCTTCCTCCTGGCCATGTTAGTGCTTCCCCCCCCCCCCCCCCCAAGTTTACATGGTGGCACAAAAATATGCTGGCACGCTTTGCACTACCTTCTTTGCTGAGTCCTGCTCTACCTCAGCAATGAAGCTGACAACTGATGCTGTCCTTAAGACTTAATACAAGGCACCGGAAGCTGTCAGATGTGGGAAAATAGCAAAAACAGTGGAGAAATATGGCTTTGCCTGCCAGTTCTGTGTTCCCATGGATTAGCTCTGTCAGATGAGAGAAATGGTGGATATGGGGAAGCATCCAGTGCCAAGAGCAGATGCCCCTGGGAAACAGTTCCCAGGGACCAGAGAGGAGGGGGCTATCCATAAGCAGTCTAAAGTGGCCAATAGGATATCAATAGAAGTGAATATGTGTAGCTCAGGGTTGAACTGTGGAGTCCTTAGGGTTCTCTGAGTTTGGTTCTTTTCCTGCAAACATTTTGTTACCCAGCTTGGTAACATCTAGGTAGCATTCTAGCACTGAAAATGTTACCTAGCTGGGTAACAAAACATTTGCAAGAAAAGAATCAAACTCAGAGAACCCCAAGGACTCCACAGGGCCAATAGGAGCTGGGCAAATCATGGCCTCAATCACATCATGACCACTATCACCGGCACAGTGCTGTAGAACATGTATACAGCGAGACTTCTGTCAGGAGAAGAGGGAAAACATTACTTTACAACTAGTTCAGGTAAATACAAGTTTACAAGTGCCTGTATGGTGGCTTGCAGATGAGGCAAAGGTAGCATCATGAAAATTTGACCTACAAAAATGGTGATCAGGTTATTTTCCTGCTATGGTTAGGGGATGCAAGAATGAGCTTGCAATATTCTTCTCTCCCTAGTATGTCATACTGAGCCGAGCTGAGATTTCTGTGTTCAGGGTAGATTTGAAAAACTGACATAGCAATGTCTGCTCATTCTACAACAATGGCTGTTACATTTCAGCATTCTGTCACCAGGATGAAGAGAGATGGGTGAGCTAGCAATCCCAGAATCTCTCTCTCTCTCTCATCTATCCATTCACCCATAAATCCTACAAACACACACACACACAAATGCACCTGTCCACCAACACATGAAAATCATGAGCATGTGAGATTTCAAAGCCTCACACCATGTGCTAAGCAGCAGGTTGAAAAATGGAAGCCACATACGAATGATCCAAACTCAGCCTGTACATCGTCGTTTCCACAGTTCATTTGTGTTGCTGGTTTCTTTTATGGAAGTTAGTTAATTTTCTCTTTGCTGAGGATTGTTCTTGGGCCAGGGAAAGTTAGAAGCCGAGGGCTTGAGACAACACAAGTTCAATCCCATAACAATAGACAGGAGTCAACTGTTCCTCCCACCCAAAGCAAGAAGCTCACAACCCATTACTCTGCACAGACAGGAGAAAGAACTGTAAGACTGAAGTTTGATTCTGCTATATACATGCCTTGCCTCTGAAGCTATGCAGTTGCTGAGATTTCTGCATTAATAGCTTTTCTAGCACTTTCAATTAAATTAGCTTATCGAGAGCAGTGTCCTTGAATTGTGGTCACTGTGGCTTCTAGCTCCAGGATTAATCAAAAAGAAAGCTGACATTGTATCTGATTCTTCACAGATATCTTTTCCCTGTCAAACCTCAGTATTTGAGGACGTTGAATGATGATCATATAGGACTCACTTAGGAATAGTGAATCAAGGCATTCCTTCCCGTATGCTGATTTCAGGCGATGAAGAATTTTATAGGTTAGGAAAATGCTTGGAACTGGGCCCCAAAATGATCCGAGAGCTAGTGAAGAGGCACAACTGGTGTAATTTGATCAGAATGACTAGTTTAAATCATGACTCTAGCTAACATACTTCATAGTACATATTCAGTTTTCTACGGGGTAGTCCAATGTACAACTCAGTGCAGTGATCTAACTGAGAGGTTATCAAAGCGTGGAGTCCTGAAGCAAGACTATCTCTATCCAAGCAGGGCAGTAGCTGACATAGCAATAAAGAAATAAAACCAAACCAAACTCTTTTTTTTTTAATCTCCTAACCCTTGTTTGATGCACAGAAGCCAGCTGAATTGGCTCCTGAATCTTGCATCAATGTTAGTGAGAGAGTAATGCTTTCTCTGTTGAACTGCCAGTACAATTGGAGATCCAGGGTTTTTTACCATGTTTAGGATCCACTAAGTCAAGCAACTGACTTATTCTGTTTAATTGTGGAGCTGGCCCTAAGAACTCAGCAAACAAAAATAAACTGGATATCTGAACCAGTAGCCCCATCATCATGTGGTAGAAACCTCAGCTGCAATGCCTACTTACTGAACAGTATCTTCCATTCCTGTTATGGAAAATGTGCTAGAAACAGCAACAGTTGAAAAATTTCAGACCACAGGGACTAAAAGGCTGAGGATACTTTTAAGTCCCAAAGAAGAACTTAGATCTATATTGTCCACCATTTTGCTTCCAACAGTGACAATCCAGGTATATCTGGAAAGTCTAGAAATAGAGGACATGGAGAGCTATTTCCACCCTGCTGTCACTCTGTTCTTCAGCAATTCATATTCACTTAGCTAGTATATCCAATAATTCTTAATTGATTATGTGCCATCAACTCAATGTTCACTCTTAGTGACCACATGGGTGGATTTTCTCTAGAAGGATCTCTCTCCAACCTGGTCTGTTAGGTGTTCCAATTTGCATCCACTGCCATTGTAATTGAGTCCATCCATCTTGCTACTAGTAGTCCTCGTTTCTGTCTTTCCAGCATTATAGGCTTCTCCAGAGAGCTAGGTCTTCACATTATATGTCAAGGTATGATCATTTGAGCCTAGTCATTTGTGCCTCCAGTGAGAGCTTTGGGTTGATTTGTTTGATGATCCATTTGTTTGTTTTCTTGAATATCCATGGTATTCTCAGGAGTCTTCTCCAATACCAAAGTTCAAAAGCATCAATACTCTTTCTATTCAGCTTCTTCAAAGTCCAATGTTTGCTTCCATAGAGTGTCACAGGGAATACTATTGCTTGCATGATTCTGATCTATGTAGGTATGGACACATCCTGACATTTAAATATCTTTTTCAAAGTCTTCATTACTATTCTACCACTTGCTAGTCTGTGGTGTATTTCTTGATTGCTTTCTCCTTTAATGTTGATGGTTGATTCTAAAAGGCAGAAGATATCATCATTCATTGTCAATTCTGAAGTTGGTTCATTTGCACAATCTTCTATTAAAGGTTCAGATGCTAATGGCCATTTCTATGTATAATGGAAATGAATTCTCTAAACAAAAGAACTTACAGATATATTTCAGTGACAAAATCATTCATTTCAACAGTTTTGAATCTATTAGTAATCATGTCAATGGGATCATTCCACATTCAGGTGACACTTTGTCTTGTATAACCATACATATTCACTCTATCTTTGGTAAACCTGACATACAGGATATTCTGCATTCTGTGACAGAATAAGGAACTTACAAGTTTTCTTTGGACATTCTTTTTTAAAAATGAGAATGAATTAATCTCTTATTCATGGCCTGTTGCAGGCAATTCATGTATATTACTATCAGCATATCTTAATTAAGAGTTGCAAGGCAAGGGAGAGATCTATCCCTGCAGAAATTACTTTCCATCTGATTTTTTCATAATTTGTAGACAATAATTTTTGAACTGTGATCCTCTTATTAGGGTTATATCCAATGGATCTCAACACTGCAGATGCCAACATTATTAAAATGGGACGTACTATACTATCTGTACTTGACTTGGGAGATTATTACTAATCTTTTGAAAACTGGTAATTTAGAATATCTATGCTTATTCATTCCCATTTTTACAACTAATATTTAGTATACAATTTAACATAAATCAGCACTTAAAATAAATAAATAAAACATGAGATGTCTTTTGAGGCATTGATAGAACCACTGTCTTTAAAGCACCTTGATTCAAGGGCCAATCTTAACAGTGTCCTTCCTAATCCATAGGTTTTCACAGGCATCATAAACATCTTGTGATAGTCTTCAACCACCTCAAAACAGAGAAGTAAGTTTTTTTGAAATAAAATATGCACAGATTTCCTCAGCTGGAAGCAGAGTGAAGTAAATGTTCTGTTTAAGCTCTAAGAACTCTATTCAAAGAGATAATTTACTTGCTTTAAGACTTGATTCAAAGGAATCTCTACCAAGAAGATGTCCTTGACTTGCTGCTGGGTACTGTTGAATCTTAGACTCTAGAAGCCTATGGATTTTTCAGAAGTAGGAAGATAGTTTTGCTACAAAAGGCATTCCTCTGAAAATTCACCTTTCTTTAAATAGCATGTGGATCTTAGCCAACTAAGAATTATTATAAGGAAAGTCACAAGAGGCCAATTCTTTTAAATATAACTTGGGGAGTCTAAAATGGTCCATGGATTGCATTTTCAGTCAATTTAACATAATAAAGAAATATACCACAGACTAGCACTTGGTAGAGCAGCCATAAAGGCTTAGAAAAGATATTCAAATGCCATATGTCTGTACCTACAAATATCAGAATAGTGCAAGCCATGGTAATCTCTGTGACACTCTATGGGAGTGAAAGTTGGACTTTGAAGAAGCTGGATAAGAAAGAGTATTGACACTTTTGAAATGTGGTGTTGGAGAAGACTCCTAAGAATACTGTAGACAGCCAAGAAAACAAACCAATGGATCATCAAACAAATCAACCAGGGTTCTCACTTGAGATCCAAATCACCAGGCTCAGATTATCATACTTCAGACAAACCTAGCTAGCTCTCTGGAGAAGGCTCTAATCCTGGGAAAGGTGGAAGAAAAGAGAAGAAGAGGATGACCAGCAGGAAGATGGATGAACTCAGATACACCAGGGATAGGTGCACCACTGGAAGACCTGAAGGACCAGATTAGGGGCAGACCGTCATGGAGAAAATCTATCTATGTGGTCAGTAAACAGTTTGATGGCACATGATCAATCAATCAGTAACATAATAAACTGTAGTCTAGTTGATGCAGAACTTGTTTCCAAATCCAAGTGAACTTATAGGACAGCTGGCCTCTGAAGCAGAAGAAGGAAGAGGCACAATCTAAGGAATTTATTTCAGAATGTTTCAGTCCTCTACGTATTTCAAATGACCTCAGATTGAGTATAGTATGACAATTTAATGGCTAAATGAACTTCTGAAACTCTGCAGGCAGCAAACAATGATAGTAATCAGTGCATTAAGATTGGTGAATGTCTTAAACTATATCTACTTCAGTATCTTTTCTTGGTAGAAAATTGAATGCTAAAGTATTTAAAAGAGACAAAATTATGTGGCTTTCTAGACTCCAGTTATAATGTGGTTTTGTATCCAGAATCTATTGTCTTCAGTGTTGGCATAGTATATGAATGAGATGCTATGCCAAACACAGCTGCTAATTTTACCTTTTAACAGACTCTATCGCCTCCCTTGATTTTGCCTTAAAAGGTTTCAATCCCCTCTGTGAAGAAAATCTGAGAATTTCTTATCCTCACTCTTAAGCAGAAAACAACACCCTTCAAGGTAAGAATCACATCAGGGGTTCATAGTAAGTGATAGTCAACTGGCTAGCATCAATGTCTAAGTAAAGCCATTATGTAAATTGATTAAAAGAAAGGAGGAGGAGAAGATAGTTGGAGATTGTGTGTGTGTGTGTGTGTATTTGAAAAAGGTGGGGTATCTCCAGCTCTCTTTTGCTGGCATAGGAAGCCCAACAGCTTTTGTCTCTGGTAATATGGCCCGCAGGGAAAAGAGTAAATTGCTGGCAATTTATTCCTTTTCAAGCAATCCCACACATTTATCCTTTTCATTCTAATCTGCCAGCAGTTTCCCATAACATATGCCATTACCTCTGTCCACTCAGAAGCCATTGCTTCTGTCCACTCAGCCAACAATACTTGAGGCTCCAAAATTGCTGGATTAATGTTTTCCATTATTTTTACTTTCCAAAGCTAGTGCCTTTTTCCCTTTTTGTTTCCTTCTTTTGGCTCCCGCAACAGCACAAACATTTTCTCATTGCTGATTTGGCCACCAAACTGGCAGGACGCCCGTCATCCTTCATTTACCTTATGCTGTTGTCCTGCTTTTGCCTCAGGAAAGGGGACGATAAAGAGCTGAGTCCAGCAGGAAAAAAACATGTGGCATTTTTAAGTTGATGATTCCTAAGCGGGGCCAGTCATGTAAAGTAGCCAAACCATAAACAGTAAAGCAAAAAGGGTTGGGATAGAAAGTGAAGACTTGCAAAGTGACCTTATGTCAGAGAAATATAAAGGGAAATTACAGATCTTAGATACTTGTCTGGGAGATGTCTGGAATGAATAGGACTGTAGTAAAAAGACATGTATAATTATCCTTGCAGAACAATAGTATTTTCCATAACACTTAGTTTAGTCCAGCGTGCTGGTTGAGGAATTCTGGGAATTGAAGTCCACACATCTTCAAGTTATGCAGGTTGAGCAACACTGAATTATATCATGCTTAATTAATAGATTTACATACCACTTTTCATCATCAATTCTAAGACCATTTAAAAAAAGATGCAAACACGATGTATTGAATAATACAAAGAAAGAAGCAGTAAAAGCCAAACTCCAGATTTTAAAGAGGTCTCAGAAAATCAGAAGGTCTTCAACTTGCAATCAAAAGAGTGGAGGATGTCTAATGCTGACCACTAGGCCATTAAACTCGAAATGGCTTGGAAGAGACTTGGAAGAGCAACTCATGCAGGGGTGTGCATTGTCCATGGGTTCAGGGATGTTCACAAGGCATGGTCAAAAAAGTCACGATGACAGCCACAGTGGCATGATCAAAGCTCCACCTATTTTGTATGTGCAATGATACATCAATCCACATAAAAAGCAGGCAGAGCTTTGATCGCACCATTGCCACTGCCATCTTAACTCTTTTGACCATGCCTTGTGAACATCCTTGAACCCATGGACAACGCATGACTTTGTGGCCCACCTAACTCATGGCATTCCTGCCCACCTTTTTCTCCTATTGTCTCCAAACCCTCTTCCTCTCTCCCATCCTTTGTAGCAAGAACTTTGTCACACTTCAGATATAAAAAGTTTGGAGGCAGAACATTTCCAATCAGGTCAGGTCATTTAAACTTCTGATAATGTCTGAATACAGTGTTTTCTTAAAATAGCTTGAAACAGGGTGTTTTATGTTTAAAATGCTTTGAATTCAAAACATGTGGAATGCCTTCATTCTCTTGTTATTAGCAATGGGGAAAAACAGCACTGCTGCTAACAATAAATGAAGTCTAATCTGGTCTTCCTTTCTGTAGATTGGAATGACATATAAAGGTAAAATTTCATCCGCATAGGCTTGTTTTAACCTATTATTGCTTTTTTTCCCCCCTTTCCTTTCCTTTCCTTTCCTTTCCTTTCCTTTCCTTTCCTTTCCTTTCCTTTCCTTTCCTTTCCTTTCCTTTCCTTTCCTTCCCTTTCCCTTTCCCTTTCCCTTTCCCTTTTCCTTTCTTTTCCTTTTTTTCTTTCCTTTTCTTTTTTTGTGGATGAGCATATTGGTAAATGTAGCACATTTGGTTAATTCATTTTTAATTCATTTATTATTAACAAATACTATCTCATCTTGTTCTCCATGTAAACACTCAAGGTGGCTTACAGTTTTTCCAAATCTATAACCATCCAAATTAACACTATTCAAATCAAAAATGAAAACTGATATAATGACTTTATTTTTGTCACCTGATAAAGAAAATTGTAATTCAGTGTGTTTTTGCAGTCCCAGAAGATGGGTCATTTCAGACCCCATGCTAAATGGTCCTGTGAACCCAGCCTAGTGTCCTGCGATTGACAGACATTTTTAATTAACACCTAAAAGAGAAGCTGCTTGGCCAACAATAACAAGATAACAAACTTCCTGCTTTAACCCCAGTTAGATAATTATTTCCCACTTTTGTCTTAGCTAGGCATCCAATATCTGCTTAGACATGTAAATCGTCACTAATATGTAATCTTCCTTTGCTGATGCCTAAAGTAAGCAAGAGCTAAAACTTACCCAACAAAAGAAACCCTTTTCGGCTTTGGCCCAGCCGCTTCACTCTTTCTGGAGCTACTTGGAATTGCCCTCCGCTCTTCCCCAGTAGCATATTGGACACCTTCCGACCTGAGGGGCTCATCTTCCGGCGTCATATCTTTTAGCCTTTTGACATTGTCCATGGGGTTTTCTTGGCAAGGATACTGGAGTGGGTTGCCATTTCCTTCTCCAATGGACCACATTTTGTCAGAACTCTCTGTCATGACCTGTCCATTTTGGGTGGCCCTGTACGGTATAGCTCATGGCTTCATCGAGTTACGCAAGCCCCTTTGCAACAACACAGCAGTGATCCATGAAGGGGATTTATTTCCATAATAACATTAAAATGGCATCAAATACAGCAATATGTTACAACACTGGAGACACCTGAAGGCTCAATGTAATAGTCTGAATGCCCTGTTATTTTGGACCTACTGAAAAGATTATTTTATAAATATTTTTCTTTTTCTCCAAAAAGATTAAAATGTGGCTTCCACACATAACTGTATTTACAAAGTTGAGCACTTAAAACAAGACTTCAATTTGCTGGCAATGCAAAAGAGCTATTCTTTATTCTTACCAAGAATCTAGTTGAAAACCACTTATGGTTCTGATTCTCTTAATGATTCTCTAAGAAGAAAATAAGTGAGAAATGTAGCTTTGGTTTCATGAATAAATATTTGTACAATCCAATGATCCTTTGCCTGCTGGAACTCTAATTGGAGCTTCATTCATTGATTGTAAAGCAAATACTAGATTGGGCAAAACAAATATTGGACTGGCCTCTGAATAGCACTCTCTTAGGACTAAACTAGCAGCAAAGGTTAGTGCTGTAATTTTGAATACCTGGAGTAGGACATTAAGCCTTTGCCAACCAAGAAAACTGCATTCCTAACTAGTACATCTGTAACCATGATGTATGTGCGTGTCAACAATTTCTTCAAGCGTCATTGCTATAAAACCAAGACAAAGCATGACAGTCAGATACATATGTGTGGACTTACACATGGATACGTGCATCATGTTCTCCTGGGCTGTGTGCTAGAAAACTGGTGAGAAATATCAACTGATATAAAATGCACAGAGAACTTGCTGGCTGGATGTCAGCCCTTTGAGGTAGTCCAGAGAAGAAACACAAACCATGAATACTAATGCTACCTGTATTGTAAGATTATGGTCTTGCAAGTCTGAAAGCTTCTTCCCTCCTTTACTTTTACTTTCCAGAAAATGAGGGAAGATCCCTTCTGAGATGCTTCCCACACCTCTTTTCCTTCTGTGGGCTGTGATACCTTTTGCATGGTGACTGTTTAGTCTGCAGCTCTTCCTTCTGCCTCCCAAGGCCATTCCTACATACCATTACATTGGGAGCAGATGAGCAGAACTTTTTAGCTGGTATTATTCATACTTTTCAAGATCCAATTCAAGGTGCTGATTTACTCCTTAAAAGTCATAAGAGAAGCAAAGTATCTTAAGGTCTACCTTCTCCCATGCATGCAACTTTCTACAGGTAATCCTTGCTTAACGTCCATTTGTTCAGTGACCATTCAAAGCTACGACAGTGCTGAATGAAGGGACTTACAACCAGACCTCGAAGTTCTGGCTGTTGCAGTATCCTCACAATCTCATGAACAAAATTCGAGCCCACCCACGTTTATAATTGCCCTCCCTGCTGCTGCCACCCCCCAGCTGACCTTCATTCTTGTCTTCACTTGCCTCCCCTCCACTGGGCTCACCATCCTGGCCACATGTAGGAGGAGCATTGTGGGAACATCCCACAGGTAGGTGGGTGAGAGCTACAGGCAAGTGGGTGTGTGCTGTGCTACGTGCCATGCACCACTACCAGCCAAATCCTTCTTTCATGGCCAGCTGGTGCAAAGCTAGCTTGCCCTCTTGTGATGTACCCGTGCAATAAAAGAACTAGCAATTGGTGGTACCAGAACATCTACCATGTGTAAAAAACATTGTAGACTCCCTGGCATGTATGCCATATGCTAAATAAATAAATAAATCTATCTTTCATGCACCAGCCAGGTTCTTTCATGCTGGACAGGTTCTTTTGGCGTGCAAAACAAGGACCTGGCTGCTGGGCAAAAGAAGGCCCCGGCTCCACCAGCGTGAAAGAAGGCAGTGCTAAAGAAAGCCCCATCTGGTAATGGCATGCAGTGCAGTGCAGTGGGCAATGTGGTGGGCAGGGCTGGGGAGCAGTGGCAGCGTGTAGGTGGGCAGCCAAAAGGATAGAGATGGGGGGAGATAGGTGGATGGGGGAGTTGAAGTGGAGGCAGTCCCTTACCTTCTTCCAAGAATGGCTTGGATCCAGATGAGTCCTCGCCTAACAACTGCATGGGACTCGCTCAATTACAGCAACTGAGATTGCTGGAACTGCCGTCACTAAGTGAAACATGATATTTCACTTAGCGATGGAGTTGCTAGTCCCAATTAGGGTCATTAATTGAGGACTACCTGTAGTATGCTCCATTCTACTCCAACAGGCCTGATCTTGATACCTCTACCAAATAAAGCTCAGAAGGAACAGGGCTTGCTTAGAGGTGGTACCAACTTCATGGAATGAGATTGTGTGTCATTAAGGAGTGAGAGATTTAGATTTAGTTCCTGCTATGGGAGAAGTCAAAGTGAAAATTTAGAGAGCGTGCCCTTCCACAGTGAGTGCAGAAGTACTCGCGTTTCTTCTCCCCAACAATTTTATACTCCATATTGTCCCATATTAATTTTTTTTCTTTCATATCAGAAGTATTTATAAGATGTTTGTCATGTCTGTTTCCACTAACATATAGTTCTATGCTTCAGAGCTTATTCCTTTTTCACTTAATAAAAACAGATCCCACAAAGTTAGCAGTGGTGGGTAGGAGTGAGGAAGCTATATGGGAGACACAAAAATGATTATGGATGATGTACAACCTTGCTCATTTTCTTGGGCATGAATTGTAAGGAAGAATCGTTATCCTGTAGCCTGACCCACCCCCTCGGAAGGAAGGAAGGAAGGAAGGAAGGAAGGAAGGAAGGAAGGAAGGAAGGGAGGGAGGGAGGGAGGGAGGGAAGGAAGGGAGGGAAGGAAGGAAGGAAGGAAGGAAGGAAGGAAGGAAGGAAGGAAGGAAGGAAAGGAAGGAAAGGAAGGAAAGGAAGGAAAGAAAGGAAAGAAAGGAAGGAAAGGAAGGAAAGGAAAGGAAAGGAAAGGAAAGGAAAGGAAAGGAAAGGAAAGGAAAGGAAAGGAAAGAAAGAAAGAAAGAAAGAAAGAAAGAAAGAAAGAAAGAAAGAAAGAAAGAAAGAAAGAAAGAAAGAAAGAAAGAAAGAAAGAAAGAAAGAAAGGAAGGCAGGCAGGCAGGCAGGCAGGCAGAGAAAAAAATGGATGGACTCTGTGAATGTATAACATCCCCAGATCCAAAGTGCATGCCACATTCTATATACCTTTGCCCTTTTTTATTATTAAAATACACATCTCAAAATGGAAATTGTGGTTACTCTAAGTCTGCAATCATTTTGATTGCTAAGACTATAGTAAGCATATATTAATTAGTTGCCCCCATTGACTAATGGACCTGGATGGGTTCCAGAGGGAGCTGGGGGTTCTTCCTGTTGGTCTGCTGCACGGTCCATCTGAAGCCTTGGTAGCCGCTTGGAATAAAGGGGTGGCTAAGGCTTTGGATCGGATCGTACCCATGCGACCTCTCTCCTCTCAGGGATCCCGGCACTCTCTGTGGTTTATGGAAGAGCTAAGGGAGAGGAAGTGAGAGAAGAGACATCTAGAGCGTTGCTGGCTCTCAATGAGGGACGAACTCGACCGAACACGGGTTAGAGCGGCTATTCATGCCTACTTAGCGGTGATAAGGTCAGCGAAGCGTCATTACTCCTCTGCTCTTATTGCGTCCGCAGATAGCCGCCCCGCAGCCCTGTTTTGGGTGACACGAACCCTCCTGGATAAGGATGGCTTGGAGAACCTTCTGCAGGGACGTGCGGAGGAATTTTCTTGGCATCTATTGGATAAAATCGCTCGGATTCGTTCTCAGTTGGATGCTGGCTTTACTGCAGGTCCAGTGGAGGTGCCTAGGGAGGAGTCTCGCCCTGTTATCTGGGAATGGTTTGAACCTGTTGAACCTGAGGAAGTGGACAGGGTCCTTGGAGCTGTCAGCTCAGCCACCTGCTCTTTAGATCCATGCCCCTCCTGGCTTGTGAAAGCAGCACGGGGGGTGTTGAGTGAGTGGGTTCTAGCAATGGTTAATGCATCTTTGAGTGAGGGGGTTGTTCCCTCACCTCTTAAGGAGGACTTAGTTCTCCCCCTCCTTAAGAGGTTATCGATAGACCCCACTATACTGGACAATTTTTTTCCAGTATCTAACCTCCCCTTTTTGGGGAAGGTGTTTGAGAAGGTGGTTGCACAACAGCTTCAGAGGACCTTGGATGAAGCAGATTATCTGGATCCCTTTCAGTCGGGATTCAGGCCTGGGTATGGGACGGAAACAGCATTGGTCGCACTTTGGGATGATCTCTGGCGAGGGCAAGATGAGGGTTGTGCATCCATCCTTGCCCTACTTGACCTATCAGCAGCTTTCGATACCATTGACCATGGTATCCTTCTGGATCAGCTCAGAGGATTGGGGGTGGGCTGCACTGTGTTGTGCTGGTTCACCTCCTTCCTCCAGGGCTGATTCCAGTCAGTGGTGGTTGGGAAGGAGAGATCCCACCCTCGGCCCCTCTTATGTGGGGTGCCACAGGGTTCGGTGCTCTCTCCCCTCCTATTTAACATGTACATGAGGCCGCTGAGTGAGTTCATACATCGCCATGGGATACAGCATGCTGATGATACCAAATTATACATCTCTTCCCCTGGCAAATCCCAGTGCCTGGAGGCGGTGAGGGTCTGGATGGGGAACAACAGGCTTCAACTGAACCCTGGCAAGACTGAGTGGCTGTGGGTTCTGGGGTCTTCTGGTGCTAGAGTTATGTCATCTTTGGTACTGAATGGGGTTGCACTGCCCCAGACAGACCCTGTGTGCAATTTGGGGGTCCTCCTGGACTCATGACTCCTGCCCAAAGAGCAGGTGGCACTTGTGGCTAGAAGGGCCTTTGTATAGCTTTGTGTTGTGTGCCAGTTATGCCCATTCCTAGATCAGAGAGACCTAATCACTGTCACTCATGTCCTGGTCACCTCCCGTTTGGATTTCTGTAATGTGCTGTACATGGAGCTGCCCTTGAAAAGTATCCAGAAGCTTCAACTGGTGCAAAATGCAGCAGCAGGGGCAGTTCTGTATGCCCCTAGGGTGGTACACTTCGCAAGCTGTACTAGTTGCCAGTTTGCTTCCGGATCCAATTCAAGGTGCTGTTTTTGACCTTTAAAGCCCGTCACGGCATGGGCCGGGTTACCTGAGGGATGGCCTCTTCCTGATTACATCTGCCCGTCCCATCAGATCTGGCAGAGAAGGCATGCTGCAGATCCCGTCTGTTAGAGAATTACATCTGGCAGGTCCCAGGAAGCGGGCCTTCTCTGCTGTGGCCCCGCCTTGTGGAATCTCCTCCCCCCAGAAGTGAGATTAGCTCCGTCCCTCTTAACATTCCTAAATCCCTCAAGACCTGTCTATGGGATCAGGCCTGGGGTTCCCAAGGGACTGGGGAGATTTTACGATGGCTCCCTTATTAATTTTATCCCCTCCTGTTTTGTGTGTTTTTACTGTTTTTTATATGTAGCTGTTTTTATGTATTTATTTTTTAATTGTTGTACGCCACCCAGAGTCACCTTGTGTGAGATGGGCGGCTATATAAATATGATAAATAAATCCTAGCTGGCTCCAACTGGCTTTTGATGCCAACAATAACAGGGGATTTCTTCTAACTACTTAAGCTGCTACAGTAAATAGCTTTGACTGAAATGTTGCTTTTGGTACAGCTTGAAAATACACACAGTGGTTTCGTTCATAGAGTGATGTATATGTGTTGGACATTAAGCTGAGGAATAAAATTGAGTTTCCCAACATTCTTTCCCTTTATTGTTATTAAAATCAATAATCCACATAAAAACATAAAACCAAACACTTAACAGTCAGGGACACACTATTTGATGGTGTATTTTAATCACAGGAATACTGAATTTAGTCACAGTACTAGTTATGTTAGCCCTGGAATCAGAAGGTAGGAACTTTAGATAATAAAGTCTTGTTCGTCTTGGAGACTGTCTCAAAAGAGGTGAAATGAGAGAATTCTGTATGTCCCTATAGATACAATGAAGCAGTACTACATAGGCAATAATTTCAATCTCCTCTGAACCACCAAGGGATTTTGGAGTATCTGTCCAGTAGGAGCACTGATTGATTGATTGATTGATTGATTGATTGATTATGTGCCATCAAGTCATTTTCAACTCCTAGTGACCACATAGATAGATTTTCTCCATGACAATCTATCCCTAACCTGTTCTTTCAAGTCTCCCAATGTGCGCCCATTGCCACTGGAAGTAGGATCATAGATGGTAACTAAGCTGGAGATGGTGAGATGTTC
Organism: Python bivittatus; assembly: GCF_059951505.1. Classification (NCBI taxonomy): domain Eukaryota; kingdom Metazoa; phylum Chordata; class Lepidosauria; order Squamata; family Pythonidae; genus Python; species Python bivittatus. Next base: position 53,146,786 of record NW_028277058.1, read on the forward strand.
GATTCAGGCAGTCCTCAACTTATGACGACAATTGGGACTGGAATTTCCATCACTAAGCAATACAGTAGTAAAGTGTGATGTCACATGACCACATCGCTTAGTGACAGCAATCCCAGGCAGTCTTGGTTGCTGGCATAACCCGAAGACACACGGTAGTTAGCCAAGGACCTACCCCAATCCAAGCCATTCCCGGCTTGCTCCGTCCCAGGCCAGAGCCTTGATAAGGTAAGGGACTGCCTCCCCTTCAATTCACCCAACTGCCTATTCCACCCCCCATCTCTGCCCTTTTGGCCACCATGCACCTTGCCTTGCGGGGCAGCAAGTAGCCCCAGAACTGTATAGTATGGGGCTGCTTGCCATACTGCAGCTCAGGGGCTTCTTGGAGGGTCGTGGCTCTGGGGCTGCAAGAAATCCCTTAGCCACAGCATAGAGTGAAGCGGCAGCCACCCCTGGAAGCCTCAGCTACCCCAGCCCAGTCCAGCAGTGCAGTGCAGTGCAAAGCCAACCCAGCCCAGTCCCATCCGCAGTCTGCCTCGCCACCCTGCACTCTGTGGCTCCTGTCGTCCTGTGCTCTGACACCCCAGTTGACCTTCACCGTCTACCTTCTTCTTGCTCTTGCTGCTGTCACGACTGTGCCACTTAGTGATGGCTGTTCCAGCCGTCCCAGTTGCCATCATTAAGCAAGGACCACATGGATCATTAAGTGAGGACCTCATGTGACTGCAACTTCTGACTTCCTGCTGGCTTCTCCATTGACTTTGCTTGTGGGAAGCCGGCAGGGAACATTGGAAATCATGATCACGTGGCTGCGGGAACACTGTGATGGCTGGAACTCCAAGGGCCAGTCGTAGATCCCCCTCATTCAGCAAGGTCACAAGTTCGAACAGTCACTGAATGAATGGACGTAAGCTGAGGACTCCCTATACAATATGAAGAATATCTGTACGTTCTGGGCCATCAAATCGAACCCAAACTAAGTGCTTAGCAATTTGTCCTTTTCTAACTCTCTTTTTCATTTCTTATTTGAATGCAAAAAACAACTTTGACTAAAGATGTCTGCCTGGAAAATGAATTATTTTTGTATGTTGTCATATATGCACAATCTGCCTACAGTTTCTACAAAGAGAATATTTGTCGCAAAGATGATTGTGCAAATGAACTTGCTGCTTGATATGTGCACAGACACCCATCACCGCTAGAAAAATTCAAGGCTGCCATCAAAATAATCACTGAACCTTCATATCAAGAAAACAACCTTCCCATTTTAAGAGATGTGTATGGAATGATTGCTGAAGGAACATTTTAGCACCATTTTCATGCTTGCAGTTTCCAACAATGTGAAATGATCTCACAATATTATGCTCTGTGTCATGCAAACTATGAGAAATGGGTTTTCACATTTCTGATTTAATCTTGCACTCAAGAAGTTTTAAAGGATTTTATCTGCAGGGTCATTTCAAGGTTGAAAGAGTGATGGGAAATATGTAACCTTAACCCTAACCCTAACCCTTGAATGAGGGGTAGGATAGAAATCAAATAAATAATGCAAAAGAGGATAATTTAGATCTTTTGAAACTGCAATGCAAAACACTAGAGGAGACTGTTAGATCAATATAGTCATGAGATTTGCTAGATGTCAGTTCTTTGCTTTCTTCTTGGGAAAAAAAAAATGCTTAAGTGTCATAACCAGGGTTAATTCTAAAATGATAGGCCAATATACATATTCAAATGTTAAAACCTGAGAAAATTCATAAGAACACTACAACTTGACGAGGAAGCGAATACATTCGTAATATGTCCTGCCATTCCTCACTTTTGTTAAGAAAGAAACACAGTAAGAAAGGGTCATCAACATTTTAATCACATCTCTTTCTCAGTCTTAGGTCCTAATTCATACTCATTTCAATATATTAAGTAAAGTGGCTGGGATCTGTTTGTTTTTATTTTAGACATTTAAATACTTATTTTAGGCTATCTATTACCATTCTAATTACTCATTCTGTACAAACCTTGCAGTCTCAGGCTGATTTTTTCAAGTATTTCTGTGAAGGACATTACTATAGAAAAAATGCTGTGAAATTGATTATCCGTGTTATTTTCCCAAGTATAAGTGTAGATTGCTGGATTCTTCTTGGAAATATTACTAGAGAACATGACTTCTGTGAGTAAACAGTAAAGGTATTACCATGCATTTTTGCTCAGTGGTGCAGGCATCCTTTTAAAAAGCATAAACAAATAATGAAATTGGCCAACATTTTTCAGGTTTGCCAGATTTTATGAGTTTGGTAACCTCATTTTATGATAACCTAGTGATCCTTTGGAGTCCGATGAAAAAATTAAATTTGGGGATGTTGTAGACACTCTTGGCCTACAAAGGTACTGGTAGATGTTCCTTCATTAAACTGTGAAGTGCCTCTTCTGCTAGATGATTATCATGTTTACCTCTGAAGAATCCTCAAGATCTTGCAGGAGGCAATGACATCCCAGCCAGCTGTTAGAGAAGAGCTTGAAACAACGACTTCTCCTAAAGAGAACCCAGCTGGAGATGATGATTTATGGAATCCAGTGTCCTTCCAGGTCCAAGAGAGCAAAAGCAATTGAAGCTACTAGTGCAAAGACATAGCAAGAGCAGGCACAATAAGAATTTCACCAACAAAGCTATTAGGTCACATCAAGGGGGAAAGCCCTGCTCTGCAGATTTAAACCTGCCCTCTGGCCTTCTTCAGTGTCCTTTACAATTCTCATTCAACCCTGAATATCTCATGGATCTCTTGAATCCAGACCTATGTATCAGGACCCTTTGACTGATTCATGACTTTGTCTCCTTGTCTACTACCGAATTAAGAAAAATGTGACTACAAAGAGCAGACTACGCTACCTGTAAGAACTTATTACTCTCAGATTTTCTAATCAGTATCTTTTGTTTTGCTTTGCTGTTTTTCCTCTGCATTAGACCAGCTATGCCAATTACTTAAGAGTGATTGATAGCAATTATGGCTGTAAAACAGGACAGATTGCAAGCAACATTCTAATCACTCTTGGCAATAAAATAGAGGAGTTATGATAACAAAATGAGATGCTATGCACGCAGCTGATTTAGCTCATGGTATCTGTAGCTGTTGGGGAAATAGAGCTTTCAGCAAATTCCGCCCCTCATTGGAAGACTCCAACTGCTCTTCTACAAAAAATAATAATAATAATAATCAGAAGTGAGCAGACGTTTTACTGGCTTTCTGAGCCAGAATTTGTTGCGTATGAAAGATCTTCCTTTTGATCCCAACACAAGCAATGTTTCTTATCAGTTTGATGACAGTGGTTAATGCTAAGTAAGTTCTCCTCATTTATTCGTTCAATTTTTATGGCCATCCATTTGCAGAGTGACTGATTTCAGCAAAGTCTAGTTCTGAATAACACATTGAATTTTATAGCCCAACTAAAGTGAATGTATGAAGATGCTTTAGAAGCAGCTTCAGCAAACTGGAAAATAAAGCATCTGAGACAGGGAAATCAGCTTGCAGAAGAATACATTGATGACATTTAGCTTCTATCAGGGAGTTTAATTTGGAATGAATTAGCCCTTACAGATCAATTTCAGGACACATTGCATGTTGAGATTTCACATGAATTTGTCAGGGCCCAGTCATCTCTTAACAAGACCTATGTTGTTGTACTTGCACATCAGTGGATGATTGGAAGGGTGAAGGAGATCTTGTCACCATGAAACTTATGGGGACAAGGAGCTAATGACTGAGACATTCCTAAGATTGTGACCTCCGCCTTAGGAGAATCTCCTTATTCATGTTTTTTTCAGAACTCTCTGGATTGTTGATTAATTGTCCAGTTGTGTGAACGACTGATAAATTCCACTGGTCTATTAGATCATGAGCAGCATGTCTGAATAATGTTATAGCCCCTCCAGGCTCATCATGTTTGCCAAGGTGGAAAAGTCTGTCCACAATAGACTGGGATATTGCACCTTGGCAGTTGGCATCCAGAAAAATCCCTTCAAAAAAGAGATGGTACTTATGTGGTAACCAAATACAGGTGTGTAAAAGATATACAGAATCTTTTAGTCTTTGCCAATTGTTACAAGTGCATCATTCCCAACTTTTCCAAGAAGATGCAGCTGTTTCCAATTTGCTGCAAATTTAATTACAGTTCCATGAGATAGAAGCTCTCCAGCTGTTCCAGCTTCTGAAACAAACCTTTATCTCCCAGCCAATTCTATGTTACCAGGATCCAGAAAAGGTCTCTGTGGTGAATGCAGATGCCTCTGTCTAGGCAATTGGTAAGGTGTTCATATAGTCATCTAGAAAGGACCCCCTTGCATTTTTCAGTTCAGAAAACTCAAACTGATTACATAAAATTACAGTAGTTGGGAGAAAGCTTCTGGTCATTAAATCACTTTTGGGACCTGGCATCATCTTGAAAGGGACTCATTCAATCATCACTAGGTACTATAATCAAACCGAGAGTATTTACAAGTCACAGAAACCAGAACCTTTTTTGTCTTTAAGTTCAACTTTACAATATCTTATGTTCCTTCTTTCTTCATTAAACAAGGTGATGCCCTTTCTCAAAACCAAGGACCGGGATGAAGCCCTCCTTTCCTTCAACTTTTATCAGAAAACTTCACAGCTACCAAACAGCCTGTATCCTTATTGGACAAGATTTCAGCTTTAATCAGATCCACATGTTGAGCAATTCCAAACATCTTCTGATGAGGAAATCACCTGTTATACTTTGGCCCCTGGGATTTTGGTTAGGGGTTTGTTTTTTTGTTTGTTTGCTTGTTTGGCAACCAAGATTTGTTATATGTTCTGCTTAGCTCTATCAGTGAAGCATTTGGACCATGCAAAATTTGTGCATCTGTTTTCCAGGAATTCTGGTAGCAACAAGTCCGTGCAGATGTGTACATTATATCTAGAACAAAACGAAAGCTATATTCACTGTTAAAACCACTATTAAAACTACTGAGCTCAAGCTCAGATACTTTGGCCACCTAATGCGAAGAGAGGACTCTTTGGAAAAGGCCCTGATGCTGGGAAAGATTGAAGGCAAAAGGAGAACGGGACGGCAGAGGATGAGATGGTTAGATAGCATCACTGAAGCAACGAGCATGAAACTGAGCAAACTCAGGGAGGCAGTGAAGGATAGGAAGGCCTGGCGCAATACGGTTCATGGGGTCATGAACAGTCGGACACAACTTAACGACTGAACAACAACAACAACAAAACCACTTGGTTTTCTTCTACAAACTCCCTTGGTCCTTGATGATCAGCTTCATTGGATTCATTATGATTTATCCCTGTGATAAGAAATGTCACAGTGGAGTTTCTTTCTTGTATTGATCTTGTCAGCAAAACAGACTTAGTGGTTCATAGCATAAGATTTCCACTTTTATGGACTGCCTGAACAGTTGCTTTTTGACCAAGGCTCACAATTTGTAGAATATCTTTGGCAGGCTCTGTTCTGGTTCTTAGATGAGCAGTTTCACATATCCTCAATATCTTATCAGCAATTGGATGGGCAGATGAAATGGACCAATGAAATATCTGGCCTGTATTGATATTATTATGTAATTTTTAGTTGAATTCACTTGTAATAATTCAGTACATGACTACACACGACAAACCTCATATTTTGCTAATCTTGGTTACCATCCCATTTCTTTTCATCTGCTTTACCTCAAACTTCAGTTCTGCTATTAACTAGGCATTGTCAAAGTTACAGGCCCAGCATCAGGTCCTCAGTGATGATCATTGATCATTGATGAGGACCTCAGACATTTTTTTTCAGATCACCATTGGCAACTGTGGCCACTTTTGTCCACTGAGGAAAAAGATTTGGTTATCTATCCAGTACCTGTCTACTCAGTGTCCACTCCATTGCCAATAATTATTTGGGGTTTCTCCCACTGTCACCCAGATCAATGACATGATTGGTAGCAATTATGGCTCTAAACAGAACAATGATGCATAGTGAAAACACCACAGTAATGTTGGTATCTCCATAGTACTATTTTGGTCTTTAAGGCAAACCAGACCTCATGGTCAAGAACAGAAGGCATAAAGGTAGTTTTGAGCTTTGATTCACACAGCATTTTGCATCTTCTGTCTACCATGATGGTGGTGAAATGTTGGTGCACCACACCTGTGTACAATTCTTTGTATGAATAAAAACAGCCTCACTTGATATACCTCACTACATATGTGGATTTTTTTTTTAATGTATCAAAATATGAAGCCTTCTGTTAGCAGTATTCATTTTGTCCTTCTGTGTTCACTGCAATTCCTGTTTAGAAGCTGTATATGGTGCAGTCCATAGCTCCAAGAATCTCCTCTGCGTCTGACTATGAAAATCGGCACATTGCTTTTTGCAGAGTTCCAATGATGCTGAGTGTTCGACAAAACAACATCCAGCTAAATGCAGAAAAGTGCTGCCCGCTGGAGAAGGATGTAATTTGAACATTGTCAGAGGCAATTGAATTATTTGTTCATTAGGATGTCTCTCCCCCTCCTTATTTCCCCAAGTGAGCTCTTTTGCCACATTAACTGAAGCATTTGCCTTGGAGAATAGGCGCATATGAGAGGTTGCTAACTGCACATAACAAGTTGCTAATCATGAGGAAATTATAATGGCTTTTTCATGGTCCATTGTCATTTAGTTATCTTCATGCAACGACTACCCTCTATGTGCAAATGTTCCCATTAGCACGGGGGCATAAAAGGCCAATCTATTTATTTTTCACTGTGCAATTGCTGTGGAGGTAAAAGGGCTAGGTACACATTACAGGCTAATGTGGTTAACACTGTTTCAGTCCCGTTTTTTTAATAATCGAAACATCTTCAGCTGTGGGCAATTGAGGACAGACATGTAGCAGGGGTGCTTAACTGCTTCCTTGTTTTGCCAACTTGGATTTTTTGTCCCCTAAAAGGATACCAGAGATACCGGAGAAGATCTGAAATTCAGGGCATGAAATCAGTTTTGGCTTAAGAACCATTTGATAGTGGAACCAATGACCTGGAGAAGTGGTGGACTCCTCTTTGCTAGAAGTTTTTAGAAGCCAGAGAGACATCTTTCAGGGCTATTTTCATTTGGATTCCTGTACTAAATCAGATGGGCTAAACACGCAATTCTAACTCTGATTCTATGACTCTATGGAATAGCTCAGGGTTGTTCTTCCTGTGCTCCATCTATTCTAAGTCATTCCAGAAATCCTGCCTCCACTCTGGACTTCTATAACCACTGAAAAAGAAGGAGGCAATCAGACAAGGTATTTGAATTTGAGTACTGTGAAAGAGCTGATAAATCTGTATCAGACACATCTGAATAGGGAGCCAACTTGGGCCAATACCTTGAATTGCATTTTTCCTTTTTGTTTTCAGTGTTTTATTGGTGCTGTATTATTCTCCCTGCAAGTGACAGGATTCTTGCTGTCAGCAACATCAGCCAACTATCAGACAAGGTTAAGAGACATTGCTTTCATTTACCTGCTTTGCTGTACATCAACATTAATTTAAAATTCAGTTCTATATTTGTTAGCATTCCCTTGCTATGAGTTGAATCTGGCACATGTCTTCTGAAGTTGTGCCTTTTATTCTGATTTAAGATGATGGCCACTCAGTCATTTTCTAAAAGGTCTTCCTGAAGAATTCTTTGTAAGCTAACTTATAGCTGACTGAAACTCTAAAGTCGCTCTAAATGGCAAACAATTTGCTACTTACAAATATACCGTGAAAAAGTAATCATCACAGGACAGAATGACAATCTGCAGACATAACCTTCCCTAACTTCATGAACATTATTGAATGTTTAATTGCTTATTAAGGTCTAAGTATTATGTATTTTTTGGGTCAATGACCATAAGAATGTTTTGATTTGATTTGATAGCCTTGATATAAAAATTGTTTGTGTGTGTATCTGTGTGGTACAGGTAGTCCTCGCTTAACAACCACAACTAGGACTGGTAACTCCATCACTAAGTGATGCACTCATTAAGCAAGACACCACATGACTGCAACACAGTCATGGTCATTAAGCGAGATATCATGTGACCTCCAGCTTCTCCGTTGATTTCGTTTGTTGAAGCCAGCTGTGAAACATGTAAACGGTGGTCATGTGACTGTGGGACACTGCAGCCATTGTAAATGCCCACCAGTTGCAAAGTGCCCAAATCTCAATTACATGACCACGGGGACTTGGTGATGGATCTAAGTGCAAGGACCAGTTGTAAAGTTACTTTTTCAGTGCTGTCATAACTTTGAACAGTTGCTAAACAGGGCAGTTGTTAAGGGAGAACTACCTGTAATTCAAGAGAGATGAGGTGCAACCAGTGGTGGGGATTCAACTATCAAAACAATCTAAACCTATCTATTCTTCCTGCAGCTGTGGGCTCAGTGTGAGTTTTATCTTGACTTATCATTTTTCTAAGCTAAAAGGACTCTCACCATTCAACTCTTCTCCTAAAGGTCTTCTAATGCTTTGATTATTTTAGTTGTACTTTGTTATAGGTCAAATTAACATGTCTTGTGAAAGGGATGTTTTCTCTGTGTGTGTAATAGGAGGAGCTTATTTAAGAAGCATGTGTGATCAAACAAGAGAGAGGATCAAGAATGAATAGGTTCTGAATTATTTTGGACTGAACACAAAAGTAAATGACCAGTTCAAATACAGTTACCTTGAACCAGTCTGACCATATAGAGGGACTATTCAATTCAATTTCAGTATAGAGAGAATAAATGAGGATTGAATTGTAAAAAAGAGAGAGAGAGAGAGAGATATGAAGAAAAAAGGAAGGGGGAAGTTTGATAAATCTGGTTGGATGGAGTTAATGAGAAGCTCAAAAAAAAAAAAAAAAGTGGAATGGAGAAGTTTAAAACACCAAAAAAAGTAATGTGTGAGTCAATATATGGATATGATGGAACTGTGTATAAGAAGAGAAAGGCATGGAGATCTAGAGTGAATGATGCTGGTGTAAATCAGATGTAGTTAGATTTCCTTTCCTTTACTCTTATTTCCTGCTTTAATGTCTATGGCTAATTATTTCTGCTTTTTTCTTAACATTGTGTACCCCCAAAAGGAATAGTGTGATCGGTGTATATGCATGTTGGATTTTTTTTTAGACTTCCTTTTTAAAAAGTGGAAGAAAAAAAATACTATTTGTCTGCTTACTTAAAGAATTATATAAGATGTACTACCCCCCGCCCGCCTTGCCTCCCGTAAGGAGATCCACACACTTTGGCTATGTTACCAAGTTTGCCATTAGAGGAAAAAGCAATAACTAAGCCATTATGAGCTACATAGAGAGTTATCAAAGGCAAAGAGTTGGCAGTTGGCTTGTCTTGGACGGTGCAGCAATTGATGGCGCTGTGAGACAATCTTGGTTTAGGAGAGGAAATGGAGTTCCACTCAAGAGTCACCTAACAAAATAACTCAATATTCTTGGACTCCATCTGAGCGCAAAACTGCCCTATAGGCTGGAGAAATTAACTCAGTTGGTGAGGAGAGTGACTAAATAGACCTTCCTGCACCTCCACATTTTGGAGATTGTCATGCCTTATTTGTTATTTTAGTCAACCATTATAATTTTAAAAATTCCTTTGTTTTTTTGAAAATAAAATACACTTGATCTCCCACTTTGGCTGTTTTTCAGATTTCCTCTTTGTTAAGCTAAATGAATAAATAAAACTCTGCAGGAGAGTCCATATAAAAAAGGGTGAGGCTTCATTCAGATGGTTGCAACGGCCCTCATGACTTTTTTTGACCCCCCCCCCCACCAAACACCCGTGCTTCTCCAAATACTTTTTTGAAAAAATTGCGCCCTAAACTTATCCTGGAGATCGATGGATAAAACAACTGACAATCCTTTTCAAGTTATACTTGAACGCTGTTGTGTTGTAGGGAACTGAATGGAAATTGCACACCCAAATAAGCAAACAGTTGCAATGATTTTTCCTCACTGCACTTTATATTATATTTCACCTATATTAGGTGGTAACATGTACCTATAAAAGCAATCCTCACAGGGAGAGGATTACATAATCTAAAGTCAGAATTTTTTATTAATTCAGGTCAAAACATCAACACTGCCAAACTTTATTCTTTATTTTATTAAACAAAGGAGAAACAAAACAAATGTATGTGTCATGTGTGCAGAGACATTAACACTGCCTCAGCTTAGATCTTTACAGCTGCACAACCAGAGTCAGTTATTTAGTTAAATGAGTTCTCTGAAATGTACTTATATATTTTACCATTAAGTGCTTTTAGGGAAGAAAAACATTCATGCAACTTAGTAAGCTGAGTTAATTTTTCTTGGTTAAGATGTTAGGACTTGTTTGGCTCAGTTTTGCTTTGTTTCTTAGCGTGTTGTTTAGTTTATTCATTTATTTATTATTTGTTATAGCCGCCCAACTCCGGTGGACTCTGGGCAGTATACAAAACCAAAACATCCTTAAAAACAGATAAAACATAAAACCACACAGACATCCTGGACTAAAAAGATCTTAAAAGCAACACAAATTAAAAAAAAAAAAACAGGGATCCCCAAAATACAATAATACATTAATCCCAGGATGGGGACCAAAGTCCAGTTTTAAGAGATTTCTGAAACCCTAGGGGAGAAGGTGTCCTCCTTATCTCGGGGGGGGGGGGATGCTGTTCCAGAGGGTGGGGGCCACGACAGACAAGGCATGCTTCCTTGGTCCTACCAGATGGCAACATTTAATAGAGAGGACCTGAAGTGCACCCACTCTGCTGGAGTGGAGACAAGGGGCTGGAGATAAGCAGTCCCTCAGATATCCTGGCCCTATGCCACATAGGGTTTTATAGGTAATAACCAGCACCTTGAATTCCACTCAGAAGCTGACTAGTAGCCAACAAAGCTCATGCTGCAGTGGTGACACATGGGTATACTGAAAGGTGCCCATTACTGCTCATGCTGCTGCATTTTAAACCAGCTGTATCTTCCAGGTGATCTTCAAGGGCAGCCCCATGTAGAGTGCGTTGCAGTAATCCAGTCATGAGGTGACCAGAGCATGAGTAACTGTCTGAAGGGCCTCCCAAATGAGGAAAGAGCAAAACTGGCAGACCAAATGAACCTGTACAAAGGTCCTCCTGGCCACAGCTGCCACCTGCTCTTCTAGCAGTAGATCCAAATCCAAAAGGACCCTCAACCTGCGCACTAGTCTTGAATGGAGAAGTTCAACCCCATCCAACAGAGAAGTAACATCCCTGACCCCCAGGGACCAAACAGCTACATCCACTCAAACTTGTCAGGATTGAGTCAAAGTTTGTTCCACCCCATCCAGACCCGAATAGCCTCCAGACATGGGTTCAACCAGGGTTATTCTTATGTTCCTATGCCACATTCTTCTACAGATTCCATCCATTCAACAGAATTGCAAAACATCATTCCTCATACTTGTATGACGCCATTTTTGGAGCTGGTGTTTCTTTGGAAAGAAAAGAAGGCACCATTCTGCAAATGGCTCCAACTGACGAGGCAGTTTGTGGGGGAGGGAGGTACTGTAAAACTTCCCTTCCACAACCGTTTTTTTTTAAAAAAACACACCAAAACCAAATACTTGCCAGAATGCCTATTCCATAGAAGTAATATCATTCAGCACTGCAAGTACTGGAAACACTTAGTTCTTCTATTAGGAAGTAGAAGGATATCACCTGCTTGGATCATGGTTGCTTTATTAAAACACGCAGCTGGAAGAGCGGGCGATGATATTACTGTGGAAAGTACCATATGTAGACAAACAGAGAGGCAGGCTTTAGGGTAACTCCGAGTTTGGAGACCAGTGGAACATGGCGATAACCTGAAAGTAGACCAACAAGACAACAATTCAAGCATATCAAGCCAAAAACAGCTATGGAAAAACCTACTGGTCAACAATGACATACTGAATTAGATGGATCAACTTTCTGACTCTAGCAACTTCCTAATGTTCTCTGTTTAGCATTTACTTCTAGACTGGCAATTAGAGCATCCACACCTCTCACACCAAAGAAGAAGGATTATCCAGCCAAGCAAGATGAACAGAAAATATCTTCCCTAGCATTGCTGCATAGAGGTGGAGAAGAGAAAGAAGCCTGCAGAGACCCAACAATCAGATCAAACAGTATAATATGAAATGTGCTATAAAACTGCAGAACTGCATGACCCCAGAAATGAAACATCCCCCCAACTCAGGGAATGGAAGTATCCCTGACTTGCAGAGGTTCTGATATATAGTCATTTAAATGAGATGTCACTTTCATTGTAACAGAAAGGGTGGCTTTTCTTCATATAAGAAGGAAGAGTGAATGGGTGGAGAGGAAGCAGAAGACCGAGAAAGTCAAAGATGGAGGGTGCTGGTAAGATCCTTAAAAAGAAAGAGGTGAGAAGTTTAATGAAGAAAAGGTAATATATAATCAATAGATGGAAGTGGTGGAATCAAGGATGGTTTGCAAGGATAGAAAGGTTTGGAGAGATATGGTCTTGATATAAGCTAGGTTCAATTATACAGGTAGTCCTCATTTAGTGACCACAATTGGGACTGGCAACCAGCTGTTAAGCAAAGCAGTTGCTAAGTGAAACTGTGACTGTTCTTACAACCTTACTTCAGCTTTCCTTTACTTTACAGACCTGCAAAGGTCATAAATGTGAGGGTTGCAAAGTTATTTTTTCATCACCGTCATAACTGTGAACAGTTGCTGTATGAGGCAGTTGCTAAACGAGGACTACCTGTATTTCCATTTCTTTTTCTTATTATCTCCTTTTTATACTGCTTACTATTTCTTAGTTTTTTCCTAAACTTTGCATAGTATCTCTTAGCCTGAAAGGATATAACATGAAGGGTATGGTATGTGTGTAAATGAATAGATTGGAATGCCCACAATCCAGCTTTTAATCTTTAAGCTATTTAAAATCAGTACCGTTAAGGATATCTGAATCATCACTGAATCATAATGGCCTACATGCACATTATGGCATATACAGAAAGAACACTTCCACAGAAAGAACCATTTACTTTTACAAAATATTAACAAATTGTTCCTTTTTGTGCTGTTCACAAAGAGAATAGAGATCAATTTGATATAGATTTTCCAGAAAATCAACCTCTTTCTATTTCGTCTGGCTAACTTCATATGGACATGTATGAGTGTATATTTTATCACCGATGTTAGGTGCTCTGTTATTGATAAATAGATGTTTTCCCCTTCCATAATAACACTGCTAGATGTACTCTGACAGCACACCAACTTTTTCATCTCATTAGAGTCTAAATATTTCATGATGGTTCATGCAGTGTGAAATACAGCTTAATATTTCTATGGATATTTTATGATGTTGTGTACGCAATATTAAACCCAGAATAATATTTTACAAATGGAACATTATGCTTTTTGTAAGTTTGTTATGGCAGAAAAAATGAACTAGAGAATACGACTGATTTCCATGACACAAACTTAAATCCATTTAAAACACTCTTAGATAAAATATCTGCTCTTATCTATATCTAATTTGGTTAATCTAAATCAGTGTATCTCAATCTTAGCAACTTTAAGATGTGTGGACTTCAGCTCCCAGAATTCCCCAGACAGCATGGGGAATTCTCCATATAACTGGAGTTCCAGGGAGATCAAGAAGGGTCTTCCATCCAGGCACTGAAGGTAGCAAAGGGAGTACCTTCCTTTTGCAAATTTAAAAATGTTCAAATTATTCTTACTCCTTTTTACTGGTGACTTATCTTTGTTCTATGCACTGTCAACTTTTATTTTTATTATGGTTAAGGGCCTCAAAAGCTTGCATGAAATATAACTGACTATTTCAATGGCTATTTTATTGGACTGTGTATGTAATATTAAATTCAAAGTAATATTTTACAACCTGAATTTGTAAAGGGAGACACACTGTTTTCCTGTACCTCCTTGAGGATCATTTCTAGATAGGTTGATGGCTGGAAACTGGAGCTGAGAGTGGTTTGACTTCAGAAGGCTCCACTGGAACAGTTTTTGTATGTTAAATATAGTCTGGCATTTTCCTACTCCCTAGACTCAGATACAGTTCCATAGTTTGGGGGGGGGGGAGTATATGTGTTATATTTTTTGTACTGATGAACTAAAGACAAGTTTTCTGCTGCTTGCTTTACTGGTACTTCTAGAGGATTGAACACCAGTGAATCTATAAGAATTATAGCATATATAGGCAGCCCAAGTAACTGGGTAACAATACAAGATCACTAGCATGCTTAATTGATCAATAATAGTCCGTTACACTACAGTGTGCATGATCATAAACAAGAGCCACAACTGGCAGGTTTCCACACTGATAAGTATGTAGAATCTAGACCTAGTATCCTTCGCAACTTTTCTAGCTCTTTCATTGCTTGGCTACATCGTAAGCCCAAGCACATAAGAGTTTCAGAAAACCTGTTGCTAGACCACAATCTCACAACATGAAGTTTCTTATCTATGAACTGAAATCTGTGACACCAACACGTGCATTAAAAATAATGTTTTAAGTTAGGATGGGCAAAACATGGCAATTCATCCATGTTGGATGACAACTTCCAGTATCCCTCACCATTGGACATAATGACTGAAACTGCCTGGAACTGTAGTGGAGGCACAACTCATGGGTTATAGACTTCCTCACTTAAATTTGTATGGGAGAAAATAAGAAAAGATTGCTTGTTCTTCTAAAGAGCAGAATTCCATATTCCAACAAGGCGCTAGCCCCATTAAAAGAGTAAAAAATCAGATATTTCACACTATAGTTTAAATCCTTGAAGGCAATAAAATTTGCCAGAGGACCAGTTTGACAGAATGTGGAAGAGGAAGATGATAAAGCTAACAATAGGACTTTTAAATCAAACGTCATGCTGCCAAATATTGTGCTACAGACTGTAATTCTCTTCAACTTTTTATTGTTCCTTGGCTTTTTAAAGGACAGGCAAATGCTTGTTATCTTCTATTAGTCAGGATATAATGGTCTTACCTTTATTCATGCTCAAAAGTGGCAAAGTAAATTGGCCAAGGAAGTCATTGGCAGTAAGTGCCATCTGATCTTCTACTACAAAGCGTATTAAGGCAAGATCTGGAACTTGGATATTAAAGGTGAATGTCTCATTCCATCTAGGGTTCAAAGCTGAAGTAAACAGGGAAGAAAACCCTTGTTAATCGTTTTAACCTTCATCATGAGAGGTGTTCTGAGTTTTGAAAACACCAAAAAAAAACCTTTTTTCCTTAGTCCCTATTCTGGAACCTTTATGGTTCTCTAATAGATTTTTGTTACACTTGAAATGTAAAAGAAAAGAGTAAGTTAAATTCAAGAGATTTTTAGGTAATGGAACTTTACCTAAAGTTCCTGATCCTGTCTCCAAGGGGAATTAACTCACTGGAATATTTGCATTGTTCTGTTTTTTTAATGCAAAATTTTATATGACTGTATTGATGCAAAAGTGATTAAGTGCCATAAGGAAGCAAAATTTAGGTGAGGTATATATAGTTGTATTCACATTTTATCAGTATACAGGAGCTCAAGATTATGAAGGTAGAACACCCCACAGTTGATTCTACTGAGATTCTTTTTGTCTAATCACATCTATATTTTATTTATTTATTTTCAACATTTATAGAGCCACCCATCTTAAAACAATTCTAGTGGCTTACAGCCAATATATATTCATCAAGATCATACTCAGCCATGTACAAATAAAACTGAACATTCATACTACCCCATTCTGTACCAGTTTAATTTTTTTTTAAATTTAGCAAAAAAGTTCATGTTTGTGTGTATGTCTGTTCTTTTTCCTGCATATACTGTATATATGATATTTTCTTAATATATGCATACCGTATTGTACATTTTCATTCCTAATGCAGTACAGTTTTACACAATTTTGTACACATCTAATATACACATCTTGACTGCATTTTCTTGAGCATATCCTTTTTGTGTATGAGCATCACCTTAATGAATTACTTTTTGTGGACATTTCCCCCTAATCTAGGTATGTCTGGGATACAAATTGCTTTGCCAGTTTTCAAAAATTGCAGGTCTCAGTGTTAAACTGGTTTCAGTGTGTGCATAGCTTAAAGGAGTAATCCATGATAATATAAAATAATCTGTACCTCGTGGCTCATTGTTCTATTATCCACTAAGACTGCAACTTTTTGGCACATCAACAAATAGCTACTTTGATCAGGCACTTTTTTGGAAAAAATGGATCCCTTCTATTCCAAAAGGTCATGACCAACTAAAATAACCGAACAACTATAATTCATGGATGTTGTGTCTGTTGTCCTCTGCACATCATCTAAATTAAAAATGGGGATATGATTGGGAATGATACACACAAAAAAGTCTTCCATTTGTGAACATTATGTATCAAAAGGCAGAAATAGTTGTAACTGGTTTAAAATCAGTCCTGTTGCTGAAAGTTGCATACAAAAATAAGTATTAATAATAGCCATGCATTTTGCCTATAACAGCCATGCATTCAAAATAGTATGTATTAGAGAAAGTTTTGTGTAAAACATTTATAAGTTGCAACTGACAAAATTTTGGTTGTTCCATCCATCCTTAACTCTGATAGGCTTTATAAGTTATTGAATTAACTTACAGAACTTCCTATCCCTTTCAACTTACCATTATTCTTTATGACAGAAGTTTGCCGTTTTGACATATCTGCTGAAACACCATGAATTTCTATTTTGACTAAAGGATCAGCCTTGTTGCTTTTGGACAGATTACTTGGAGGCAGCTGATAACCACTAATAACCTACAGAAAATACATTTATGTCAGTATGCATCCATTGTGCCTCCTTACAGTAGTGCTGGATTGTACCAGTGCACAACTAATTATCCAATTACAGATAACTTTTGTAACCCGGATCTTTTCACACATGGATGGAGATTCCCTCCCAACTCGCCATGTGATCGTAAAGTGAACCCAGAATTCAGCTGGTGAAAAATTCCTTACTCCCCCTGCTTTCTGCAAGAGAGAGCTTGGTGGGTGTGATGATATGTGGGAATGACCATATGTGGGAATGACCTTGGGAGACAGGGCAACGAGACACAACCAAGGGAACGGCCAGATAAAAGGTAGCTCAGCCCACAGCAGGAATGTGGATAGAGCAAGAGGCTTGACCCTCCCTGGTTTGGGGGCTGTAAAGGGGACGGGAGGAGAGAAGTACTTTCAGACTTGCAAGATTCTGTTAATGCAACCTTACAATAAAGTAGAATTAGCTCATCTGGTCATGTTTCCTGTCTGGTCTACCTTGTAAGGCTGACATCAATCTCTGGTCTTCTATATTAGGAATATATTGCCTTTCAATGTGAAGCCTTTGTTTTAATAAAACCCACTGAGTGACCAGTTCTCCAAGTCTTTTAATTCTTGACACTGATGTCCTTCTACAGCATGGTGAGGCCAGATCTGCTGACTAAAGACTAAAGACTATACCTCTAGTTTCCAAAAGGCTTAAGTATCAGTTGTCTACTTGACAATAAATGTCTACTCAGGAGAAGAGAAAACCAGAGGTCTCCAATGTACCTTAGAACCCAGCATAGGCCAAGGATAATGATAGCCTGGATGTAGAGATATAACTCTCTCAGTCTCTCGTAGCCAAATGCTGTGATAGTAATTCAGTTCATGATACAAAGGAATTATTTCTTAGATAAGTTGAAGATTCAATGAAACCATCTTACCTTTATTGTTAGAGTAATGGGATTATACCTTTCAGCAACGTTAAATGGGTCAAAAGCAGAGTCTCTTCTTCTCAAGTATTCTGGTTTCAAAACGTAACCACAGCCTCCATTGTCCAAAAATTTTCCAATGAGTAAGTCCATCTGCACCCCCGATGTTTGGAAATTTAAGGCCACTGTGGGCAAAAAAAAAATACTTCTGATCACAAGCATTGCAAGGTTTTGTTCAACACTGCAATGTGAGCCCTATGCTTTGGGGAGCTTTTCCCTAGTATCCTAACAGTACACTGTATCCATCTTTGAGCTGGCAGAAAATTATACTGGCATGAAATTTGCTATCCCCAATACCAATCAATGTCCAGTCTTTATTTCCAGTCACTGCCAATCCCCTGACTTTCCTCCAAAGTAATGGGATAACAAACCTCAACAGATTTTGCACACCCTGAGGCAGTCTTGAGACTAGTGTTTCTCAACCTTGGCAACTTTAATACATGTGAACTTCAACTCCCAGAATTCCCCAGCCAGCATGGGGAATTTCCTTCGGTCCTTGAGATGAGAGGAAGGTATGTCATTTTGAAAGCCACTTCCCCCACTTTTACCATGCCCCAGGAACAAAGCCAGTAGAACTGGTGCCCTCATTCAAGGGTGGCAGTTGCTGCCACCATTGAGGGGTCAAAGAAGAATCAGCAACAATGGTTCCACCCAAACTCCATGCCTGGCTGGAAACACATAAGGTTACTGATTTCCCACAAAACCAGAGCAGGAAATCAGCGCACTTCAATGGCTGAACGTATCCAAGCCCAACTATGTATCTAAGCACCTCCTCTTCAGATTACTGGGCAGTATAGGGATTAGAAGTGCTGGAATGGTCAGGGACATCAGTGGGAAAGTCACCATGAAGCCCACCATCAAACAGAAGTAACCTACTGGGGGAACATTGTTTCCGTTCAGGTGCTGCATTCTCACCCCAGCAGTCCAAGAGCCACCTCCATGGAGATGTAGAATAAACAAATATTTTTTTTCAGAAAGTCCCTCCTAAATTTAACATGTATTGTTTTGTAAATCCAAGATAAGAAAGTTATCCAAGTCACTCTTCTGATTTATTATTTGTATGTCCCCTTTATTTATCAAAGAAGAGACTTGCATTGTTCCAAATATTGCTGAATGACAACTGCCAGATTCTGTCAACGTTGATGGGAGTCCCCACCAGTTACCCATTTCTGCCAAAATTCAGACTGATAATAGGAGGTTACTGTCAAATCATCATACCTCCAAAAGAAACCACTCTCTGATTGAGATCCTTCTTTTCGATTCATAAAAGTAAAGTCACTCCTTCTCTAGATATCACTATTTTTGTTTGGATGCCTCTGTTGATATTTCAAAAGCATCCAATTTTCTGCAAGGCAGGTTTCCCCAATGCTGAGCAACATGCAGTTAATGTTCCTTTCATGCTAGGAAAATGTGCACTAGTATACAGTGCACCTCGTCAAAGCTTTTGGTGCCGAGGAGTTCGTATCATAAAATAGATCCATTTGTCTTTTGTTATACATTACGCCAAGAGTGAAAATAAAGCAACAACTGTTGAATGCAGCAGGAAAAGGTGGCATTTTCCTGTCACCCCCATCTTCTGCAAGACTCCCATGAGCTGCTGTAGATCCAAACACTCATCTGATTCCACACAATAAGCTTGTTGTTTTGGCAGTTTTTGCCTTCAGGTCAGCGTTGACTCCTGGCAACTGCTTGGACAAATCCCTGCAGTTTTCTTGGCAACATTTGGGAAGTGGTTTGCCCTTGCCTTCTATCTAGGGCTGAGGGAGAGTGACCTGCCCAAGGTCACCCAGATGGCTTCATGCATAAGGTGGGACTAGAACTCACAGTCTCCTGGTTTCTGATCTGGTACCTTAACCACTACACCAAACTGGCTCTCCTTCCCTTTGTTACGAAGGGGCAAAGACAAGGAATACCAGGCTCAAGAAAGAGGACAAGCACAGTTACTTAGAAGACCAGCACTCTAGAATTACTGTCTCAGAACTACTATTGCAGAAAGTTGACTTGGGGAGACTTCAATTTTCTCCCAGCAGTACGTTTACTATAATCAGAATAATTCCTGGGTCAAGCTTTCCCACCCTGACGCACTTCTGGGAGAGAGGACTTCATTTCCCAGAATTCCAGGTTAGCTTGGAAAACACGAAAGTTGAAAGTGGGTACTTCCAATTTCTTTCTCTGGTACTTAGAAAAGGAGAGGGTTTTTCATTATATCTGTATGGTCTCCATCAGTGGCATCTGCAGTCAACCCAAATGAAGTCAGAAATACCACCTTTACTTATTTGCATTCCAATGGTCAATACAAGTATGTAGATTGCAGAATTTGTGATGTGATGATGGGTGTCATGTCCATTTCTTCATTTTCCCCCCTGGCCCCCTTGCAGACACCCCTGGGTCCAGTGTAGTTATGTCCTTGTCCTCACAGGCAGCTTTTCATAGCTGGCAATGTACATCACAGCTTAAACTGAGATTCAGCATAAGAACGAATATTAAGTTGTTCACGTACATAATGAGATTTGTCTGATCTCTGCCCCTCCCAGCTGCTCTAGATCCATTCTCACCATAGCTGGATACATATTTCATGTGAACTCAGCCAATTGTAGCTAATTGAATAAATAAATCATAGCTTAGAGGGATCTGTGAACTAAGGTATTCTGGCTCCTCTGTCCCTGTGAACTTTCTGGTCTTCTTAGCAGTAGCTCACAGCTGTAGCCTAAACGTTTTCCTATATTTCTGCCTACTTATCAAACAATTATTGTCTCCCAAAGTGGCACAAATCAAAAATAGAGGCCCTGCCTGTTGAAAGTTGAAGCATTCTGTGAGTGTGTTTGTGTGTATGTGTATGTGTATGTGTGTGTGTGTGTGTATGTGTATGTGTGTGTGTATGTATGTGTGTGTGTGTGTGTGTGTGAGAGAGAGAGAGAGAGAGAGAGAGAGAGAGAGAGAGAGAGAGAGAACACATTCCTAGGAGCAGAAATCTGACTTGAGCAATGATTAGCCAAGTAGGCTTGATAACTAAAACAGAAAGATTTGCTTACTGGAAATACATTATAGACATAAGTAAGGCCTCCCACCTTGCTAACTACATCCTACCAGGAGGAGAGTCAAAGAGCATTTGAGTTTGGGAATTAAAGCAGAAGAAAGTGACCTCAAATTATCAATCTCTTAGACCAGCATTTCCTAACCTGGGTACCTTCATGATGTGTGTGGACTTCACCTCCCAGAATCCCCAGCCAATATGGCTATTGCTAAGAATTTTGGAAGTTGAAGTCCACACATCACAAAGTTGTCCATGTTGGGAAATGCTGTCTTAGACAAAGAACAAGAGTGATAAGTGAAAAAGGGACACGGGACAAATCCTTAATTCTACTTCCCCCTTTTGGCCAGTAGATCATGAGGTACTGAAGAGTCAGTGGCACTGGATTTGGACCTCCAAAACTGCCATCATGCTTTCAAAATGAAAAGGCCAGACAACCAAAAAGGAATGTTGCATAGAGGGGAACCATAACGGGGAAATTTGGTTCTCTAAATTCAGAATTTAGAATTAACTTCTTCATGAAAAAAAAAAAATCTGTGTGGTGGCTATGAGTCAGTGCCAATCCTCGTCCTCATCAAGGCTTTCGAATGAAGCAGAGAAATGTAAATGGGTAAATTTGTATCCAGTTCAGTCAGGCTTCCTTTATTGGCTGTTATTTTTTTTATTACATTTATATTCCATGTCCTACCAAAAAATAGTGGTGGAAAATAGCCTTGGTGACCCATGTTTCTTTGGTCAATGAATGGAGCCCACCATGCTGGTTCACTGTCCTTCTCAGCCCTACAGTTCTTTCTGGAAGCCTTGTATTACAATCTATTTTGGCCCCAATAATCACTTGCCCAGTATAAACCTGGCTGTACCTCATGCACAGAAATAGCAGATATGATCAGAATCTAAGTGACCTACCTAGCTGGCATCCAACATTCCAGAATTCTTGAGGATCATAATTTGAAGAGTCTGTCCTGGTTCCTTTGGGGTAGATTCTTGTAAGGAAGCGGATTGTGTGAGAGACAAAGTCAGGAGCTGCGAAGAGAAATGTTCAAAATATTATTGCAGAGAAATATGCCTAACTTTTTTTTTTTTTTTACTGCTGCTGTTACTCTGTTACTGGTTCACTGCTTCTTTTATTGCTTCTTTTATTATGCATATTTTTGCAATGTTTCAAAATATGCTTTTCTCAACCGTTTTAACCTCCTGTCTGGATTTTATTGCAACTGAATTTTTTTTTTGCAATGGGAAGCAATATATAAATGTTTAAAATAAAATAAAATACGTGGGGGAAGGCCACAAGCATTTTTTAAATATCAAATATAACAAGTTGGAAATATTTGAAAAGGAAGATTGTGTGTACTGGCAACAAATTCACGATATGTATTTATGCCTGAATGCCTCTGGGGAGGGAGAGAGCGAGCACCAGAGCCAGAATTGTGTAGTGATTAAGGCGCCAAGCTAGCAACGGGAGACCGTGAATTCTAGTCCTGCCTTAGTCATGAAGCCATCTGGGTGACCTTGGGCCAGTCACTCTCTCTCAGCCCTAGGAAGAAGAAAGCATTGGAAAATCACATCTGAATTGCTACCACAACAGCTACACGGAAGTGTCCATGAAATCCCAGAATTAAATTTGGCTCAAGGGAGTCTTTCTATATCCCTGTAATACATTGAAAAGTTTCATAAATTAACAAAGGCATCCTGTTCCTGAGGGCATTCTGAAAATGATGCTAACTCAGAAACAAATAGAGAAATATGCAGCTCACTTAAATAATGGTTGATGGTTGAAATATCTACATTACCTCTCCGTTTGATGAGTTTCTGACCTTTCACCTCCCCGATGGAATTATTTTGGTAGCATTTCTGCTTCTCCCTGGAATCTTCAAAGCTGACAAACTTCCGAGAAGCAGTATAAATCACGAGTTCAGAAAGGAGCAAAGCCACTTTGACTTTATGGCCCTAAGAACAGAGATTGACAAATGTTATGACTCTCAGAAGTGAAAATAATGTATGGTGTTCAAGTAGGTTGTTAAATACATCAGGGGAGACAACCTTTGGAAGACAGTGTACTGCCAGGCAAAGACATTCTTCAATCTCTTCCCATTCAGTTTTGACAAAAGAGAGTGTGCTTTAGCACCAGCGTGGTCCAAAAATTCAAGATGGTGCCATGACGATGTAATCTCAAAGCTCTACATTACACATACAAAATAAGCAGAACTTTGATCACACCACCATGGCATCATCTTGACTTTCTGGACCACACCCTTGTGCTTCAGACATTTTTTTCTACAGAGAACATTTTGATGAAATTATGCAGGATGGATTGTGGCAGACGTGTCTGTGGTGGGGGGCTAGATGGGATGCTAAAAACAAAAGCAGCTTTGTGCTGTTGTGATAGAAGTGTTGCACGTGCCATCACACCACCACCTCCACCCTTTTCGTGAATGCATGTGACATCACAATACATGTACAAAAGTGGGAAGTCTTGCATCACAATGGCACAATGCTGCTTTCATCCATTTGCCACCCCTGCAGATGGCACTAATGTAGGCCATCACTGAGCAAAGGGGAGGGAGGAGAGGCACAAGGCTGGCCACACCATCCTCTACTTCCATTGGATAAAGGAACATTTGGCAGCAGTGGTTTACCTAGTGAGTAAACTTGCACTGACCAGTCAAAGCAAAACATTAGAGTATGGCATAAAATTTGCACCCTCAGGGTGTTGGTGCCCTCAAAAAGATACCATCAAATTATCACTTTAATGTGATCAAAGAGACAACTTAGTAAACATGTAAAAAGTAGTCAATTAAGCCATATGGAATTAATTGAATTTTGATTATCTCAAAGTTACATTAAGCTAAATACAGTTTTTCCTTGGCCTCACTCTCTTTTAGGCAATGCCTCTCAGTATTACACTTAAAGATCAAGTGTGGCAACCAGTTCAAAAAAGGTTGCTTAGATTTGTATGAAGAAAAGATATTCAGTTGCTGGTGTCAAGATGGTCTTGTAAGAACCAGTTCTCATGTGGCCATAATAAACAGCCTGATGCCAGACCAGTCCATTACCAAAACAAGAAATTCAAACAACTGTCCATTCAAACGATTGTGGCTTCTAGCTCATTATACTGCACTGATGGGAGAAGGAGGGTCAAAAATCTGAACCTTAATTTCACTACAAATATGGCTTATGGTTGCTGGAATTCTTTCATAATGGCTTTATTAGTTTTTCTTCAATAAATCTACTCATCAGGACTTCAATGTCTTTGGAAGTCAATTCTTGAAGTTTCTTGCCCACCTAGTCAAGAGAAGCTTAATGGGCCTGCAAATTGTTGAGAAAACCCCTATTTCTGTTTTATTATTTTGAGAATATCACAACAGCATTGGTGTGCGGGATGGCCCTTGGCTTACCTTGCCCTTATCTTTTTTGCTTGTCTTCTTAGTGAGTGCTTTCTTTAACAGACGTGCATTAGTATCATCATCAAGGTCATCTTCTGACTCCATGGTATCCTCAGTTTCTTCTACAAGGCCCTGATATCTCTCACCCCTTCGTCGAAGAGTTTCTTCTAGTGTTCCAACTTTCTTATTCTTGATCAGGATCTTCAATTTCAATTGCTATGGGGGGGGGGGAAGGTGCACCAGTTCAGCATGGTAAGCCATAAAACTAAATGGCAATGACGGTTAAGTTTCTTACCTTCCATGCTAGGAAAATACTTAATAAAGCAAATACTAAGTGGGTTCACAGATCATATTAAGTAGCAGACAAAACCACATTCTGGCTTAGTACAAGATGTGAATCTGGTCTGTGCATGTTTCATCATGATAGGGATTGTACGTCACCCAGACCCATTTTTTCAGACTCCAAAAGCCATTCACATGTTGGCATTCAAGCCAGGGACTGCTCTGATGACTCAAATATTCATTGAATCACTCCCAAGGCAGCCAGGCAAGTGAAGATACCATGGCTCTGCCCCAATTCACACATACCTGTCACGGAGTGCATATGTCAGTAACCTTAAATAATGCTGTTGCAACACCAGTGATCATGACCATCATATAATCTCTGACACAATGCATCTCCATCCCTGAGCTATCAAACCATATATGTGAGCTCCACGACGTATCAGAAAAGTCTGTAAAGCAAGTGGCAACATCTAGCCGACCTAGATCTCAGAAAAGCTAAACAGAGTTGAACTTAGCATTTGTAGAAGAGACCACCAGGACATTCCAGGGCTGTGGACTAGATTGGGAAGTTGAAAAAGGATTTTGAGAGAAGACAGTAACAAACTACTTCAAAATTGTTGCCTCAAAAACAATATGGATCTTTCCATAGAATCCTAGCAGTTGACCTTGACTTGAGTGAGACTTTTTCTCTGTACATGGCTTAGACTGGATGGTTTGAAATTGACTATTAACAATCTATTTTAAATCATTTCTGGTGCTTGAAGGAACAGGGATGGGCAACTTTCTCAGGGAAGCTTCAGTCACCTATTTTACCCCTTACTTCCACCAAAACAAAAAGGAAAAAATAATGACCCAGTTTCAGAGGAGAAATGGATGCCAGAACCTTTTCAGGTATTAAAACATTTTACTCAGTTTCATCCCCCAAATATCTAGTCCTTCCACCAAATGGGCTGAAAAAGTTGGCTCTGTCCACTTCAGAGGTGTTCTGGGAGGTGCAGATGGAGTTCTGTAGTGGCCTGCAAGGCTGCTCATCCTGTCCTAAACCATGATTTAAAAACCAAAGAGGTTGGAGTAAAACAACAAACAAAACTTAAAAAAAAAGCAAATTATCATTTAGGATAATGTGCAAAGCCAGGCAGTGAATTTCACGACTGAGTGGGGGATTTTGAATGTATTTCTCCAGCCCTACTCCAGCACTATTACCATTAGACCATGCTAGAAGTGTTGGTCTTCTCATAGTCTTGACAATATAGATGCCAGGATGAAATGGAAGTTAATAATGAAAAGATGTGGTGGGAGGAGAAGGGAGATACAGGTAGACCTCGCTTAACAACTGCACTGTTTAGCGACTGTTCAAAGTTACAACACTGAAAAAATAACTTTAGCACTGGTTCTTGCACTTATGACCATCACAGTGTCCCTGTGGTCAAGTGATTGAGATTCAGGCACTTCGCAACCAGCTGGTGTTTACGACCATCACAGCATCCCACTGTCACAGGATTTCCATTTGCATATTTCACAGCTGGCTTCCAACAAGCAGAGTCAATGGAGAAGCCAGCAGTAAAATCCCAAGACGGGGTCTCATGATGTCTTGCTTAATGACCAAGTTGCTTAGGGATGGAATTGCCAGTCCCATTAAGCGAGGATAATTGTGATCATTAAGCGAGGACTAGCTGTACTTGGAATAAGATTTGCATTGATCAGAAGCAAAATGACTGCCAGCATCTCTCTTTTCCCAGCTCAGTTTGTCTCAAACTCAATTTTTATTAGGGAAAAAAGAAACTTTAGCAGATCTACCCAAGAAATATCTTTCATCCCCAAGTTTTGCTTTTCCTAAGGAAGGGGGAGCATGTGATTTTACCTCTGGGGACGGTAACTCCGTTGGCACAGAATTGTCAATGGTTGTAGTGCACAAACTATCACGGAGGATGTCGAGCATATGCGCTGCCATTCTCTCCTGCTGGGGAGGGCTGCAGTGGTTTTCCAGTGACAAAATAATGGGGTAATCTGAAGTCTGAAAATAAATTCAACAGTTATATAGGATGTGCCACATAATCAAAACATATAGGGACTGACAAAGACTACACCCATAAAATGTTCACACACTGGTTATTTTTAGCTCTCTAGTCTTCTATGTTATTGCCATTTCTTTTTATAAGCCATTTTATTTTACACCACACTATTCTAGTTCTCACAGTTACAATATTGAAATGAAATACAGATTGAGTGATATATTCATTTTATGCTCCGTATTAGCTATTTTAAATTATATTTAGTTATTATCCCACTGTTTTATCCAAATGGTATACATTTCTCCTGTACTCACTCTTCCCTTTATAACCTTAATTTTAACATCTTAATGGTATCACAATTTTATAGTTTGGGCTAGTGATTTAAATCTGAGGCATTTCTGATAGTATATAGATTAGACTACTATTACAATGGGACAGTTGTGATTTTATCTGTGGGTGTTATGTAAGTCAGACCAAAATAAAGATATTACTACTAAAACATATAAGGAGAAGTTTACATTGATTTATTTCTAAAAATAAAGAAATTTATCCTGCCATGTTGAGAATATGGAATAGATTACAAACCCAGGTTGTGCCCATAAACACCTTTGTGGCTCCCAGCACAAGAAGCATTTTATAGACAAGAAATAATAGGTGAATATAAATGGCTAACTTATTATGACATACTAGAATTTTGTCAAGGGGAATACAAAATAAAATCAAGAGAAGAACTGGTGGCAGAGGGATATAGTTGTCAATGGTTTTCTTATTTACAGTTATTAGAAAGATTTAAAGTAGATAAAAGAGTTTGTGGTTTTGAATTATAAGTCTTATAATTATAATTATAAGATTAAGTTTGAAAAAGAATTGTGTACAAATTATGTACATGTAACTGCTAAAATGTATACACTTTTACTGAAGTTTGAAACAGAAGAAGAACAAGTGAATGAATGTATGCTAAAGTGGGCTAAAATTTTAGATATAATATACAGACGGAAGAATGGGAAAATATGTGGTTGAAAGGATTGAAATTTACACTATGTCATAATCTTAAAGAGAATTTTTATAACATGATGTACCGTTGGTATATGTCACCAATTGTCTAGAATGTATAATGGCACTTCAAATTTATATTGGAAACGTGAACAACTAGAAGAGACATTTTATCATGCTTGGTGGACATGTAAAAAAGCTAGAAAATGTTGGATTCAAATACACACACTGATGTAGAAGATTTTAAAGACTGATATTTTGACAGATATACAATTGAGACCAGAGGCTTTTCTTTTGGGATTGATGGACAAACAGTTGGGAAAAAGTCATGGAGCTTTGTTTTTGTATATGACAACTGCAGCAAGGTTATTGTATGCACAAAGATGGAAAGATTTGGCATTAACCACAATAGAGGAATGGCTGGTGAAGATGATGGAACTTTCAGAGATGACTAAATTGATTTCTTTGATCAGAGAAAAGATATCTGTGTTTATTGCTGACTGGAAACCCTTATGGACTTTTTGCATGAAACAGAAAAAAATAAACTTATGATTTATGGTTTTGATGATTAGATAGGATAGATTATAGAAAGAAGAGAATCATGTTGTAACAATAGAGTAAGAGGTAAATTTATAATTGTACTTATAACTGCTGTAACAAAGTTCGGAAGCCACTTCTTTTTATCTTTTATCATTTTTTTTCTATTTTTCTCTTACTTTTTTCCCCCTTTCTTGCACTTTTAGCTTTCTTTTTGATTTCTTTCTTCTTCTTTTCTTTTTCTTACTTTATATTAGTTTGTATTAGTTCTTATCTTCCTTTTTAATTTTTTTTAATAAAATTATATATTAAAAAAATAAGGAAGTTCATCCTATCCCCTAACCAGGTAGTTTACAACTCTGTAATCCTCCATGAGGTATTGGCAGCAGACTGACCTTTGTGAAATTATATCTAGAATTATTCAAGATGGGGAAGGATGCAACAGGATATTTTGCTTGCAAGAGTATTGGTTTATGGACTACAGGACTGAATAGTCAACCTAAGATTCCAGATTTTAAAGTGGGATGAAATATAAAAGCTCAATTAAGATTACTGGTATGATAATGGCACAACTTAGCTAGGTGCAAATTGGGTCTGACTGGCAGCCATTGTGCCCACAAATGCCTGCCATTTTGACTTGACACTGGAAACTATCTGTAGCTCTTCCAAACAAATTCTTACTCCTGTCTATCCACTCTGTTACTTTTATATTTTTTTCACTTACCTCAATCTTGCCATGCGGAGTTGTTTTAACCCATCTCTCACATGCCTGAATTACATGAATTTCTGCTAACTCACCATCATCTCAAGAAAGCCGTCAGCCTTTCCTTCGTCCAGGACCAACCGGCTGGTTCTTCCTGCATTCCATAGTATTCATCTCCACATCCATAAATTGAACACATCAATCTTCTTTCTCCTGCTCTTTCTAAATGTCTCACTGCCATACATCACCACTCGAAAGACCCTTGCTTTATTTATGGCGAACTCACTTGTCATAATAATATCCTTATCCTTCATCACCTTGTCTACGTTTATCATTGCTTTCCCCCCTAGGATTAATCTCCTTGCTACTTCAGCACACTGCCCTTCTTTATCTATAAAGATAAAGAAATAATTCTATCTACACAGTCAGTTGCAAGTTCACAAGATGCAGATGGTCGTGTAGATGTCTTCTTAATGTGAAATATGAACTCAGATGTTTCATTTTTCATTTTTTACTTTCTGAACGAGTTTGTCTAAGTCTTCTTTGCCATTGTCTGTATATCGGATGCCAGCCGTTATTGCTTTTTACCCTGCTATAATTAATTTGCTGCATGACTTAAATAAATACCAGGACAATGTACTTCCCTATTTTGAATCACCCTGTTTTTCCAAACGCAGTTTTTACACAACTTTCTTGTTCTTTAAAAGATCCCTTACACGTGTAATCAGGTGTTATGTCACACTAATTAGTTTTAATATATGCAATTTACACAAAGGCCTTGCTGTTACCCAAGAAGCAAAGTTAAATGTTCTTGTTACATTATTTTGCTATTACGTTAGCTATCTGATCTTATGTCCTACTTATATTACCTAATATTGTATTTTATTATATTATATATTATTTAAATCAGTGTTTTTCAAACTTGGCAACTTTAAGATGCCATGTATGAAAAACACTGATTTAAATGTATGTAGTGCTCTCAAATTTAAAAAAAAAAAAAGAGGTGATTACAATAAATGACTTTCCTGAAACCTGCCTTTTCATTTGACATTTCCTCCATGTATGGCTTCATTTTTCTTTATATAATCTTAAGCAAAACTGCTTGTGTAAGGGATTAGTGCAGTGGTACAATTAATAGCATGCTGCCTTGCAGAGGAAAGGGGCGGGGGTGTCAAAACTGTATGCCGCTGTTATCTTGCATTTCCCTTCCTCAGGATGGATGGATGGAGTCTTCCAATTAGTAGGCCACACAGTCTAGTTCCACAGTTGTTAATGTACAGCTATTAGCACTTTAACTATTTCTTCTTCCACAGCTTTAAATAGTTCAAGGAATATTTAATTTGCATGTTTCCCTGCTTGTCAGTTACATGACAGCCATGTGGAGTTCTTGGTGCTCTCTGAGCTTGGTTGTTTGATTGCAGACAGATCACAATACATACAAAAAATTCCTGGAGGACAAAGAAACCTACATCCCAGTAAACACCAACCCAATACAGAAACTGGACAATCAGATCAAGAGAATCCTTAATGACCTACCCAAGAAAGGTCAAATCACAAAAGAAGAACAGTGGCAAATGAAAAGCAGGGGACCCATCCTCCCTCACCTCTATGGATGCCCCAAAATACACAAGCCCAACATACCTCTTCGTCCAATTGTGTCATTACCAGGGACCCCAACATACAACATAGCAAAAGAACTCAGAAAAAAGCTTGGACACCTCACAGAGGGGAGCAAATATTCTACCAACTCCCAGTACAGTGCCTCCAGAAAATCAAAGACCTAAAATAGATGAAGATGAAATTATGGTTTCATTCGATGTCACAGCACTCTTTACATCCATAGACCCAGAACTAGTGAAATAATCCATGGCAGCAATATTACACAACACACCCAACCTAACTGAATATACTAAGATTGAAATACCCAGAACCATGGACCTCGTAAACCTCTGCCTCACTACCTACTTTCAGTTTGATGGACAAATATAACAACAAATCAGAGGAACACTCAAGGATCGCCATTCTCAGGACTCATAGCAGAGACTGTAATGCAGTGTCTAGAAACTATAGCACTCCCATGCGTACATCCAAAAGTGTGGATCTGGTATGTAGATGACGCCTTCATCATACTAAAAAAGGAACAACTAGAGAAGACATATGAAACAATCAACATCTTCAAAGGAATAAAATTCACAAGGGAAGAAGAAAACAACAACACATTACCCTTCCTTGATCAGCAGAGGAAATGATGGCAAATTAGAAACACAAGTCTATCCAAAAACAACCCACACTAACCAAGTACTCCATTACTAAAGAAACAACCCAACCCCCCACAAGAGGAGCTGTGTAACAACATTATTCAGACAAGCACAAATGCACTGCAGCAACCCAGAACATCAGAAAAAGGAAACAGATCGCCTATACAACATATCATCCAACGAAATTGATACCCATGCAACTTTATCAAAAAGTGCCTGGCCACTCAACCTACTACAACACAACCTACACAAGCTATGAAAAGGATAATACTGCCATACATCAGAAACATCTCAGAAACTACCAACAGACTATTATAACCACATGGCATCTCCATAGCATACAAACCAGCTAAAGCCCTCCAAAACATCTTAAGCAAACCAAAAGACCCAGTAGCCCAAAAAGAAAAAACAGGAGTCATCTACAACATACAGTGTAAGGACTGTAACAACCACTATGTATAGGACAGACAGGCAGAGGACTAGCAGAGCGCATCCATGAACACCAGCTAGCAGTCAGAAGACCCAATGAAAACTCCTTAACTTCACAACACATGGACAGACTCAACCATAGCTTCAACTGGGAAACTGTCAGCATCCTAGACCAAGCTAATTCCAAAAATGCTAGGGAATTCCTGGAAGTTTGGTACTCAGACACATCAGCCATCAATAGACAGATAGAGATAAACCCCATTTATACACCATTCAAAAGAGATAAGAAAGCTAAGAAGGAAACCAAAAGACCAGAACACATCCTCTCCAGCAGCCTTACACCCAGATAAATAGGGATTAACACCAGACATCAAGCAGAAAACAATACCCTAATCAAGGAATTACCAAGGAGAAAACCACACCCTCACCAACACTGGCAGGGCAAGCTGTTGTATATAGCTACTGTATATAAACAGGGAGAAAACCCCACACTCACTAGCACTGATTATGTTACCTAGTTGGGTAATGAAACATCGGCAATCAAACAACCAAGTTCAGAGAGCAATAAGGACTCCACAGTTCAACCCTGAGCTACAGATATTCTCTTTTACTGATACACGAGAGTCAGTTTGATGCAGTGGTCAAGGCACAGGGCTAGAAACCAGGAGACTCTGAGTTCTAGTCCCACCTTAGACATGAGGCCAGCTGGGTGACCTTGGGTCAGTCCCTCTCTCTCAGCCCTAAGAAGAAGCAAGCAATGGCCAACCACTTCCAAAAATGTTGTGAAGAAAACTGCAAAGACTTGTCCATACAGTTGCCAGGAGTCAGCACTGATTCAAAGGCATGTACACGCACTGTTACATTTCATCCCACACTTTCTAGTGGATTCATTTCATGAATGCATTCTCTTTTCACAAATGTTTCTGTCATTCTATAATCTGATTCCTAAAGGGGTTCCACAGAGTCCCACCCCCCCACACACACACACCCCTCCCCCCCTCCCCCCCCAGATCTCTATAAATACCCACAGAAGGGTCACTTCACCCTGGGCACAGAGAGAACTGCTCCTGTCTGTGCTCCTGCACTCTGAAGATGCCGGTCACAGGTGCTGGCGAAACATTAGGAAACAAAACTTCAAGAACACGGCCACACAGCCCGGAAGACCCACGCCAGCCATCGTATGCCGGCCGTGAAAGCCTTCGACAATACATCTTCCTACTTCCTTTGTCTCTATTTGTCTTCTACCATTACTTTTGAGTATTCCTACCTAGCTGTAAACTCTCCTACGATTTCTCTGATCTGCTTAGCAAAATATCTTATTTTTCCCTTTCTGGTTATTTTCTGACATTCCTGATTGAGATCTCTTTCCATGTCCTTTCTGGGTTGATACTGCCATCTGCATTCAGTCATCATTCATTTTTTTCAAGGACTGCATGTTCTGCCTTTCCCTGACAATTCTGATACTTTGTTTAGCAAACCACCTAGATCTTCTCCTCTCTGAAAGTATTTTTTCTGCGTCCATTTTCACAGTGTTTGTTAACTCTTTCCACAGCTCTTTGGGTTCTCTTTTGCCTAAGTTAAGCATAAATGTGCTTATGACTATATGTTGAGGATCTGTAACTGTACATCCTCCAAACCCACGTGCTCTCTTTAACTTTCTAAATTTAGCCCATGTATTTGATGCCAATCGATGATCTGTTCCACATTCTGTCCCTGGAGGTGTCTTGGTTGACCAA
This sequence comes from Python bivittatus, assembly GCF_059951505.1. Classification (NCBI taxonomy): domain Eukaryota; kingdom Metazoa; phylum Chordata; class Lepidosauria; order Squamata; family Pythonidae; genus Python; species Python bivittatus. The sequence continues at coordinate 53,179,905 of NW_028277058.1, forward strand.
GCTGTACTTTTCCATTTTCTGTTCTTCTGCTTCCTGTTATATAGTTTTATATAATTCTATAGTTTTATATAAGTATTATATAATTCCTTTTTTTCTGTCCAGTGATGCACAGGTACAGAGTCTGTGTTTAAGTTGCCTGAAGCAGGTGTTGGCAGTGACAGGGAATTATCTTGCAAAACTCGGTTAAGTGCTCTCCTGAATTATTGTGTTTACCCTGTCCAGATAATTCCAGGTGCTTCCGATCCCTTCCTTATGTCCTTTCTGGATGGTATCGTCTAGCATCTCCTACAATTTGCAGTAGAATTCTTCAGTGTCTTCCACCATTGCGTATGCAGCAGGATCATATTCTTGTGTAATATTTATGTGTACTGAATATCCATTAATGCTAATAGATATGGTCCTGTCATTGATTAGGTTGCAGCCAAGCACATACTTAGTGATATATAATTCCCTAAATCCAATCCTTCATAATTTGCATTTTCATCATCTCCCAGCTTTGCTTGAGAAATTTCCTTGGAGAAGTTTATAAGTCTATGAGTTTTTGTGTATGTCGGAAGAATTTTAAAGCAATACAGATGAAATGTTTCAAGGCATTAGGGCCAGGATACTGTATTAAGTGAGCCCAAATGTTGTTTTTAGTGGGCCTTGACACATTGTATGTTCCATATTGTTTTAATGACTTTGTTTCATTTAATTTCATTTTAATTAGGGTTAGGGTTCTTTTTAATTTGGGGGGGAGGGGAGACTTCTGTGTTGATTTTTTAGGTACTATAGCTGCCCATAGTCGTGAGATGGGCAGCCCTATACATTGTTTAAGTAAATAACTAGACAAATATAGCACATACACATACAAAATAAAAACCAGCCCTAGTTCTGCCCTAGATCTTTAATCACTTAGTAGGGATCCAATATATGTGAAGGTTTGCTGGCACATGCTATACTAAATGTTGTTTTAGACCAGGCAAAGATGTTTTACTATTCTTCCTGATCTTTCTTAGTCTTCATTTTCTATGACTGTCCAATAATTTGCTGTTGTCTAATGCTATTAATGGCTTTTTTTACTTGCTTTATTACCTAGTGTGGCTATCTTCTCAGAGCTGTTATGAGGTGCTATATAAATATCATTAATAAAGCAAGCAATACAGTGCTGGTGGCGGGGTGGTTTGTTGTCCCTGACAGGACCCAAAGAGCAAGTCTTTTTATGTCCCTTTCCAGTCCTTGCCTATAATCACGTCTAAAGTCCATCTGCTTGAGGCTTCCTTCCATCATCTGACAGTAACATGTAAGGGGACAGTTACATATATGCAATAGGAAGCCGTCCATGTTCATCCATCTCTATCACTTATGGACAGTTGCTTCTGCTTTGGTTAACCATAGACATCACCTACCTCAAATGCATGTTTGTGTATAACATTGATGACATTCTGGAAGGTTATTTTGCTTGTCAGAGTGTGTCCGTGATAAACCACTGGCTCATTATTTGGCCCATCCCAGCAGTCAATTTCCACGCAGCGACATCCCCTTCTAAGGGAACTTTTAAAAGAAAAAATATGCATTTGGGGACTTTAAGTAGTACAACAAAACCAAACATTCTATTTTAGCATCCTATTCCTTAGAACTCATTGTGGAGTTTTTTTGTTTTTGCTCTTGTTTTGATGCTGTTTGTAATTGGTCAGAAACCAGAATGTGGCTGGATGATTTACAAATCTTTGGGCATTAAATCAGAATTTGCTTTATAATTTGCAGGGGGGTTTTTTCCCAACAGTTCCTTATTATGGGAGAGCTCATCTTCACATGGAAGCCAAAACTCGTCACAACTGTCCGTACATGTAGATCTGTATGTTGCTGAGTTTCTACATCTTTATTTTCAAAGCAGGATGCATTTGACAATTCCTACTAGTTGAGGATTGCTCCTATTTGTGAGCTATGAAGCATGAAATGGCCTTGATGCACCAATCTCATATATAGCCTTTCCTCAAAATAATTGAAGGCTATATTACACCATTTTATCCTCACATCAGAAGATAAAAGTCACAACAGTGACTTGACCAAAGTAATTCAGTGAACGTTGTGGCCCAGGAAAGATTTGAATGGAGAATCCCATCTTCCTGAAGCTGGTAACTTCCATATGTATGGATTTCAACTCCCTCAATTTTCAATAATGGCTGTACTAGCTCTAAATTCTGGGAATTTGGGAATTAAAGTCTGCAGATCAGACTGACTCCCAGAGATAAAGTAATTCAGTGCCCTTTGTGAGTTTTGTGATGATACTACTGACTGTAAATTTTTCCCAACTTTGTGTCTTCCAGATGTTTTGTAACTACAACTCATAGAATTCCAATTGGTGGGCCATCTTTTTCAACGTATCCAGAGACACAAAGTTTCAGAACAGTACTATAGTCTGTTTTATGACATTCTTAAACTGAGAGTGCCCATTTCCTGATTGTCTATAAAAAGTTTAAGCTTCAGAAAAAAAATCAGATTTCAAAATAAGGGCACGCTAAGACCTTTCAGATGTTTTCTCCCATGTCTTCAGACCAGAAATCTTTGGAGGTAATATCCTTAAGTGCTCCTGTGTTTTAGCAAAAAACAGTACCCCACTCTTGGTGTACAACCATAATAAATATATTGATTGATTGATCAGTTCTCCTCTCTAGACTTTTCCATATAGATCCACCAGTTTTCTTAGTCCATTCTCCAAACCATGAAGAAATAAACATTTGTCTAGGATCAGAAAAGTCCAAGCATCTTCCCCATGCATCAGCAAATCCCATTGCCTAGTAACCCAAGGCTACACAAAAAGCATGACTGCAATAATTGACTAACCACCGCCCTCAGAAGGCATGGTCTGAAGTCTGCTTACTAGCGATCCATTGCCTGTGGAACCCATGTTTGTTTTTCTTCATCACATGCAATCTTTTTTGATGATGGAAATCATGTTTCAGGACAGTTTCTTTGACATTCTAAAGTCACTAGCTTAATTCATGTTACTTTACTTGATCAGTAGGTCCAACCTGAATTGTTTATCTTGCTAAAGCAAGAATAGATCCTTCCTCGTGCAAGCTGACAGCATTCATCTAACTGTTGCTTCTTGCAAAGAAAAAGTCCTGCCATGGGGCTCAGGAACACACACTCCTTGAAGGAATTGCATTAATCAATTGCTGTGACAAATCCAGTGATCTGGTCAGTATCATCTTATGATACATCTGCGATGATGATGTCATGTATATTCATAATCAAAATAAAGCAGTTTGCTACAGTCAATAACAGCAAGAAAATGATTGAAACAATTCAGCAAGCTGAGTATTTTTTCAGTCTCCTGTTTGGCTTTTAATTTTAATTTTCCTGATTTTGATCCTATTTCTATTCTTAAACTTTAGAAGCAGCCTAGAGTATGGCTCATTTCAGGTGGTCAGATAAATTTTACAGATAAATATTTAAAAATAAACCTCCACGTTTCAAAGTGAATCACAACATTGCAGCATATCTGATGCAGGAAGAGTTGCAGTGCCAATTTTATTTATATATACATTTACAGATGTATCACAGTCAAAAATGTTTATATAATAGCTGACAAAAATATCATAAGACCAAAAACAATCAGCAGCAAAAGGAATTAATTCCCAATAACAATCCTGTGTGTGTATTGTTAAACAACTCACAAAAATATAATAGTACAGTATATAGATATAGATATAGATATATTTCATAGTAATAAACCAGTGATGCATTCATCTTGAAAAACAGTAACAATATATTAAATGCTTCAAAATATAATTAAACATTTCAATAACAATCACAAGGCAAAGAAATTTACAACTGCTAGATCAAAACAGTATTCTAAAACCAACAATTCAATGAGAAGGATATAATATTAACCAATAAATCAAAAATTACCCAATATAGGAAATATTCAAACAGGTCAGAAATAAATCAAGCAGATTAGAATTGACTTACTTGTTAGTTATGACTTACTTGTCCCATTGATTTCAATGGGGAAAAATGTGACTACCTTAGTCTGGCTCCAACTTAATAAAATCAAAGGAATAGTTAAGAAAGTCTTAAGAACTCCATTAAGTATATTATTTCAAATAACAGCATTAAATATTATGGCAAGGTATCAAATAAAGAGCCCACTAATATAACAAGTTCATAAATGGTTGTATAACTGCATAAATCAAGGTTCTGTCATGGTTAGAATAGAGGAAAGGAACATTGAATAAAACGGGCAATCATTTTGATTTTTCTAATTGGGATTTTGGGTTTTGCTTTAGCTATTATTTTTGAACAGCTTTCTTTTACACATCCATCCACCATCCCCTCTCTCTGCCTCCCCCAAGAGAAGTACATACTTGGCATAGCCCCACAGATGACTTGGCCCTATAAGTTGGTCCTGGATAAGGTAAGTGTTGTGTGAAGATGATATGAAGTAATCGCACAGTGGAAAACTCATATCTTGGTAAATCTTTTTGTTCTCCATTTGGAATATACTGCACTCTTCTGACACCATGTATCGTATAAAGCCTTCAATGGTCATCTCCTTTTGGCTTCTTGCTAAAGGGGTGGGGGTGGGGGAATGAAAAGAAACAAGCTGAGTTTCATGTTCCACCTGGAACTAAGCAGACTGGAAATAGTCCACATGTCATTTTACCAGATCTTAAACTGCACACTGAGACTTACTTTATTTCATGTCATTAAACCTTAGGCCAGCCTTCTTCAATCAGGAAATCTGCAGAATTCCCAGCTAGTTTGACCAGATATGGCCATGGAAGCTAGAAGCCAGGCCTAACTCTCTCATAGGCTTGTAATAGTGTTGTAAAACAATATACTTTATTTGGGGCAACCACAATAGTTTCTCTGAAGCTTTGAGGAAAGTTTTCTATTAGTTAATATAACCTTTCTCTGCAGTACTGGGGGTCACTTGATATACAGTATATCTCTAAAATTAAATTGACCCTGGATAATTTTGATTCTGCCCGTTATGGGAAATCCAGTCACTCTGTTAGCATCTTGTCTGAAGCAAGCCCTCACATTAAACCATAATCATTTGGGCATATCATGTGACCCAAACAACAGAGATGTCCACAGGATCCAAAGCTTTTGTCACAACAAGGAAAAGAGCATCTCACTGTTGTGACACAGCTCTGCCTTTTTCATACTTGAGTGTGACATCATGACACATTTACACTACATTGCAATGGTGTGAGCCTGGTTCCATCATTTGCCCGCCCTGTGGATACTGCTGGTGAACACAGCAGTTGCGTTTGATAATTTGGAGTTGTTTAGCTTGTTGGGTGAACCAGTTTAGTTGTTCCACCATTAATAACTGTCTCTTGCAATGCAGAAACACACAGAAATGTTGCTGGGCATCAGTTGGGGTCTTCTGGTATAGCATTCTCAGGGCAGTGGACATGGTTTATCAGGGCCAACATAAAAAAGGTTTTCTCTGTCTCATTTTCCTTCTTTTCTAATGGAGCCTATTTACCCTTCTTCATCCATACTGACTCAGATACTTATTTGAATTCTAGATGTAGGTTATCCTAGAACATTCATTCATTCATTCATTCATTCATTCATTCATTCATTCATTCATTGGACTTGCCCTGCCCAACTCCCCACATTGTGCAAAGAATGTGATAGATGATTCACTATTTTGCTCAGGTTTGTTCCACAATGTCCACAGGGTATGGTAAAAAAAAAAAATCCAAATGGTGGTCACAATGGTGCAAGTGAAGCTCTGAAGCAAGCCGGACCCTGAGGACACCCCTGTACTCTCAGCTTCTGCAGCATGTTGCTAAACACACAAGAAACTGTTTTTCCCTGCAATGTGTGAATCTTTTGCACATTTAGGAATGTGCCCCTTAAATTCCCTGCAGTTCAAAGACAACTTTCCAACAACTTAGTGCCTTAGTGATCCGGGGAGGATCAGAGTGCCGAAATGTTGGCCCAGTGCATCCAGACAGGACCAGGTTATAGATGGTGCTCTAGGAGAGGCGAGAGGTTGTTGGCAACCACAGGACGGGGCTGTCATAGAGCACAGAATGTGAAAACAGTTATTCTAATGAGGATAAAGGTGACATCCTCACTACTTCAGTTCTGCTGGGTTACACTTCTAAGAGATTGTGAGGAGGCTGGGAAGGAATGGAAGCGAGAGTAGAGATAAATAATCAGCTGATTAAAGGTGAGTCAGTTGGCAGCTTAGCTCGCAAATGGGAACTTAGCCCAAGTGAGAAGAAGCGTTTCCAATCATTCAAAGACATTCTGCCTTAATTAACTCGGTATAAATGAGGCTGGGATATTCTTCATGCAATTTCCAAGATTTTCTATTTACCCCTGAACAGCATTAAAGAGACCTTTCTGAAGTCTCTGTACTTCTAGCTTCTTGCCCAGCTACATGGGCTTAACAAAGAGCAGCTTCTGCAGGGGGTGGAGGGGGCAAAAGAGACAAGATGGTGGGTGTGTCATCATGATGAAAGCCTGCCCCTTCTGTACATGTGGCTTTTTGCCTTTTTTGACCACCTCTCCCATGGATATCACTGAATAGTTTCCTAGTCTCTTTTTTCCCCCACCTTTAAACCTGAATGGAGACCTCTCTATGGGGTTGTGTGCCAATAGCGTCATAACAACTTTACAATTATTTTTAACAATTAATATAAGACAAATGCTTAATTGGATTAGCTAAACAGATAGGAAGTGTTTCTATGATAAATATTTTTCATCAGTCACCATTGCATTGCTCCTGTCTAAAGCTCTTTTTACCAATGCTAGGAACAGAAAGAAGAAAAGGATGAAAAGTACTGAGATAAGTAAAAGTATGAAAAGAAAATGTTGTGGCTGTAAATACTTTCTGTTCCTAGCCATTTCTTTCCAAATTCCAATCTGGACTATTCTTTTATCTGTTATGCTCAAGATGTTTTTTATCACTACCCTTTCCACCTTCACCTCCTTGAACCAACTTAGTATGTTTTTCCCTCTTACTGAGATACATTTCAAAATGTATTCCCTTCTTATGCATCCCTCCATGAAAATAGTTTGTGACTGCAAGTGACAGAATAGCTTCAAAAGCCAAGATACTCTCAACACCATGGAATACATCCATTATGGGAAAGCTTCTCTTCCCCATCTCCGTCCCTCCCCTGCTTTTTAAACATTTTATTGATTCCCTCCATTATACAATTGTGCTACAACACTATATTGGAAGCCAGAATTGTCTTTTAAACCCAAGTACCCTCTTACGTTCATGACCCTCATTGCCTTCAATTCCTTCTGATTCATGTCTCTTGAAGCTTCTTTGGCTGTGAACCATTTATCCAATTTTTTATTTTATTTTATTTTATTTTTTTTGCAAAAAGCTTAGGATATTTTGGGTTCTGCATTAAGTTTGTAATAATAAAAGTGTATGCGACACATAATATTGACTTATTCAAGGCTACCATCCAAGGTTCCACCCATTACACCAATTGCAGTGATTTATTTTGTCTATAAATAAAATTCAGACAGCGAGGAAAGCAGAATCACTCCAAACCCTATTACTCAGCTGGAAAACAATTGTCCCAGCTTACGAGTCACACTGAGCCCACGTTTTAGAATCAGGGTTGATGTAGCCGACAGCTCAGAAGCCGCAAGTGAAAATGTATACTGATATGAAAACTATCCTTCCCTGCTACATTTTAATAAAGCGAGACAACAAAGGAGAAATATATCTTTTATATCTAGGTTATTAGGGCTGTGCAGTGCTTCAAGAATTTGCTTCAAAAGTCCAAAAATGAGCTTCAAAGTCTGCTGGAAATGCAAATGTAGCATTTGTCTGCAACTCTTTAAAGCAGCTTTGTCTTTTCCCAGAGGGTAGTCTAATGTAAATATGTGTGTATAGTGTTACATTCACACCCCTGCATCTGAAGCACTACACAGCTCTAACACTTACCTCAATCTGCTCCTACAGTAGCATCCCACTACCATCTTCCTAGCAAAACCATCCTAGAACTGGCCGAATCCTTGATGAAGTCTCCTGCCGATCGTGTGTGCAGGGATCAAGGCGAATGGGAGTCCTAAAATGGAAAGCTACCTAGAGTCCATTTTTATCCATTGCACTTGCAGAACTTGCATAGCCTGCCCAGTTAAAGACCAGTGTTGGAGATCTGAAATCAGCAGGAGTTCTTATTAGACATGTGCTCCTGAGCAAATGCAGAGTGCTAAAAGGTTACCAAGTAATTAGGCAGCACCATTTAAGTTCTCTGACCTTGGTTGTTTTCCTGCAGAGAGTTCATTTCTAGGCTAGGTAACATCATTGTTTTCCTGGTGCTGTTTCATGCTTGTCTGGAAGCACAACCTCCCTAGTACCCAATGTCCTGATAAGCAGAAGAAACAATCAAGGAAGAAACAAGACTCTAATCAAGGAACCATCAAAGAAGAAACCACAGCCCAACCACAACTCAGAGAACACTAAGAATCCAACAGTGCAACCTTGAACCACGTGTCTTCTCTACTATTTATCCACTTAAAAAGGAAATGCTTGTAATACAGTTGTCTTGGACGCACAGTACAGACTCATCCCAGCTATCAATGAATGCTAATAGGCATTCATTGCATTTGAAATAAAAGAGCATGGAGAAGTCCTCCTACCTAAACTACATCTTGAACAGAGGGAAGCACAAGAAAGAGAGAGAAGGAGGACTTTCCTTGTAGTTTCTTAAACCCAAAGACTCACTTAACAATAGGGTAGATGAGATACAGCCACAAGGACAACTGCTAAAGACCCATCTCACAATCTCCCTCTTGCCATTGGCCATAGTGGTCAGAAAGCTTCTAGGGCAAAGAGAATATTCTAACTCTGCCACCCAGTAACAGCTGCATTTGTACAACATGTGAAGCTTGATTTATCTAACACTGATTTTCTTTTTGGGTGGCCTAGCATGCTTTTTAAAATTTATTTCAAGGTCAAGGCTGTCCATCTCCATAGCAACTCTGGGTGGCTTACAAATAAAAAATTAAAAGGAAACAAAGCATATCAAGAAAACAGAAGACAGTTGACCAGAAGACAGAACCAAAAAGTCAAACAGCAAAAATCAAATCAAAGGGGCTTAACCACCAGTCTAACCCAAGGCCTCAAAGAACAACCAGGACTTTAGCAATTTGCAGAAAGTCAAAAGCAGTACGAATCTCTGGGGGGTATCATCCCACAGGGTTGTATAAATCCATGCTACGTCCATTTGGTTCTAATGTGTGAACCCAGAAAAGTGGTTATTTTAATAGCCACTTTAAGAGTATTGTACAAACCCACTTAGATTATTTTAAATTTAACTCCTGTTCTAGGTCAATTAGTGTAATGGTATGAGGGAATAACCTTGGGAAACAAAAGGAAGAGCCACAGACTAGACAACGGTCATGCAAGTGGCAGCTGAGTCTGCAGAAGAAATGGGGGTGTGGTAAACATCTCAGAAGGGACCCTCCCTAGTTTCTTGGACTGTAAAGGCAAGGTGGGAGAGATGTACTTTTAGACTTGCAAGATTCTATTAAGGTAACCTTACAATAAAGTTAGAGCTAGTACTTCTGGGGGTGCTTCTTGTTTGGACTACAGGTAGTCCTCGACTTGTGAGCATTCAGTCAGTGACTGTTTGAAGTTATGACGGTTTTGAAAAAGGAGATTTACAACCGGTCCTCAAAGTTGTGGCTGTCCCAGAACCCCTACAATCACATGATCATCATTTGCAACCTTCCATGCCAGCTTCCCCAGAAAGTCAAAGGGAAAGCCAGCAGGAAAGATCACAAGTTGCTGGGGTAAGTCTCCCCTACCTGCATACCCTCCCCCAGCCCCTCTGCATTTGCACTGTGCCAGCCACTTGTGCACCCCTGTGCACTCTGACCCATGCCACACCCCTGTGCACCCCCAACCCGTGCAGCACCTCTCGCGCACTCCTGTGCACCCTCCCTGACCCACACAGTGCCTCTTGCATACCCTTCCCAACCTTCCCCCACACCTCCCCCCACCCACTTGCTTCCTCCCTCACCCAGCAGCAGCCACGTATCTGCCTGTGAGCCTGGGACTTGCAACTTCCTGCCAACTTCCCCACTGATTTAGTTGTGGGAAGCCGGCAGGAAGTTGCCTTGTCTAACGATTGTGGGATTCAGTTAACAATGGAACCAGGACTCCAGGGATTGCCATCACTAATCGATGCAGTTGCACTTTACGACTGGATCGCTTAGCGACTGAAATTCTGGTCCCAATTGCCGTCGTAAGTCGAGGACTATCAGTACTATGCAAGGCTGACAAGTAGGCATTGTAGAAAGAGAGCAGTATTAGACTATGATAGCCCAAAATCAGGAGTCTAGTAGCACCTTTTCAGACTAATAATGAACACAATGGATTTTTAACACATTACAATTTTTAATTGATAATCTCTCTGACATGTAACCTGTATCTGCATAACCAGCCTGTCTTCCTCTCTTCCTCTCAATTTAAATCCTACATTAGTTTCAGCCACTCCATTGCAATCTAATCAAGTGAACTGTAGCTCTCCAAAGCTTATGCCTCTTAATAAAAATTATTAGTCTGAAAAGCTACTACCAGACTTCTGATTTCAGATCAGCTAGGGGAACTTGGGAAACATCAACAAGATTTCCAATTAAGGTGTGAGACTTCAGAAACTAGATTCACACATTGCACTAAGCCATGATTTGAATAAGCATGGACCGCTGAAGAAAACATAGTTGTTTGTGTCTAAACAATATACTGAATCAGAAATCACAGCTGACGAATCATAATTATTAGATCCCTATAGCAAGCTAAGGCAAAAAGAGAGAAAGACGTGGTTTGACACGTTACAGGTACCCAACCTTATTCTCAGCAACCTGTCAGCCTTAGAACTAGATCTTTTTCTCCCTAGATCCTTTTTCCCTAAAAGTTTAATATCCCTTAAAATAATTTCCCTTAAAATCCCAAAACCGGCTGCATTCCATAGCCTCCAGTCTATCCCCATGCTGATAAAGAAGCCACACTTCACCTAAAGCTAATATAGATCAATTCCTCCCATCGGCTTCAATGGAAGAAAAGTCCTTTAAAAGAAAAAACAGAATGGGGCAACGTTTCTCTACCTTCCCTTCCAATCTGAAAGCCAAAGTAATAGGGTTACTCTGTGAGTTTACTTCTTTGCAGTTATAGAACATTTAAACCTCTTAACTTGATTTTCCACTCTTGATAATATGTGAGGCCTTTCAAAAGGAAATCAGGTGAAGTATTTGGGTAAACCATCATCATCATCATCTTCATCATCCCAAACATTTTTAATTATGGCTACCAGATCTGGTCTGCATAAAAATCCAGACAATCAGTAGATCGCAACAAAGACGTAGCATTCTCTGTCCACTTTGCTACCATCTATGGTTATTCAGGTTTTTGAAGTCCAGATCTGATTGCCTGCGTGCAACTGAGATAGTAAAATACCATATTCTTATTTACCACCACCACCCCTTCCATTTTCTTTTCCTTCTTCCGTTCTTCCTGCATTTCATTCTAAGCTCCACAAGGCTTTCTGAATTTTTCTTCACTGCCACCATAATCCTGGTATTATGGTTAGTCTTATCAGCATGCAGGTAAGAAAGAATCATATTGCTACGGGTAGCAAATTGTGTAGTAGGAAACTTTATGGGTTACCATGCTCCACCCTACCAGTTTCCATACAGGCGAAACCAATTCCCATAATAGGTACAGCAAACAAGTAATGGCTGGGAATTATAGGGGTATAATCCACCCATTTGGAGTCTGTTAGGTTGGGTAAGGCTACACAAAAGTATCTACTTTAGGAGTGCTTGTAACTGCTAGCCTGAGTAGTAGCAATTATAAGCACTTTTGGAGCTGATAAAACTTGAAAACGTGAATGCAGCAGACTAAAGCAAATGGTAAAGTATGCCAAATGCTCTGTTGTGAGGGGTGGGGGGAAAAGTGTTGAAATTAATCTCAATAAGATTTTTGCACATTTGGAGTCAGCAATTTATGCCTTCATCAAGGATTTCTATTTTGTATGTGGCCGTTATCTAGGTCAGGGATTTTCAAAGTTTTTCAGGCACTGGAACTTGTTCCTTTAAAAAAAAAAAAAAAATCCCCAGAGCCCCTGTTCAAATTGCAAAACTCACAATAGCAAATTAGCAATAACCAAAACAAAAAACAAAAAAACCACGGTGTCAATTGCTGTCTATCCATAATGAAAGGGCTGATTGGGAGTCACCACCCAAGAGGGAAGTCCCTGCCTACCCCAAACCATCCATCCATTTGGCCTTGCTCCAGGGAAAGAGAGGGAGGCAGGGCTGAATTTGCAGAAGGCAAGGAGGACAGGGGCCAAATAGCAGCTGGGGTGTATTTTTTGCAGGAGAACTCAGCACAGCCAGGGTGTTTTTTGTAGGTGAAGATTATGGCCTTCATTACTGTCCTTTCTGCTCTATCTTAGAAAAAAATGTTATGGATGTGCCTGGTGTGTCTGAGTTAATTTTAGGGGTGTGGGGAGATTGCTTTTTTTTCTTTCATGAATCCCATCAAGTTCTGGTTGAAAAACTCTGATCTAGGTGATTTTGTGATAGAACGAGAAGAACTATCTCCAGCACATACAGCGGAAAGAACCTAACCTAATCTCCAAGGAAATAATCATTCTCATCTCAGAGTCTGCAATATCTGGAATAAGAAAGTTATATGATTTTCTGGCTATAGAAGTAAAGTTTTACACCTCATGTGAACATGAAATATTTCACTATGCGAAATATCTCTGTTAACCTTTCTAGAAGCTCTAACTTTTTCATTATTGGGTCTAGCATAAGACTTTCTGGCCAAATTACAAGAGAGAGAGAGAGAGAGAGTTAGTCAGTAATCTTAAGTAAAAGTTTCTACCTCTCTCTTTCTCTCGCTTCGATATGCACTTCATCAAAACATACAATATTCCAAGCTGAATCTCCAAATGCCATGTAAACCAACCTTCTCCAGTTTGGTAAATTGGCTTAAACCACCTTCTAAATTGTTTTATACTAGAAGATCTTTCAGTTTCCACTAAGGGCCATAGACAGGGTTTCAACTCTGGAGACAATTGTGACTCTCTACACCAGTGTTAGTCAACCTTGGCAACTTTAAGATGGGTGGACTTCAACTCCCAAAATTCCCCAAGTCCACCCATCTTAAAGTTGCCAAGGTTGACAAACAGTCCTCTATACAAGGGTTCCTCAACCTCAGCAACTTTAAGATGGGTGGATTTCAACTCCCAGAATTCCCCAGCCAGCATGGGAAACAATTCTGGGAGTTGAGGTCCACCCATCTTAAAGTTGCTGAGGTGGAGGAACCCTACTCTATACCTTACACTTATTAGATCAAGAAATCCAAGGACTACCATACATGAGCTGTATAAATCCAAATGACCAATAGGTGACAGCACTGCAGGATTTACTTATTTAATTAATTTATAAGCCGCCTCAGTCACAACAACAGTAGATGATGTACAATGATAAATGCATACACTATAAAACAGTTAAAAAGGTAGCTTAAGTCAGTTTACCAAACTGGAGAAGGTTGGTTTGCAAGGCATTTGGAGGTACAGGTAGTCCCCAGTTTAAGAATGAGTTCTGTTTCCAAGGTCTGTCCTTAAGCTGAATCTGTATGTAAGCCAGAACAGTATTATTGTATAATATTGTATAAGTAGTATCGTGTAATGAACTTGAACCATTGTGTATTTAAGTCAAGTTTTGCTACAATAGGCTCTGTTCTTAACTACGGGTCATCTGTAAACCAGGCATTCTTGACCTGGGGATTATCTGTACAGTGTTTTTTTTAGTTTAGGAAGTACTTGTTCATTTTACTTTTGAATGTTATTTATTTATTATTTTTATTTATATATTAGATCTATTCATCACAGAGGAACAAAATACAGTACCCATAGAGCCTTTGGATTTTTTTTATCACCTGTTGGTGATAAAATTATTAAGAAGTTAGTGTTAGTCTCTTCTGTTCTTTGGACTTTACCTATCTATTTACATTTATCCATGGCTTCATGCTACACATATAAGGGCTTGGTGTACTATGGGATGGCTGGAAGGAGTTAATGTAATAAATACAGCTTCCCCTTAAAATTGTAACCTAGCCAAAATCAAGGTGAGAATTAGGTGGGAAAGACTGATCTTATTGGTCCTAGACTGATGTTGCCCCACCTTTCTATAGCTATATATTTGGAGAGAAGCCCAGGATGGCATTTTAGGTTGGTAGGTTTTCATATAACTCTTGCAATGTCTGAAGGCACTGTTGTGAAGTTTAACAAAGTAGGGAAAGAATGAAAGGTATGGCTTCCATAATTCTTCCCAGTCCCAATCCTTTTACTAGCAGTGGCTATAGAAGGTATCTGTATGTAACCAGCATGTTGTGCTTGTGTGATTATTGTGCACTGGGAAGTGCTGGGCAGCCTACAAATGTGATTGGGAAGGAAGAGGGCTTAAAACAGAGCAACATTCCAAGCCCCTGCATTGGGGAATTCTTTTTCTGGAATGTTATTCTCCACAGCCACATCCGGACCATTTTCAAAATCAGTCTTCCTTTTTCCAGCTTCCTCCACCACATCTGGTCCCGTTCTATGTTTGCAGAGAGTTATCCTGCTGATGGACAAAAAAAAGCCCCATGTTCTTTGCATAATTTCCTTCCAATATTCTGTTGGGTAAGAAAGAATAACAAGGGAACCTAGGAGGTTGAAGGCCATAAACTATGGCCTTCAACCTCCTAGGTTCCCTTGTTATTCTTATCTCTATGAGCTTTCCCAGTAAGCAACTTAATTTTTCAAATGGACAGAAGTCATTTTCAATCTTTATCATTAGCAGAAAAAGCTCAGCATAACTAGAGCTAAGCAGAACCACTTTTAAGCCATAAAGGTCATAGAGATTTCAGGTAGAGAGCTAAGTATATCCTCCCACTAAAATCAATGAATGTGAGAAATCCAATCGTTGTCTGGACTTCTAATTATGAATTGAAAACAGCTTTATAAACCATATAAGGTTTTTTTTTAATTTATTTATTTACCTAAGCTCTAACGAAATGATTTTACTGTGTTTTCATATGGGTATTTGTGTAAAACAATCCTATTGATGAAAAACTCAACATTTTCCATTGCAACAGTTGATTCTTCTGACCTACTTTCATTTCCATTGGAAAAAGTATGGCCAAGTAACAATTTGCAGAAGAGCACCCAGTGTGTAATTGTGATATACCTCATAATCAGTTGAGTCATGTTTTATTCAGCAGGTATAAAGCATTGTATATAACGAAGACAACTGTGATTGCTGCCTGCTTCTTGTAGCATGTACATTAAAAAAACATGATATAGCTGCTAAACCTGGATATGAGAATGGCCATGAATGCCATTTCTAACAGGGAATCTAGCAAACTTAATTTTAAATACAAGATGTACACATGAAACAGTGCTATCCCGAATCCTCCTTGTTGCTTTCTTATATCTAACAATTGATTCTGATAATGTGTGAGTTCTTTTGAGGATAATGTTCACTTATCCAAAGCCAGAACTAAGAATGAAGTGCGGATTTTATGACATGTTTCTGGGACTAATCTGGATGTCACAGCCTAGTGTTGCAACAGATCTTTACATCAAGAATAGTTATGGTAACCAGTGGCACTAATGATTACGTATTGACTTTTTTTTATTAAGCCACGATAAAGGTTGGGAACATGACATTCAGTGCAACAAGAGAATTGGACTGGCAGGAGTTTAGAATAACAGAAACATAGATTAAAACTTCCACCCAATGTAACAGAAATAGCCAAAAAAAAAAAAAAATGTGCTCATTTACCAAGTTAAAAATGCCACAGAAAATTACAGTAACAAGAATTAGTTGTAAAGGAGGAGTTAACTTTACACCAGTTTATACCTTTATTTCATTATTACCATTTCTATACATTATGATGACATAAATATACAAGCCCCCAAAGAGGGAACAGGAATCAGTTAATTCATGCAATTACATAAATACAATTCCGTAAAATTACATGCAATTTTGTAAAAACTGTAAAAAACAGCATTGTGAATATTTTGTGTATATTTCTAATAATAATCATATTACATGAAAATCCAAACTTTTTATGACACTGGTGATAAAAAATTTTTTAAAAATGATATTATTAGGCCAACCCATAATAAAAAAATAGAATGAATATTTTTAAAGATCCAAGGATTATATAACTTGGTCTTAACGCTTTAAATTAACACATAGTCACATTACAATTACTGATTAACTTTTAGATGAAGCATTACTGGAAGACAGTCAAGTTATCGATGTGCCAAATCACAAAATCTTGCAGAAAGTTTAAAGGGCCTAATGTACAAAAACCAGAGAAAAACAGTTTGAGTCTCAAAACAGGGTCGAGGAATGTTTTACACCATTTTTGTTTGTGTTTATTGATGATCAGCTTAGTAATATTGAAACATTCATCTAGACTCTGTTAGGGTTATTTTGCAAAGCCATCATTCCTTAAGGTGTGGTGAAAGGCCAAATGTTATTCCGATTAATCAGGTTCTCTGGTAATAACGGAAAGCTGGAATGCCCTGACCAAGAAAAACTGTTTTATTTATTTATTATAAATCAGGTAGTTATTTTTAACTAGGTGACAGTACATTCCTTGAGGAGAGCAAAGAGAAATCATTTATACAAGATATTAGCTGTATTTCATACAGGTTTACTAGAATATTATAGTTTCAAGTACATTCATATGCATGTCTACTCAGAGGTATGTCCTACTGAGTTTAATAGACAAACATAAGATTGTGCTACTAATCAAAAACACTGAGGTGTATTGTGTGTGGGGGGTTTTTTGCTTCCAATTTACCATTTGCCTCTATTGCAATCTGAACTGTAAAATTATCAGTCTCGGCTGCTGCAGAAAAATATTTCAAAAGATTAATCTCATAATCTACTATGACTTGGTGATACCTGTATGATTTCATTTGATATCTGAATGAAACATTTACTAACATGAAGCACGCATACATACAGTACAATGTATAATAAACCAGTGTTTTGCTTTAAAATAGACAAAGTGATAAAAGAAGAAATGCAAAGTCAATACATTTGAAAAAAGACCAAATTAGTTGTAATGGTTTCTCATCCTATACACAGAATAATTATTTTTCAATAGAGAATTAGAAAACATATTTATAAGCTGTGCTTTCTGTTCATCTTTTCAGGACATGGTGAATTAGCACATAAACAATTTAATAAATTAATACAATTTAAATTCATAAAAGCATGTTTAAAATACAATAGATACTGTTTTAAAGACTTTACATATTTTAAATGTTTATACTTCACTTCAAAGGTGGTGGCTACAAAAAATGACAATTCTGATCTTCTATTAAATAAATGTATATACCAAAGGCACAATTGCAACCACAGACCATTAATGACTTCTTCTAACACAATAGTACTTTTTTTAAAGAAGCATGACAATTGTTTGTACTATTTGTATTTTCAACATTCATAGCTTCCTCAGAAAATGAAGTTGCACTAATTAAATCATAACTTTAGAACTTTAGGGTACCTTCGTCAATGGGTTCATATTGATTAATGAGTGAAACAGCCCTTCCTTCATTAGCATTGAGTTCAAATTGTTCCTTTTTAAGAAAATCAGCTAGGTTTGCTGGTTTTAGAACTTTTTTGTTTGGCGAGTAGCTGCTGAAGAGTTCAATGAGTTCAGGTCTGTGCAGGAGTGTTCGATAAATTGCTCTGAAATCCTCCATGGTAATAAGTCCAGACTTCTGTTTGTCATTTTTCTACAAAAAAAAAGAAAGGGTTCCAAATAAGTCTAAGTAATAACATGTGTGGTGAATAACTCTGGGGAAGCTGCCTTTCATTTGGAGATAAGCCACCATGAATCTGACGTCAAGCCGAAATATGCAAGAAAGCAGGAAAATGAGAAGAACTGACATAATTAGGATACGTGTTTAAACTCATAACACTGCCAATGACCTAGCTTCATTTACCTCATACAGCTGGAGAGCAAATCTATAAGAATTATGCTACTCTATGACCATAATAAAGATTTTATTTGCTGGCTTAATATAAACAATTAATGAAAAACAGAGAGCTTGCCCAATCCCTCTTTTTTTTCCTAATTGTCCCAGGCCAAGGCAAGAATTTCTTGATGGCAGGGCTCGCCATGATTAAGGATGCATTTCAATGAATTAATTCTTCAAGGGGTGGGGGAGAGGAAGAGAGGGAGAGATGCAGTGGAAAAACATAGGAAAATTACAATGAGCAGGAATGACACAACGCAATTGCATCAAAAATACCTCAACCTGAACTACGTATAACAAATGCTTCTCTGTACAAACCTAACCAGGTTTCATCTACATTGTTTTCTAAATAGTAAAATGGGGACATTACCCATCAGCAATACATTTCCATACTGACAGAAAACTTTAATCTAGAAGTTTTGTTCATTTAGCACCTGATAAATCTGTTTTGATCATAATTTTACTACACATTTAAAAAGAATAAAATCACATTTTTCTCACCTTGAACACTTTTTTCACATGAACATAATCATAAGAGACTTCAAATTTATTGAGCAACTTTAAGGTCTTTTCTATATTAATCTTGCCTCCCCTAAATTCATCAAAGATGAGGTCCATGAACCATGTACAGGAAAGCGAATTAAGGGAATTTTCAACAACATTGACCATCTTAATCCAGAAAATATGTAAGAGACAATCCCATGATTTTTACTATTAAGATTTCTATGACCAAATGCACTTAAATTACTTGCATCCATCTATTTCATTTAGACTCCGCTCTAGAAGACTGAAATAATTTTGTAGAGTAACATTCTAACTGAAGTATCACTATCAGAGAGTTTTTTTCCCCATGGAAAAGTGACTTCCCCAACCTCCCTGAAGACATTTACAGAAAAATAAATAAACAATTCCCCTGTATTAAGGGTAATAATATATTAAGTTTATATGTTGCCCAATTCCCAGTGTTCAGGCATACACAACGAGTGTATACGCAGAGATATATATAGGAGTTAGACAGCCATGATATTCAGCTGAAGCTTTCCTTGTTGCAAAGAAATGGGAGAATTGTTGGAAGAGATCACACAATAAACAAAAAGTGGGAATCCTCAGCAAGAGGGTTAAATGTATAATTGGCCAGAGAAAATGGTGTTCCGTATAGTGCAGGACTTTGTTCTGGACTCCTTAATGTATTGCCCATTAAAAAAAGTCCTCCAGCAGAAAATCCACAATTATTTATTCATTTATTCCATTTATATCCTGCTTCCATCTAAGTTTATAAGGTATGAAAAACATTAAAACATCCACAGTAAGCATTAAAATTCAGAGTAAAAACAAAAAAACATATAAAAAATCTAGATGAACAGAAATATGAAAAATAAAAGATAAGAAGATGGCCAAATATAACTAGCTAGAGCATTTTCAGAGGGCTATTCAACATCCTACCAGAATGGCATCAGGGAGGGGGCCAGTCTGATCTCTACAGAGAAATTATTCCAAAGATCCAGAACCGACCTCAATTCCTTTTACTTCCTAATTAGGTCAACTGGAATATCATCTGTTTACTTGGAAGAGAGTTTCAAAGTCCAAGCAACAACGAGTTGCTCCCCTAGCAAAGCAGGAAAGATGAAGAGCTTCCTATTCCAGATGACATCCCAGTTGACCTAATTAGGAAGATCCAATAGCCAAAGATTATGTGGATCTGGGAGATAACTGCATAAAAATACTCTTATTTTTGCTTCTTCCTTTTCACAGGGATATATACCTGAATGTGAACTGGGTGCTTCTAAACTGATGTAAAATCAGTAACATTCCACCTTTCCATCCAGAAGGCACTCAAGATAGCTTGGAAATGGGTGTCTTTTGGACTGGGAAGGAAAGATCCTTAGTGTGAAGGAAGCAGAGAACAGAGAAAAGTTCTCAGCTGCAGGTTTTTGGGAGAAAAAGCTAGATAGAGTTGTCTTTTTCTTTGCAAGGAGTTAGTTACTAAGGGCTGTTACTCCAGGTTCATCTTCTAGTGGCCAGATCAGTGTTTCCCAACCTTGGTAGCATCCAGATGGGGAACCTTCTGTTCCCAGAATTCCCCATCCAGCACACTCTTGGCTGAGAATTCTGAAACTTACCCAAGGTTGAGAAACATTGGACTAGATAGATAAGTGCTTACTATTCTGATCAACTATTGCTCTATAAATTACACTATTTTATTCCCTGATGGTTTTTTTTTCATCATTCCACGAAGATACTTACAGATTTCTGAGATTCTCCCCAAGATGACAGTTAGAAAGCAGGAGAAAATACTACGAGTATTATTACTACTGCTACGACTAATAATAAGGAAAGAGGGAGAGGACATTTACTTTCCAAGAATGCCTGGTGCATCCTTGCTCAACCTGGGGCCCACCACACGGCCCGGGACCGCCGCCCCCAGAATTCCTCGCCAGTCCGACCAAGGGCCAAGCAGATGGGGAATCTGGGGAGGGCAGTCCCTGCCCGGCTGGAGGGCGCCGGGTTGGGGAAGGGCCCTCCAGGGCTGCGCGCAGCGCCGCCCCCCAGCTGTCCTCTCCCCTTTCCTCGCGAGCCAAGGATATTTATTCTCCATGGTGCCGCCGCTGCCTCCTCCGCATGGCCCATGCGCCTGTTCCTTACTGCGATGGTCTCAGCAGCTCCCAGCGCGCCGCCCGGCTCACCCGCTCCCGGACCTTCCCAGCGGCTCCCCTGCCCGCCTGCCCCTCTTGCTGCGGCCAGTCGAAAGCGAGGAGGGGGCTGCCCTCTGTGGCGCCAGCGGGCAGCCCGCAGGGCTTCTGCGACGTCACAACGGGCGCGCGAGGGGCTGCCTCCCCCGGCCAAGCAGCGCCGGGGCTCGCCCAGCGCCGGCGTGGCTGGAGACGGGCGTCGCGCGCGCCCCTTTTGCCTCCTTCCTCCTCCGCGCGGGCACCGGCCTTCTCCTCAGCATCGATATTTGGAGCGCGCGCGCATATAATCACGCCATATGGTCTTGAAATGCTACAACATAAAACTCAGGTGCATCGAGGAGCTTCACCTTTGCCGTCCCTCTCTGGTTTTAATTGTCCCCCCCCCCCCAAATAATGTTATTAAAGATGTCATTGCACTAGTAAAAACGAATAGAAACTAGATGAAAGATAGAAAAATGAGAAAAAAGGAGTAAAAGGTGCAAAGGGGGAAAAAATAGGAAAAACATCAAGAAAGGGGACGGAGGGAGGGAGGAAAACAGCAAAGAAAAAGAAAAGAAATATATAAAGAAGGGATGCCCAACCTTCGTCACAAATATAAACAATTCTAGTAATTTTTCACCTGCCTCTCCAGTTTTAATTGTTGTAGAGTTTTCCCTGCTGTTTTCTCTTACGTTCCCACATTTCCACACCTAGAAGCATGGAAATCTGTAGCATAAACCTTCCCCAAGAAATGTGTGTTTTCATAAATTAATCACCTTCCCCAATTTCGTGCCCTCCAGAGAGGTTGGACGGAGTACAACTTCCATCATTGCTAGCCAGCGGGGAGGGCCGGTGTGTCATACCTGAGTGAATCTCCACATCTGCAAAATTGTTTCCCTTACAATGAAGCACGTTTATTTTTATTTTTGCATCCATGTTATAATAGGGTGGCTGCTTTAATTCCGCATTGGCACTGTGCTTAGTTGTAGGCGCAAGATGAATCCACCACTATTACGTGCACACAGATTATTCACCAGTTTGAAAGCCACTGGGAACCCAAAACGGCTACAGAAAAAAACGGACAGGAATTATCTGGATTATAAATTAATTCTAATTATGATTCTGACATATAGTCATTATCTGCAGGCAAATGAGAAGGATGTCCCTACATTTACACACTGGAAAATCCCATTGGGATTTCCAGAAGGAAGATGTGCCTTTCCCAGGCATTCAACATATTTGGTTGTACTGCTTTGGGAGGAACCTAATGGTCTTCTCGATAAAACAATCCTGCTTTTGCGTGTCTGAAACTCTTTTAAAGCCATCTCAGGCTAATGAGTGTATCCCAACCTGAGGTTACCATTTCTATAGAGGAATTAAGCCCCTGGAAGGGAATATGGATTAAAAACAAGATGCCATGATCTTAGTTGTTAGATGCCCTGGTAGTTGGCATGTGCAAAGGCACAGCTAAAACAACTGTTCTGAAGTATGGAATAAGGACAACTACAGAAGAACAGAGGAGCCTAAATGTCACATATAATAGCATATTATGTGACAAGGCCTCAGTCTAAGAAAACCGCTGGTTTTACTGATGCAACAGCTGTGGATGGCTGGAAATGTCCATTGCTACCCATTGCCTGTTGCCACTTTGTTACATATGCACAAGGTGAACTATAAACCAAGAATTTCTGGATTAGTTGGAAGATGAACAACTATGGAATAATTTGTGTAGAAGCTGCCAATGTGATTCTATTACCTGTCACTCTTTGTGTGAAAATAACCATATAAGCTTGCTCGGGCAGGTACTCAGGGTTTCACCCAAGGAAACATCAAATGTATCCTTTGTGTGCTTTGACCCAGACTTGGCAGATATTGAATAAACGTACCAATAGAAGAGAATATGTGTATCTCAGGGTTGAACTGTGGAGTCCTTGGGGTTCTCTGAGCTTGGTTATTTTCTTGCAAATGTTTCATTACCCAGCTAGGTAACATCTTCATTTCATTTTTTTTATTATAACAAAGGTGTCATCTACATACCAGATCCATACTTTA
This sequence comes from Python bivittatus, assembly GCF_059951505.1. NCBI lineage: Eukaryota > Metazoa > Chordata > Lepidosauria > Squamata > Pythonidae > Python > Python bivittatus. Next base: position 53,202,664 of record NW_028277058.1, read on the forward strand.
GGTTGTATGTGTGGAAGTGCTATAGTTTCTAGGCGCTGCATTGCAATCTCTGCAATGAGTCCTGACAGTGACGATCCCATGGGTGTGCCTCTGGTTTTTTGGTATATTTGTCCATCAAACTGAAAATAGGTAGTGAGGCAGAGGTGGATGAGGTCCATGATTCTTCCATACATCAGAAACATCTCAGAAACTACCAACAGACTAGTAAACAATACCTTAATCAAGGAACTAGCAGAGAAGGAAAAAATGAAACAAAACAAAAACCCCACCCCCACCAACACTGGCAGGGCATGCCACTGTATATAAACAGAGAGGAAACCCCATTCCATTCTAGCACTGAAGATGTTACCTAGCCAGGTGATGAAACGTTTGCAAGAAGACAACCAAGCTCAGAGAACCCCAAGGACTCCATTGAATAAAGGTGTTTTGGAGACTTTAAACCATGTCCTAATGGAGTAGGGAAACAATCCCGAATCTCATCACTCAGCAGACTGAGAAGGGAGAAGGGTGCTGGGGGTTTCCCAGGAATTTTTCTCCAATACATTATAGAAAGAAATTTATTCCTTTATCTTCCCTGCCTTAAATCAAACTACTGATTTCAGGGACTCTCCTTGAATCCCTGTATGACAGTGGGAAATATGTATCTCTCTCTCTCAAAATCAAGCATCAGCTGATCATTTTGTTTCACCTCCTTTTTCTCTAATTGAAATGCTACTACGGGTAAAAGTCTATTTAACAAAACAGGCTATTTGCTTCCTCGGCTTTACCACTTACGATTGTTTCCATTGTACTGAGACCGAGCATAATTAAGAAAATGGGGTAAGGTATAAAGACCTTGGTAAATAAAAAACCAACAATCATCTTCTTATAATTTGGAGGGAAGAAACAAAGGGGGAAGTTATTGTATATGGTTTCCCCGCATATTTTAAGACATGTTCTTGCCAGAGATGCTAACCTTTTCTGCAAGCTTTATTCAAAATGAGAGTCAAATTAAGATTGTGAAAATCTATCTATCTATCTATCTATCTATCTATCTATCTATCTATCTATCTATCTATCTATCTATCATCTATCTATAGTAATTTATAGTATTGCAGAATATCCTTACTAGTATAAACAACTGAGATTGAGAGCGTTATATCCAATGTTAAAGAAGATCATCAGCTCATAATTACAGGGGGGGTTTCCCCCTCCCCTAAACTTGAAGAATGGACCAATTAAATAGATGAGACAGGGGAACTCATGAGTAATCTCTGAGATCTATGACATTATGGAAACATTGGCAAAGAAAACATAGAGGATGTGACAGTCAGAAAAGTATGTCATCCTAGCTTGTATCAAAACTTACATAGAATCAAATCAAAAGCCATCTTCACCCCTTTGAGCAAGTCAAAGCTAATTAGGAATTGTTTTCAGTCTTCATATCCTATTAATTCTCCATCTAGTTCAATGAACAATGACAGGGTCCTCTTCTTACCTGTAATCAACATGAGCTGATTGCAAAGCTATTTAATATTTGGTCAGATAATATATCTCTTAGAAAGATTTTTGTTTCAGTACAAAAAGTTCTCATAATGATATCAGATATGTATTAGGAAAATTGAAAAGAAGAAAATGAAAGAGATTACAGTAAATCAATTCAATAAATCTTTATAAAACTTTTAAGATAGTCTCTGATAAAGGCATTCTGAAGTTTATAGTGTAAGCAAAATCTAAAAGTAACAAATCTAAAAATACTAATGAGGGAAAAAAAGTTTTAAAAGTCCCTGCCTGTATAGTATATTAGAGAGGGAAACTGGAGAAGAGTCTTAAGAGGCAGAGTAAGAGCAAACCAAAGACTGCAATTGGAAATGAGATCTTAGATTTGGAAAAATAAACTTAAAAATTAATAAAATAACATTTTGTACATGTTATTTTTCATGTCTTTTTCAAGGATTTTTAAATACACCCGCACCAGTAAATGACTGTTTTTTAAGGATTGAGATAGAGAAGGAGTAAATTAAGTTATCTGCCTTAGTCATATCTGTGCCACATGGTGCATTCCCTGCAAATGGTAAGAACATAATATCAATACATTTGGGCATATTTAGGTCATTATGCCAAGGGACAACCAATGCCAGCTTTACCTCAGTGATGTGCATGCTATTTTATGCAAGCCAGGATTTCTAATTTACAGACTCCTTTGCAAGCAATATACCATTTCTCCCATCCTATCAATCAGGAGGTACCCATGTTGTACACAAAAGCCATGTATGAATTGGTTCTCAAGGTTAGAAAGACATGGAGAGGTACGATATATGGTGTTAGTGCAAATTAGATATAATTAAGATGTGTGGACTTAAAGTACTGGCTGGGGAATTGTGGGAGTTGAAGTCCACATATCTTAAAGTTGCCAAGTTTGAAAAACACTGTAGTAGAGAGTTGCTGTAGTCTCTCAAGGTCCAAAGCACTACTTCTGGATAATTTTTAAAGTAACTCCTTGGCTATCCATGGTATTCTCAAGAGTTTTCTTCAACCCCAAAGTTTAAACCATCAATATTCTTTCTTCCATAGAGTGCCACAGGGAAAACCACTGCCTGCACAATTCTGGTCTTTGTAAGGACAGGCACATCCTAGCATCTGAATATCTTTTCCAAGGCCTTCACTGCCACCCTACCAAATGCTAGTCTGTGGTACATTTCTTGATTCTGGTTCCTTTACTGCTAGTAGTTGATCCTAAAAGGCAGAAGCTTTCTACCACTTCAATATCTTTATTGTCCAGGTTCTTGTACCTGTTGTTATTATTGGTCTTCTTTATATTTAATCTTAGTCTTACTTTTTCACTGTGCTCCTTAGCTTTTATTACTAGAGCTTTCAGATCAGTTGCATTTTTAGCTCTCAGACTGGCTGTTTCTATGATCCAAAACATGGGATCTGCAACTAAATATTTTATTTAAAATAGGTCAGTCTAATTGAGAGATAACAAAGGCATGAACTACTGTCTCCACTCCCTCATAATCCAGGAAATGGTGCAACTGCTACACTAACTCCAGTCAACAAATATGCCTTTGCATCCTGTGCCAGATGTAGCTTCTAACACATCTTCAAAGCTAGCCCATATAAAACAAATAACAGTAGTCTAAGAAATGATGAAGACATTAATTACTGTCTTTACTGTCTCTTGGTCCAAGAAACACCAGTGGACCTGCAGAAGCTGGCCAAAGACTCTCCTGGACAGTTTCTACCTGCTGTTCTAGCAGGAGTCATAAGTCCAGGAGAATCCCCAGATTAAGCATAACCTGCTTCAGGAGACAAAAAGTTCCTGAAGCAACAGCAGTTACTGTACATCTAGCTGGGATTCAGTTGCAGTCTATTTTGTGATTTTGTAATTACGACTACAACATGATTGACAGATATCTCATATGTTTGGTTAATCTAAAATTTATTAGAATATTTTAATACACACTACAATGATACAGTCTGTGGCCCCAGAGCCACTTGTACCCCAGGGAAGCTCTGATGTGACTATCGCAGCCCTAGTAATACAGGTACCAAATTATAATGTTTATCTGATGGAGCAAATTATAAAATTAGTTAACGATCCTTAACTAATTAAATTTGGATGTGAATTGATTTATTTTTTAAAAAAAATAATTTGTTCTGATCCAAAACAGTGAAGCATGATGTCCCAAGTATTGTTTGAAGTCCAAGTACATCCTTTGACTGCCAAAAAGTTTCCCATCCCAGTACAAAATTATACACACACACACACACACATATATATACACACACACACACACACACACACATATATATATATATATATACACATACACGCACACACACACTAATTTGTAGCCTAATGTTTAAAAAATTTAATGAGATATAAATTCCTCTCAATGTATTGAATTAAATGCATGTAAGTTATGCAAAGTTTTTGAAGATGCACAAACCTTTGAAAAGATTGGAAATATCAGTAGCAATAGTCCTCTTCAGGACTTTCCTGAATTATAACAAAAAATAATTCTAAAATCAGACTTGCTCTGCATTGCAGAAAATTCAGATAATCTTGAATCAAGATGTAACCATAAAGAAAAGTTGATGGTTCCATTCCCCTTGATGTCATAGAATGACAAAACAATTGTTTTCACTGGCATTTCTCCAGGTCACAGTGAGTGACAGCCTCAACAGATCATTTTTGTGTGCAGAAAACACAACTTTTCTCATCTATATTCATTTGCAGTCATTGTAAATGTTTTCAAAAAAGAAAAAAGCGGAACAAGTAAACCAGACCTCAGCTGCAGGGTCCTCCAATGCTAAAAATAAGGGTAAAATATACATGGGGAAGGATTTTATTGTTTTTTCTAATAATGGGAATGCTTAGTATATGTCCTCCAAGGCCAACCTACACCCACCCACACAGAGTTGTGTTTTGCTTCAGAATTTGTTAAACAAATTTTTCAGTGTGATTATGTATAACAGGGATTTATCACGCTTTCACAGATATAAAAACCTATGGATTTATGTAAAAGTAATTTAATATTTATTTTTTTTCTAAAATCCCAGGTCCCTCTGCTACAGTTGAAACAGGCCCTTCAAAAACTAAACCAGCACCAAAAGAAGGTACAGATCAACCACCTACAGATGCTAAAGCACCAAAACAACCTGAGGATGCTCCAACTTCAGAGACAAAGGAACCTGAAAAACAGGGTAAAACTAAAAGAATGCTAGATTATCACAATGTGACCACCACACCGTCTGCAACACTAGGTGCCAAATTATAATTTCAAATGTGGTAAGGTAAATTATGAAATGAGTAACTGTCCTTGACTAATTACATTGAAATGTGAAACAATTCTTTAAAAAAATCATTTGTTCTGACCGGTCACAAGGATGGTGTTCATCATATCGTTTGAAACCAGGCTGTATCCACTGCCCCCTCAAAAGTTGACCAGTAATAAATGTTGGCTAATTTGCAGACCAAATGTTCATATACTTATTCAGATGTAAGCTCTATTGAATTGTTTAAAAGAAAAAAGTAGAACTAGTACACTAGACCCCCACTCCAGAATCCTCCAGTGTTCAAGGTGTATTCCTGAGGAAGATTACTGATTATTATGTTTCCTTAAGGCCAATACATACACTCATTCAACGTTACTGTTTTCCTCGTCTTTCTTTCAGACTTGTTAAGTAATTTTTTCAACTGGTCTTGTTACAGAGTTCTAGCAAGCTTTCTCAGAAGATAAATATATGAATGTATGTAAAGAATATTTAATATTTATTTTTTTCCAAAATCCTAGGCCCTACTTCTACTTTTGAGGCAGGCCCCTCCAAAACTGAACCAGCGCCAACAGTCGGTAAAGAACCACCATCTTCAGAAGTTAAAACAACAAAACAGCCTGTGGAACTTCCAACACCAAAGACAAAGGAACCTGAAAAACATGGTAAAATTAAAAGAATGATAAATTGTCACAATGTGGACATTCCAACTGGCCAAAGATTTTTTACTACCAGCCCTCTGTTTGTAAAAAAAAATGTTCTTAAATGTAAGTGGACTAACATATTAGCAAAATACCGTCCATGTGTTGAGGAACTTGTGACTAGTCTTTTGGGCCTATCACACAGCAAATGGTCCAGATGTCACAGGAGAAGCACATCAGGATATCCAAATGATTTAAGTGATGAGGACACTTAGGCAATGTCAGGTAAGTCTCCTCAGGTCTCCAACATCCTCACAAAGGTAAAACTGTGTCAGAATTTTTGCAAGAGATCATATTAGCCTGCATTAAGTAAGGCTAGGTGTGTGATACCTGCAAAACAAGCAGACAGAAAGGAAATGCTTCAGTACTGAAATCTATATATATAGTCAGAAATAGTTTTGAGTTAAAGAGGTCACAAATCCCATAAATGGGAACCACACCAGCATTTAATATAGATTCTCCCTAAGAATGAGTCTGTTTAGGCTTCCTCCTCAGAACTGCAAATTGCACCTATGGCTGACTGAGACAAAGGGCAGATGTCATCCAGGCTCCAAAATGTAGGGAACCCCTTGAGGAAGTATTTCTGAAGTCTTCTTCAGTTTTTCAAGATACAATAATTAAATCTTCCTGCTTTGGTGAAAGAGCAGCCCAAATACCTTATAGGTCCTACGCCGTAACTTTAATAATTGACATGATTCAGTGATGTCTAGATAATGTGAAAAAGCTTTTTCAATGCCCAGGCCTAAAGGGATTCTAACTGCGTGTTGCAGGAATATAGCCTTGGATAGCAATACAAAGCTGACACAGGACAATGCAAAGACAGGCCTTTACCAATCTTAGTTCATAGTTGGGTACAACAAGGAACGTGGCTGCCAAATTATAAATAATAATGTTTACAGTAAAGTGATATGGAAGAAAAGAAAACTTTATTTAAATGACATTATTATAAATCTGTGCTTTGGAAGAGGTCTCTTAGTTTTGGAAGGAAAAGCAAACTCTGGAGTATGGGCAGATGGCACACTGTTGTTCTAACTCAGTATGCAGAGGATAACAAAATCATGCTGAATGGCATGGTAGATTTTGGTAGACCCATTAAATAAGTAGAGTATTTCTCTTTTCTAGGGGAACAAGCTTGGATTTGAACACCTAAACATCTAGTTTCCCATTTCATGACGACCACTGCTATAGGAACACTTCCCCACTTGTCACAATAAAACAATTATGTAGCAAATTTTGAATGGGTCCTAAATCCCTCATCCAAGGCTTTATGGGGTTTCTGATCACCTTCAGTTTTCCAAATATATGCCCTTGATTTAGACAGGCAGAAACTGGCATTTTTAAAGTAGGTTGGGTGGAAATCTAAAATAATGTGCAAACACCTACCTACCTTCCAAGGAAACATTACTACGAGATGAGACCCTATATACTTGTGCTACCCTTGCTGGTTATCAAACTACCAACACCCTTCATAATACTTATTAATCATTCAGAAATTTCTGATACATATCTTAGCCTGAAATATTCAAAGTACGAGAATCCTCAGACGGTACTGACACTGAACAGCCGGGAGCTAAAAGGAGGTCTGTGTTCCCTCAACCTCTATGCAGTTTTGCACAGATGGCTTTGACTTGCCCTGATAAGGGGCTTCATGTTGCAGAGACAACATGCTGTGCTTTGTTGAAGCAAAGAGACATCACAATTTGCCTGAAGAAGCAGCTTTGTCTCCTTTCACAATCTGAGCCAACACTTGTAATTACAGCACAATTTGCAGTACTGTGCAAAACTCTTACAAGTCCCTGTTAAGGCAAAGGACACATGCTGTCGCCTTACTTTGTTCTTAGAAAGAGATTCTGTTGCTTCATGAAGCACTTTGAGAGCAGGACTTTGCTCAAGGCTTCCAGAAAGGAAAATACTCATTTTAGTATCTGTAGAGTCCTAGTATTTCAGAATATAGCCTTGGAATTAGTAGATCTTGCTTTTAGCAGATCTTGTTTTACCTTACTCATTTGCTACTGTGTAAATACCAGAAACCCAATGAAAGACACAACCAACAGTGGTTCATGCAGAAAAGCTGATTATCTCAGAAGACAGAATTCCAGTATTAAAACCATTGGAAGCAGAATGGGGAAATGAACACCCTGGAGGATTCCTAAATGAAAGAAGAGCTACAGCATTCTCTATAGCATTGAGAATCAGGTTATCTATTTTGAACAGGCAAAGGAGGACGGGGACACTTGGAAAGGAGGACACACTAACTGTTTAACTTTCTTGCCATCTGCACCAAAAATTACAGTGAGAAACTGAGAAAGAAAGAAAGAAAGAAAGAAAGAGAGAGAGAAAGAAAGAAAGAAAGAAAGAAAGAAAGAAAGAAAGAAAGAAAGAAAGAAAGAAAGAAAGAAAGAAAGAAAGAAAGAAAGAAAGAAAGAAAGAAAGAAAGAAAGAAAGAAAGAAAACGGACGGACGGACGGACGGACTTGGGCTTACATGCATATGAAATTACTTTTTCCAGTATCAGAAGACTGTTTTTTCAATCCCAACAATGTGGTAGAGCCAGTTAGGAGGTAAAAACCTTCAGCATTGTAACTGATTAAGTTCCTGTCAATTTCAGGCATCAGTGCAAGCTGGCCCAAGGTCACAGAGCAAAGCTTGTTAACTTGTGGTTGCAATAGTACTTCTTAGGGAAGCCCTATGCCACAAAGAAAAGCTGCTCAGGAAGAGATATTCAAAAAGCTGGACAGTATTTCATTTTCAGTTATGCTTGCCCGATGGAGGACATGAGGACAAAAAGGAGAACCTGTTCTTTTGCCTGATGTCTGGTAACCCTATCGGAAATCTTTTCAGGATAGGTCAGCTAAAAATTTCCTTCCATAATGAATCTGTTAATGAGGAAATCTACCGTTATAACCTTATCAGTTCATATATAAAATAAAAGAGGAATCACATTTCACACGAATTGCTTATTGAAAAATGAATACTTTGGGCTATCATCTCATTGTTCCTGCTTTGTAACATAAATTGGTTATAAGCCCTGTGTACTCAAATTGCTTGTAATTTCTCATCTACAGATACTGTGAGTGATGCAAAAGTCCCTCCCCAACCCGTAAGTGATCAGCCCCCAGACAAGAAGTCCACTCCAGAACCATCTCAGCCTCAACAGGAAGTTAAAGTGCAAGGTGGATGTGGGTTTTGACATTCTCAATTCTCTGAATTTTCAGTCGTACTATAGAAATCCTTTAATAGACGGGCCTTTAGTAGAGTTTTGTGAGATTTAAGAATGAAATGGAAATAGGTTCTTTCCCAGAGGCTCCTACTTGCTGGGAAATATTTCCAGAGAGGCCTCTTCTCTGTCCAAAATATGCCATTAAATGGGCTGAAATTGGCTTCCGTCTGCCATACCTACTTTGAATTACATTTTTTTAAAAAAATCATATCAATTATCTATTTGCTAACACTTTTCACCAGCATAACTTTGTGGTGCTAGGTAGGACTCCACAGGGGGTGATGGGAACATATTGTTTTATGGATAATTTGGGCCATTGATTGTGGTTTGTAACTTAAATTATTTGTAAAACCTGCACGCTCAAACAACTTGCAATTACTCATCTATAGGTACTGTGAGTGCTGCAAAGGTCCCTCCCCAACCTGTAAGCGCTCAGCCCGCAGACCAGAAGCCCGCTCCAGAACCATCTCAGCCTCAACAGGAAAGCAAAGCGCAAGGTGGGATGAGATTTTGGACATTCCAAATTGCCAGAATTTTCAGTCTTACTACAGAAATCTTGAAAGGCAGAATACAATCTCAGAATCATTACTTTTCCTTTGTTTTCCTTTGTTTTCAAGTTTCAGTATATGAGTCCTAATATTTTTTCTTGTATTATTTCTTCTGGCAAATTCCCTTGGAAACAAAACCTTCAAACAGCTCAACAACCGGCAACAACCGGCAGTCCCCAGGCTCCTGGTAAATCACCCCTTCTCACTTAACTGGAGATAACAACTTTCCTCCTTTTTTCCTTGTGGGTTGTTGTTTTTCTTTGTGTTTTTAACATCTATATATATATATTTATTTTTTAAAAAAAACAGCAGGTCCCACCATTCCTCCTCCAGCAGCCCCCTTAATGACTGAACCAGCACCAAAACCGACAACAGACCCACAAGCTTCAGGGCAAGCCCCAGCAGCAAAGGCAGCAGCGGACGCTCAAGCTGCAAAGGACAAGAAACCAGAAACCCCTGGTAAAACCAAGATAAAACTCAAGTTGCTAACCTTACCACATAAGTGGGACCATGGCTTAAGATGCAGTAACTCTTCTGCTTTTGCTTAGATCTCAGTCGTTGCACTAAAAGTTTTTTTTTAACACTTCACAATTCTCTGGTTTTGAACTATTTAACTGAATTGTTATATCTGACAGGTTACTCTTAAGTGAGATAATCTGATTATTTATTTTTATTTATTTAGCAAAATGTATGTACTATCTACTCTGCCAATTCTGGGTGATTTGCAACATACAAGATAAAACATTAAAATCATAAAATCTCTCCATAAAATCAGTAAATAGTATAAGCAAAACTATTAAAAACTCTAAATTAATTGTAGGTGCTCACCAGCACCTTGACTTGGATCGCTACAAGGCAGCTCCCACAGAAAAGGTGTTTTTCTGCTAAACCAGCTAACATCAGTCACAAACATACCTCCAGGTCTGTGCGAGCTGAAGTTTCCAAGTTGCCTTTAAGGGTGTCCTCATATAAACTGAATTGCAGTAATCTAACTGAGAGATGATAAAATTGTACAATGCCAGACCTGCTGAAGTTGGCCACAGGTTCTCCTGGCCACACATTGCCCCTGCTGTTTTATCAAGAGCCATGAATCCAGGAGAACCTACATGTTATACACCGCTCCTTCAGGGGATTGCTACCCATCAGAATTCATAGATGGAGGATCCATAAGACTAGAAGCTTTTTAAACAGCAACTCCATCTTACTAGGATTCAGTTGTATTTTAATTGAATTTTAATTTTGCATAGTGACAGGTGCTACATGTATTTGCTTAATCCAACATTTTTATACATGATAAATGGTATAATTTGTGGCCCCAGAGCTACATACAACCCCTGAAGCACTTTTAATGCTACCACAACCCCTCTAACACAAGGTGCCAAATTATAATTTTTTGTGTGACAAGGCAAATTGTGAAATTAGTAACTGTCCTCAACTAACTACATTGAAATATGAATCATTTTTTTTTAAATTCATTGTCCTGACCAATCACAGTTTGAAAGCATGGTGTTCAGCATATTGTTTGAAACCAAGCTGTATCCTTTGCCCCCCTAAAAGTTGTCTACCCCAATACAAAGTAATACATGTCAGTTAACCTGCAGTTGAACCTTTCATATACTGTAGTTACTCAGATGTAAGTTCTATTGAATTTTTTAAAGAAAAAGTTGAACCAGTACACCAGACCCCCACTCCAGAATCCTCCAGTGTTACAGGTAAGGATAGTGTATTCCTGGGGAAGATTATTCCTTATTAGATTTCCTTAAGGGTGATACATACACATGTTAATGTTTTCTTTGGCTTTCAGAGTTGTTAAACAAATTTTTCAATGGGCTGTGTGTTATAGCATTCTAGCAAGCAAAATAAAGATGTACAAATGTATGTAAATAATATTTACTTTTTTTTTCCAAAATCCCAGGCCGCACTGTTGCTTTTGAGGCAGGCCCTTCCAAAACTGAACCAGCACCAACAGACAGTAAAAAACCACCATCTTCAGATGCTAAACCAACGATAAAACAGCCTGCAGAACTTCCAACATCAAAGACAAAGGAACCCGAAAAACATGGTAAAGCTAAAAGAATGGTAAATTGCAACAATGTGGGCATTGTAGCTGGCCAGAGATTTACTACCAGTCCTCTCTTAGTAAAAATGTTTTTAAAAATATAAGCAGGTTAATGTCTTAGCACAATATAGCCCATGTGTTAAGGAAACTGTGACTAGTTTTTTGGCTTAATGATCCAGATGACACAGTAGAAGTATGTGAGGCTTCCACTGTGTGTAGACACACTTTATTCGTTTGCTATTGTGGAAATGTCAGAAACCCAATGAGACACTATCTCAGTAGAAAAAAATTCAATATTAAAACCATTGGGAAACAGGAATGGAGACTGAGGGTGATATCTGACGATGATCTTAGAGGATACCTAAATGAAGGAAGAGCTACAACAGCCTCTATACCTCTCTGAAATCTTTTCAGGACAGGTCAACTAAAAATCTCCTTCCATAATGCATCTGTTAATGAGGAAATCTACTAACTTCATCAGTTGATATATAAAATAAAAAAGGAATCATGTTTCACATGAATTGCTTATTGACAAATGAATACTTTGGGCTATCATCTCCTTGTTCCTGCTTTGTAATATACATTGTTTAAAAGCCCTGTATACTCAAACTGCTTGTAATCCTGTATACTCATCTACAGATACTGTGAGTGATGCAAAAGTCCCTCCCCAACCTGTAAGCGCTCAGCCCCCAGACCAGAAGCCCGCTCCAGAACCATCTCAGCCTCAACAGGAAAGCAAAGCGCAAAGTGGGATGAGATTTTGGACATTCCAAATTGCCAGAATTTTCAGTCTTACTACAGAAATCTTGAAAGGCAGAATACAATCTCAGAATCATTACTTTTCCTTTGTTTTCCTTTGTTTTCAAGTTTCAGTATATGAGTCCTAATATTTTTTCTTGTATTATTTCTTCCGGCAAATTCCCTTGGAAACAAAACCCTCAAACAGCTCAACAACCGGCAACAACCAGCAGTCCCCAGGCTCCTGGTAAATCACCCCTTCTCACTTAACCGGAGATAACAACTTTCCTCCTTTTTTCCTTGTGGGTTGTTGTTTTTCTTTGTGTTTTTAACATCTATATATATATATTTATTTTTTTAAAAAAAAGCAGGTCCCACCATTCCTCCTCCAGCAGCCCCTTTAATGACTGAACCAGCACCAAAACCGACAACAGACCCACAAGCTTCAGGGCAAGCCCCAGCAGCAAAGGCAGCAGCGGATGCTCAAGCTGCAAAGGACAAGAAACCAGAAACCCCTGGTAAAACCAAGATAAAACTCAAGTTGCTAACCTTACAACACAAGTGGGACCATGGCTTAACATGCAGTAACTCTTCTGCTTTTGCATAGATCTTGGCTGACATCCTAGCTGATAAGTTGAGGAACTTCTGGTGCGGGTGTTTGGGTCTCATCCCTCTACAGGTGCTTAAAAAGATGTCGAAGGCACACAGGAAATCACTTCTATCTGTGGGGGACTTAAGCAGTTATGCCTAGCATCTCAGGGAAATGTATCATACCCATAAGATAGGTTGGGAAACATTTACTGGTCTCAGTTCAGCCTCTCAACCTTCTTGAGGGTCTCACTAAGCTGTCTGAGGATGTGATTATTATTTCTTCCGGCAAATTCCCTTGGAAACAAAACCCTCAAACAGCTCAACAACCGGCAACAACCGGCAGTCCCCAGGCTCCTGGTAAATCACCCCTTTTCACTTAATTGGAGATAACAACTTTCCTTCTTTTTTCTTTATGGGTTGTTGTTTTTCTTTGTGTTTTTAACGTTTATATGTTTTTTTTTATAAAAAAAAAAACAGCAGGTCCCACCATTCCTCCTGCGGCAGCCCCCTTAACGACTGAACCAGCACCAAAACCGACAACAGATCCACAAGCTTCAGGGCTTGCCCCAGCAACAAAGCAAGCAGCGGATGCCCAAACTGCAAAGGACAAGAAACCGGAAACTCCTGGTAAGACCAAGACAAAACTCAAGTTGGTTGCCAGTGGCACTCTAGCTACCCTTACGACACAAGTGGGACCATGCCTTAATATGCACTGACTCTTCTACTTTTGCTTAGATCTTGACTGACATCCTAGCCAATATGTTGAGATACATCTGGTGAAGGTATTTGGTCTTATCTTTCCACAGGTGCTTAAAAAGATTAGAAGGCACACAGGAAATGATTTCTATCTATGGGGGGATTTAAGTAGTGATGCCTGGCATCTTAGGGAAATGTGTCATACCCATAAGACAGGGTGGGCAAATAAGTTTCAATATTCATATCTTAATATTTCTTCTTGTAACAGCAAAATCTGGCAAATTATCATGGAAAAAAAAACCTCAAACAGCTGAACAACCAGCAACAACCATCAGTCCCCAGCCTCCTGGTAAATCACCCCTTAATTGGAGATAACATCTTTCCTTGTTTTTTTCTTTCTGGGTTGTATCTATGTATCATCTACCTACCTGCCTACCTACATACCTACCTATCTATTTATCTGTCAAAAGCAGGTCCCACCATTCCTCCTGCGGCAGCCCCTTTAATGACTGAACCAGCACCAAAAGTGACAACAGACCCACAAGCTTCAGGGATTGCCCCAGCAGCAAAGCAAGCAGCGGATGCTCAAGCTGCAAAGGACAAGAAACCAGAAACCCCTGGTAAAACCAAGATAAAACTCAAATTGCTCTTCAGAGGCATTCTAGCCATCCTTAATGTCACAACTGACTTAATACACACTGACTCCTCTGCTTTTGCTTAGATGTCAGCTGACATCCCAGGCAATATGTCGAGGAACTTTTGATGAGGGTGTTTTGATCTCATTCTTCTACATCCCTAAAGGTGTAGAAGGCACATTGGAAATTCTTTCTGTCACTGAAAAAAATAATGTCTAGGGGGAACCTAAGCAGTGATGGTTGGCATCTCATGGGAGCATGTCAACCTTCTGGAGGTTCCCAGTAAGCCATCTGATGATATCATGATGTCACAAGTACAGATTCGGATGAACATTTTCATTTGTTTTGTGGAGATGGTTAAGAGTGAAAATAGGAGTAGGTGACTTTTGGGATGAAAACCATTCCCATTCCTATGTTCACTCACAACCTTCACACCAGATGGTTCTAAAACACCACTTTGAGGCTGTTTTCGGGCCTTTAACAGAGTTTTGTGGGATTTAAGAATGAAATGGAGATAAGCTTTTTCCCAGAGGCCTCCTACTTGCTGGTCATCCACTCTGTCCAAAATATGCCATTAAACGGGCTGAAATTGGCTTCTGTCTGCCATGCCTACTTTGAATTACATTTTTTAAAAAAAATCATATCAGCAAAATTGTCTATTTGTCAACACATTTCACCAGCAAAATTTTATGGTGCTCAGTAGGACTGTACAGGGGGTGATGGGAATCACACCTTACATATTGTTTTATGGATAATTTGGGCCGTTGTTTGATTGTTTGTGGTTTGTAACTTAAATTATTTGTAAAACCTACATGCTCAAACAACTTGCAATTACTCATCTATAGGTACTGTGAGTGCTGCAAAGGTCCTTCCCCAACCTGTAAGCGCTCAGCCCCCAGACCAGAAGCCCGCTCCAGAACCATCTCAGCCTCAACAGGAAAGCAAAGCACAAGGTGGGATGAGATTTTGGACATTCCAAATTGCCAGAATTTTCAGTCTTACTACAGAAATCTTGAAAGGCAGAATACAATCTTAGAATCATTACTTTTCCTTTGTTTTTGTTTCTTTTCAAGTTTCAATATATGAGTCCTAATATGTTTTCTTGTATTACTTCTTCTGGCAAATTCCCTTGGAAACAAAACCCTCAAACAGCTCAACAACCGGCAACAACCGTCAGTCCCCAGGCTCCTGGTAAATCATCCCTTATCACTTAATTGGACATAACATCTTTCCTTCTTTTTTCTTTATGGGTTGTTGTTTTTCTTTGTGTTTTTAATGTCTTTCTATATATTAAAAAAAAAACAAAACAGCAGGTCCCACCATTCCTCCTGTGGCAGCCCCCTTAACGACTGAACCAGCACCAAAACCGACAACAGACCCACAAGCTTCTGGGCTTGCCCCAGCAGCAAAGGAAGCAGTGGATGCCCAAGCTGCAAAGGACAAGAAACCAGAAACCCCTGGTAAAACCAAGATAAAACTCAAGTTGCTAACCTTACAACACAAGTGGGACCATGGCTTAACATGCAGTAACTCTTCTGCTTTTGCATAGATCTTGGCTGACATCCTAGCTGATAAGTTGAGGAACTTCTGGTGCGGGTGTTTGGGTCTCATCCCTCTACAGGTGCTTAAAAAGATGTCGAAGGCACACAGGAAATCACTTCTATCTGTGGGGGACTTAAGCAGTTATGCCTAGCATCTCAGGGAAATGTATCATACCCATAAGATAGGTTGGGAAACATTTACTGGTCTCAGTTCAGCCTCTCAACCTTCTTGAGGGTCTCACTAAGCTGTCTGAGGATGTGATGATGCCATTAGAACAGGTTCAGATGAACATTTTCATTTGTTCTGTGGAGGAGGATAAGAGTGAAAATAGGAATAGGTGACTTCAGGGATGAAAACCATTCCCATTCCTATTTTAGCCACTTTTTAAACAGAGTTTTGCAGGATTTATGAATGAAATGGGGACAACTTGTTTTTCATAGGCCTCCCAGTCCCAAAACATTCATGAAATGGGCTGAACCTGGCCTCCTGCTATCATTCCAACTCTGAATTATATTTTTTTAAAAAATAATAGCAACAAAATTGTCTATTTTGCCAACCCATTTCAGCAGCAGAGTTTTTAGATGCTGAAGAGGCCTTCATACAGAGTTTTGGGGGCTATGGGTTTCCCACCTCTTCTTTAATGGGAAAACTTTGTCCAGATACTTGCAAAATATCATATTAAACTGCAGGAGGAAGGCTAAAGATGCATTTAAAGATAGCTATGCATCAGTGCTATTAAGGAAACTGAGGGATATTTCTGTCTAAAAGGAACACCCACCATTTCCTGCAATTAAAGCTCCACACTGTTACCCCAGGCAGAAAAGTGGATTTGTTCAGCCTGTCCATTTTTGTTGAGAAAATGGGGACCTACTTATGTCTTTGTTGTGTTTGAAGAAATTCTTTGAATTTAGTGGATGCTTTTCCTGGCTATTCTGTTTGCTATGGCTAAAATGTGAAAACCCTTCACCAGAAAAGGAAGCTTTTAGTTGGGAGTGCCCACACTTTTTAATTTTGATGCATTGGCAGTGGGGGGGTCACAGGTTTGGATCAGGAAAGCATAAAATCATGTCCTATGTGTGTGTTTTAAGCTGCAATGCACATTTTTCAATATCTTTCTTCATACTAGGAAAAGTTGGTAAGGTCGCTGGGAAGAAAGAAACTCAGACGGATCAAGGGTCTGCAAAGCCAGTCAGTCCCCAGCCTCCTGGTAAAATTCCAAATAACTCTCTCTTTTTGGATTGAGTAGCTGTTACTATGCATCCGTGTGTTTAGTATTTCTTTGTTTGTTTGTTGTTTATTTATTTATTTATGAAAAGACAAAAAAAGTCCCACTATTACTTCTGAGGCAGGTCCTTCCATGACTGAACCAGAACTAAGGGAAAGAAATTACCTACAGGATATGGATACTAAACCGGCCACACAAGAATCTGTGGATGTCCAGGGTGCAAAGACAAAGAAACCTGAAGGCTCTGATAAACCTAAAAGGAAACTCAACAATAATCAGCTGAATATTCTGGCTGCCTACAAATAACAACTGTGACACAAAGGAAGCCACCTCATTTAAAAATAGAAATTAAATGCTAACCCTTCTATCACTGCTTATAAATAGGATGATCTTCTAACAAAGTTCAACCAATGTGTTGAAGAGCAATTGCTACTTGGGGCCCACACACGCTTCAAATGCTGAGGAACTAATGAGTCATTATTTCTACTCTGAGGAATAATTTAGTGATTGTTCAGTGACCTAGTCAACGTTGAGGAAGATGTCTCGAGCAGGAACTAATGTAATAGTGTATGTCCTTTTTGTTGAACTGTCTATGTTAGGGGACATATTTTCAGTTTAGCGACATTTCATAACAATGTTTAAAGGAAAAGTCTATAGGAAAAAAAAATGCCTGACTAGATCCAGTGGTAGGCAAGGCTATACTGACTTTCTAAAATATATGAAGAGGCAAAGGTTTTCTTCTATATTTCCTGAGCTATTGGGAAGAATTATTTGAAGATCTGAAGCTACTTTCCTAGTACTTCCTAGAGCAATCTAACATTTTGGAATGATCATACCCTTCAAGCAGTGAGCAAGCTCAAGAAATAGGCAATGCCCTTCTTGATAATGCATGTTCTGACTTTGTTACCAGTAATGCTAAACCTTATGATACCTGTATCATAGTGAGATAGCTGCTGGTGAAAAAAGGATCACACAGATGAAAGCTAATATGTATAATTATGGGGGGAAAAAAACTCTAGGAATATATATTCAATTATCTTGAACTTCCTGACAATGAATTTTCCAAAATTACTTTTTCTACACCTTTTCAGCGGAGTTTAAATCTTGGATTTCAAATGTGGGGTGCATGCATTGGTATGGCCCTCATGGTCCTAACATCATGATGCTTAATAAGAGAACAGAAGGTCTTCCATGGTATATACATTCCATGTTCCCTTAAGCTCTCAGAACAGAGAGAGATGGATGTTGCTTTATGTTATATCCCCATGTGCAGGGCTTATACATGACTTTGACATCTTGGTGTGTGTGTGTGTGTGTGTGTGTGTGTGTGTGTGGAGGATTTATCTATTTTTATACAATGTATATCCTATGTGGTATTTTTAGTTATGTTACCTACTAGGGGGTGGCCAGTACATGATCAGTTTTCTCCTATTTGGGATTCATCAGACATAGGTCACTAGATATTAATCTGTGGGCTTCAAGCCTTTTTCTGGGAACTGACCTTTGCAGTTTAGATGACTATAAACAGTGCAATAGAATAACCCCATAGAATAACATCAGGCTACCTATGTTGGATGAGTCCCAAATAGGATGAAATTAGTTATATAATGCCTACCTCGGGGTGATCAATTTTTCCACAGTATGTTCATCAAAACACTACTTTTAAAATGCAAACCTCCCTCCTTGTGGAATATTCTTCTTCCTGAAGTTAGGCTCACCCCTTCCCTGCTGTCATTTAGGAAGTCCCTCAAGACCTGGTTATGTCATCAGGCCTGGAGGTCTTTGGGAATTGGAGACATTCTTAGATGACTCCACTGTAATTGATATTCTGCTTTCTCTGCGGGGTTTGTATATTTTAAAATCTAATTTTTAAAAAAAATTGTGATAATGTTTTTATTTTAATAATTACTTTTTATCTTTGTATAATGCTTGTTTTTATCCACTGGTTATTTTATTTAATTGTTGTACACCACCCAGAATTGCTTTGTGTGAGATGGGCAGCTATATAAATGTGACATGTAAATTAATGGAAGGAAGGAAGGAAGGAAGGAAGGAAGGAAGGAAGGAAGGAAGGAAGGAAGGAAGGAAGGAAGGAAGGAAGGTTGGTTGGTTAGGCATGGACCAAAAGAAATAGAAATCTCTTGCTTCTTTGATGAGTGTACAGAATAGGGATTGTGGGCCAGAGTACAGACTTTGAATTTAATAGGATATTTTTCCACAGCTGTTGCATTTGCTTTTGCTTGAATACCCAAAACCCACTGAGAGATGCAGTCTTAACCACTGTCCATGGCAGAAAGCTGATTATTTTAGAAATTTAAAGTCAAAGCCATTGGGGGCATTAGCAGAGTGATGTGGTAAAAATTGACAGTCAAGAGCTCTAAATGAAAAGACTCTAGAGCTCAATTATGCTTGTTTCAGACAGCTAAAATGAATGCTATCTGTCTCAATTACAAGCCCAAAAGTGATAAAGAAGACTACTGTTATAATGCCATATTGACCTCCATATGATAATTTCTGAAGGCTCTGGATCTGACCTATTTTGGCCTCGTAAAAGTTTTAACTGCTGTGGCTCAAACCAGTTATATTTTCTCATCCATATACCTTATTGGTGATCAAAAAATCTCCCCCGGAAAGCCAGATGGCTAATCCACAACCCAGAAGCCTATTCCTAACCTGTCCCAGCTTAAATAAGAAGGCAACATAGAGCATGTGGTCAGTTTTGATAACATGACTTTCCTCCATTGGCTGTCTTGTTTAAAGAAATCCTCCAGACAGAACACCATTCCCATTCCATTTTATTCATTTTGGTTATCCTTCCTTTTGAAGATGTAAAACAGATTTCTTAATATGCATTTTTGTAACTGTAATGCTAGGGAATCTTTACTACTGGAAAACAAAACCTCAAACACGCCAACAGCTTTCAGAAGCAGGCAGTCCCCATGGTCTTGGTAAATCACCTATGGTCTAAATGGCTTGCTGTTCCAAAACAATTTATGACTCCTTTGGACCTCTGTCTATTTTTTAAAAGTTAGTGTACTTGCAACTATTCTGTGCTCAAAGTACTTGCATTTTCTTATGCATAGCTGGTGATCAGAAACTTTCTCCAAGTAAGCCAAGCCAACCCACAACCCCACAGGCCACGCCAGGACCATCTCAGCCTAAACAGGAAGGTAACATATAGCATATGTCAGTTTTCATAATTTGACATTTGTACACTGTCTTGTTTAGAGAAATCCTGCAGATAGTACACCATTCTCACATTTCATTCATTTTTGCTTTGTTTTATCTGAAGATGCAAAACAAATGCTTAATATCTCTTTCTGTAACAGTAAAGCCCTGTAAGCCTTAATGCTAGGAAGCAAAATCTCAAACATCTGAGCAGCTTTCAGAAGCATGTAGTGTATCACTCATGGTCTAACTGAATGGCTGTTCTAAAACCATTTATGAATACCCTGGATCTCTGTTTTGTAAAAGTTAATATGCTTCCAACTGTTCTGTACTCAAATTACTTGCATTTTCTCATCCACAGGTACTCCAAGTGATCAGAAAATTACTCCCAAAAAACCAGATGATCAACCCACAACTCAGAAACCCACTACAGAGCCTAAACAGACAGGTAAATGCTATAGATAGCGTGTTATTATTTGATTTTCTCCTAATCTTGCTCATGAAAAAATCTGGAAAGGAAAACTCTTCTCTGTAATTAGCTTTTTCTTTGTTTTGATTTATTTTGGATGTGCAATATATCTCTTAAAATATGTCATTTTTATAATGATAAAATCTGATGCTGTCTTAAAAAACAAAAATGCAAGCATCTCAACAGTCTGAAAGAACAATCTCCAGACTTGGCCACTGTTTTTAAGTCAATGTAATTCTTACAATTTGTGTAAATCAGTGTTTCTCAACCTTGACAACTTTCAGATGTGTGGATGTCAACTCCCACAATTCCCCAGCCAGCAAGAGGAATTCTGGGAGTTGATGTCCACACATCTGAAAGTTGCCAAGGTTGAGAAACACTGGAGTAAATGGTAACACATGTTTATTTTTTTAAAATCCATTGTTACTTTTGAAGCAGGCCCTTCCAAGACTGAACCAACACCAAAACCAAGTGAAGAACCAAAGTCTGAGGCCAAGCCATCCATAAAACAAGTTGGAGGTACTGAAGCTTCAAAGGAAAAAACATCTGCCGGCCACGGTAAAACCCAGAGAAATCTCAAACACCACATCACAGTCACTCTAGGCTGTGAAACAAATGTCATAGAAACTGACTTGGATCTGTTCCTTACAACCTGGGTGATCTAGCAAAATCCTGCTAACGTGCTGAGGACCCTGTGATTAGAATACCTGGAGCTCAGTACTTGTCAGCCCTTCGAGGTGATCCAGACAAGAAACTAATACCATGCGTACTAACATTTTTTTTTTTTTGATCTGCGCTCAGTCATTGCTGACCCTGCAGTGACTGCTTGGACGAGTCCTTGCAGTTTTCGAGGCAAGTGTTTCGGAAGTGGTTTGCCAGAGCCTCCTTCCTAGAGCAGAGCCCAGCTGGCGAGCGCAGGAGGCGGGGTTTCCGTTGCTTCGCGCCCTTTTCGGGTGCGCACGGTTTTTCGCGCTTACCGGCAACTGCTCCCGACTCCTTTTTTTGCAAGGCGCCGCCAGCATTTTTCCTCCCACCGGAGTGAGAGTCCCCATTTATCTACTCACGTGAGTTTTCGACCTGTTGGGTTGACAGGAACTGGGGAGGAAACAGGAGCTCACCCTGCTAACGCGAAGGCTGGACTCGAACCGCTGAAGCGTCGACCATTTCTGGCCGGCAACTTTCAGCGTCATTAAGTCGCTGCGCCACCGCGTCCCCTTAGTACTAACTAATGTACTAACATTACCTTTATTGTAAGGTTACAGTAACAGAATCTTCCAAGTCTGAAAGCATACCTCTCCCCCTTGCCTTTGCTTTCCATGGGAACTAAGGAGGGTCACTTCTGAGATCTTACCACATCTCCATTCCTTCTGTAGGCTGAGATGTCTCTTATCCGACCTTTGCCCTGGCTGCAGCTCTTCCTCCTCCTGTCTCTCAAGCATATTCTCACAGACTGTTACAGTACTTGACAAGTATTTAAAGGATGTGGAAGCAAGCAGCAGAGAATATAATTTCTACCTTGAAAAACAATTGAGTAGTTATGCAAGATTTTAGCGGTACAGGGCTGGGCATTTCAAAATACCTATTAAGGGAAAACTTTCTCCAAGTTATATAAACATATCTATCTGTGAGCGGGGGAAAGCCAACAACATTACCTGATTTGTCAGGGCAATTATCTGACTTATAATTGTAAAGGTGAAAATACTTCCTTGTATATTACTAATAAAGCCTTCTGGCTTGGTTTGTACACATACTAAACTAGGCTTAAATGAAATTACGTAGGTTGTGGTTCATTATGTTGTGGAAACCAGCCATTGTCTTAGTATGTTTTAGAAATTAGGCCACCACATTAAGCCATATTAATTTTGGGAGCATAGACAGTGTGTAATAGTTAATGTTGGACTGTGTGTATGTGTGTGTGTGTGTGCTTCAAGTCAGTTTGATTTCCGGTGACTACATAGACAAGTTTGTGTAATTTTCTTGGCAGCATTTTTCAGAAGTGGCTTATCATTGCCTTCTTCCTTGGACTGAGAGAGAGAGAGTGGCCCAAAGTCCTCAGCTGGCTTTATGCCTAAGGCAGGACTAGAACTCACATGTCTCTTGGTTTCTTGTCTATTCTTTAATCTCTACGCCAAACAGGTTCTCTGACATGTTGGACTAGAACCAGTGAAAACCAGGTTCCAATCATCCCCAAAGGACCAGATCATTGTTATTGTGTCCTGATACGTAAAGCCATAGAACTCAAAGAGGGTGTACTTTCTTTTTCACACGACTGTAGCTTTGTTATTATGTTCTCTGCAAGGCAACATCTTGGGCCATGTAAAAAGAAATCTGGCTCTCTTATAGTTTCTTATTGAACTCATCCTTCATTAGAGAAAAATCATTCTCAGCACAGCTTCTAACGATAATATAATGTCCATCTTAGAAATACATATATACATACTCATCATGCTATTCCTTTCTGTGGTAAGCAACATGAATCCAAAGTGCGGAAAAGCCAAAGAAAGCAAAAGTTTGAGATTAAAAAAAGAACATTTCAACATAGCTAAAGTATTTTACACCAACATCATTCACTATACCTCTCACATGCATATATTGTCTTATGTCTCTTTAATTTTTTATCCCTTTCTTTTTCAGGATCTTATCAAATCCATCCAACTATGATTTTCTCAGTCTTCCTCTTGATCTGTTCACTCATTCTTCACATATTTTTGTGATTCAATCCTCATTCATTTTCTTTAAATGACTAAACCACGTCAACATAACTTCTTTTATACTGGTCACTCACTTTTTTATATTCAATTCACTCATTCAGCACTCATTCATTCCTTATTCTCTTTACAGCACTTAGTTTCTAATCCCTAATCATCCTTGCACTTCTTCCAACCTGTTCCATTTCTTTTCTGAATCCTTCTTAGAACCACACTCAAAGTTGGGTCTGATCAGAAAAAAGTAGAACCATACTCTAAATGAGGGAGGACCAAAATAAAATGGAACTATTACTCCCATAATTTGGAAACTACTAGTGAGTCCAGGGTGAAGGTGGTAATTGTCATCTGAGAGGTCCTGGTGACTTTCCTAAGTTCTTCTCTACAAATAATCAGATGTGAACTGAGCTCTAGGGAGCAGTTGGGCTTCTTGTGGCTGTACTGACCCCTCTGCTGCTCAGTGACAAGTTTGTGTGGGCTGTTTGAGCCCATCAGTAGGTTGGCAGTGGAATATCCAAAGCTGATAGATCTTGGGGACTTTAATCTGCCCCAGGTGACATTGAGTCTGCAATAGTTAAGGACTTCATGACCACCATGGACCTGACCTAAATTAGAGAAGGTCAAACACATGCACACAGTAGATCTGGATCTTGTCTCAAGATAGTTACAATGTGATCTGGTAATGGAGGACTTTGGCATCAGCCCTTTGTCATGGTTGGATCACTCTGATTGCTTTTTGACTTGCTGGTCCTCCTCCCCCCCCCCACCCCCCACCCCCCACACACAGGGAGATTGGGCCCCAGCAAGTAATACCATTCATTATTAAGAATGATCAAGCAGGGTTTATAAAAACTAGCCAAGCAGCAGACATTAAGTAAGTTGTAGATTTAATAGACTTGAATAAAAAGAAAGACCAATTTGTAATTTTATCATTAGATGCTGAAAAGGCTTTTGACAAAATATATAGACAGTACATGTTCACTGTACTAAACAGGTTTGGATTTCCTTTGAAATTTATAAAATGGATTAAGATACTATATGAGTCACCCACATCTAAAGTAAAGGTTAATGGTATTTTTTTTCCGGCTACTTTCCCATTATTTAGAGGAAATAGACAAGGGTGTCCACTTTCACCCTTGCTTTTTAATGTGTGTGTGGAACCCTTGGCTTGTGCTGTTAGACAACATAAGGAGATTTACATAATTCAGTTGAACACAAATTGGTTTTATTTGCAGATGATATCCTTGTTTATCTCTAAACCTCATACTACTATTCCAGTGTTGATGCAAATGATGGATGCCTTTAGTAAAATAGCAGGATATTCTATTAACTGATGCAAATTGGAATTGATGCCAGTAGGTGAAAATTTGGTTACCCATCCATTTAAGGAATATCAATTCCGTATTTGTACCACATCCATTAAATATTTAGGTATATGTATACCAAAAAATATAACTCAGTAACATGTAATTTAAATAAGATACATAAAGAGGTTTCTTCAAGTATGGATAGATGGGAGTCATTAAACCTCACCCTTTGGAGAAAGGTAAATGCTCTCAAAATGAATATTATTCCCACGTTGACTTATATTCTGAGAGGAATCCCCGTTCAAATATCTGGAAAATATTTTCAGAAAATACTGTAAATTCTTTGTTTAGAAATTTTTTATAGGGTTCTTCGATTCTGAGAATATCTTTACAAAAAATGCAATTACCAATTAATGAAGGAGGATTTGGTTTTCCAAATCTGGAGCTGTATCATCAAGCTCACCTTTTGTCTGCCCATGTGACAGACTGTATGTCTCCTTCAGTGTCCACCCATTCTATCAGTCTGACAGAGTTGGTATGCTTCGTGTCCCATCAATTAAACAATATCATTCACTGTTGTGGCATTTGTCCTCTGGAGCAGCTTCCCTCCAGAGATTTCCACTGCTCCTATCATGGCTTTCTTCAAAAGGGCCCTTAAACCCTGACTCTTCTCCCAGGTCTTGGATTAGGCTGAGTAGTAGGCCCTTTGGGGGAATGCAGTGTGATTAAGATGTCGGGTGTTATTTTCTCTGGAAGTCTATTGTATATCTGATCTATTGTTGTGGTTAATTTATTTTTAATATATATACCATGTAGAGTTGCTATGGAATCAGGCAGCCTTACAAATGTGATAGATAAACAAATAATATTTCAGTTGATGCAACATAAATTGCATTTCATTTTTAGGATTGGAGGTCTTTTTCAGTCACATCACATTGCTGACTTATATTTAGTTTGCAATGAACTACTATGCTAAGATCTTACAGCTTCTACTGAAACTCAGATAAGCTAATGTTCATTTCTAGATTTAGCTTAATCCTAGAAAGTTCTAGACTCATTTGTGGAAGTGACAATTAAGAAAAATTCAAAATGAAAAACTACTTTGTTCTATTTTGGCAGAAATGTAAACAGTGTAGAGTTTAATTCATAAAACAAACATTTAAAAGAGCTCTTGTTTTGTTTTGCAGTCTCATTTCCTGATTCAGAACCATCACCCCCTGCTGAATCTGAAATATCCAAAGTAGATGAATCAGCTAATGCAATGAAAATAAAATTCATATGCAATTTGCTAAAACAATCCCCTCCAGGTGAATTCAAAAATGTTTTTGAAGACCTTCGCTTTCTGGTTTGTGATGATACACTCATGAAGCATGAGGCTGCTCAGGTGTGTGCCAATCACTCCAAGAAGAACTTCACAGCTGGGAACATAAAAGGAGACAGTGTTCTGGTGACTCGCCATAACGACATGGGAGGGAATCGCTTCTTTGATCCACAGATCAAACTTTCCTTCACATTTGATCACCTGAACAGAAGAGCTGACAAAATTCTGCTTTATTGTAATATTAGGAAAGATAAGGCAGAATTATGGAGAGAAACCCTTAATGTGACCTTGGAAGACTACATGAAGAGACATTTCCTTTCAGGAGCTTGTCGTGTCTACAGAAAAACAATTAGAAATAGACCTTTTCTTGTGGTCTGCATGGAAAGCCATCAATATAAGAAATTCTGGAACATTCTCTGGAAATCAGAGTGGATAGTTGCAGTAACTCCACCTATTTCAGAAATCAGAGGGAACTATAATGTGCAGCTACATTATTTCAAAACAGCTAACCTTCACTGGACAGCAAGTAAAACTGCTGAAGGTTCCATATATTTAATTCATCGGGACCAATTTGCCTTGGATTTTGAGAAATTTATGGAAGCTGAAGATAACAAATTTCAGATGGGTATGCTGAAAAACCTCTACGATTTGTCAGATGAAACATGGAGACAATTACGGAGAAGGCTCCCAGTCACTCGCACTTCAATCTCTTGGGATATACTGATGATGACTTAGAGAAAAGAGGTGAAGGCACCTGGAAATGATGGATCATTATAGTAGCTACAATGCCTATGTGAATGAAATAATGGCCAAATAAAACAACAGTTCTGTAGTACATTTCAACTGATCTCTTTGATTTATTGCCTGATGGTTCATGAAAACATGCAGTCCTTCACAATGAACAGTATCCAGGTCAGTGGTGTCTAGGTTAGTGAATATTTCTATTTCACTTCTTTCTCTGAACATGAAACAAAACATCAGGATTGTTTACAAAAGGCAGGAGCTTCTTTAATATGGTGTCAAAGATAAAGGTGGCTCTATATTTATACCACCATAAAACAGAGAAAACAACCCAGAGGACTTGTGAATAACTATTAATACAATTCATTTTTGAAGAAAAACAAAGGTGGCTGTATTGGACAGGAGTAAAATTTAAAAATCTGTATTTGGGTAATAGCTATATTAAACCTTAAAAACAGGTGGAGTGTCAGCTTTGAATTGGCCTAATAATATTATTGTTCTAAACGGATTTTGAAAATTAAACAGAATACCAATCAGTAAAATATGGTAACAACAGCTAATCCAAATAAGCAGTAAAATTAAAACTATTCTAAATTAAAATATTAGTAAGTCTCAAATTCCTAGGGGAAAAATCATGTTTTGTCTGGCATCCAAAGAAGGATAACGGGAGGGAGCCTTCCTAGGAGAAAGCATACAGCATACAAAACTTTTTCATTTATCAAGTGTTCTAGCGCTTCAGACAATTGAAGTACCTAGGGCAGCGTTTCTCAACCTTGACAATTTTAAGATGTGTGGATTTCAACGCCCAGAATTCCCGAGCCAGCATGGAATTCTGGGAGTTGAAGTCCACATATCTTAAAGTTGTCAAGGTTGAGAAAC
This sequence comes from Python bivittatus, assembly GCF_059951505.1. Taxonomy (NCBI): domain Eukaryota; kingdom Metazoa; phylum Chordata; class Lepidosauria; order Squamata; family Pythonidae; genus Python; species Python bivittatus. Next base: position 53,229,967 of record NW_028277058.1, read on the forward strand.
ACTGACCTAGAGCCTCAAATCACAATTTCCTTCTTGTCCAGGGTTGTTAAAAGTACATCTTCAGGGAACATGGGACGTGTGTGTGTGTTTGTGTTGGGGTGTGGGGTGGAGTGCTTCTAGGCCTTGGAATTCTGTATCAAAGTTAGTCAGGGAGGTTATCTTGTGATATCTTCCTGCTGACCAGCAAAAGCATGTTTATTTTGGCAGGTTTCTGGCTGAATTTGAGGCACGCTAGGTGTATCAGATGTTTTTATGGTGTTGAAAATTATATTTGAACTGTTTTTAGCTGCATTTTAATTACTTTCATTTTTTGTTTGCCACATTGGGTGCTTACTATTGGCAGAAAGCTAAATTGTGTAAGTAAATACATTTCATGGACATTTAGAATAGGGCAATCTGATAGGAATTTAAATCCTAAAGTTTCAAAATTAAATCTTTGAAATTAGTTTCTTTGCTTACTTTATGCCACACCTTCTTGATTAATCATGTATGTCCAAAGATTAGCATATTGATTCATTGAATGATACAGGCTAATGTCACTACATGGTAAAACTTTCTCAGAGCAGTATCGGATTAAGTAAGCAGGGTCTAGCCTTGCCAGTTCTTCCTGAGGAATGGATTTTTATAGATTAAATTTTATTTTTTGTATATAGGACCAGTTAAACATCTATCATCTTACCTTTTCAGTAAGAATGGGGTCATTGTCACACATATTAAAGATGTTTCATGGTTCATCATGGAAAGTAGTGGAACATTTGTAAGAGTCATTAACAATAACTGAACAATATTCAGTTAGACAAAGAAAAGTGATACCCAAAGGGGAATAGTGTAATAAGAACATTGTCTTAGACAATTGAATTATTTATTCATTAGTTTCTTTTCCCTTTTTTCTACCAGCACTTCTGCTACATTTGCTGAGTGTTTGCCTTGGAGAATATATATGTGAGGAATGCCACTGAGTACAGAGAGTAGACCACTAATCGCAGGATATTATAATGAGTTTTTCATGGCCCATTGTCATTTAGTTATCTTCATGGAATTACTACTCTTCTATTTGCAAATGGTTCTCATTAGCTTCAACATTAAAAAGCCATATGTATATATTTTGCCGCATGAAATTTCAAAGGTAGCAACCTTTCTCTTACAATAGGCAACATTTCTGTTCCTAGAAGATTATTTCCAAATACATGGAGTTAAGCTAAACTCAGTCCATCACTAGCCAGCATATCAGGGTGAGGAAAATGTTTAGTAGTATGTAACAACAACCCTTCTGAAAATAGAAGAACTCTGTTTGATCAGAACAAATAGTTTTGTTCTTTTACTCCTCAGCAGATATTATAGATTTGCTGTGTCTGGAAATTTTCTATTACAGGTAGTCATCCACTTACGATGGCAACTGGGACCAGAATATCCATCGCTAAGCGGTGCAGTCATAAAGTGTGACTGCATTGCTTAGCAACAGCAATTCCTAAAGCCCTGGTTGCCATTGTTAACTGAATCCAGTCGTCAGGCAAGGCAACTTCCTGCCAGCTTCCCACAACCAAAATCAGCATGGGTCAGGGAGTGTGTGCGAAGGTGTGAGGGGGTGCATAAGAAGTGCAGCATGGGTCAGGGAGGGTGCGCGAGGGTGTGAGAGAGGCACAGTGCAGATCAGAGGGGGTGCTGCAAGGATGCACGGGTGGGGGAGACTTACCCCAGTGACTTGCGACCTTCCTTGCCAGCCTCATTGACTTTCTGGGGAAGCCGGCAGGGCAAGTTGCAAATGACAATCATATGATCACAGGGCACTGCAACCGGCCATAAGTGGGAACCAGTTACCAAGTGCCTAGATTGCAATCACGTGACCGTGGGGGTGCTAGGGCAGCCAGAACTCCGAGGACCGGTTGTAACCACCATTGTTCAGTGCCATTGTAACTTTGAACAGTCGCTGAACAAATGGTCATAAGTTGAGGACTATCTGTACACTGGCAAATAGCAATGTACAAATATAGTTTTCTTGAGAACAGGTAGTCCTTGTGTAGTGACAATTGGGAGCAGCAGTTCTGTTGTTAAGGGAAGCAGTTGCAAAGTGGGAAACCACATGACTGCCACTGTGCTTCCCTTTTCCCCATTCCCTCGCTATTTGGAATGCTCACCCCAGCACCGGGATAATTAGCATGAAAGGAATTAATCTTTGCATTTACATTCAATGGCAAGGAAGGGATTACAAGAGTAGCAGGCACACAATGACACTCACAGTGTTCAATGGTCACATGAATGCCATTTGCAGCCTTCACAGCCAGCTTCCAACAAGCAAAGTCAGTGGGGAAGCTAGCAGGAGGCGCAAGTCGCAGTCATCTGATGTCATGTTTAACAACTGTGGTTGATTCATTTAATGACTGCAGCTGGAACTGCCATCGTAAGTCTGCACAGTCACATTTTTCAACTTACGACTGCATCACTTAGCGACAGAGTTGCCAGTCCCAATTACTGTCATTAACTGTATTTGTTTTGTTCTTATTGTGGTAATTTGGTAATTTTCTATATTATAAACAGCAGCTGTTGAGAAACGCAATTCCTTATCTCCTAAAAAAAGTTTTTTTGTGCAACCTTGGATTGTGGCTGTATTGTAGTACTGTAACTATGATGTTGCTTTGTAACTGGCATTTTGTTTGAAAGATGCAAAACAGTGACTAAGCCTGGGATTCAATGCAGAAATGGCTTTTTTTCCCAGGCAAAACACAATAGTTTCAAGACAAACAAATCTGATTTAAATAGCTCATAGCTTAGAAAGCTATTGGAGCTGAAGGGTAATTGAAATGAAGGAAGAGAGAAAAAAAGTAGATAAAGAGTATGTTTTGTCATGACAGAACTGAGGAGACATTTCTGTCACTCCAGTCCACTCTTGGAACTAATTAAAGTCTCCCCGACAAAAGCTAATTGAGCATTAATATGCTTCAACAGAGCTGATGAAGACATGAACCATAAAGAAGAGCAACATTTTGATTGTAAACTGTAGGTGCATACTAGTCATCATTCTCATTCATTTCTGACTCTCTGAATGATCCTATCACTTTTTTTTTATACTCTTTCATTTTGTTCCCCACCCACCTAAGAGAATATTTTTCTCCTGGATCACATTAAGGATGTTGCACAATTTCCCCCAAAACTCACATCTGATTCTTCTGTTATCATCATTCACAGGAGTATAACATGCAACTATCACTAACCAATGGATTCCTATTTTCATACAAACCCACAACTATAGGACATCAATCTATACTTTCTGACGTACATTTTAGCTCTTTCATTTATAACTAAACCTACACCTTTACTTTCCAGTATGTATTCATAAATTCCACAAAATCAGACCACCTTCATTTACATCCTTAACCTTTCTCAAAGTTTCACAGATACATGTCATATCTATTTTTTTTTCATTAATTTCTTTTAATTCATGGTGCTTATCGTTTACTCCACTTCCATTCCCATTCACAGTCTTTCATATGCCACAATTGTCACTAGAAGGCAGCCATATTAGCAATAAATTATAATAATGCAAACATGAAGACACATGGACAGTAATGTCATCACAAATGCCACTATTATGTACTTGCGTGCCAACATTGTGGCATTTTACAAAATCAGAGTTGAAGGTGACCACAAAGGTTATCTAGCCCAAAATCCTACTGAGTACAGGATCCACTAGACCATCTCTGACAGATGACCATCCAGCCTCGATTTGAAAACTTCAAGCACAGGAGAATTCACCATGTCATGTAGTAGCCTGTTCCACCAGCTGACAGACAGGAAGTTCCTCCTGATGTCTAGCTTGAACCTGCTTCCTTGTAGTTTAATCTACTAGTTCTGAGTTGGATGTAGTCACACATCATAGTTTGCCCCCTCCCCCATTCTGTTGCAGAATCTCATGCCATATGGGCCTATAGATACTGATCTCTGTTGCCCATGATAGCTTTGGTTAATTAAGGCTGTCATCTAGGTTTTGTGTAAGATAAAGTGTAGGTTGCAAACTTTAGTTGTAGCTGCACCATATGCAGCTTGTCCTGGTCAGTTTTGGCACATTTTGGCCAGTATACAATAAGCACAGCCAAAGCCTAGCTGTATCTCAAGCCTGCTCATGATATCCTATCCAAATTAGGATCTGTAATCTAGGGACCAGTTTACAAGCCAAAATAATATAACCTGTATTCCATCACCTATGAGGTATACACAGTATACTGATACGCATTCAAAATGTATGTAGAAATAGATGGATAATAAAAACTTATATAATTATTAACTAATTGAATTTTAAACTTAAGATACATAATTGATCATTGGTTTTGATTTAAAGCAAAACAATTTATAGAGGACAAGTCTTTCAGTAGCAATTAGTCATGATAGTCAAATGAGGCTTGCATGTATGTATGCAATATATTTATGGAATTTCAGGATTCATCTGAATGCTAAATTGCTAGTGCCATCTTCTGAAAGGTGCCTGACTGTTGGAAATACAACAGGGGGATGTTATTCTTACTCAGCAAAGTATATTTTATGTGGCTTTAATGCATACTGAATACTTTAATGCATACTGAATTCAAGAAGAAAAAAATGTAACACTGAATTCTTAATATAATTAAACCACTGAATCTTTATTGAAGAAACAGGCAGAATTCCTAACAGATATTATTTCTTGAGTACCAAACATGTACAAAGAGTGAAGCAGGACGTAGGTTGACACCAAGTTTGGAAAAAAGTGGAACTTGACGATAACCTGCAATGTGATAGCAATCAATTAATGTATTGTATACACAGTGATACATGCACAATAATACATATATAACATAGCTCTGTGATTTGCTATAATTATCAAGAAACCAAACCTAAAGCTTTTTTGAGTCCTCAGCATGCCCACTAAGTTAGGCTGCATCTTGTAAAGCATTTGTTTGAAAGTGTCAAACTTGTTCCTCAAGAAATCGGAAACACCAAAACCAGGACAAAAGCTTGGTTCTATCACAGTTGTATTTTTAGTACAAATCCTTATCTCCTCCAGTGTAAGAGAATGACTCTCATTCATTTTATAGGAAAAACAAAGCAGTGCAATTTCAACTGTGAATATACTATATTAGTACAGAGGTTATCACAATTGTTTATGTTGTCTGAATTTGATTACTTGCCAAAGAATGCCAGAATGTGTCGCACAGTATTACTCAGAAATCATTTCACCAATAAATAGCAGCTGTGAAAATCTACTCTCTATGAATTACAGAGATTTTTCAGATATGATTATAGAGATTGGAATTTTGTTCTCTCCTCTTCTGGTCTTGTAATGGGTTCTACAATGCAATGTAGTTAGATATTTGTGGAAAAGTTTAATATGTACAGTAATCACAAACTATTACAATAGTTCAGTGGTTATAGACAACCTCGGAAGGGACATACTCTGATGGTTTGAATGCTTTCTGCATAAGAAAAGTCTCAGTTCACTCTATGAAAACTTTATGTAGGATTGGAAAAGATCCTTGGAGAGTCATGCTAGGCACTATGGACAATATCTGATTTGATATAGGGCAACTTCCAGTGTTACCAATTAGGCAGGGGTCTTCACCTGATGTTTCTCAGTGAGATCTCTGAACACCTGATCCACTCTTTGTTCACTCTTCCTTTTTAGTTCTGAAACTTCCTTCTGATCCATAATTTCAGAGATTATCCTACCTCAAAATGTCTGTAAGTGAAAGTAATACTGAAAAAGGAAAGCAGTAAACATACTGCCCCTACAAAGAACCAAGCACCACATGGTAATCACTGGAGATGCAGTGCTGAAAAAATGCCTACTGCTATCATGGGAATCAAGGTGACAACAATCAGCTATCTATATGGAGCTGGTGGTCCTTCCAAAAGAATCTCCAAACAGTGGAGTCCCTGGTGCTCTCTGAGCTTGGTCGTTTGCTTGCAGATGTTTCATTACCCAACTAGGTAACATTATCAGCACAGTTCAACCCTGAGCAACATATATTCTCTTCTATTGGAATCTCCAAACAGATTGTATGCACTGTGATGGTCCTTATATGCATGGTTTAAACCCTTAAACTGACCTAGTAAGATAAGATAAACAGTAAGCAATATGTGGAAGTGTGCATTAACGTTCCTGTTATTAACAGTCGCCCTCTGTGGGAGATGGGCAGCATATAAATTAAATAAATAGATAAATAAAACATAAAGTGAGTAGCTTCCAGATACTGCAAAGGATTGCAAATGAACACTAGCATGTTGATTTACTGTACATAGAAGGGAAAAGTGCATAACTCACAACTTTTATCATCTGAAAGTTAAAAAAATATGGAAGTTAACACACCATTCAATCATGCATTGTCATAAATTAAGGGTACGGCAGTTATTTGAACAATTTTGGTATCAGCAATAATAGAACTGATATTACAATCTCTTGAATGCTCTCTTATATATTATCATAACAAATTTTTTGATAAAAATTTGGAACTGTTTTGTACACAAAAACAATTTATGTAATACCTTTATTTATGCTTAAAAGTGGCAAAGTATATTGACCAAGGAAATCATTGGAAGTAAGAGAAAGCTGATCTTCTACAACAAAACGAACTAAGGCAAGCTCTGGAACACGAACATCAAATGTAAATGTTTGATTCCACCTCGGACACAAAGCTGAAATAAAAAAAAGCAGTATAAGACAAACGATGATCCCTAAAAAGCTTTACCTTGCTGAGTTTTAGTCATAAGTTCTTCTCATTTATTTTTCTGGTTATTCCAAGTGACTACAGGAATACAAAACTGAATCATTCACAAAATGAACAAGAAATATATAATGTAATGAAGCTTACTCCTTTGGCCATAACGAAAGCAAGACGAATACAATCTCAACTATTCTCTTTAAAAGGCATGGTGACGTTCACGTGGAGATCTAAAATTAAAGTCACTTCTGCAATGGCCATCTGCCTACTGCACTTCTACTGAAAACCCATCACTGTTTGCAGTTGTAAAATATAAATGCTGTTGATGGGAAGAAAAACTGTTTAACATATATTAACAATGCCTCAAGAGTATATTTCCACAATTCTACTTATTGGCTTACTCCACCCTGCCTTATGAATTGTTTACTCATATATCCTTAATGAAAAATATGGTAGCATACACCAAATCCCTACCCTCAGACATAATTTTCCTCAAATTATTCAAATTGCTGGTGTGGTAGATTTACAAAGGTAAAGTCTGAGAAACAAAATCAGTGCTGAATTATAGGAATTGAATAAAATATCTGCATGAGCCCCTCAATAAACACAGTATGCAGTCTCTTAATTAAGAACATTTCCCTGGTTTCTCTGTAGTTCTAGAGCAGATTTTTCAAACTTCATTCCACAGAACCATTAGGATCCCACAAGAACTTGATGGAGTACCATCACAGACTAAGGGGAAAAAAAGGAAAACAGAAAAAAAGTTAACTGGAACACAGCCATGGACAACCATAACAAATTTTTTACAGTATAGCAGAAAGGCAGGGCTTGTCAAGTTGACATTCAGAAGCCCCAACACCCCACAGGATATTTGTGCTCATGGAAACTCATGATCAGATAATATGCCAACTTTAGAGAATTCTGAAATTATTAAGACAGTATACCATACTTTCCCAAATTTGGTGCCCCTCAGTTGAGCTGAAATTCTGGGGATCTGTAGATTCAAACCATCTGGAAGGTATCAGGCTAAAGAACGCTGCCTGACAGAATCAGTATGATCCACTTACCATTGCCCTTTACAACACAACTCTGCTGTTTTGCCTGGTCCTCTGGAATGCCATAAATTTCTATTACAACAAGAGGGTCAGCTTTGTTAGTCCTGGAGAGGTTGCTAGGTGGTAACTGATGGCCACTAATAAGCTGCACAGACACAGAAAAAGATATCAGTATTAACTAGGACACTAGATCTTACTGGCATTAATATTTTTCCTAAGGAAGTATCAATGCCTATCATGCAGTATGGGGGTGGAGGGAACTATACAGCTCTTGGGAATGACCTCCCATTGGAGATTCATTGGTCTCCAACACTGTCGGTCTTCCCCCAAAAACCCTGAAGGCAGAGCTTTTCCGGAGGGCTTTTGGGGCCTGATGCCATGCTCTGTGTTGAGCTTTTGTTCTATGTCTGTTTTATACTGTTGTACAGTTTACTTTGTGAGCCACTGAGATTTCTGTGACCATGGGGGGATGCAAGTTTGATTAACAATAAATAAATTGCAGTAAAAAATCAGCAAGGTACAGAGTTTAATGCACTGATTTTTTTTTCTCCTCTTTATTCTGGAGGCTATTCTCAGGTCATTCCCGAGAGCTGGCCCCTCACTGAAAAACAACACTTATGGGCTGTGCCCACCCCCCAGCCTTTTTTGCACACTTGCCTCAGAGGTGTCTCACTGGGAATATGTGAAAAGGATAAGGGTGCAGATCTCTAAATCTATTTGAACCGCAATAAGAACTCAACGTTGAAGGTTCTTTTCTAGCTATACTTGCATCTTTTCATTGAATTTTCAGAAGTGATTTGCCTTGCCTTTTTCCTAGGACTGAGCGAGAGTGACTACCCAAAGTCACCCAACTGGCTTCAGTACCTAAGGCAGGACTACAGGTAGTCCTCGCTTAATGACCGTTCATTTAACAATAGTCCTGAGTTATGACAGCTTTGGGAAAAGTGCTTTATGATCTCCACAGTCATGTGATCACTATTTGTGATCTTTTTTACAATGGTCGTTAAGCGAATCACCATGGTTGTTAAGCGAATTACGTGGTTGTTAAGTGAATTCCAGCAAAAAAACATGCATTGGGGAAGCTGGATTTACTTAACAGCCACGTGATTTGCTTAATGGCCATGTGATTTGCTTAACAACCATGGCGATTTGCTTAACGACTGTCATAAAAATGTAAAATCAGCTCCGATTTGCTTAATGACCAAATCGCTTAGCAACCTAAATTCCAGTCCCTATTGTGGTCAGATAGTGAGGACTACCTGTAACAATTGGGCTTTTTAGCTCCTAGTTTGGTGTTTTAACCAGTGATCAAACTACTACAAGCTCTCTCACTTTGCCAGAATTTATATATTAAGAAAAATAAGCCAACATAAGGAAACAATAAAGGGTAAGAGAAAAACCACTCTGTTCTCTGATATAATACGATACTGAATTAAGACCACCGTGTAACTTTGAATTCATGCTCTTAACTGGCACCCTACACATTCAACCAATATCTTCTTGGACTATTCCAAGCCAAGATTAATTACAGGAACTGCTGTATTTATCTGAGAGCATTGCTTCCTAGACATGTATTCTGGTTGTTGTTGTTTTTTCCAGAGATCAAAGTGCCAATTTAACCTCACAACAAATAAAGTCAGTTTACTTCACAGGTCATTAAACCAGATTCTTCATATCCAGATCGAATGCTCTAGCCACCAAGGCTCTCCAGTGTACATTTCTAGGGTGGGACTTTTTAAAGGCAAAGGCAAAATGAGCAAGGTAATGAGACCATGCTGAGAGAAACAAGTCTTTCCATCTGAATCCTTATGCATAAGACCCAGCACACCACCAGCTTAGAGGCCTGGCCATCCATCCATTTGTTAGAATAGTCTGAGGATGAACCAAAGAACTGAGAAGGCTTCTGTGAACACATCAACCTGATAGGATTCATATTCACACAAAAACACATGCACACCTTGTTGTGTTCTGGATGTGATGACCTACCATCTTTGACCCTAGTCCTATTCCACAACAAAATTTGCACCCGAGTGATATCATAAATAGAGTCTAGGATAGAACTAAATAGAAGGGGGAGGGGGAGGGGAGGAAGGAAAGGAGGAGGAATCCAGACTAACCCTACCAAAAAGACAGCAACAATCTCTTTCTTGCTATTGAGTCATCCAAATTTTTATAGCCCAGATATGATAGCTCTACTTTAGAGACTACCAAGCTTAACTAATGATCTGCTTGGATTATATATTTATAGCCAGGACTCATCTTATCCCGAAGCCAACAGCATATTTAAAGCAACCCAATTAATTGTATAGCATTACCTGTGTCTGCTCAAAATCAAATCTCATTCTTTTCATTTGCATTTATATCTTAGGTGTGTAAAGCAGCCTCCCTCAATCTGCCACTTGACAAATATATTGAGATTTGAATTTCCAGAACTCCTAGCCAAGTGCGGCTTTTGGCCATACTGGCTGCGAATTCTGAGAGTTAGAAATCCAGACCTTCCAAATGCCAGGCTAGGAAAGGACAGCACTAATTAAATTAAAAATATTTATACAAATAAAGTAACAACCAGCAGCCAGTATACAGAAATGACAAAGCAGAGCAAATAGTCAGACCAAACATCAGTGGTTTCCTAAGCAAGCACTAAAATTTTTAATCTGCTTCTAAAACTCGATAATGTAGTAGGTCCTCTCAACTACTCAATTACATCCAACAATACACGTTCCTAAGCAGCAAGTTCAAATGCTGCTTCTGAATGCAATGTTAATGGAATCAGCAGGATTATATGTGCAGCCATCCCTATCTTCTCATGGCTCATTTTTAAGTGTGAACACTGAATCATGTTTATACTTCAGAAACATGCTATTATGTATTATCATAAAACTCTCTGAAGAAGATAGCAAGTATATGCAAATAAATAATATGGGGATCATGCTGGGACAATGATGCCAGCAAATTTTCGAGCTCGAGTTCCTGGAACTTCTTATTAAGAATTCAGGCAGGAATCTCAGAAAACTGCAGTAATAAGCACTTGTAAAAGCAAATCAGTGAAAAGAATAATATAACCAAAATGAACTTACTTTAATTGTAAGTGTAACTGGTTGATGGTCTGCAGATATATTATGTGGGGTAAATTGTGTGTCTCTATTTCTTAAGAATTCTGGTTTTAATATATAGCCACAGCCACCATTATCCAAAAATTTCCCAATTTGAAGATCCATTTGTCCTCCAGATGTTTGGAAATTTAAGGCCACTGTATGAAGATGAGCATTTGCAAAACCTTGTTAATTAGAAAATAGAGTTTTAAATACTGACTTGTTCTTCAACACTGGAAACACAAATTTATGACCTGATTCAATGGACTGAAGGCCTGACATTACTTGCAACTTATGTATGAGTTGCTTAAAACTACAGACCACATATGGATGATGATAATGAAATATGGCAATCATATATTCATTCCTACATAACCATCCTAAATATACACCTCTCAGAATATGCATATTACTTTTATTTTGTTTTTTTGATTAGGCCCAATAAATTCTTAAGTAATGGGTATGTTTTTTCCAGATGTGGATCATTGGCTACAAACTAATACAATTGCAGACAGTACAGGACAACTGAAAACAAAAGAAGTAAAAGAAATTCCAGCACTTGTAATTGTGCTATCCATTTCTGTGAAATAAGTTTCACATATACATTTGCATAAATAAATTATAACGAGCACAAGTTTTGTTTCTATCACTAGGGCTTTGACTTTTAATCAGGGCCTCTAGGAACTTTTTTTTAGCAGGTTCCATGGTCAGGAAATGTTTGAAAATATCTATTCTAGGGTGGGTGAAGCCCTGAAATTGACTAGCTTGTCACTGATTTAACTAGCATAATCAGAAATATAACTGAAAGAACTCATCTCTTGTACTTTTATGGCCTGCATAGCAGGGGATTTTCTCCCAATGGCTGCTGCTTGCTCTCCTCACATAATCTTGTTAAGGTTCACAGCACTACAGCTCGCATAGCAGTTTCCACTGCTAAATCCTTTTGCATATCCCAGTTCTTCAACAGCTGCACCCTGGATAACCACTAGATGGCAGCCAAGAACTGGAGGGGGGGACCCTTCAACTCTGTGCTGCCACCCAGTGGTTGATAGGGTCAATAGTCAACCACTCAAGTCATAATTTCAAGGTATAAAAAAACAAAAGTTCAGTTAGGTGATGCTATGATGGGAAAGAAAAAAGAAAAAAAAAGCAGTGCATGGAATGACTAAAGTATTGTGCGTGCCACATTTTTACATAGTGAATTATGTTGTGTGGAGCTGGCATGTCTGTGAAAAGAACCACAAATCAAGGCCCTCAGAATGTTGCACATTAAAGCTGTATGGACTGCAGGGCAGGACAGTCTCAGTCTGAGTGTGCAGTAAGGATCCATTCTGGGGGCAGAAGGATTTAGGGCAGCAGGGTTTCCTGCTGGCATCTGTGTGAATGTGGGCTAGGTTTCTAGTCCCCTGATCATCTTCATTGCCTTTCTGAACCTTCCAGTTTCCCCAAATCCTTCTTAAATTGTATTGCCCAATATATCATGTCATGTGGTATATTGTCAAATAGAATTGTCGAGGTAGATTCTGACCAATGCAAAATGTAGAATTACTGCTTCCTATAATTGGGAAGCTAGATTTCTACTGATGCAATCTAAAACTGCATTTGCCTTTTTTCTAGCTACAAAATTCATATACAGCTCATAATCAACTACATCTCTAAGATTTTTTTCACAAATATTATTGCCAGTGATATACCTGTGAATATTGCCATTTTATACCTGTGCGATTGATTTCTATTTCCTATGTATATAACTGCATTTGTGTTTTGATAAATTTGTTATTTTCAGCCCATTTTTTTTAACTTAGGAGTTCTCAGATGGTGATCTCCTAAAATGCTGGAAGGAATTTATGCAACTGCCTCTCAAATAAAACTAATGATTTCATTGGGTTTAGAGTTAGCCAAGAAATATAGTACTTTGAATAATTAAATTTAAGCCATGCTTAAAATGATATAGCTATACAATTTTACAAAATAAAACAATTCCATTGGAAATAAGTAACCTCTCCCCCAGTAAAATTTAAAACCATATTCTTAAAGAGAAAGATGGGCATGCTTGCTTTTGTGTCATTCCTGAAATTTGGTTTCATTTTGAAGACAGCCTCTGTCATTCACCAAAGTAAAAAAAAAAAAAGGGGGGGTCTTCCCCTTTAATCAGCTTGTCTTAAACCATGTTTAAAACATTGCAGCTTGCAGAACACTGGCAGGCTGTTAGCTGTTTCTGGTGTTCTGTCTCCCAGTGCAGCTGCACTGTGACATCACAGCCCACCTTCTTTTCCTCCCACTGTTGCTCCTTATAAATCCCTCTCCCTATTCTTCCAATTTTCTCCTCAATGAGGTCCTGCAGCCCTCCTCGCTACCCCTCAGTTGTAAATCTCTCTATAGCAAGCCTGCACAACATATGGCCAACCAAACAGTCTTGTGCACCCCACTGGCATTTTTAAAAAATAAATAAATTCACCCCTGCCAAACATCACCCTGCCAGGAAGGAGCTGGCATTCCAAAAGACATGCTGCCAGGCGCCTCCAAGCTCACCAACACCACCAGCTCCATCACTATCGCTGCTCCACTAGCCACCAAACAACTGGTCGGCACACCAGCTAGTCCTTTACAGCCCATGAGGATTTTTAATTATCAATGTGTCCCTTTCCTCTCTATGAGTTGTGCAGACCTGCTCTACAGACAGTTTCAGATCTGCATAGAAGCCTCATGTCCTCTAGCACTGATTAACCCTCCTATGAAAGGCAAATACAGTGTTCAGGAGGAAGAAGTGGAGGACCATCACCACCCAGGCTTTATACAGAGCTCTGGAACTGTCACTTACGTATCTAACTGGTAAGCTTGCTTGGAAAGAGGTGCAAGGAAGCCACTCTGTGGTGACCCTCCCTAAAAGTCATGATCCATAATCTGAGCAATGTTGCTTTAACCTATCAAGATCCTTCTCAGAGACTGGCTATTCCACCAAATGTTGTACCACCTGCAGAGCTGATAAGCAAGACACTGATAAGGGCATTGCAGAGTTCAGGGCCCACAAAACGAACCTTGGGGCACTCTATTCAAGGAAATTGGTAAGACACAATATTTGAGTATAATTTTCAAGCCAGTTGCACTTAGCTTTTGTGCCATAAAGCCCACATTCAGTAGCTTGATAATTTGCATGTCATATGGTATATTGTCAAATACTTTTCTGAAACCAAGATACATTGTATTTATAGCATTCCCCAAAATTTTTTGTGCTGTTTCTGAAAAAAAGCAAACTGAAAAGCAAACTGATTTTCCATCCCTTAAAATCCATTCTCTGTTATTGTGACCATTGGAAAAAAATGAGCATTTAGAAGAGTATTTTCATTTATTAAAATCCAGATATGAAAAACAGATCATAAATTTCTTAATAGTTTTTAAAACAATTGTCTACACAACAATTCCAATACACAGAGGAGATGACATGTAGGACAGAAGATTTACTGTATTTTTATACTTGTTAAGGATTTGTTTGCTTGTTTTTTTTAAAAAAAGGATAGTGTGGGTGTGTTTGTATGCTTGTATGTTTTGCTGCTTCCAGAAATGCTTCTTCCTGAAATATCTGAAATTGAAGGCAGAATTGATCTTTTTGTTCTGACATAATTTTGCTTTTACAAAACAATACACATAAATTGCTTCCATAATCATTTTTCTGCTTATTACGACCATATTTCTGCTCCTAAAATATGATAAATCTAAAAAAAATAATGGAAGGCTGGCAACCGAACATCTTCGGAACATTAAATTTTTTACTATCTCTGCATATCTCTGGCAACGGAAATGAAAAGGTGTATTAACAGAAAAAAATCCTGGAAACAGCAACATCCTTCTTATAAAATCCCTGTAGAAACTGTTTGAAATCAGTAGGTACAGATGGTACAAGATTCATAATACTTATGGACCAAAACCATAATTGTAACAATAATAACCATACTGCTATTTTTCTATTATTTAAAAATTGGGGAAATCTGCTTAATGCTAAACTATATTCTCCAATCAATAACTAAGGAGAATGTAACTGGAACAATTTTGAGATCAAATACAGAAAGAGAGAGATATTGATCCTTAGAATGGATATTTTTTCTAAAATTGCTAAAGATTAAAATAAAATTACAGGGACATTTACACATAGTTTTCTTGGCAGTCATATGCAAGTGAGATGCTACATCCTTTTCCGGGAAGTTTTTTCAACCTCCCAGTCTGGACTATTTCCAGGTGATCTCCATTCTCAAAACCTATCAGATCTAATTTTATTTAGATTTTTAGAGATCTGTCAAGGATCACTAGCTACTGCCATATGCTGTGACTTTGTAAAAGAAAAAGAAAAAAAGAAAAGTAATTAAAAATAAAATTAACTTTTGCAAATGTAATTGAGCTGGGCAGGTGTACATATAAATATATACCTTATATTACAAAAATATAAGGCCTGGCGCAATATGGTTCATGGGGTCACGAAGAGTCGGACACGACTTAACGACTGAACCACTAAAAATAAGATTTTAAGTAATTTGTAATTCTCCATCAAATTGGAGAACAGCTGTTTTCCAAATGGACAACAAACTAAATTCTGCCTCTCTGAAATATTTACATACATTTCTGAATGTCATATGGGTAGAGAGCTGCCAGAAATGGAATCCAGGCCTACATCCCATTCCCTACAGAAATTCTCTGGATTCTAATTTTGCCATACTACAGTATTGAGAAATCCCTGTAACAGCCACATTCAAAACCTAGAGAATGGGGAGCAAACCTTGGACTGCACTGAAGGCAAATGTTGCGATCAGAAAGTGAGAACGTAAACTGTAGAGACTAGAAATATCTCGGCTGCCTGTCTCATGATCTACACTGAGGATATCATCAATATAAAAGTACCTTTCATATTTGGGGACTGCACTGCGCTCTGAATTAATAATTATGCAGAAACCCTAATAAAGCCCACCTGACAGACTCTGCTTATTCTTTAGAGGTTATTGATACATTAAAAATAACTTATTTACTCTCCCAATTTAACCACAAGGGTTAACAACCAAATTATTGATATAATTTTCTCCAAAAAATATTTGAAAATGGGCCACTCATTTGTGTAATCACTTATGGTTAAACTGAACAGTGGTATCAGTTCTCCCTGCAATTTAACCAGAAAGTGCTAGGCTTTACCTTTTTATTATTACTATTCATTTTTATTAATCATTTAAAGGGAAAAAAAGAGAAAACAAAGGAAAAAAGGGGGAAAATGCAGATACAGAGATAAAATATTAGTGGACAAAGAAGTTACTGAGGTTGTACAGTCAGTGCTCAACATATCACTGAAGGAAAATTAACCACAAAAATAGAATACATTAAGTTATTTTTACAGTAAGAAAAAGGATTGTAGAGATCTTTTTGAATCTTTGGCTAAGTGCCAAAGTGGCCATTTTGTTATTTAAGAATGCAAAAGTTTTATTTTAACTGATTTAATCTTTTCTGTAAACCGCCCAGAGTCCCTTTTTAACAAGATGGGCGGTGAGAAATGATGTACTGGTTGATGTACTGGTTAAGGCATCAAGCTAGAAACCAGGATACTGTGAGTTCTAGTCCCACCCTAGGAACGAAGGTGGCTGGGGGACCTTGGGCTAGTTCCTCTCTCTCAGCCCTAGGAAGAAGAAGGCAAGGGCAAACCACTTCTGAAACCTTGCCAAGAAAACTGCAGGGGCTAGTCCAGGTAGTCTCCAGGAGTCAAGACTGACTTGAAGGGGAAGGAAGGAAGGAAGGAAGGAAGGAAGGAAGGAAGGAAGGAAGGAAGGAAGGAAGGAAGGAAGGAAGGAAGGAAGGAAGGAAGGAAGGAAGGAAGGAGGTAGGTAGGTAGGTAGGTAGGTAGGTAGGTAGAAAGCAGGAAAATTACTAAAAACAATATAGGTAACTATTTTGTTTCTAACTTCCCTTTTGTTGTACTCTGACTGATATACAATATTTGTAAACATTTAAAATTGTCATGTATTTCTGATTTCAGTTCTTTGGTCAAATACTTTTTCCCCTTAAAAACCATGCTTAAATTTGGTGTTTATCTTGAGCAGAAAACTGTCAGAAGTTTCTTTGCTCAGCCGTTTGGAACTTTCTGTTGTTTAGCTGCCATTGTTTGGGGAAAAAAAACAAAAACAAAAAGGGATATTATGATTCATGGGAAAAGACACTGAATCTATTGCTATGACCTTAAATCTTCTATTCTCTCGGAGTGTGGTATTTTAGAACTGAAAATCCACCAGTCAGCCCAGCAAAGCACAAACACAGTATGTCTAAAATAGAACAATAATTTTAAAAAGCAAATGTACTTGATGGTATGCCAGAAAGAAATACAAGTTATGCTTAACAGTAACTCACAAGAACTCCTATTCTGTTTATATGAAATAAATGCATGTGCACTGAATAAACATTAAATCAGCATCACATCCAATATCTGACGCAGGAACAGATGATGTTTATTATCTGGTTCATTATCATAACAAAGAAAAAGCCTTCCTGAATATCACTGAACTGGGAATCTCCAATAGGGTCAGAATTCATGAGTAAGTTGAAATCCAGCCTAAAGGGTCTCAACAGTCCACTGTTACCACTTCCTTAATTTGTTTAGAAACTGTCTTTAAGGCAGCCAATTTAACATTTTAACAGTGCTGCAGAAAAGGAAGTTTCAACTGATACATGAAAAGTTGCAGTCTACTTAAATTTAAAACTATGCAGTTATTCAAGGTACTGGATTTTAATCCTCCCTTTCACCTTACAAACTAAGATAGGAAGGAAAATGCAAACATACATGATTAAAAATTAAAAATGAATCTCATTTTGCCTCTTGTACTTGAAGCTGACAACACAAAAATATTGTTTTATTCTAACTTATTTATATCTGTCCCATGCTTAGATGTCTTCCAGGGATACCGACAGCAATCAAAAGCAATTAGAACAATTCAGTTCAGTTCCATAGAAGTTTTAGCACATAAACAAAGAAATTGGATAGAAAATTATGGGTAGATTTAAAAAGCCTGAACAAATAAAGACATTTTAACAATCTGATGGAATATATGGCTTCAAGAGAAATAAAGTTCTGTAGAATCTGAGCATAATCATAGAGACCATGTCTCTTGCAGCAATCAATTTAAACCTCATCGTAAATGGACCAGTAGGTCTGAAGCATAAGCATGCTGATATAAAATTCTGGACCACCTGAACTCTTAAAAAAGAAAAAAAAGAACCCCCCCCCCAAAAAAATTGCCTATTCCAATCAAAATACTAGTAAGGCTTATGTTGCTATGACCAGGTCTGATCTCATTAAATACAACGCAGTTGTCAAACAACCCTAAGTTGGATAAAAATGTAAAGTTATTTCCAGGAGCATTCCTAAACCTCCAACCCAATTCTTCAAATTCTTTACAACATTTAAGAGATAGATTTCCATAGTCCATTAGAGCCAGTTTGGTAAAGAGGTGAAGATGCTGAACTAGAAACAGAGATCCTGAGTTCTGGTCCTCTCAAAGGCAGAGAAGATGACTGGGTACCTTTGGACCAGTCTTTCAGCCCAACTCACCACATAGGATGTTATTGCAGAAAACAGGAGGGAGCATTATGTACGCTACCTTCAGTTGTACAAAATAAATGTGGGATATAGATCAAATACATACTCTCTTCCATAAGAGCCTATCTGTCATGTCTGCAATAAATCACAATTTATTCATCCTTATGTGGCTCATATGACAGTTCAGAGCATAAACAACTTCCTTCATGTTGATTATGTGCCATCAAGTCAGTATCCACTTTTAGTGACCACAAAGATTTTCTCCATGACAATTTGTCAAATAATTTCTTGAAGATCTGATTATCCCTCCCTCCCTTCCTTCGCCTCTGAGTCACTCTTGACTCCTGGAGACTATCTGGACTAGCCCCTGAAGTTTTCTTGGCAAGGTTTCAGAAGTAGTTTGCCCTTGCCTTCTTCTTCCTAGGGCTGAGAGAGAGGAACTGGCCCAAGGTCCCCCAGCCACCTTCGTTCCTAGGGTGGGACTAGAACTCACAGTATCCTGGTTTCTAGCTCAATGCCTTAACCAGTACATCAAAGTGGCTCTCCCGTTTCTCTCACCAGGGAGAAGCCTCAATAAATGCGGTAGGATTTCTGGCTTCTGAATAAACAAGTTTAGTTTCCTCTTCGGGCAGTTGCAAAACAGATATTCTCTACAGGCAAAGTAGAAGAAAGAACAAATATGCTAGCTCTGCTCTTTCTGTCATCCTACATATGAAGACAATGACTGGCAGCAATTGGAAACCTTCTCTACTATGAATGTTCTTCATGTGATTTAGAATCCTGGAACCCTGGAGAAGCTCCCATGCAGACTATGAATGGGGGAGCTAATACATGTGTGTTTTACCTGTGAAATTGTTATATAGTGCCTTGGTTTTTCTTCTCTGTATTGGACATATTTAATTTTGGTCATGGGGTTATTTTATTTCATTTTATATATTGATTATTTGCCAGTCAGAGTTATGTATGAGGATGGGCGGCCATGTACATTTTCTAAATAAATAAATACCCAGTAGGGCTGTGCAGCACTTCAGATTTGATCTTCAAAAGGGACTTCAGAGCACACAGGAGCATAAATGTAGCACCTTTAAAGCAGCTGGGTCTCTTCTGGGGATAGCAAAGCAGAAGCTAGGAAAAGGAGTTGTTATTTAAGTAGACGTAGACAGTTACAAGCACATGCTCTCATGGACTCCAACACATGTTTTGGAGACTGAATTTGAAGTACTGCACAGTTATAATCCCCATATTCTTTCTTGCATATAGCTCCTTGCATGTAGCTCCTGCACAGGGCAAGAAAAAAGAATAGATAGTTTCTTCTCTGAAAGAGCCCAGACAAATGATTTATGAATACAGTATGAATGAAAAGATCTGGTTGTTTTTATTATCTATAAAAAGCAGTATGGGGGCCATATGAGTAGTGCACATCTTACAACCTATTCATTCATTCAATTGCTATACCATTTCCCATGTTAAAAAATTTTTTTGAAGCAGTATACATTGTTTCTAATAAAGTATAATTAGACGAAGACAATTAAAAGTTGTTTAAAAATGATAAACATTTGTAAAAACACACACCCATACACATGCACATCCTACAGATATCCTTACACAACATTCACACAAAGAAGGCCTGGGTGCAGAGATGGGTCAAAACTGAACTAAGTTTAACATCTCCAGAAGCATTCTAGAGAGTGGGCACCACCAGGTTTCTGCCAGAGAGCATATACAGATCACATTACAAATAGTAGATAATAATTGACCATCTGGGTCTAAAACAGAAAAACATTCTACTAGGCAATTTGGTTCCAAAATACTTTTGTCTTTACATTTCTTTTTAGAATATCTGCATGCTACTCACTCACTTAATGGTTCAGGGTAACTTAAAATTAAAACAAGTCTTAAAATATCATGGGAATAATAAAACAATGCATTCAAAATGGGTACTCAGTTAAAAGAATGAAAAGAATGAAAATGCCTGTTATGCCAATAGCAAAATCCTAAACTGGTAGATCCTGGTAAATGGTTAGCACAGATTCTTCAATGCTGGTATAATATGGTATACTGAGGTACCCTTCTCAACACTCTTGGCACCCCATTCTGCATTAGTTGCAATTTCTGAACCAAGGATAACTTAAGCACCACATAAAGCAAAAAACAGTAATCCAAATATGAAATTACCAATGTGTGGTTGTAGAGAGTAAGGAAGATGACCTTGATGGAGATATCTAAGATCTGTTGCCAGGACAACAGGGACTGAAACATATTTTAAGCCCATGACAGACATATAATATTTGGAAGTGACTTGAACAGACACCTCCCTAATTCAATGAACTATATGTAGAGGAGTTACACCACAATTAGACTTGCTAGATTTTGTTATTATAGCCAATCTCAATAAAAGTAGTTGTAGCCTTTCTGTGGAGTTGATTTCTTGGTCTGGTCTACCTGGCGGGGTTGACAGTGGTCTACAGTGATGAAGCAGCAACATTCCCCTAAAAGACTGAGAGCCTTTATGATAGCATACGTAGCACACATGGATGCTACAAAAAGCTGCAAGCAATTGCATCTTTTTACAATGTTTTGTTTAAATGATTCTACCGATTTTTACCATCCAGGTAAGGGGATTTATTCAAGTACTGGTTTTACAAAAAACTGCTAAATAGGTTGCAGCTAAGGAAGTGAGACAATCAAAGGCTATAAATAGTGACATCATGTAAGCAAGAGTAGGCCAAGATTTCCTGGGGGCCTGTTTGGGGTGATGTTGACTTTTGGGGTGTGAGTTAAGTCTAAAAAATGGTTTATGTGCTTTTATTTTCTGCTGAAAAATAGACTCTGTTCAGCATTCTAAATTAACCTCTCCCCAAAAGTTAGTTAGGTTCTGTATGACTCATGGAATATAGATTGCCTGTAACTGCTCTAAAGTAATTGTCTAAAGTGTCCAGAGTTGCTTGGTGAATGGGCAGCTGTATAAATTGAGTGAATGAACAAGCAAGCAAGCAAATAAACAAACAAATTCCTGTAAAGAGATTTAGAGAAGAGTTTGAAGAATCTCTCAGAAATTGTTTTCTATAATTTTTGAAAAGGCTTTCTATGTCTACACCTATCAGTAGTTTTACCTATGAGAATGCCACCAGACATTTCCAGGGACAACCTGACAGCTGTCTTTCAATGGCCCAAAAGGCTGCTTATGTTCTTGCAAGAGGAATGGCTAAAGATAGTGTTTCCTCATAATGCTTTCTCTGCACACACACTAAGAGTCAAAGGGAGGAGATGTGTTTGTCACTAGGCAATGATTAGAGGAAAGAGACTGAAATAACATTATCCTCTGCAGCATGTTGTGGAATTTCTTAGAAATTGATTGGGGTACAACAAAAATCTATCATAATGCTAATATTACGAAGTTCTCATAATCTGCTATGGACTTCTCTACTGGAAGAATACTACTTCCACTGTTATTCACACCTGCTTTCCCAAGTTCAGCTGTGCCTTTTCATTTTTTTATAGTGGTTTGATGATATATGCAAAAAATAATCACTATTGCCAAAGTAGTAGCGTGTCTGTGTGAGAGAAGGAGAGGGAGAGAAGAGGAAGTCTTGGTGCCAAAATTTTCATAAAAATAAGTATGTTCCACATCTAATTTGTTTCAACCATATTATATATACAGTCAATGCATTATGAAGCCATACTTAGATCTTCATCTGCCATAAGGCAAAAGAGGCTACAAAGTGAAATGAAAGTTCTATGGAGCCTAAACAGAAGAGGAATCCTGCAGGAACAAAGGCAGATTCCTTTCTCTGCTCTATACACTTCTAAGAAAAGAATAAATCTGCACAGAGAGAGGTCACCAAAGTTATTTTAAATATAGAACTCTTGCAATTTCATATTAGAAACTAAGAAATGGACTCTTTAAAGCTTAGGATGAAATAGGTAAGGATTAATGGCTGCCTGAGAGTTGTCTTCTTAGACAAAATATCTGCAGTAGTCATTCTGAAGACTCTAAAGACAAATTGAGAAAGCAAATCTAATCTCTGGTATTACCTACGAGCTGGAGTGAGATTTTAGTGCTGCAACCCTCCAATTACCTCTCAAGGCAGAGAGGAGGCTCTAGTAGGTGGGAAGACCAATCACTCAAGATGTACCATACTATGACCATGGAAGTCACAGCAAATGGAAAAGGGAGCTGCTGATGTTCCAGCCATTTAGAAAGTTCAGGTGCCAAACAGGGAATTCTATATACTAGGCATCTTCAGACTGACTATACTGTAGGTCTACTAGGAACACAGTTACAGCCTCCTAAAACAAACCTAATTTGGGGGGCAGAATTATGCCACTTTTTAGAAGGCAAAGCTAAACTCTAAAAACATACATTTATCTTTCATTTTGGGTCATACAAGCTAGCAAAGCTTCTGGTTTTATCATACATCCACCATGTTGACCTATTCCATATGCAGATTTCCTTTCTTCCTCCCTTTTTAAAATTTGCGTTGGTTGTAGAAGAATGCTAGAAGACTCATGTTTAGCACTGTTTCATACTACTGAAAAGTGATTTAACTACATTTAAATTACTATGCAGCATGAAGAAAAACGTAATCAAAAAATAACAATAATAATCTTAAAACACTTACCCATCTGACATCCAACATTCCAAAATTCCTGAGGATTATAATTAGAAGAGTTGGTTCGGATCCCTCTAGGATATATTCTTGTGATAAATCTTACTGTATGTTGAACAAATTCATTTGCTATAAAGAGACACATTCAAAACTACATTATTGAAAATGCATGAAAAATAGCCAGTTTCATAAAACCAATTAAAAAGTAAATGTATATTTTGATATCTATTAACAGCAAATTCAACAAAAAAATTTGGTGTGAAAATTTTGAGTATTCAAAATATTGGTGTGAATCCAAACTATTACTTGTAGTTCACAAACTGGTTAACAACAAAGAAACATTCAGTCCATGTCATTGCTATGTCAAGAAGTATTTATATTTATTTTTTATATTTATAATTGTGCCTTCATCTCCAAAATTAAACATTAATAACAATGAAATAATCTAAAATCTAAACATCATCAAGGGACTTAATAATCTAGCTTAAAAGCACATCTACATCTACACCTGTACATAAACACACATTATTGCCTGAACATATATAATGTGATTACTAAAACTGAAGACATTTTATTCATCTCAAATACATGCTTTAGCTTTATTAGATGCTTCTGAATTGATTATAGTATGATCCCTACATGAGGTTACCATAGCCAAAATATATAGGTCATCAAATCAATCAGAGACTGACCTCATGCTGGATTCATCGGAGACTATACATATATAGTCATATTTATTTGAAGAGGTAGCAGTTCTAGGATCCCAACCTAGAACTTGCTTCCAATCCAGAACATGGTCTCACAGCTCCTATTGAAGCTCTCCCACACTGTTGTTTGCCTCAAAGGATGCTATACACTGCAAGCAGCTTTTATGACAACAACAGAAAACCATTTGGCAGGGGACTGATACTATCTCAATCACGAGCACATCCTGGTTTGGGATCCTATTGAAGTTTTCTTCTTCAAAATAGCCCCCATTTAAGATGCTTTTTAAAAAAAAAATTACAAAAATGTAATGCAGTTTTCTCACAACGCAGTGTATTCCTCATCTCTACCAGCAGATACTGTTACGGAAACAGTAGAAACAGGGCTAGTAGAACAAAGCAGCCATAGTATCATATGGAGTCATCTTCATTGCATGCCTGACGCTTTGGCTTTGGATCAGAAGAAAACCTAAATTAAAAGTTCTCAGCCTGAATTTAGAAGCGCTTTAGCAGGCAAGTGATGATAACCTAGTTTCTAAGTACAGTGGTACCTCTACTTACGAACACCCCTACTTACGAAATTTTTGAGATACGACCAGCTCCGGCCCCAAAAATTTACCTCTACTTATGAACTTGCCTCTACTTACGAACCGGATCCGTGGCCATTTTCCCTGCTGCCACGCGGTCGCGGCTTTCTGTGGGCGAGATCGCGGTAGCAAGGAGACGTTCGGTGAGGCTTGTGGTGTGTTTTGTGGCGTTTGGAAGGTTTTTGAGGTTTAAAAATAAAATGCATATGTTTCAGAACTGTTTAGCCGTATTTACATTGAATCTTATGGGGGAAATTTACCTCGGGGTGCGACCAAATTCGGAGGGCGGATTAGCCGTATTTACATTGAACCTTATGGGGAAATTTGCCTCGTGGTGCAACCAAATTTGTAGGGTGGAATGGATTAACCGTATTTACATTGAACCTTATGGGAAAATTTACCTCGACTTGAGACCAACTCGAGTTGCAACCAGAGTCACGGAATGGATTAAGTTCGTAACTAGAGGTACCACTGTATATAAATTGGATAAGGGAATAGGTGCAGAAAGAGGCATAAGGAAGGACAACATTCCATATGTTCTGAATTGTTTCTAGTTTGAATTGGGCCCAAAGAACATTGTTCAGTGCATCACATTAGTTATGTACTAATAACTTACATTTAATTTTTTAAAACTAACAACAACAAAGGCAAGATCCATTTATTTACTTCTTCCTTTCCATAGTTTAGCAGAGGCAAATTGTAGCAGCCAATTAGGTACCATGAAGCAAATCTCCAGCTACAGAACTTATGGTGAGAACTGAACCAAGACCAGAAACATTCCACGTCCTTCCAGCCCAGGACAAATAGTTTCATAAAGCATATTATTTGTTCTGATGGCTTAAGCATGAGAAAACAGCAACACCATCCATTTCATCGGTCTGAATGCCAAAAATTACCTATCAGTTTTGCCAGCTTTCGGGCTTTTGCCTCACCAACTGAATTATTTTCATAAAAAAGCTGATTTTCTCTTGAATCTTCAAAGCTTATGAATTTTCGAGATTTGGTATATATCACAAGTTCTGACAGTGCCAAGGCAATCTTTATTTTCTTCATCTATAAGTAATGAGACAGCAATTGAAGATTGATTTAATTACCTTTTCACCATTCTATTAACATTTATATGAGAATGTCAGATAATTTTGGTTGAAAACCCTTAAGGAGAAAAAAAAATACTTCTGTTCATATTTTATTTATTTATTTATTAAATTTTTTCAACCGCCCATCTCCCCCCAATGGGGGAACTCTGGGCGATTCACAACAAACATTAAAAACATAAAATATATAAATACATAAAACCTTAATTAAAAACATTACTAAAAAGAAGAAGGAGAGACCAAGAGGATGAAAAATCTGAGGCTGAAGGCAGAACCTTCATTGCACCTTCCCTCTACATTAAATATAATATAGTGCCTTTCAGACTTAGGGCTTACAATTGCCAACATCCCAAGCCAGCATGGACAGTTATATCATTCTCTCCTTTTTTCTTACAACTACCTGGAGACAGTGACAGACCCAACGGACTTTGTGACTTAATGGAGAACTGAACTACCGTCTCCCAACTCCTAATCTAATTCTTTAATATTACATGACCAGTTTCCACTATCTGCAAACCTTCATGAGGGTCCTTCATGCTAAGAAAGGAATGGAGTGGTTAATCACTGAAATGATAAAAAATTAGTATATGTAGAACAGTATGTAATAGTTTAGAGCATCAGCTGTGAGCCAGAAAATTCCAATTCAAAATTCATCTCAGTTGTTTGACTGGGTGGCATTAGGCAAGTCCTGTCTCTTAGTTTCCCTGCCAATAATACAGATATTATAATACTGCCCCCCAAAACAAATGTGTTTGCAGGTTACTAAAATGCCATATTTTGTATATATGTGTGTACAAAAGGGTGTGTTATTGTTTATTTGGAGCATATGTACTCCAATCTTCAGCCTAAAAAGGATCCCAAGGTAGTTTCCAAAGTCCTCAGATAAAATGCCTGTTCACAGGTTTACAATCTCAAATGCATGATACAAACGAAGAGCCTGAGAGGAGAAAGAAGAAAGCAAATTTGAGCTCTGGTTAAGGTGTTCAGATGATCACTGTGCTGAGACTAAGCAAAATGGGCTGCCTTTTCCTCTCCCTCTGCAGTCTCAGCAGTGGAAGTTGATAGCAGGTAGCTCTCAGATGGAGTTATATCCAGGCATTCCAAACAGAGCATGTTGGAAAAGCGGGAGTATCATTTGTCATTTGGCTGCCATGACAAAGGGCTCTTTTGACTCCAAAGACAGAGAGGATTTGGTTTCTCTGCTACCCTTTAATAATGGTAATCACTTAATCAAATAAAAAAATGGTTATTAATTTATTATTATATTATATATAATTATGTATTAATTAATAATAAATGTAACCAAATAATCATTTGCCTCAAGAGCTATCCCATTAAATGTGACTTGGAGGCCCCAATGTTCTGATCCTTAGGAGGCAGTTCTGCATCTCTGCAAAATCCTCTGCGTTCCAGGAACTACCACCCGCTGCAACTTCAGTTTCATTACAGAGCATTTTAACTCCCTCTCCTGAAGATCCTTTAACTGCTGAACATGCTCTATTCAAAGAAATGGGGCTTCACATGACAGTTGAGCATTCTTCCTCCTTCCCAACCTCTACTCCACCTGACAGTCATTTCCCACAAGGATGGGAACAGAATGCTGGAGGCAGGGGAGGAGGAAGGTCTCATGACCTGCAGGAGGACTACTTACTTTGCAATAAGGGAGGTTTTTTTAACCATCAGCAAAACAAAAGTGATGTAAACAGCAGCTTCAATTATTCAGTTTTAAAAGAAAAAAGTCATCCATTACTTTATGCTAACTATCCCCCACCCCACAATTTATCCAGTTCTACAGTATGTGAAAAGTTACCACCCATGCCTCAAATATGACTAGTAAAACTCAGCTGAATATTTCAACCCAGTGCTATTTCATATACATCCAGGATTTCTTACATCCTTGGTTTTTCTCTAAACAAAGGACAAAATAACACTCTGTGCTCAGAGTTTTCTCTATCCACGTATCCAACTACACAGTAACCTACCTGTGGTTCTGACAACTTCCTGTGTGACCTAAATTCTTGCCCTGCCTGACCAGAAAGCTCCATAAACTTCAGCTTGGAGCATAGCAGCAGGTTAGACTGTGAGAAAGGATTTATTTGAATTCAACTTTCCAAATCACACTCCCAATCCACTCTATCACAAAAAGCCTGGAATCATTAAAGCCCAACAATCGTCTTGCTATAACCTTAAATGATTTAGGAAGCATAATTACTTAATCATCACTAATATATTCTGAGATATCTTATACAAAGCTAGGTGTACACTAAAAAATATAATAAAAGACAGCCATGAACTTAAAAGACAGCAGACATGCAGAACAGAATAAGCTGTGTATCTGTAGTACATTCCTGAAATTAGTTCATCACTAAGCAATACTGAACATACAAATTTTCCAACATTTCTTGACCTTCATATTCTTCTTCATACATCTCTCTGCCCGTAGCCCTAAGAAAAGCAAGTTGCATCAGCTCTGGTAAATGAAAAATAGCAAACCTGCTTCAGATAAATACTAATGCATGGTTTATAACTGCACATCCATCATATAAACCAACTTTGAAGCTGACAAATCTTCCTTTGAGGCAGAACTTTTCTAATCTTTGAGGATCAAGAAAGATCTTCAAATGTGAATTATTCAATTAAGAAAGATCTATTTTTGTTTGAAAACTTAATTTCACATACATACTTTTTGTTTTTTTCTCGGAGGAGCTGAGCTTTTCCAACGTGCTCGTCTTTTCTTAACCAGAGATTGTTTAGGGCATTTAAGCTCATTATCTATATCGTCATCACTTGTTTCTTCCTCTTCAAATTCTTCTGTTTGACCGTGGCTATCCAGGCCTTTCCTTCCAAGTGTTTCTTCAAGTGTTCCAATTTTTTTATTTTTTATCATAATTTTGAATTTTAGTGCCTATGAAAATAAGTTGACATTATTATGTCACATAATACCCTCCCTCAACATGTGGAATATAATTTTAATTTCAACAAGATCATTGAAATATATAGTACGAAGGCATCCAGATCCCTCTCAAAATATTTGGGGAAAAAAAAAGTTTTCTATCTATTGTAGAGGTGCTCTGCAAATCCATGAACGCAGAATGTCTTAATTTTCCAAATCCAGATATTGAAATACTGTGATAATAAATTCCAACCTAGATGGTTTACCTATATTAAGGTAGACAGATATACATTATATATGCATAATTCTTGTGTTAATATATTTGCTCCAAAAAAAAATCCATATGTATGAAAAGAGGTTTCTATGACTAAAGCTTCTTTATTTGATATACAAACTTCTGTTGCATAGAAGAGAATGGAAGAAAAGAAAAACAGAGAAGCATATTCAGCATTGGGTATTGCTTTCATACCTCCATATGGATACAGAAGTATACCTACTCACATCCATACTTTGTTAGCATTGCTTAGCTTATATATATTCTTCATCACAGTATATTCATAAAAATAAACAAAAATAAATTAAAAAGCATAAAGAATGCAGGAGAACAACAATCATTTCACATCATATAATCCTCTTGCAGGCTCACCATGGGAACCTCAAGGTTGATGGAAAAACCAAGTTTTTCAGGGCTTTCCAGAAAGCATAGGGATGCAGCCAACCTTACCTTAGGGGAAATGATGTTCCAAAGAGTGGGGGCCACAATAGAAAAGGCATGCCATACAGGTCCCGCCAGATGGAACTCCTTAGTAGACAGGACCCACAGCTTACTCATCCTGCTCGACCTGACAGGACGAGTGGATGTAATTGGAAAGAGGCAGTCCCTCAAACAGCCTGGTCCCATGCCATGTAGGGTTTTAAAGGCCAAAACCAGCACCCTGAATTACACCTGGAAAAAAACTGGCAGCCAGTGCAGCTCATAGAACAGAGGTGTAACATGCCTAGGGGCACACATAACTGCCTGCACAGCCACATTCTGCACCAGTTGAAGTTTCCAGATGCACTTCAATGGCAGCCGCATGTAGAGTGCATTACAGTAATCCAGTCTGGAGGTGACCAGGGCATGACTGACTGTGAGTTGAGCCTCATGGTCTAGGAAGGGGTGCAACTGGTGCACAACACAAAGCTGTGCAAAGGCCCTCCTAGCAACAACTGCCACCTGCTCCTCGAGGAGTCATGAGTCTAGAAGGACCCCCATATTGTGCATAGGGTCTGTCTGGGGTAGTGCAACCCCATCCAGAATCAAAGATAGTAAGATCCCAGATCCAGAAGACCCAAAAACCCATAGCCGCTCAGTCTCGCCAGGGTTCAGCTGAAGCCTGTTGTTCTCTATCCAGAACCCCACAGCCTCTAGGCACCAGGACAAGACATCAACAGCATCGCTTAGTTTGCCAGGGGAGGAGATATATAACTGGGTATCATCAGCATACTGATGATACCTTACCCCATGGCAACAAAGGATCTCACCCCAGCGGTTTCATGTAGATGTTAAACAGGAGTGGAGAGAGTACCGAACCCTGCAGAACCCCACATAACAGGGGTCGAGGGCATGACCTCTCACTCCCAATCAACACTGACTGGTACCGGTCCTGCAGAAAGGAACAGAACCAGCTCAATACTGTGCCGTCCTCTCAACCCTTGGAGCTGATCCAGAAGGATACCATGGTCGATGGTATTAAAGGCCACTGAGAGGTCAAGAAGAGCAAGAACAGATGCACTACCCCTATCCCACTCCTGTCAGAGATCATCCAAAAGAACAACCAATGCCATCTCTGTCCCATGCCCAGGCCTGAATCCTGAGTGAAAAGGGTCCAGATCAGTGTTTCTCAACCTCAGCGACTTCAAGTTATATGGACTTCAACTCCCAGAATTCCCCAGCCAGCATGAAGTCCACACATCTTAAAGTCGCTGAGGTTGAGAAACACTGGTCCAGATAATCTGCATCATCCAGGGCCTGCTGAAGCTGCTGCACAACCACCTTCTCCACCACCTCTCCTAAAAAAGGGAAGACACTGGATGAAAATTGTCCAGCATGGTAGGATCCAGCAGTGGCTTCTTGAGAAGGGGCAAACTAATGACTCCTTAAGAGGCAGTGGAACAACCCCCTCTCTAAATGAAGAATTAACCATTGCTAGGATTCAACTGCACAACACCCTCCAGGCAAACTTAGCTAACCAGGAGGAGCATGGATCTAAGAAGCAGGTGGCTAAGCTCACAGTAGTAAGGACCCTGTCCACTTCTTCAGGATCCAACAGGATCAAACCATTCTCAGATAACAGGGCAAGACTGTGCCCCAGACATCTCCACTGGACCTGTATCAAAGCTGGTGTCCAACTTGGAACGAATCTGAGCAGTTTTGACCAACAGATGCTCTGCAAATTCCTCCACCCGGCCTTGTAGGTAAACCTCCGAGTCCTCCTTTCTCAGAAGGGCTTGTATCACCTTAAACAAGGCAACTGGATGGTAATCCACAGCTGCAATAAGAGCAGAGAAGTATTGTTGCTTTGCCACTCTTACTGTCACGAGGTAGGCCTTAATATAAATATACATTGATCTTGTGGGCATCCATAGGAGCTTGAAAAAGGCAAGGTAGCAGATGACTGCACAATCAAAGCCCTGTCCTTTTTTGCATGCATGCAATGAAGCCTGTTAAAAAGAGGCAGGACTTTGATCATGCAGTCATGCCCACAACCTTGAGGTTTTTTATCCGCTTGTGGACACCCCTGTCTAAGCTGCAGTCTTGTTCAACAGACTAGTGACAAAAAGCTATTAACACTTTAACTGCCTCTTCTCTTGCAGCTTTAAATAGTTTAGTGGGCATTTCATCTCCTGGTGCTTTCCTATTTGATCTATTGCCTATTGCACCTCACTTTCTAATAGAGTCTGTTCCTAAATACATTCCCTTCCTACAAGTGTTTCTGTCATGATATAATCCTGTTCATAAAGGATTGCAGCATAGTCTTTCCATCTTCCTTTAATCTAATTTGCCTCATGATTACTCCTGAGCATTCCTACTTTAGCTGTACATTTTCCTGTGATTTCTCTGAACTCCTTAAAAAGATATCTCATTTTCCTTTTGGGGGTTATATTCCTTCATATATTGACATGCTTGAGTGAGACACTGCCTTATCTTTTCTGAAGATAATGGGAAAAGGAGCTCCTGGCAAGGTCACCCTTGCTAATATGGTTGAAGGTTTACATTCAGTCATTGAACATTCTTCTTGTTGTTCAACATTTCTCCATCTTTCCTTGGCTGTCCTGACAGCTTACTCTGAAAGCCATTTGGATATTTTCCTCTTTAAAATGTTGGGATCCCCCCCCCCCACCAATTTGTTTTTCACAATATTTCTTATCTCTTCCAATAGCTCCTCATGTTCTCTTTAACATATGTTTAAAGTATTGAATTTTATACAGATTTCATATTCTGA
Source organism: Python bivittatus (assembly GCF_059951505.1). Classification (NCBI taxonomy): domain Eukaryota; kingdom Metazoa; phylum Chordata; class Lepidosauria; order Squamata; family Pythonidae; genus Python; species Python bivittatus. The sequence goes on from NW_028277058.1 coordinate 53,261,734, forward strand.
CTGTATTATATCGGATCTGCCACCATTACTCTCTTTAACATTCTAAGTTTAATTTGTATAATTGACACCAATAATGAATGGTCTGTTCCACAAACTGTACCTGAAAGTGCCCTGACTAGACTACATTGCACTTTTTCATCTTGTTTCCTATGTTGTCCATTTGGTGATTTCGAGGTACAGATTCTTTGTTTAAGTTGCTTGAAGTGGATATTAGGAATGATAAATTTTCTTCACAAAACTCTATTAACATGTCTTCTGTCAACAAATCCAAATCTTTTTTGTTATTTCAGATTCCATAATTTCTCCAATTTTTGCACTCCTATCATTTATTACTAGTGCTATGTCCTTTCCTAGTGTTGCATCTAGTATCACTTGTAGCTGCCACAGAATTTCTCAATGTCATCCTTCATTTCATCTGTAGTAGGGATATACTCTTTTATAACACTGAGGTTTACTGGATACCCAACTGATACTAAGAGATACAATCTGTCATTTACTGGGTTATAGTCAAGTACATGCTTAGCAATTCATTTTCTATGTATCATCCCCACTCTATTCTTTTGCATGGACTCATGCCTGAACAGTATATCATGTAATCATCTAGCCCATTTTGGTCTACTGGCTTTCACTTACACCTAGGAAACCTAATTTAATACAGTTAATTCCCACTCTGAGGATTTCAATTTTTCCTTGGTTTAAGATTCTAATATTCCATGTTCCTACTGTATGTGTCCCTGTGAAGTGAGAAACCATACAGTTCAGTTCAGTTACCAGAATTCCTTGCAGCTTCAGTCTGGCTACATCATCACCTCCAGAACTATTCATGGAGATTCTATACTCGTCCCCAATAACTACAGAACTATATCTTAGGATATCATCATTGGCACCTAACTCATTTAAATGATACAGCCATGTCCATATAGTTTTGCTGGAAATACAGAAGTGGTTTGTCATCCTCTTCTGGATTTGATTTGGAGTTCTTTCTCCTAGGCAAATTGCTTCCTCATGGCTGCACAGCCTCGCTTGCCCTCACCCATTGTGGATCACTCTTAGATTCCCCCTACTCTTTCAACCTTATGGGAAAAAGTAACATATGACTGTGATTTTAAAATTGGGGGAAGAAACATCAATAACTTGCACTATGCTGATGACACTACCCTGATAGCCAAAAATGCAAAGGATCTGCAAGCCCTAGTACTAAAAGTCGAACAGCACAGTGAAAAAATGGGACTAAAAGTAAATATAAAAAAGACCAAACTAATGACAAGAAGTAGAACAAGCAGCTTTAGAATTGACAATGAAGAGATCGAAGTGGTGGATAGCTTCTGCCATTTAGGATCAACCATCAAACAATAAAGGAACAAGCATTCAGGAAATACACTGCAGACTAGCGCTTAATAGAGCAGCCATGAAGGCCTTGGAAAAGTTATTCAAATGCTGTGATGGATCTATACCTACAAAGATCAGAATCATGCAAGCCATGGTATTCCATGTGACACTCTATGGAAGCAAAAGTTGGATTTTATAGAAGCAGGATAGGAAGAGTATTGATGCCTTTGAATTTGGTGTTGGAGAAGACTCCTGAGAATAGTGTGGATAGCCAAGAAAACAAACTGATAGATCATCAAACAAATCAACCAAAAGTTCTCACTAGAGGCACAAATGACCAGGCTTACATTATCTTATTTTGGACACATTATTTGAAGACCCAGCTCTCTGGGCCTCTGGAAAAGGCTCTAATGCTGGGAAAGGTAGAAGGAAAGAGAAGAGGACAACCAGCAGCAAGGTGGATGGCCTCAGGTACGTGGTGTTAAGTGCACCATTGGGACACTTGAAAGAACAGGTTAGGGTAGACTGTCATGGAGAAAATCTATCTATGTGGTCACTAGGAGTCGAAAACAATTTGATGGCACATAATCAATCAATCAATCAATCAGCCCTATCATCAGCTCCCACTCCCACTAGTGTCTTTAGATGAGTAAAATATTTGGGTTGGACCAAATGAACTGCAGAAAAGAATCAAAGAGTATGCAACTGGAAGAGAGGTACATTGCTGAAAATGCCTCATGTTGGTTACAATTGATTGCTTCTTCAAATATAAATTTGAGATAAATCCATGCATTAAAGGTAACAAAATATTCCTGTAAATATATTTCAGAACCACAAGTGTGTGGGCCTCTTCACATGTTACTAGCACCAAAATCAAACTGCTTCAGAGTAGCTATGTTTCTTCCAACTACATCACAATTATGCTTGGAAACTAGGGGCAAAAAGACAACAGGTCTTACATATTTGTTATTCCTTCCCAAATCTTCTAAATAGTACAACATGAGATGTCTGTAAGGAATGAATTTTTATTCTGGTAATGTCCTTACACCCTAATTCATATTTATACCAATTACAGAATGATTCGTACAAAAGAAGTGATGACTAATTTGGTTATTTTAAAATATGCTTTAAAATAAAGTGAGGGATTAGAAGCTGAAATTCTGTAATGCTTTTAAATATTTCTAAAATAAATATTTTTTATACAAGCCACTTGTACAGTTTTTTTTACCTCAAGTACACTCTAAATTAAATATCAGATTGATATAAGATTTTTTCAGCTTCAGGCTGAAACGACACATACTGGAAGATTCAAGAACCAAAATATATTATATTGCTATATTTCCTTTTCCTCCATGGTTTGAACTTCAGATACACACATTTTCTTCTTAATAGGGGCATATTGGTTATTTCCTATTTGTTTAATAACTCTAAATGTAAAACAATATAATGTAATTAATTCTCTTTCAGCAATTAAAGTATAGTAATGTTTTAGAGGAATATCATACACTTCTCAAGAAATAACTGTACCAATTACATTTTTTTTAAAATGTTACCTCAGGAGAAGGTAATTCAGTTGGCATGGTCTCATCTATTGTAAATGTAACCAGCTTGTCACCCAGAATACTTCTTAGATAATCCACCATAACTTCCTGCTGCTTAGGGCTACAATGATTCTCCAGAGACAATATCAGAGGATAATCAGAAACCTGGAAATGCAATTTCAAAGTTATTAACATCCTTAATTGCACAAATAGGAAATATATAAAACTAAAATGAGCAATATTGCAATTACAGATATTTTCATTAAGACACAAAAAATACTGTGGCATCTTAAAGTGCTTCCAAGTAAGCGGCTCATAGTGCTTCTACTATAAAATGCTTTCATACCTAACAATATGGTTTTTCTGCACCAGTGGGAGGAACAAAGCCATTTTGGTGGTAAAGAGATCATTCATTCCATCCTCTTTCACCTGTTCCTTTCCACTGCACTGGAGCAGTGAAGCATTTACTTGGCTCTGCTCATTTTTAGGAGGAGGAAATTGTTTCATTGTTCATGCAGTAGGTGCCTACTATTTTATGCTGAAAATGATTTTGAGAGGAGACTACTGAATTCTTGTCATCCGTCAAAACCCTGAAGGCATGTGGGGAATTAATTTGAAAGAATATCTTAAAACATCTGCCATGTATGCTACACATGTACCTACCAAAAAGGCATACTTGTCGATCACCTGGATGACGGAATTAAAGCTAATTTTGCTTGTTAGTGTATATCCATGATAAACGACTGGATCATTATTGGGTCCATCCCAGCAGTCAATTTCCAGGCACCGACATCCTTTCATTAGAGCACTAAAAAAAAAAAAGTTAGAGATGGGATCACAGATAAGTTACTGAGAAACTTAAAACAAAAACAATTTGCTGGCATTCTTAGACTGGTGCGAAGCTAATGGAATTGATGTCCTCTAACGCAGCTAGGGGAAGGAGTGTAAAAAATTTCCACTTCCAATTCTACCAAAACTAGGCCATGGACATTTTGCCTCACAAGGAATTGTAATACAGTATGTGGATTCATATTATTAAAAACAAACAGAGCTACTCAGTCAACACTGTCATTAAAAGTTTGTCATGTCAGTGCCAGCTTTCTTTTGCTGCAGTGGTGAGGCAATAGTCAGTATCTGGTGCAAAGGAAAGCCCTTGGTGCCTGGTCTAGCTACACAACACAAATTCAATTTGTTTCACAAACATTTGTTAACCTACTTTTGGTAACATCCATTGATATTGCTCCATATGGAAGCAGTTTTTATTTATTTATATATACAATTTCTACGGCTGCTTATCTCATTCTCACAACTCGGGATGGCTGACTACATTGTGACAGATTCTCAAGCTATGACATGTTTCCAGACATTCTGAAATGGCACATCATAGGGCTATACTGTGGGAAGTTTTGTCTGAAAAATACTCTTAGAAAACACTCATAACAAAAACACCACAGATGATTAAAAAGTTGTCTGGCTGCAGTGGTGCTAAGAAATGCAAATGTAAGAAAAATATAAAGCATATTATATGTAGATCATGTAGATCATTTATTTTAACTTGACTAGTTCACTCAGAAAAATCCTCAGGAAAAAAGTTAAGTTTCTAAAGCAAGTATTTCTCTGTCAAAAAATGGACAGTGGGCTATCCAACAGTATCCCCAAAACTTAATGTTGTGGCACAACTGCTGTAGCATACTATGCAAATTGTACTTGCTACAGCTTCTGGAAAGTAAATTATGTATCGCTATTAGGAAAAGATTATTGCACTGTGAGCCCTTGAGGGACAAGTGTACTAAGATCTGTGCCCCAAAGAAAGGACATAAAACTAGGTTCCATTAATTTCAATGGGTCTTAAGATCCCAACAAATGCAGAAGTCATTACACAGCATGATTTCCTGGAATACTTTAAAAGGCAGATGGGGAATCCATGTATTGAATATTAACCAACTTTGGCTTTAATTTTAATTTTCCTTTTAATGTAATCAAATATAGTTTTAGAATCATAGACAATTATTCTAATAGACAATGTTTTTGCTAGTTTTGCTAGTGAGTCCATCCCCTGATCAGTGCAAGAAACCAAATTAAAGCATCCCAGACAGGGATTATCTTCACTCAGTTTGCACATATACGGGGAAAGGAAGTATACCACTTCTGTGGTTATTTAGGTCCACTGCTGAATTGCTCTTACTGGTAGGAAGTTTTTTCTAACATTCAACTGGAATTTGCCTATCTTAATTTAAATCTATTGTTCCATGTCCTGCACATGTTTGAAAATAAGTTCTTGACCTTCTGAGAAACATCTTTTCAGGTATTTGGAGAGCAGTTCCAGTTAATCTGCATCCTCTTTAAAGTAAATTGCCCAGAAATGGACACACTACTCAAGTGCATTGCCTTTTTCGCAGACACATCACATTGCTTAGAGTCAGGTGTTACTGAAAAGACATATTAACCTGCATAAATAAATATTCACTTTGCAATTAACTACTATTCCAAAATCAGATTCACAAATAGCATTACCAACCCAAATACAATATCTCCTATCCTATATCTGTGCATTTGACTTTGCATTTGTCTGTTTAATTTCATTATGTTATTTTCAGCCCATTTCTCTAACCAATCAACACGTTTAAATTTTATTTTTGTTTTCTAGGATATCAGCTATCTCACTCAATTTTGTGTCCTTTGCATGGAATAGTTGTGGGATTTGATACTTTATTTCAGTTTGATAAGGAACCATCAAAAAGCACTCTTTGAATACAATTTTTGAACCAGCTCTATACCAACTTTATTATTATTCCACTCAGCCCACACTTAACTAGAATGTCATGGGGTACTCTGCCAAATGTCTTGCTGAAATCAATATATATTATGTCTACAGTATTCTCACAGTCTACTAAAGAAGTTGTCCAATTAAAAATGAGATAAAGTTAGCCTGACAAGATTTGCTCTTGATAAATGTATACTGACTTCTGGTAAAAACAGCATTATTTCAAGATACTAACAGATCAATTCCTTTATGATCTGCTGTTTTGGTATCAGATTAACTGGTCTTCAGTTCACTAGACCTTTCTACCCCATTTTTTGAATACAGATACATAGGTAACTACATTCTTGCACTTCACCAGTTCTCCAGTATCTCTCAGAGACAATACATAAAGATTCTACCACACCATCAGCAAATTACTTCAGGATTCTAGGATGTAATTCATAGCCTTCTACTCATTCAAAGTAAAGAGGTCTTCTCTGACCATGTTTCTATTAGTAATGAGCTTCAATCCTAATAGAACACATACTTTCTTTTGGGAAAACAAAACCAAAACAGAAATAGCTCTACCTTTCATTTGTTACCTGTTACAGTGTTTGCCATTTTCACTAAACAGTTTAGTATTTTTTCCTTTTATTTTGAAAAGAATCCCATTTGTTTTAGCATCCTCCACAGTTCCAGGGCTATCTGTATCTATTCTTCCTTAGTGACGTGACTCTCTTACATGTGCTCTTTTTGTTTTGTTTTGAGAACTCTAATAAGCTTTTTGTGTAGTTATGTTGGTTTCTTCTGTGTCCTCCATTATTTCCTCATTGGAATTGTTTGCAATTATGCTTTTAGTATCTCCTAGAATTCTCATCCATCTTGAATTTATTTTTCCATTAGCTTCTTCTGCAATGGAATCCATTCAACTTGCTCTGAATTTATTGACATCCACTTTTCTGAAGTCCAAGATACATGGTCAATTGCACTCAAATTTAGTTTCCCTTCAAATTAAGAAAATGTTAAATGTTAAATGAATATTAAATGGATATTTCCTGTTCCTACTTCTACTTGCTCAGCTAAGTCTTTTCAAGTGGGAGGGCCAATGCTTTTGTGTGTTCCTCCACCCTCTGAAAGATAAAGTTGTGAACAAGACAAATCAGGATTTTCCTGGCAGAATCACACTTGGCAAAGTTTGTCTCTCAAGAGATGTCAGGGTAATTAAAGACTACCTTTACAGTACTACTATTTCATGCCTGTTTGAAACAGCTGCAATTTGCTTTTGGAAGGTAGCCATAGACATCACTAACATTATTGCCTTTCGTTGTTCTACCACTTTTTTTTTTTAATCTCAATGCTTTCTACAATGCTACGTTTAAATGGCACCTGGATTTCTGAGCAGAAATAGATACTAATGCAAAACGTGACTTCCCTTCCCTTTCTACTGTTTCTGTTTCTTTTGAACAAACTGTATTCCTCAATTGCTATATTCCAATTAAGGGACTCATCTTACCAGGATTCCATTATAACTATTAAATCATATTTGCCTTCTGGTAGTAAGAGTTGTAGCTTATCCAGGGAGATTTTGCAATGGCTCCTTAGTACAGTTAACACCATCCTCTCCTGTTTTGTGTGCGTTTTATAGTTTTTATGATTTTAATTATTGTTTTATATGCACTTATTGGTTCTTTTTAATTGAATGTTGTACACCACCCAGAGTCACTCTCTTGTGAGATGGGTGGCTATACAAATATGATCAATCAATAAATCAATAAATATTTCCTGTACAGAAGCAAGAGACAATGGCCATTAGCTTTATGGGCCATTGTTGTTATCTGGTTTTTAACAGAGCAGTTTAAAAGGCCCCATTGCAACAACACTCTTACTTCTTTATCGGAGTTCCTTACTTCAGGGTTTTTGCCTTCATTGGATCCAACCTGCACAATATACAGACATTCGAAGCAAGTTTGTTGTGTTTTGGCCTAATACATTTTGATCAGCCTTATGAGATGCAAAACATCCTGAACCAGCAAAACAACATCTAAATAGCTAAGACCATGACCTCAGAAACCAAATTTCCCATCAATATCATTTGTTGATTCACTCATCCACTTAGGCTTCAACTCGATCACATCCCCAGTCATTGCTCCTGGCAGAGAGCAGACTCAAATCAAATGGATTCAATTAGCATATGTTTGTTTTAATTCTTCATAATTATCATGAAGATAACCAATTATCATGACTCTTCTTTGTCTTCTTATAAAGCAGAGCTGAATCTCCTTTATTCTTCAGAAATCAACTACCTTGACTCTTGATTCACATTGCATTTTTTTCCCTTCTCATTTAGATCAGAACTTGTTCTTCTGGGGGGGGGGGGGAAACCTGAAAACTATTTTTGAGTTTTAGTGGTACAGAGCATCTTGTATAGTATATCTCTTGCTTCTTGCTGTTATTCTCATCCACCAGTTTGCTCCTTTGATTGTCTTCTCTATACAGAACTACTTCCATTGTCAAGTTTTTGTTGTAGCATCTCCTTTTTAAATCTGCATCCTATTTCATCAGCAGAAATGTTTCTACTTCCTGGTCCAATCTTTTGATATTTTTTTCCTTCAAAGAGTGCTATAAACTTGTACTTAATGCAAATGTTAAGTTGGGATATTCTCAGACAGGAACACAAACATGCCACAACCACTATTAACATTCATCTTCACTCTTGTTTCTGAAGGCACTACCAGTAGAAACGTCTTTATTTTCTCTTGATCCCATCTCAGCGTTTCAAATTACCCAGATACAAGCTCTTGAAAATGTATCAGTTCTTCCTCAGTCCCCACAGAACTCTCATGGAAAAGTATTATTTAGCTATCTCTGTCCATTCACTCAGTGAGTTCACTTCCTAGACCCTGACTCCCTTATATTCCTCCTATAGTCTCTGCTTAGCAAGGAGTACTTAGCACTCAGTTACTTGCAATGAGCAATCAATAGCTCTCAAGACACAACTCTTGCACTCAACAGCTATTCAGGAGATAAACTTTTCACCCCCCACAACTGAATATACAATCCTTCAAAATACAGATTCTCTGTTCATTCTTCTTTTTTGTCACTCTGTTGAACTCTACTGGCAAACTACTATTAGCACTCTTTGTTCATTCATTTTGTCAGACAGAACCTTATTAAATAAGGTAGCTGTACATGGTTTAAAAAAAGTTATTTTAAAGACAGATGTAACAGGAAGTCCTACAGAGTCAAGGTAGGCTAGAGCACAAAAATTTATTATAACAGCTCAGAGGAGACAAACCTAGAGATAGTCTCTTAGCAGCAGGATTATTAGAAGTCACAACTGATTCCAAAACAGGTTCTGCAATGATCCTTAGTTTGCTTTTCTTTCCTGCACCCAGCCTCTGAAACTCCACCAGGATCTATCCAGGACAGCAATTAGCTACTCTCTTGTGAAATCTTTGGTACTTCTGTGGGAGTCCAGATCAGAACTGGATAGAAGGTCCTACAAGAACAGTCAGTGTTGGTCCATTCCTTGGTTCTTAAACTAATCTGTGTCAGACACAAACAAATTCAAAAAGCTTGTGGCTGTTTAAACAAGCCTTCATATTGTGAAGTATACCTTTAAGCAGTGTTCAGTGATCTTCCATAAGGAGCCATGTGCAGGCCCATAACATGATTTATCTGGGCTAATATATTCCTACTGTCTTACCAGAGCCATGTGCTACGAAATAATGAAAAGGCTTCAGCAGTTTTAAAGAACTGGAGTTATGACTCATATCTTTTGTTTCCCTGTCCCCCTTTAACCCCCTTACATTGCTAGCTATTCATGTTTTGTATGGTTGTATGCATGTGTTCATCATACCCAAGTGACACTTCAGGACAACAGCACCTCACCAATCTTGGCTGATCTCAGAAAGCCAAGCATGGCCAGACCTGATCAGTACTTGCAGAAGACACTGTCATGAAATCTCAAGGGTGGAGCTCTAAGCTAGCCTGGAAATTTATGGCAAGCCACTTTCATATTGTTGCCAAGAAAATTACATGGATGCATGTAGTCACTACGAGTTCAGCTATGCTCAATTAGATTTTTTTCCCCTCTCTTAAGTGACAAACGTTCTGTAGATACTGTCCCCAGGTCCACAAAACTAGTACTCTTGGGAGGCCTGTCTCAATTATTAGCATATGTACCTTAAACCTTATCCTTGACATTGGTTCCCGATAACTCTGGGTTTTCAATGTCTGCTCAAAGTGCTTGTTCTTCCCTTTGCTGCCAATCTCCTTCTGTCTGCTCTTGACTCCTTCCTTCTATGCACAGGATGTATCCACATAAATTAAAGAACTCTTGGAATTGGGAAAGCACAGCACATAACATGGTAAGTTCTGGTTCTTTAATGAGAAACCCTAGAGTCCTATAAGTTCTAGCACTCATTTTTTCTCCGAAGCTTATTGTTCATTATGTTTTTATGGTCTGCCTCAAAATAGCTCTAGCAAATCTTAGAAACTCTGAACACTCCATATATATACATAAATATAGGGAAATGAGTTTGTAAATCATGCATTGGAATATTTATGCAAAGTAAACGTTCTTACCCTAGCATGCTTTGGCACTGGCTATATGGGTTTCGTTGGTAAATTTATATTTTGAAAGTGTATATTCTTCCCTTTAAATCAAAACCTGATGGCAACACTGAAATATTTATCTGTCATACTGAATTGTACTCTAGCTACTTTGCTTTCTATTTGTGGTTTTCAGTGGGTTCTAATTTTTTACGATGTTTTAATTTATGCTTTTGGAAATGAGATTCAGGAAAACAGAAGAAGCTGTTTTACTGAACTACTTATTCTATTAAACTAATGATTCAAAATGGATACAAATACCTTGCATAGCCCCACAGGTGACTTGGCCCTATTAGCTGATCAGATATGAGGTAGGTGTTGTGTGAGGATGAAATAAAGTATTCACATAGCGGACGGGACATATCCTGGTAAACAGTTCTGTGCTCACTTTTAAATATCGTGCAGTCCTCAGAAGTCACATATCTTATAAATCCTTCAAATGTCATCTCTCTCTTTCTCTTTGCTGAAAGCCAGAACATCATAAAAACATACATATCTCCAGCATGGATATAAACAAAATTAAGCACAAACTGAAAATATTCCAGACTAAATACATTAATGAAACATGGAATTATCAGATCACACATGAAAATCTAAATTGTTCTTGCATTAAGTGATGAGGAATTGAAAGAAAATGAATCACATATGATGGGTTATTTGATGTGCTCATATAAACTTATTTATCAGTTCAGTAACTGAGTGATGTCTTTCATGAGCTTTGGCTGATGCACCATCTGACCATGGCTTTTGTCTGACCATGGTTATTCAGGTTAGGCTAACATAAATGAGGTTCCCTCTGAAGAGTCTTTGCTGGTTCAAACTGATGCTGAATATATCAGTTAGATTACAAACTACATTTGACATTAGCTAATACATTATGCCACATGCTTGTGCGTGTATTTAGTATATACTGTAAACCAATAAATCTTGCCATATTTTTTCCATATACAAGCCATTAGTACTAGGCCTGTGACTGTTTCAGAATGTTCACCTGGGCACCATTGTGTGGTCTGTCATATGGTCAGATGCCAAACAAACAAAACAAAGCACCATCATCTTGCAAGTTCTCATTTGAAACTGTCAAAATGACAAAAGATTTCATGATCTTAGGAGACTGTACCTCTTTTAATTTACTGAGGTTGTGAGGAGAAGGGGTGCCTGGGCTGTGCTTGATTCTGTGGCCTATGGGTACAATTTTGCCAGTCAGAGTATAAGCCTATTCATATTTTATTCAAAAAATAGTTCAGTGGGACTCAACTAGGGGTCTTAAATCCTATCTGTGCTTAAATTATTTTTATTAACACAATGAAACTTAAAGCTCTGTTCTTAGCTGAATGCTGTCCTCTGATTCTAAAACAATGCTGCAGCTCTTATTTCCAAAAATTTTGTTTTTGACTTAAAGGATCTGATTTCCTAAAGTCACTGGATATTTTAACACCCATTCTGTATCTGACACCCAAATCTCTTTATTTTTGCCCTTAGTAAATAGTAAATCTCAAACTAGTTCAAAGGCCTTGTTCAAACACATGAAGGTTAAGCACCATTAAAATTGTTTTGTCTCCTTTCTATCACACAACATTAATATATTGATATAAAGATATAGAAATAAAATAGCAATGTACTGTTGATATGTGGTGTATCTCTACGCATGTATGCACATTTTATAAACGCTCAAGGGATTTTTATCATGAGAGTCTGAGCCTCCCAGCATTAGGGTTAAATATGAGGTTTCATAGGAGAAATGCTTACTCTACATAAGGAACATGTATAAAATTTTTAAAAAACACTTCAGGATAAAATTAATGAACATCATTCCTTAGTCACATTGGAATATCATGAAATGCTGAAAAAAAGCAGATAGACAAATACATTTGCTGTTAATAGGACTGATTTTCCAAATACTCTGTTTAGATAGGATATTAATATTTTCCTTTCTTTAGATTTTTTTTTTTTTTAGAAAAAAATTATCATGGATCAGATAAATTTATTTATTGGACTTAAAAAAAAAGAAGTATAACATGCTTCTCTTTCTAAACTATATTTACTTTTGCATTTGGGACTTACAAGGTTGAGGATAAAGAAATGGGCTCTTTAAAAAGATGCAAAGGCAGAATAAAATGGGGGTTTCAGAGAGTGTGAAGTGCATGACTGACTTTATTTCCACCCAAAGCATGCTTTACTTTTGTTCTTCACTTTGATTCCAATTACTTCCAAGGCTCACTTTCTTACACTACAAGTTCTTTAGAAAGAGAGAAACTATGTTTTTCAAGGAGAAACACTTTTCTACATTTAAGCCCCTGGGATATGTAAGCTGTAGCTAATTAAATGACTGCATTCACTGCTATACTTCCAAATGTTAACAGAGCATAGGCTACACTCCTGAAGACAACGCACCATATCTCATCCTCCTATTCCAGTGCTGCAAGCAGAACCTACATCCCAAATACTATTTGTTTATTTATCTACTGCATTTCATACTGCCACACTCCACAACTATGCTGCTATTGATGTTCAAGCAAAAGTCCTTTTCAGCAGGTCTCTGCCATACAACAAATTTGATGCTATTATTGCTAAGTGCTGAGAAGCTAAGAAGACAATAAGACTAAATATACTACTTTCAAACACAAAGTTTATGAACACAAACAGCAATTAAAGACTCTATTTCAGATGTTTCAGGCAAGAGGATAGTTTAACTGCCATAGCTGCCAGATCGGAGGAGATTGGCTTGTTTATTATCTTTCACAAGGATGCTTCCTTTTGCAATCCGTCTTTGGCTCTCTCTGCATATGCATCCAGATGCAAAAGATAACTCATTTGTGGTCCCATGTAATTATGGGGTACTGTACATAAACTGCAGCTAAGTAAGCAGAACCATCATCTTCATCTAGCTACCCAATGACCCACCAAATCCTGCAAAGTGAAAGACCCATGAATCTGCTTCATCCACATGGACATGAATATTTGTATCCAGATCTTAACAATGTGGGACAGTGACACTTCTTGTATACAAGAAGTGTACATTCCAGATATTTTTAATATAAGAAAAAAAAGCAGTAGGAAAATAACAAAAGCAAATCAAGAAACAATTTAAGTTCTGCTAATACATAGCCTTTATTATCCAGTATTACCAAAAACCCAAAACATAATATTTTCTCTCTCCATCCTCAGAGCCTATAGATACAGTGACAGATACATAAGTAAAATAATATATTTGTAAGTTTGTAGGCTTATACCTTAACCTATTTTCTTCCTAAGCTGACCTGCAAGATTTATTGAATTTACATCACGTTTCTGTTCAAAAATTCCTCCTGGACAGAGAACTTTGAAACAAAAATCTCCGCTTGTGAAATCATTGGCAAAACAGCTACTAAAAAACAAGTCAATCCTGGCAAGTGGACTAGACATGTAGTTTCATGCTATTTAGCCATGAGAATAATTTAGCAATTGCTGAGGCATTTTTTTTTTCTCACAAGAGTACTGTACAGCGATGGAAGGTTAGCCTTTATGTACTGTAGTACATTTTAGTGATTTTGACATGTTTTTCTAAGTCACAGAAAAGCAAATGTGGGAAGTTTCAAGGAGTGTTTTCTGGAATATATAGAAGAGAGGAATGGGAAATCACTTATATACTATCACTCAAAAAACTATGTAGACATGTCCATGAAGTTACTAGGAGTCAAGCTAAACTTAGAGATTTCACACACACACACATTCTTAGTTATACCTAACAAACCTAAAATAACCAGAATCCTCTTAATACCACAGCTTATTTGTAAATTATCCTTACATATACTATTTGCCTTGTTTGATGTAGGTATGATTTGCTAGTGCATTTGTCTATGATTTCATTACTTGCCATTAAAGTTCCATGTACCATCTTTTACTTACAGCCACAAGCTGCAGCATGAGGCATCGAAAAAGTCCTGGAAAGTCAGAAGCTGTAACTCGGCCTCTCAGTCTGACAGCCTGGAAGAGGCCATCTGCCAGCATCGGTACTGTCACTGGAAATGAGACAACTGACATTTCTAAGACTGTTTTTTAGAATATACGTAAAGGGAAATGATGGGCCTCTGGGAAGCAAACTGCTACCATTTCTACACTTAAACCTACTCAAAACCTGAAAAACCACCCCAAAATACGTTGCCAAAATTTAACATCTGCCACCAAATTTTGGCATCAAGCTCAGTGTAATAGGGGCCACATGTGACCTAACACATCCTATCTGTGCACTAAGTTTTAAAAGAAAAACAATTAATGTTAATAATTTGTATTTAATTAATTTAATTAGTATATTACTTATTTTACTATATTAAGATTATGCAAAAACTCCATTTCAATTTATAAAAAATTCAACATTACCTGGGATGGTTTCTACTAATAAAATAGCATATCCCCATTCTTCCTCCTACCCAAATGCCATCCCAGATTTCTAGCCAATTACTCTTTTGGAGCAAACTCAAAGGGCACCTAGGAGCTGCAGAAAGGAGAGGTAATTCTGTCTTGAAGCAGAATCTATTCTATTGCCTAAATGCAGCAAAGGCCTTGTCCTGAAAGATTCCTACTGCCCAATATAAGTAGTCCTCACTTAACGAGCATTTGTTTAGAGACTATTCGAAGTTACGATGGCACTGAAAAAAGTGACTTACAACCAATCCTTTCACAATGGTCACAGTGTCCCACAGTCACGTGATCACTATTTGTGACCTTCCCAGACAGCTTCTGACAAGCAAAGTCAATGGGAAAACTGGCAGGAGGTCGCAAGTCATGGTCACATGGTGCCTCTCTTTATGACCGCAACTGGGACTGCCAGAACTGCCATTGCTAAGTGGGGTGGTCACATTATGTTTTGCTTAATGACCTCTTTGCTTAGCAACAGAGTTGCCAGTCCCAATTAGGGTCATTGAGGACTACCTGTAAAATCATTCAGAAGGCCCATCCTTACCTCCAGCCAGCCTTTTTTTTTCAATAATTTTATTAAGATTTTAAAAAGAACAATAAAAGATAATGCAAAGTGAAAGAAAACAAAAACAAAAAAATCCCCCCTTTTAAGAAAGTGACTTCCCACCCTCATTACAAGTAATAAACATTTTCATAATTTCTTCTCTAAAGAAATATAAACTCTTCATCCCATAACCCCTCTCTTAGTAATAAAGAAATCAAATAAGTAACATCTTCTCATCCAATTGTCAGCAAAAAGTCCAAACTGAGCTCTAAAATATTAAAATTAATTAACAAATATAAAACTCAACTTTCCATACCTTGACTCTTAACTGTGAGCAAAACCCCATTTAAAAGGCCTAAAAAAGTATAAGCAAACCAAGCCTAAAGTTTGACATAACAAAAAGAGACTCCTTTAAAAAAACAACATAGACTCCAATACACAACCCATTCCAAATACCAACTATTCCAAAGATAACCAGCCCAAATAACAACTTGTTCCATTCAAATAAACATTCCATATCTCAACTCTAAACTATTCACAAATATAAAGTAATCCTGGCATCCTAATACCAAAGAAGACTAAAATTTAACCTCACAAAAAGAGCTAATTTCTCCTAAAAAAAAATTCACACAATTAGACACTAATCATATCGATACTAAACAATTAGGATACAGAAAATAAAGAATTTAAACACCAAATAAGCAAATCCAGTGTACCACATTTTTCCAGTCAAAATATCAGTAAATCCAAAAAGAACCACCCAGACTAATAACATGCCCCATTTAAACAAGTCAAATAAGCCAATTTATATTTCTTTTTTTTTATATACAGAACAATCCTTTTCTGTAATCTGTTCCAGTAGTTCTTGATCCTTATTATGAATTTCTTCCATTCTTTAAACAGTCTCTTTGGTAAATCCAACAAAAAAGAATTATTCCCATTACTCTCTGAGAATGCCTTTTTTATTTATTTCTTAATTTTTAAAAGCTCATACAGTTTTCTCTTTGCATCTGATGGCAGATTCTCATCCAAAGTTTCATTCGTATTCTCAAATGGAATTTGTTGTATATCTTGTTCTATAACATCTTGTTCTGAAGACAGACTATTCCCAGCATAACTGCCATAACTGATTCAAAGTCTTGACACAGTCCTCGGTGGAGTTCCTCGAAGATATCTCTAAATTCCATGATAATTTATTTCCCATGAACATGCATTTATTCCTTAAAAATAATTTCAAAGTCTTAATATTCAAAGTTGATTTACTTAGTAACAGCTTTAATGAAGTTAGACACCTTAAAAGGGACAAGGCTGAAAACTGATGGGTACCTTCAAACCTTAATACAAAAAAATGAAGACTTATTTTTTATAACTTTTAAGAATTTAAAATAAATAGCAAAAAGCAAGACAAGATTTTGGCTACAGAAAGTTTTTAAAAGATTAAGGGCCCAGCTTGTATTTCTTCATGAAAAACCCACATCTTTGGAACTAATTTCTCAGTGCAATAAGAGTACCATCCACACTGACCTTTAAAGAAGTTTTAAAACATGCTGTGTTTCAATTGGCCTACAATGTTGAATTGTTCATTTTAAAAAATATTACCAAAATAATTTAATTAAATTTTAAAGTGAGATTTACCATTTGTCTTTATGTTTATTTGCTTATTGTACAGTAATTGTAACCCAGATTCAAATTATCATATTTTGGACACATTATGCAAGACCTAGCTCCCTTGAGGAATCTATAATGCTGGGAAAGGTGAATGGAAAGAGAAGAAGAGGCTGACCAGCATCAAGTTGGTTACACTTGAATACAGCAGCAGTGGGTACATTGTTGGCAGATCTGAAGAGCCAAGTTGGGGATAGATCATCCCAGAAGAGGTCTTTCTTTTTAATATAATTTTTATTGGAGATTTTTATATGAATAAAAGATAAATAAGAAAACATATATAAATAAAAAGTATGAAAAACAATACAGATAAAGAAAGATAACTAAAGAAGTGACTCCAGATCTTCATTGCAGCAGTTACAAACAAACTCATTATCCCTCCTTCCTCTCTAAGATTAGATTACATAGTTCCCTTCTATCCTATTTCAACCCTTTTTGATCTACAAATGCAAAAGTCACCAACTCATTTTTTTCCATTATCAGCAGAAAGTCCATAAAGGGTTTCCAGTCTTTTATAAAAGTACTTAGTTTTATCCCTCATCAAACAGATCAAGAACCATCTTCACAATCCATTCCTCTGTTAATAAAGTCTATACTTGTAGCTCCCAACATAGTAGTCTCTTCCTCAATGTGTGGTTGTATTTGTTGTGCCGATGCTTCCTTTTGATCCCATCTCCTCCAATTCCAATATTCTGATAAGTATTTCTTTAAACAAAATTACTTCTGAATTGTTTATCCTTAACGTTAAGATATTGTTGTAGAACCTGGTCTTTTGTCTTCTTCTTGACAAAGCACACAAGTACATCTCTTGGTACATTTCTTAGTTTTGCATATCTTGTATTAATTCTGTATACTTTGTCCACGTCTGCATCCATATCTTCTTCATCCCCTTCCAAAAATTTTACTAAGGATGCAACAACCCTCTCTCTAATATCTTCACCAGGTTCCTCTGGAACTGTTCTCAGTCCAGAATAAAACTCTTTCTCTCTTGATTCCAATAGTGCCAAATTATCCAAATCTTTTTCCATTTGTCTATTTATTATTTCTGTCTTATTTTCTAAAATTTCCATTTTTCCTTTAAATTGTTTAACCTCTCCACTCATCTGTAGTAGATTCTTTCAAATTTTTTGTTCATCTTTTCTTCCATATTTGTAAATCTTTCCTCCATTCTCTTCTAGTGAAGTCAGATCTCTTTTAACTGATACAGTCACAGCTGCAGTTACAGCCTCAGTCACTGATGCTGTCACTAATGCTGTGTCATTCTTCCCCATTTCTTCAAATGTCTTTTGTAAAATCTCTGCTGTAATTCCTTTTACTGTTATTTGCCCTGTAATGATGCTCTCCTCCCTTCTGCAATTTTTGCTTTTTTAGTAGTAACTATTTTTCTCTTTTAATTTACAATCCAGAAAAGAGAAATAGAAAACAAAGACAGGCTTCTTTTTTTCCTAAATCCTTAACTCTTTAATCCCTTTTGGCACTCTGTAGTTCTATACAGGTAGTCCTTGAGTTACAACTGCAATTGGGACTGGAATTGCGATCATGATGTGGTCGTAAAGTGCGACATCGCCTGACCACATCACTTAGCAATGGCAATCCAGGCAGGATCAAGTGGGAAGCAGAGGGAGTCCCAGGTAAGGAGCACAGGGGTCCCACGGGGGACAGAGGCCCAGGGAGGCCCAATGCAGGCCACGCAAGTCAGAGGAGGGGGTGCTCAGTGCAGTGCAAGCTCAGAAAGGCCATGGAATGAGAGCATGGGGTCCGTGCGTCCCTGTGTGTGATTGCAGGGAGGCTGGGGAAAGAGGGTGTGGTGTGTGTGTGAGCAAAGGGGGGAAGGAAGGCATAGTGTGTGAGAGGGAAGAAAGGCGGGGGGAGACTTACCCCAGTGACTTGAGACCTTCCTTGCCAGCTTCCCATTGACTTTGCTTGGGGGGAAGCTGGCAGGGAAGGTTACAAATGGTAATCATGTAACCGTAGGATGCTGTAACTGGTCATAAGTGCAAGCTGATTGCCAGGCACTCGGACTTTGTTCACGTGACCACAGGGGCGCTGCAATGGCTGGAACTTTGAGGATCAGTTATAAATTCCTTTGTTCAGCACCATCGTAATTTCGAACAGTAGCTGAATGAATGGTCATAACTCGAGAACTACCTATAGTCACGTGGTCTTTCACAGCTTCTAGTTCCCCTTATCTCTTTATTTATGGAAGTCAACCAATCATTCTTCTTAACAAATTTAAATAATCCTCTTTCCCACAGAGGTATGTATTACTTATTTAATTAGTTCAAAAGTACTTTAATAAACAATATTCCAAATTCAGCTGTCCCCTTAATCCATTCTAAATATTCTTAGTTTACATTCTTGGCAAACTTTTTGCTTTTAATTCTTTCTAAATCCATATAATTATTTATTTACTTTTACTTTAATCCTTCAGGTCGTAGGTACAATTACTGGGTGGTTTAGGTGTTCTGCTGGTCTGCAGATCTCTATAACTTTAAAAATTTTGCCACTCAAACACGGTCTAGAAAGTAGAGTGGGCAAACTCAGTGTCCTTTAAGCAGGCTCTGCTTGAGGATGTGAGCTCGATCTTTCTCCCTTAGCTCCCAACGTTCTACCTGCAACTCTCCTGCAATGTCCCTCTGGATTCTGTGGGTTTACTTGTGAAGAGCTGCATTCCAGAGCACAGATGGGAGATCTCATGGCTTCTCCTTCTCTGAAAAAGCTCCGCAGGTCTGGGCTTACTGCCCAGCCACCACTCTCTGCCTCAGCATTGTCTTGCCCCAATCCCAAAGGACTCTGGGCAACATACAACATCAGTAAAATGAAAACCAAATATATACAGTAATAGGCAAATCTGAACAATATCAAGAATAAGAAATAGTCACACAAATCAAAGATAAACTCCAAATAAAACACCAGATTAGCACCCTATTCAGTTCCATCCTCTAACTTGATTTTATTTCTCCTCCTTCTTGCTAGTGTATTATTATTAGTAAGATTATAAAACTAATGCATGTATCAGTTAGGTGTAACAATATGCATAAACTGAGCTCAGTCCAAGTGGAGCTAAAGATTCCTTTCTTTCTTTTCCTAGCATGGCTCCTTCACTTGAAATTGCCCATTGATTAGCATATCATCCAGCTTTAATGTATGTATTTTATTAGATTTATATTCTGCTTTTTGTACAGGAGCTCAAGGCAGCATACATAATGCTCCCTCCTCCTATTTGTCCTCTTAACAGCAATCCTGTGAGGTAGATTAAGCAGAGAGAGATGGACTGGCCCAAAGTCAATCCAGAGAGCTTCCAAAGTCAACCCCTAAGCTCCACACTTCTAATCTCACACTTTAACCACTACACTATACTGGCTGGCAGTCTGTACTATTTTTTTAAAACACAGATTGATTGGCTTATTTTAATTGATCATAGCTAAGTTTTATTAAAATGTTAATTCAGATAGCATAAGGCATAATGAAAAATAAAAGTAAAATATTCTAGGCAATTCCTTATAGTCATACCATGGTGAAGGTGAATATAAGTTAGCATTATGTTCAAACTAATTCACAGCCTCACCTTATCCCATTCTTCAATTAATAAGAATAGATAACCCAGAAGAACCCATGGCTTCTAAAGTACTAACTATCCATATGTTTCTTTTATATTTAATTATAACTAGTTCCAGAAATTCACTGGATGTGGGCAATATCAAAAGATACAGTAAACCAGCTCCTTTCATGGCTGAATTTCAAATGATATTAATAATTTAGATTATTACTTTTTGGGGGTTAACAAAGTTTTAGATGCCACTCATACAGAACTTTAAAAACAAAGAAGCAAACAAAAATCCATACATATTGTGTTCAAGCATCTGTTTTAGGGTTCAAAATGTATTAAGAAAAATTAACCCAGAGATTAACATCAACTAGAGATGTAGGAAACACTCCTTGTGTTCCTATTAGTAAGTTATTACAGAGTTAGGAAGTTTTGTGGTTAGAGAAACACTGATATATGGTCAGTGCCTTGACCATTGGATAGACAGCCTGAAATACCCAAGCTTTAATTTTGTCATATGTATGAATGGCAGCCTAGTCAGCCATCACTACCTTATCTCCTTCTTGGTTTTTTTCCTAAGCATATGTAGTATACCACTTTACTTCACTCATATTTTAACATCAGGTACAGAAATGAGGCCACAGCCATTAATTCTTTCTGACTAGTGTGAATAATTCATCTCTATTCTCCTTGCAACATTTCCATGTAATAGGCAAAAATGCATTAGTAATTTTTTCTTGTCTGTTTCTTGGGTTTATTTTACCTGTTTCAGGAAGATGCTCCTTCCACCTTTTATATACTGCATATGTGCATGTGTATATGCATATATGTATATGTATATGTATATAGGTGTGGTTTTTTTTTTCTTTTGACTTTCTCCAAAATTGAGTTTTTTTAAAATGCAACATCCACAACTAAATAGCATGACATAAAATGCATAAGATGGATCTGAAACAATTTCATTTTCATATGTAGGGAAGAAAATCATTCTTGAAATAACTGAGTAACTATTGATGGAGTGTAATACTTAGAAAGAGTCAGACAAAAATCTTTCCAGTCTGTGATCCTTTGTGATCAGCATTAGCATCATACAAGCAACCTAATTTCAAGACAGATGCCCTGTATGTCTAATTCAACACTTTATGAATTAGCACACACTTTCTGAAATAAAACAGTTTTTTAAGCAATGCTTATGAGATAAATATAATGATGCAATTCTAGATAGAACATCGTAGGGATTAAGGCCAAGTACACTAATTTCTTTTGACATACTCAGAATAGACAAATGTAGGATTTGGCTATGCTTGTAACTTGTATGGATTACATTATCTAAAATATTAAAAGGTAAATCCTGTATTTTTAGCATATCTACTCTTTTCATCCTTTTCCTTAGGCTGAATGTTCCTATTCTTTTAATTTTTGTACATCTAGGGTTCAGAAACATGCTGACCTCTAGATGTACAAGCGTTACTCCTTTCTGGTTCTCTTGTTTATTTGTTCTTTTAAATGTGAGGATTGATTCTTATATTGATAAGAGGTCTAATAGCAAAACAGTAAACAGAAACATGTTTCTGTTAATCCCCAAAAGCAGGCTTCTAGCCCCTGTATTTGTAAGAGCACAAGAAAATCGAAGATGGTTCTGTCATCATATTATCTCTCAGGGACATCCATAGCTACAGTCTAAAAATGGCAGACACAATCAGGTGATCAAAGTCCACCCACTCTTTAATGTACATCACAAGCATAGCAGGCACATAAAAAGGGATGGAGCTTTAGTTATTCCCACCATTTTGAAGCCAGTGACCATTGCTACAAATACCCTGTTGTCTATGTATTAGTGCATCATTTAAGAGTAGAATACTCACTTGGATTCTTGTATAGTAAACTTAACCTTCCTTCTAATAAATATTACTAATATTGTTCTTGCAATTAACTTTTCCTGTCCAGATTGCTAGGAGGGAAGTCTGAGATTAAGTACGGAGGGCCTTAATTTCTCTGATGCCTTAATAACCAACTAAAATAATCTTATTCTTTCAAGCCTTTAACAGAATTCACAATTAACATTGCATCATCTACACCTTTTTGGAGCTCTTGATTTTATTTGATGCTGCTATTTTAGCTTTGCTTCTGTAGAGTCTTACTAGTTTAATAAATTAATCATAGGCTACTTTGTGTACCTTTTAATAGGAAAATAGAATATTATTCTTCAAAATAAATAAATAAAAATTTTAAAGTTTGCAATGCATTCAGGCTATGAACATATCACAATTTTATATACATAAATTATGTATTGTCATTTTTAAAATTTCATTAGAGATTCTAATTTTTTTTGAGAATAAATCTATGTAAGTTTAATCAGGATTAGATTTTTCAAAGCACATTTCAGATTTATCAGCATTTGATTACATCTCTCATTTTACTCTCTACTTTCTTTAAGACTTCTCTGCACAGCCTGCTTTCAATTACAATTGCAGACTGGATATCACTTTTCCCCGTGCCATACAGCTTACAGTCTGAGCATGTCATGCTATATTGACTTAAATCTTAGCCAGAGGCAAATGAGAAGAATTATCACATTAGCCCAAGTAAATATATCACTGTCCTTTGAAACCATTGGCTATAAAGTCCTGATTATTGGTCTATGGGACCTGGCCACTGTTTATTAAATTGTAGGGTCTATAATTTTAATTGAATTAAGCATTAATGGAATACATACATACATACATCAACAGATGTCAGATATTGAAGTATAAACTAGGAATAAAACTGTAAATTGCCCAGAGATGCCTTTTTTCCAGAATTAATTTTCTTGGACCTCTCATTTATATCTTCCGGATGTAAATTCAGCAAAGATGGAAATGTTAAAGCTACATAATATCTGTCCCTTATTCTATGAAGTTTTCAGTGCAACATGCATAAAATGGTATCCTCACAGGGCTCAATTACTGCTGGCTTTTATTTTAGATCACCACTGTTAACTCCTTGCATTTCATTGGGGATTGGGGATTTGTGGATTGTAAAAACATCTGAGCCCAGCAGCAAACATTTCTCAATCCAAACTACTACCAAGTGAAGGAAGGGACACTGTGCTCCAGCAGCAGCTGGCTTAAACAAAATGGGGGAAAAAAATACATGCACATATTGGCCTTTTCTTTAAGAAAGAGCAGATGAGCAGGCTGTCCTTGTCCAAAGCTACTTTGGAAAGCAGGACAAAATAGCACATAATTTATTATTCTCCCCTCCACCAGCCGAATTCCATGAGGAAATGCCAGCAAGTAGAAGAATTTTTGGCATGACAACTGAAGGACAATTCCATCTTTGCCTTCACTGAAGTAATTTGTGTTGAAAATCTATGACATTTCAATGTTAAAAGTAGCCCATACTCTCAGATTCCTGAGAGTAGATTTTATTTCTAAATTAATGTATACATATTAAAAGATATGAAAAGAATGATTAATGTTACTGAATTCCATTTAGTAAAAAAAATATGATATTCAGAAATTAAGGATACAGCATACCTTCTTCAATGGGCTCAAATTTTGCAACAAGTTGAGATGCAATTGTTTCGTCAGCATTAGCCTGAAACTGTTCATTTCTGAGAAAGGCAACTAGATTTGATAGCGACAGTATTCTGTGATTTAGAGAGTGGATTACGAAAAGCTCATGAATTTCACCTCTATGTGCTATAGCACGATATATTCTTCTAAAATCCTCTATAGTAATAGTTCCAGCCTTCAGTGAATCACTTGCCTGCTTAAAAAGAAAAAAAGATGCATAACAAGATATATACAACATATGACACCATTAATATAAAAATAAAATTGATGATATACATTCTGTTACTATTCCTAGATACTTCTTGAACCAAGAAAGTGGCACTGTGGTCCAACAGACCTCTTCCCCCCACTGCTGTTTGTCACCCAACCTTATAGTTACCCTGTAAGATTGTTAGCAGGGTCGACTTTTGTCTGAACTTCACCCAAGCTCACATGGGAAGTTTCTGGCTGGCCAGTTCACCAAACATATATCTTCCCCACTTGGAGAAGATAGACACCAGATGAAATAGATTCCTCTGGATTGGAGGGCTCAGGTAAAAGGCTATATTTAATAATTCAGCCAAATCCAATTCCCCAATCTTGTCTTTAAAATCAGGCTCATATTTAAAATTAAAACTGAACATAAGAAAAACCTTCTTGCCATCATTAGTTCAGCATTTTATTCAATAGGACATCAAATCAAGCAGCTATGATATGGATGGAGTAATGTTTTTTCAAAACACAACCAGAACAGAAAGCAAATAATGTTTTAGACATTTCTCAATCTTGATGGAATGGGCTTCTATAGAGGAAGGGATATTTTGTATTCCTTGCCACTGAAAAGCTTTATTTGAATGCATACCAATGTAAAGTAGTATGGTAGTTATTATAGCCCTGGGCTGTCATAAAGCAGACTTGTTAGCTTCTAAGACAATCAGATAGGAAACCAATACTTATTTCAACTTGTGTTTGGTTTTTATGCTGTAGTTTACTAAATAAACAGGTAAATAAGCATGTTCCCGGGCTAATCTTTATTTATAAGCCTCTAGCAAAACTATCCAGCTTTTTCATTTTTTGTTCACCAAAAAGTTTTTGTCTACCAGTGAGTTTTGTGCACCAATCAATTACATCTGCTCATTTTGGCTGTCGCATGCATTTTCCCCACCAAATGGGTTAGGGTTATTGATCAATGGCTGACAGTTGTCAGGTTCGGTCAGCACGAGGCTTCAGGGAAGCACGGGGCTGCAGGGAAGCTCGCAACCAGACCACGCGGAATCCACCGGCGGTAGCTAGCGGGGAAAAGAGGAACCGAAAGCGCCGCTAATTAACGAGCCACCTGCGGCCAGCTAAACAGGAAAACCACAGCGGAAGCTTTTAACTATGAACTGATAACGGCGCGAGCATGCAAGGAACGGGGCCGCAGGGCAGCGAAACAAGATCGCAACGCAGCACAGAACCCGCGGGTCTGCACGTAGCAGGGAGGGACCAACCCAGCCGGAGGGGGACTGGCAATCAAGGACAATGGACTCTGACCGACCCTGCCATCATGAACGATCAAGGGGGACATTGGGGGGCCCAATAGTCCACAGCTGCAACGCGATCACGAGGTGGGAAAAAGCGCGGGAAGGGGGGAATATAACAAGTGATGCAATTGTACCAAGCCAGTCCTGGCTTTGCTTGTGACTACTACGTTACGCATGAGTAAACCTTCTTTGTGAACCACACGTGTCACGAGAGTTTCTCTGTCGAATGGGGCAAATCTCACAACAGTTACCTCTGCTAATTTATGTACCCACAGTAATCACAAGGATATCGTATCAATCGATTATGTCGAGTTTTTGGACATGAGTTTTTAATATTAGTGGCAAGCAAAAAAGGAACAAGAGCCAACTTTTCCTTCTAGTTATTTAGCTGATTTACATTTCAGATATATTTTGGTATTTTGTACTATAATGTATCTGTTTCATACATAGCCAAGAATATTATCTGCATATTATTCTAAAGAATATCATTTGCAGCTAGAAGTAAGATTTTACATTCTTGCTAATATTGTATATCCTACTATAAATTACACAGAAATTTAGAATCTTCCTTAAATTATAGCATCACTCTTTTTCAGGTAATGTTCAGTTCATTCAACTGAATACAATTTCAGCTAGTCCTCATGGATATCACTGTGAAAAATTAAACATGACTTCTCTTTAGAGGCATACAGTATTCAAATCTGAAATGGGAAAGATGCTTCAGTCCCAACTCAGGCACCTCACTGTATTTAGCAAAAGCCTTCATTCTAAATCTGAAGTAGCTTTTCTCCTTTGGACCCAGGTATTTGTATATCTCTCCTTCTGTTAAGGTAAAAAAATGGACAATATTTTGATATGTTTATTAATAAATAAATATCACTATATCCAATGCAGTTTATTCCCAGGTTAGTGGGCTGATGTTTGCAATCTAAAGGCTCATCCTCACACCACAACTGTGGCATGAACATGTCCCAGTAACTGTTTTTATATGATTATGTTCCATCAAGTAGTTTTCGACTTCTAGCAACTGCATAGATTTTCTCCATGATGATCTATCCCTAACCTATTCTTTCAGGTCTCCCAATGGTGCACCCATAGCCACTGTAACTGAGTCCATCCACTGTACTGTTGATCATCCTCTTCTTTCTTTCCACCTTTCCCAGTATTAGAGCCTTTTCCAGAAAGCTAGATCTTCACATAATGTGTCCAAAGTAAAATAATTTGAGTCATTTGTGCCTCGAGTAAGAACTCTGGGTTGATTTGTTTGATGATCCATCCGTTTGTTTTCTTGGCAGTCCATGATATTCTCAAGAGTCTTCTCCAACACCAAAGTTCAAAGGCATCAATACTCTTCCTATACTGCTTATTCAAAGTCCAACTTTCAACTTCCAGAGTGTTATAGGGAAAACCATGGCTTGCACCACTGTGTTCTTTGTAGGTACAGACACATTAATGGCATTTGAATATCTTTTCCAAGGCATTCATGGTTGCTCTACCAATATGTCTGCAGCATATTTCTTGGCTGTTTGTTCCTTTACTGTTGGTTGATCCGAAAAGGCAGAAGTTATCCACCACTTAGATATCTTCATTGATAATTCTAAGGCTGGTTGTTTTTATATGACGTGTCACCATAACATTGCCTTCATCTCATCCCTAGTTCATATCTGTGCCAGCTTAAAGTTGTATTTAGTTCTCCCTTTTCTCCCAACACAATTTTTGCCGTGGATTTGGTCAAAAGTTGGGATTGGCCCTACTTCTGTTGATCACTTTAGGCTGCTGTGAGCACCCTTCCTCTTCCAATCCCAGGGGACCGTTTTCCAGGAGCATTCTGCTTTGGCAGGTGGCAAGTCCAGTTCTTGCTCTCTCCCTCTACCTGTCAAGTCATTGAGCCAATCCTGATTCAGAGACCTGGCTCAACCCAAACAGCAGCTATTTAGTGATAAGATAAAGGACCCTGCATAGTGAAGTGTGATAGAATACAAATTTTATCACTTCAAGACACATCCTCCCTGACACTTGTTAACATTAAAGTTAAATATTATTAAACTTTATTAATATTTACCTGTCATACCTATGAATGCAACATACAGTAATTTGGGATACACAGCTCTTTTCCTGCCAGATCTACATTTGCATAAATCAGCTTCATGAGATTGGAAACTAGGAAGGTAGAGTTGGCTCCCCCTTTCTGCTTCTCTTACAATTGGAGACTTCAAGGATAAAGAGTCATCTCTCCTGTTTTTTCTGCATCCATGGCAGAAGGAAGGAAGAGGTAGCAGATGGCTCTTTATCCACTAGGTATCTGATCTTATGGAGGGATAAGATCAGATGCAACTAGAGATTAGGCAGCTAGGAGCTCTCTCTCCCAGATTCTCCTGCTATCCCACGCAGCCCTGCTCCCATCCTGTTTAAAAATAGCTTGAAAAACAGCTGATTGATATGGCGAGAAGGTTGTGAGGTGAAGTGCCAAGGAGCTGACAAGCACTAAAGGACACACAAGTTGACTTTCCAGTACTCCTGACATATCTCCGAACCCTGATAGCAGAATGCAGGGTTGGGACAAGTGGCAGAAGAATCTGGGAGTCTGCTACTTCTCACCAGCTCTTTGATATGTGGGATCAGAGGCATTACAGATAAAGAGCTCTCTCTCAACATCTGTTTCTGCTTTATTTCCATTCTGGTGACCAAGGGAGCAGAGAGGACTGCCAAATGAAGCAGCACAACTTCACCTATTTAACCAGGCATCTTTTGCCATTCAGCTGAAAGCCCATTGCCTGATCTGCTACCTTGTTAAAGAGGACAGCCCCACCCACCCCACAAATCTTTGTCCTAGGATTTGACAGGTAGCTAAACCCAAATCTAGTTATTTATCAAATTCATCTCCTCCCTCAGCCCCAGGCCATGTTAAGGAAAGTAACTTGTCTTTTTTCCCCCCACTAGCAAGTGACATTCAGTGAGAGGGGAAATCACCTTCCTTAGCTTGTCCTGTATCAAAACTCTACGGACAGCAGCACTCACTTGCCTCATTATTGAGGCAGAATTAGGTTCAGCAAACAAGCCAGCATATTTCTCTGCTGACTCAAGGAATGGAGGATTGTACTTTAATATGGCTATCTGCTGTGTCCTCAGCCTAACTAGGCTAGATCCAGGTCATACGTTTTAAGGGTTTTGATAAAACCTAAATCAGTTTTTAAGAAATTCATCCCAAACTATTTTGATTATACTTAGCAATTTAAACAAGTGAATCAGATATCTACAATGTAATCTATTATCCAGAAATAAGACCAATTGATTTCATTGGCACTAAATTCCCAGTGCTACAAGATTACAACTGTTTTTCAACAAATATTTTGACTTCTTCAAAAAATCTTAAAAGCAAAAGCCTATATATTTCCAACAATCAAAAGGCAAGATGAAGTATTTGGCTGTATCATAAAAGAATATTTTATTTCAGAACATATAAATATTTCTACCTTGAGATGAGGAAATATTTAAAATATTTAAGTTAAAATGTAAAATATTTAATTTTGTCAAGAAAAGTAATAATACATTTGAAAGTTTAAGGTCAATTATTTCTCCTTCAGTTTATTTTAACAAAGTCATCAAAGTGACAGTATAGGTGAACTATCCTTTCAGAACTGTAAAGTTTTAAAGGAAGTTTAGGGGGCTTGTGGGTTACTCAGAAATGTAAGCTTAGTCATAATATTCAAAGCCAAAAAGCTACCTCCAAACTTTTTTGACAGAACAGCTCAGCAAGTGGTTCTCTTTCAAAGCAGTGATGCTTCTACAGTACAAAAGACCAACAGCATTGCTACTTTAGTGACTGCTTGGTGAAATCACTCAGCCACCTACACTTAAAAAAGAACAGCTTGCAAATCAGCCTGTTCCTGGAAAGGTGGGTTAGGGCTTCCTTCCAGAGAGAAGAACATAGAGCCAGTCTTGTTTGGCTAGCAGAAAAAGCCCCAAACTACCTTCACTGAGTGGACACTGATCATCTCTCCCTCAGCAATACGGTCCTGATACAAACAGGGTACCTTCATGATAGTTTTTGCAAAAAGAAGTTGAAATTAGGAGTTCCTAATTAAGGCATATGATTGGATGATGTTGAATATATAAGGCTAATGTGTTAAATTAACTAATACAATAACCTCACAATGTGACCACTGCCAATACCACTTGCATGACATTCCACCAGTTCTACCATGGATATGTAGTGCTTCTACTGGTTTCTGATGTTTGACTATCATACATGGCACTGTAAGAAACACACAATTACATAGTGTCCCACAAAGAATTTGCCATTGCCCCAAATGATAATTGAAAGAAATGATAACTAAATTGGTAAATATCTGGTATGTTATAAATGTATCTTTAAAAATAAAAGTTAGCACATTAATATTACTTCTAAAGCTATTAAATAATATTTTCTCACCTTAAAAATGTATTTCACGTGAACATAATCAAAAGGAATGTCAAATTTATTAAGCAGTTCCAGGGTAGTTTCCAAATTAATCTTTCCTTTTCTAAATCTGTCATGGATAATGCTTAAAAACCATGTAAATGGAAAGCTGGTTAAGGGAATCAGAGATCAATATAAATCATGCTTCTCGTTTCTCTTTGGTACTAAGCTGAAATATACACACCAAGTTGTTATACCCGCAAAAATAACCTAGATATATAGATGTCTGCATACATACACACCTGCTCCAAGATGCTTAAAATAGGCATTTCAATAGGACAGCAGTTAAGAATGCTTTATTGCATAAGACAGTATTTTAAATGTTGAAAACTACTGATCCTTGAAAATCACAACCAATAAAAAAGTTACAACCAGTGATTAACAAAAATGTATTTCAAAGAGTTTAGAGAGCCAATGGTTAATACAGATTGGAAAGGCAGAAGCAAAAGTCATGCATCTTACAAAATAAAAATAAATCTTTATTCACAGGATGTATTAATCATAGACACCCAAATAATTCACACAAAGTGCCTCCAAAATCCTGCTTTGAGGACATTAAAAATATTTCAAACAAATAGTACATTCTACATAGCATAGGCAGGCGTGCACTCTCCAACTTGTTGGGAAGAGGGGGTTATTTTCCTTGGAGTGTATATTACAGGCATAATATAATCTGGAAGACAGCAATTCTTTTTTCTCCCCCCACTTCAGACTGCAAGGATACCTTTGTTTTCGAGTGGGGAGGTGAGGAATATCTGGGTTGTCCTCTAGAGTCACCCCCATTGGGAGCTTCTACAAAAAGCAGCTCTGAGATCACAGCTATAAATGATCCTTTAGGCATGAAAGCCAGCTGGGTGACTTTGGACCAGTTGCTCTCTCAGCCCAACCCACCTCACAGGCTTATTTTGGGGAAAATAGGAGGCAGGAATATTATGTATGTTTACCACCTTGAACTTATATATAAGAAACACAGCATAAAAACCTATTATTGTTATTATTATTATTATTCACTTAACATGCTGCCCAATGCTCCTTTTCCAAAAGGTAATAGAGTGGCAGGTATATATTGTTCCTGTTAGAGGGATAATGGCACATGGGACGAGGAAGAAGAGAAGAGGAGGAGGAAGGAGAAGAAATAGAAATTGTTCACTTAACGCGTTGCCCAATGCTCCTTCTCCAAAAGGGAATGGCGTGGCAGGTATATATTGTTCTTGTTAAATAGGGATAATGGCATACGGGAGGAAAATGTCTCCCAAGGGACAAGAAGCAATTAAGCCATTTCTTCCAATGCCAAGGAAGACACGGCGGACCTTTCCTCCCTTCCAAGGATGAACGGACTGAGCCTGGAAGGGAAGGTTGGGCACGGACATCCCACCCAATCGCTAATGGGGGTCCTAATTCATAGGGCAGCCTTTGCCCAAGCCCGGGGTTTCCACAGACAGCCAACCCGAGGCACCTCCGCCACGCGTGGGAACCGTGAGGGAGGGAGGATATCTGGCCTCCATGGTGCCTGGCAGCTCCTCATGGCGCTTTCCGCCTCGCTCCTCTCTTGCGGTGGAGTCAGCGGCTCCTTGCGCGGCATATTTCCCCCCGGTCCAGCCAGGGGCAATGGGGTTTCGCCCCCGCAGACCCGCTCCCGCTCGACCTGACGCCCGGCCGCCTCCGGACCAAAAGAATCCCCGAGCGCGCGGAAAGAGGGGAGGGGCGGGGCTGGGGCGCGCGGGGGGCTCTTGTGGCGTCACGGGGCGCCGTTCTTCGCCTAACGGCTTTCCCGCGCGCCCCGCTGCGTGATTGGCCACTGCCGGGCGCAAGCTCCGCCTTTCTGATAAACATGGCGGGAGCGGGAGCGGGACCGTCTGCTCGTGGCAGGCGGCGGAGGGAGCGCGAAGGATAAAGCGGGGGAAGCGCGGGAAGGAGTGGAGGCCGCGCTTCCAGGTTTGCACCACTCACGATTGGGAGTGGTAGACCAGCGTGTCAGATGTATGCCTTCATCTGTGTGCGGGTTGTATATCCCGCCTAGGAAGCCACAGTGAAGAAGGAAAAGAAAATCCTCCTCTTCCTTTGAGACGCCGGAGTGCCTCTGCCCTTCATCCTGCACCGCTTCACCCGCAAAACGCTTCCCATCTCAGGAATCGCTGGAGCCGTTAAGAAAGTTCTGAATAAATTGCCTAGGCTTCTCTCTCCACCTTCCAGCGAAATAGCTTCCTTCATAGCTTCCCCAATCTGCATAAGAGCCAAGATGCAAAATAGTCCAATTTGCGTGTTCTCATTTTAAATAATCCCAGGGCCATCCGCGGGACAAGAAGAAAACCCGAGGGAGGGGAGTGGCAGAGCAAGCAGGTTTAGGTGAAAAGCTGAATGGTGCCACTGCCGAGCATTCAGTTGCCAGGGCTCGCTCGGCACCCCTGTCCAGGCCCTTTCAACCTGGGAATTGCTTGGGGGTTCTCACCAGCCATCTGTAGAGGACACGGAGGATGGCCTTGAGGGACGGGGGAAGGTGGGTTACCAAGGCAAGGGTCAGGGAAGCGGGCTTGAGCCCATTCCAAGAATCAGACTTGAGAAAATGCCTCAGATCAGCGCCTCCCTAATTCACATGAAGATAAAGAGTTGCTCTGCAGTGAGATGGGTGGTGACAAATCTGAAATATAAAAAAAAATAAAATGAAGGAGGGAGGAAACACTTTCAGATTTGCAGGGC
Source organism: Python bivittatus (assembly GCF_059951505.1). Classification (NCBI taxonomy): domain Eukaryota; kingdom Metazoa; phylum Chordata; class Lepidosauria; order Squamata; family Pythonidae; genus Python; species Python bivittatus. The sequence continues at coordinate 53,294,330 of NW_028277058.1, forward strand.
CAGCTCTAGACATTTTGGCACCCTAGGTGAAGTCACATTCTGGGACCCCCTATGGTTTGGCTCATCTTCCAATTTTGTTAGGAATTTCAAAAAGGCACCCTCTTGTTTCTTTTCTTTTTTTCAAGTTTATGAACTTTACAATTTTCAGCCTCGGAGTTTTTTTTTCTTTTCTCGGACATGTTCACCCTACTTACGCTCTAAGTAATTTTAATTACATCACCCACTGTTGTCATATAGCAAAAATTCTGTGAAATTATATTTAACCCTTGAGCAGGGTGTGCTGTTACTGCTTTTCATGTTTTTATTGAGTTTTTTGGAAGTCTCTTCTAATTTTGGCACCCCCTAAAATTTGGCACCCCTTAGCCAGTGCCTACTTGGCCTTAGCCTAGAGCCAGCCCTGCAGACTTGCAATATTTAATAAAAGTAGTTTTAGACCCACATGGCATTGGTTTCTTAGTCTGGTCTACCTTATAGGGCTGACACCTTCCCCCTGCCATACCAGGGAGGATTTACCATCTGACTCCCGTACCATGTTATTTTACCATATACTCACATACCATTTTATTATCACATACCAATTTATTTTACCAATAAAATAGAATTCCAGTAATTCTTGTGGAATGTGTTTCCTAACTTGGCTTACCTCAAAGAGATGAAACTCCCATTAACATGGCTTTCCAGAAACTTGTAAAAATACGGCGATTCTGAAAGGCCTTTGGGACTTGAATGTTGTGGAGTTCTTATTGGATGAACTGTTTTTGTGATGTACTAAGTTTTATTATAGATTATTTTATTTATGTTATTATTACATTGGCTTTGCTGTTGCTGTTATACTCTGCTTAGAATTTTTCAGTTGAAACAGTTATAAATAAATAAATGAAAAAACACCACTTTGTTCCACTATATTTAGCCACTGACTCAAAAGGGAAAAAAATCATGTCAACATGCAACTCCAGTTTTAATAAAAACACAGAGGCATAAATTCAAATAATATCACAGGTTACCTTTTGTGAAGAATGACATCTTTTCAAGAATTCCTCCTGTGTGAATTTATGAGTTCTGTGTGAAAACATTGCTCCTTTTTTTGCCCCCATATCAGCATTGGAGTTTCTGTCAATAGTAGTAGGTTTCCTTCAGAGGACACTGCTAAGAGAGAAATAGAGATACAAAAGCAAAAGATTACTTTGCAGGAGCTTTCTTTAAATATACCCTCAGTAGGATTGAAAATAATAAGTAGTATAATACTTTTTTTTTCATGTACTATAGTTGCACACTCTACTGTGTAGTACAAAGAGAAGAGTGTGTGTTCCTATAGATTTTATCTAACTAAATGTATGAAAGAAAACTGATAGAAGCAGATTAAGATTTTAAAAGAAGAAGCAGAATCTAATTCTGCACTCTGCAAGATCATATCTGGGCTAACCTAAATATTGCATTTAAAGTAAGAGAAAGGAATCTCAGGAAATAGGAAAGCAGTTCTGTCAGCATGAGAGTCCTTTTTAACATTTCTGAGGCTGCAATCTGGCAAGTGTAATCATGCAGCTATGAAAAAGAGTAAAAAGACTTGCTTCTGGAGATGTAGCTATATGAGACTTTTGCAGCAAAATCAATAAAGAGCCCTGTGGCACCTTAAAGACTTATACATTTATTAGGGCATTAAGTGTTATTTTCAGCAAGGAATCACCTTCAGTGACTGAGGTGGGAGCAACATGAGAAAACAAGTGAGAGGGTAATGAAATATAGTAGGTAGGGACATACAGTTTTCATACAATAGTTTAGTCCAGCATTGATTGATTGATTATGCACCATCAAGTCAGCATTGATTCTGGCAACCTCACAAATAGACCTTTTTCAGGATGATTTGTCCCCAACCTGGCCCTTCAGATCTTCCAATGGTGCACCTGTCACCACTGTAATCAAGTCCATCCACCTTACTACTAGTCAATCTTGACTCCTAGCAACTGCCTGGACAAATCCCTGCAGTTTTCTTGGAAAGATATCAGATATGGTTTGCCATTGCCTTCTTCCTAGGGCTGAGAGAGAGTAACTGGCCCAAGGTCACCCAGCTGGCTTTGTGCCTAAAGCGGAACTAGAACTCATGGTCTTCCAGACTGTAGCCTAGTGCCTTAATCACTACACCAAATTGGCTCTCTGTATGATTAACAGTCAAACCCAAAAGGCAGAAGCTATCCACCACTTCAGTATCTTCACTGTCCATTTAAAAATTGGCTCTACTGTTCCTGTTGTCATTACTTTGGTCTTTATATTCAATTGTGGTCCCATTTTTTTCACTGTGTCCCTTTATTTTAATTATTAGAGCTTGCAGGTCATGTGCAGTTTTAGCTGTCAGACTAGTGTTATCAGCATAGTGCAGGTTATTGATGTTTCTTCCTCTGGTTTTAAAGCCATACTCCTCTTCTAATCCAGCCTTGCTCAATGTAGGGCAATGAGATGTTCTGGGATTCCCAGTTGCCTAAGGACATCCCAGTGCTTGACATGATTGACACAATGGCCTTTCTACAGTCCAGTGTTTCTTAAACTTTTTGTTCTTAGGACCCCTTACCACTTTTAAAAATTATGGAGGGCCCCAAAAGAGCTTTTATTTGTGTGTGTTATATTTATCAATATTTATCATGTTAAAAATTAAAAATGATACATTCATAGAATATATATTTATTTATTTATTTAATCATGTAAAAATAACAACATTAAACAATATTTAATAATATTAAATTTATTTAAATATTAAATAAAATATTTTTCATAAAAACCCTATTTTTTAACAAAAAAATAATGAAAAGAGTGCGCTGTGTTAAATTTTTGCAAATATCTTCAATATCTGGTAAATAATTTTGATTTCGTAGACTCCTGGCAGGTTTTGGGGGACCTCCAGGGGTCCTCAAACCACACTTTTAAAAATACTAGTATAGTCAATTAAACACATGTTGCCTTCTTTTTGGTATTCCTTGGCTTTCTCAATTATCCAATATGCAACAGTTCCTGGTCATCTTCTAATACCAGCTTGAACATCTAATGTTTCTTTCCTTGTAAACTCCAATCTGTGTTGGATGATCATAAGCATTATTTTGCTATCATGTGAAAATAAGGCTATTGTGTAATAGTTTGTACTCTCCATTAAGTCTCCTTTCTTTGGTATTGGTATGTAGACTGACTTCTTGCAGTTTTTTGGCCACTGTGGCATTCCCCAGATTTGCTAGCATAATTTGGTTAGAAACTTTACTGATTCTTCTTCTGGAGCTTACCATATTTCTGCAGATATTCCATCAATTCCTGTAGCCTTCTTTTTTTATTAAAAGATTTTAAATATATAATAAGAAATACATTCAAAGAAAAAATATAGTAAATGTGAAAAAGCAAAAAAGAAAATAAAGGAAAAGAAGAGATAAAGAAAAAGGAGATAGGTAAAAAAGAACAGAAGAGAAAATAAAACATGAAAAAAAATAGGGAGAAGCAGCTTCTGATCTTCCTCTTGGCAGTTATACATACAATTCTAATCAAACCTCTAAGATTACATCATAATTCCCTTCTTTCTATAACCTATTCATCAAAACCATGTCACAAAATCATTTTCTTTTTTACACAAAAAGTCCATAAGGGGTTTCCAGTCACCGATGAATGTCAGTGATGACCTTTCTCTAATCAAAGAAGTCAGTTTGGCCATTTCAGCAAGTTCTGCCAACTTCATGAACCATTCCTCCATGATGGGTAATGCTGAATCTTTCCATCTTTGTACATATAATAATCTCGCCACAGACACAGTAATCATATATTGAAATAATCTTCCATAACACTTCTAACTGTGTATCCATTAGTCCTAAAAGGAAAAGTTCTGGCTTCAATTAAAATCCTCTGTATCAATGTGTGTATTTGGATCCAAATTTTTTTAGCTTTTTGACATGTCTACCAAGCATGGTAGGATGTCCCTTCTTGTTCACATTTCCAACATACATTTGAAATGCCTTTATATGTTCTAGATAATTTCTCTGGTGTCATGTACCAATGATACATCATTTTATAAAAATTCTCTTTAAGATCATAACATAAAGTAAATTTCAACCCTTTTGACCAAATATTTTCCATTCATCCATCTGTATATTATAACCAAAATTCTTAGCCCACTTTATCATACATTCTTTAACCTGTTAGCTACAGTCATACAGTCTGGCTCATATAACCCTTGTCTTTTTACAGTGTAAAATCCACCAATTATCTACTTTTCTTAATAATAAACAATCAGCATTCCCATGAAGGTCTGACCTGTTTGTCTAGTTATTTTTACTATTTTCAAAGGCACTTTCATCAAAGAAAAAAATATTCTTCTGTTTTCTAAAAATTACTGCCCCCTTTATCCATTTAAAACTTTCTCAAATCACAATCTTGTTAAGCTTTTTACTTTTAAGTCAAAATCCTTTAAGATAGTATTTTTTTTCTCTTCTTAATTTCAAAAAGAAGGCAACTCACCAAGTGTCTTTATTCTTTCCTGCCAGTCAGAAGATCTCTCTTAAGTTGTAAATTAATTGTATCCAAAAGTGTTTAAGAAAGTGAGGCTTTTGCAGGTCAAGTGTCCATAAAGCCTGCACAGCAGTTTTGAGTGTGATGGTGATCCCTCAGCTCCCAAGCTACTCAACCCACAATCAACTACAAGAAACTCAATTTCTGCGGCCTCCTCATGAGCAGCAGCTATCCAGAGCACAAGTGGGTGATCTCATGATCTCTCCTTCTCCAGAGAGAATGTTGTCAGTCAGAACTTGCTTTCTGGCCTCCAGTCTTTGCCATGGTGCTGTCCCGGCTTGTGGAGATGCTCCCAGTGACGTCTAATCCACCATAGATCCTCACCTGGCAGCTTAAAGTTCAATAACAAGCAAAAATCTATACATGTTGACAACTTTTTCTTTTATTTAAAAAAAAAACTTCAATAACTTAGTTAAAATATTAATAAAATATCAGACTAATCATGGCAGATCTCTATGTGGCTTTCAGCCTTTATTATCTAGGAGACTTCAGTGAAGTGTCTTAAAACCTAAAGTACTATATGAGAAAAGAATTCAGATTTCAGTGCACTGTACCATAATAGTTTTTGCTCAGCAACTAGAGCCCAAGCATAATTCTTCTTTCCCACCATTTCCATGTTTAGGGAATGGGGGATCCCTTAGCCTTATTAGGTCTTTTCTTTAAAACTTGAACTTTCTGGGATTCTGCTTTGTATTTGTAGCCAGGTGCTATGATTTGAACGCAGACATTTTTAAACATGCTGAAAATGCTGTGCATGTAAAAACACTTAGAATCTTATGGCAAAACTAATACTTATATTATGCTTTTTTGGAATGAAATCCATTTAGTAGATTCAAGATTATCAGAAAAACACATGATTAATTGTTTTTGCTGTAGCAGATTAAGATGATTATTTCTCTGTATGCACAAAATGCTAGTTTTAGGCTTCAATTCTATGTAAATGTATTTATGTAAGACTCTTCAAACTCAGTAAGACTTATTTCTAAGTAAGCATGCCCAGGATTTCATTGCCAATATACACTCTATTTTAGTTAATCCCAAAGACAGTCAACCAGGAGGTGATATTGATTTGGCCACAAGAACAATTACATTGCAGTCTCAAGGGAAAAAAATAAAACAGGAGGGTTGACAACAGAAAGAAAAAGACATCTTTTTTCCTTTCAAGTGCTAAATTAGAGCATATACTGTATGGAAAAGCATATAATAGTTGTTATATTGTGCAAGCATTTAATGTTATGCTAAAATTTCTGTAAAGATGATGAAGAGAACCATCATCTTTCAATTTAACCTTAAGCCATTATTTCTTTTAAGTAGGTCATCCTGTGCAGTCTCATGACATTCATACTGCAGTGGTCTCATTTCATCAATAACATGATCAGCTTATACACCTAAAATTGTTTCTTTTTGGAGCTGAGGAAAGACAGAGGAGGTAGTGATGGTATCTAATTTCCACTGGTTTATACTGCAAAATGATTAGGGACACAGGAGACCTCTCTTCTGTTACAGATGGAATTTTTAAAGAATCTTGAAAATGGGACAGACCTAGGTGATACTATTGACTATTGATTTATTGTGCCTAAATCTCTTACTATTGAGAAAATAAAAGTTTGATTTGCAACAAACAACAATATTTTTATTTATTTATTGCAAGATGGCACTTGTTATGATTAGTTTAATTCCATGGGTAGTTATTAGAATGTTACAACAGATTTTGGCTTTGGGGTTGGTATCTGTTTTGCTTCTGAAGGGTAAGAGAAGAACTAGGGAACAATTAATGGAAATGAGAGGGTCTGTGAAAGTGTTCTTAACTGAAGAAGTGAGAAGGGAAAATAAATTCATGAAAGCGAAAGAAAGACGGCTGAATGAAGAAGACAGGAGTGAAAGTGACTGGAGGGAGAGTGATGGCAAAGAAAAGAGATTGAGATTATCCCCACTGTGTCCAGTTGCATCTGGTGCTGTTAGTCACTGGACAAAGCATCTTGTCCTCAGAAGGTGAGTCTGCACAAGAACAATGATCAATGTTGTGTTGGTTTAGTGGAGAGCTTAGAAATTTCATCATCACTGCTATTGATGAAATGTTGGCAGCTGCAGAATTGGTGGTCACAGCAGAGAAACGGAGAAAATCCTATGAACCTCTGCAAGCTCTGAAACAGAGCCTCTGCAAGCTGTAACAGGCTGGTGAGAGGAAACACACCACGTCCCAGGAGGCACAAACCACTGGCTTTGGAGAGGGAACCAAAGCTTGCATGGTGACCTCCAGATTTGCCTGTGGGAAGTGTCCCTGCTTTGGGCTGGAGAGGTCCAGCTGGCCAGGATACTTTTGCAGAGATAAGCAAGTAGAAAGGACCCTCCAAAAAGATGATTTTGAGGACTTTAGTTTGATTTGATCTGCTTCCCCTCCGTGAGAACCAGAGAAAAATGGAAAGGGATTACCTCCCTCTTGTGAGAAAATTGAGTGGGTAGGGGTTATATCTGGAAACACTGAGTTCCCGAGAATGGAGGTGGTGAGAACTGGCCCAACAAGAATATAGTTAGAGGATGCAATAGGGTGAGGAGTTACTATAATAGTTAGTTAAGGACACTCAGGTTTTAGAGTTGTGTAATTGAGTGTGTGATTGGCCTGCAGAAGTGCTCTGCCTGTACATGGTGGCTGGTGCTGGTAGTTTGAATGAGGGGATGATGCATGTTGGATTAGGAATGGCCAGGTACCTGGGAGGTCTTCTGGGATTCTATGAGAGGGCCCCATATCATGAATGCGTTGAGCAGGGGAAGGTATCATGGGGGGTGCTGGGTAGGCCATTCCAGGAGAAGGGCACCAACATGTTAATACAGGTCCCTTATTCTAAACTAGAAGCCTCTGTCCTGGGCCTGTGTCATTGGATTGTTGAAGGCCTTGGTTTCCAACTGCTGCTGGTTAATGCAAATCAATATGCATCCACCACAACATGGTGACAGACGAACATGCCAACCTGCGACACATTGTTGAGACCTGGCTGGGCAGTGATGGGGTTATAGCCCTATCAAAAATCTGCCCAGATGGCTATCAATTCCTGCAGCAGCTGCAACCTCAAGGATGGGGAAGAGGTAGCTGTTTTCTTGAAGATGTGTGAACAGTGGCAAAGAGCACTTCTCCAAAAGCGATTTGATGCAAGTGACTTTGCATGGAATTGGGCTGCCCTGACAAGCAGTGGCACTTTATGGGCTCCTGGAGCTTGATTTGGGACTGGTAGTGGAGTTCTCAAGACTATTAGTCCTGGGAGATTTCAACCTCCATGCCCTAGGGGAGGATTTCAGTGTAATTTGAAAGTTCATGTCCATGGCAACCATGGGCTTGTCACAAGTAATCCCAGTCCCCCACATGTGGTTGGGCACACACTAGACCTAGTCTTTGCTTCAGAACAGCTGAGACTGAAGATTCAGATAGAGAATATATGTATTTGTCCTTTGCTGTAGTCAGATCACTTCCTTGACTACCCTGAATCTCTGCAAGGGTCGCAGATCCATTACTTCGATCCACTCCAGCACCTAATGGATCCACATGATTTCCAGAGGGTGGTTGAAGTTTTTCCCAACTCTGGCAGACTGTTCTGTCTCATATCTGACTGGCCTGCAGAATGTGGAGGTAGCCAAAGTACTTGATATAATTGCTTCAGCACACCCTCTCTCCAATTGCATATCCCAGCCAGATCCTTGGTTTACTGAACAGCCAAGTGAAATGAAGCAACTTAAGAGATGGCTAGAGTGATATTGGAGTAAAACCAGAAGTGAATGTGACCAAGCACTGATAAGAGCTCAAATTTAAGTCTACACAGTGGTGATAACAGTAGCAAATGGGAATTCTTATCTACACTTATTGCATCTGAGGATTCCCAGTCAGCAGCCATGTTTTGTGTAACATAGACCCTTCTGGAGAAGAAAGGGTGAACTCCAACTCCACCAGGCATGCTGGATGAAGTTGTGAGTTTCTTAACAGATAAACTGGCTCATACCTGCTCTGCTTTGGGCTCTGGCTGGACAAAATCTACAGCAGTAAGTGGAGCAATGTTTGTGGAATTATTTCGAATTATTTTGCACTGTGGAGTCTGAGGAAACAGCCAGGGTCCTCTTTGGTTTGAATGCTGCCACCAGTAATCTTGACTAGTATTCTTCCTGGTTGCTCCACGTGGTCAGGCATGGTATGTGTGCAGCTGGATTTGGGAAAACCATTAACACTTCAGGCAGACACAGTAGTGTACCCTCTCCTGAAGATACCTTTCCTTGACCCAGTCAGTACTGACAACTTTTTCTAGGTCTCCAACATCCTTTTCTGGAGAGGATTGTGGAGAACATGGTAGCAGTTCCATCTCAGACAATACTAAAAGAAACAGTTTTATCTTGATCCTTTCCAGTCAGGTTTCAGACTCAGTTGTGGGACATAAACAGCTTCAGTCAGTCCGGTAGACAATTGTCAGAAACTGGATGGGCAATACACCCACTTTGGTCTTCTTAGACCTATCAATGACATTTCGTATCACACAATTTAGGTGCTCTACTCCATATTAGAATCTGCCTCCAGAAGGAGCCATAAATTGCAGCTGGTTTAAAATGTGGTAGTAAGGCTTCTGACAGGACAATGCTATAGATAGACTTACCTCTATCCTGAAGTCATTGAATTAGCTGCCACCTGCCTTCCAGGCCCAATTTAAAGTGCTAGTCATCATCTTTAAAGTGCTTCATGGCACTGTACTGGGATATATTGGACAATGCCTTGTCAAGAGAAAATCTGGTTGGCTGGTACAGACCCCTAGAGAGGGCCTGTTGAGCCCACCCATCTCCCCTCCACAAGGCCCACATGGAGTAGACCAGACAACAGGCCTTCTCAGTGGTGGTCCTTCTCTTCACTTACCCCTAGTAGTGAAGATGGCCTCCTCTTTCCATATATTTATGAAGTAAATTAAATTCATATTATTCTAGCAGGCATTTGGCCCCCAGTTTGTCCTTATGCCTTTCGTATATTTAATTTTTATTTGCCTTTGTTTGGACTTCTTATAATTTTAACTGCATACACTAGTAGTGCCTGACTTCTAGTTTACTGGGGCAGCTTATAAATATGGTAAATAAATAAATAACTAGAAGGTCTTCAATCACTTGCTGAAGGTTGTAACTAATTTTTATTGTTAAGAAGTCAGAGATAGCTTCTGGACCTTTGGCATTCTTTTATGCATCCAGGACTCATGATTCAAGAGAGATAAACGAGACTTTCTGCATGATTTGTCCAAGCATGTAATTTAAAATCTAGCATAATCCTCTGTACTAGAAAAAAGGTCGATCCAATCAAATATATCATCACACATTTTTAGTCATTTCTTAGCTCACAGTCACCTGGATCCCTGTCTGCAAGATCATGGACTTTCATTTTCCCCTGTCTGCCTCAAGCTCTTAAATTTAAAAAAAAAAAAAAAACTGATTGAGGACTAAGCTATGCTAGTAGCTGATAATTAGCTAAACTTCATAGAAGTAGTTTCTTTATGCAACTCATTACATTATGAATATTGAGTTGTATGTGTTGTTGCTTTCACTGAGTAGCAGGGTTGACCTCAGGGGTATTCATGCTTATAGGATTATTGCAGCATGAACTGGCATTCAACTTTGCATTGATGGATGTCTCAAGTGCCCTGCCTGGCTTATATCACTAGGCATCCTGCAGATGTTGAAATGATGACATTAACCACAAATGATTTGGGGAGGAGGTGGATTAGGTAATATTTCAGCTGTCAGGGAAGAGATTCCTATGAGAGAGGCCAATATTCTCAGGAAGGGTTAAAGACCCATGTTTATATGTAATAAAAATGAAAAAAAAATAGAAAAAAAAACATTCTAATCTACTGAATTTACTTATTATACTTTAAAATGATTGTTCTGTGTATGCATCTGTATCCCCATTCTTCAGAAAAGCCAAGTAGCTTAGAACATAGAAAACATATTATAATGCGTAATTACAAATTACAATAAATGAAAACCAGCATAAAATAAACTATCATATTAAACCTACAATGAATAAAAAATGGGGATGGGGAGACTCCAACACACGAAAAAAGAAAAAAAACAAGAAATCTTTCACTCACGCCAGAGTCCACCTGAATTCCTGATTTAAAATTAGCATGTAGAATCATGCAGAAGTGAGGCTAGATTAGTTTAGCTAAAGAAGTCATTTCCAAGAGTGGTCTTCAGGGTGCAGCTAGGTAGAATGGGCCCCTGGCAAAGAAAGCAAGCCTGAGACAAGAAAATGTACAGAGTGCAGTAATAAAAACCAAGTCCACAAGCCAAACCAAATCTTCAAGCAGCAACAGCAGGTTACGTTCCATGCAGGCAGATAAGCGATGGTATGAAGAAGTTGGCCAGTCTTCCTCTCTCCCTTCTTCTGTCTGGGCAGCCTCAAAATCAGCACATCCTGTACAAGCAGCTGGATGAGGGACTGGATCCTCCCTGTGTGTAAAGGAAATTTTGACATGTAGGTCAGCTGTCCTTTGGTTGAGTTGAAGAATACAGATAATAAACTCATTCAGGCTTCCCCATGTTTATAGAACAAGAAGAGTCACCCTGTTACAATAACATGTAAGGGTACTTTATAGGGCATCTGTGCTTTCAATAAGCTATTAGCTACGTGTGATTTTTCTTCTCTGGAGAAGCAGACCCTCGCCTTCAGAAGATGACACTCTCTACTTCCTTATCTTGAAGACTGTAAAACAATTATTCAATTATTTATTTATTTATCATATTTATATAGCCGCCCATCTCACACAAGGTCACTCTAGGTGGCGTACAACAATTAAAAAATAAATACATAAAAACAACTACATATAAAAAACAGAAAAAGCACACAAAACGGGAGAGGATAAAATTAATAAGGGAGCCATCATAAAATCTCCCCGGGCCCCTGGGAACCCCAGGCCTGATCACATAGACAGGTCTTGAGGGACTTATGGAATGTTAAGAGGGATGAAGCTAATCTCACTTCCAGGCGGAGGAGATTCCACAAGGCGGGTGCCACAGCAGAGAAGGCCCACCTCCTGGGACCCGCCAAATGTAATTCCCTGGCAGACAGTATCCGCAGCATGCCTTCTCTGCCAGATCCGATGGGATGGGCAGATGTAATCGGGGAGAGGCAGTCCCTCAGGTAACCCGGCCCCATGCCATGACGGGCTTTAAAGATCAAAACCAGCACCTTGAATTAGACCCAGAAGCAAACTATCAACCAGTGCAGCTCGCGAAGCAGAGGTGTAACGTGTACCGCTCTAGGGGCACCCATAACTGCCTGTGCCACTGCATTTTGCACCAGTTGAAGCTTCCGGATACTCTTCAAGGGCAGCTCCATGTAGAGCGCATTACAGAAATCCAAACAAGAGGTGACCAGGTCATGAGCAACAGTGATTAGGTCCCTCTGATCTAGGGGAATCAACCTATACTCTGTAGAATATGCCATAATGTGATGACACTTATATAAAATCTGTGTTGTCTGAAATCAGGGCTCCTGGCTTTGCTTACTGGGAGCTTTTGGTGATCAATGTGTTTCTTTGCTAATGTGATAAAGAAAACTAGTTTGGAGTTCTCCATTGTTTGGCTTTCTTTAAAGGTGAGTTTTTTCACCACAACACACATGGGAGTAGGATTGTAAAAGATCATCCAACATTTTCTTCTGTGTCTTTTCAACTGCAAATGTGCTGTTTCTCTTTGGAATACCCAGTTTGATAGCATGCTCATTCTCAGATTAAGGACACAGGCCATTCCTATGACATCTTGCTTTGTAGAGTTTTTTTATAACTTTGAGAATGATCTCACTTCAGCTGCTGTGGCAAGTATAGTCCAGAAAGGAAGGCAGTGCAGACTTTAGTAAAACTTGTATAGTTTTCTATCATAAAAAGATCTTCAAATTCCTTTATTGTTGTGTTTTAGCAATACCAGATCAGTCATGATGAGAGCAGTTGCCCAAAAAGCAGGTCTGACAAATCCAGAAGTTCTCCAGCTGCATTTCCACATGAAGATTCTTCATTAGTTTGAAAGGTGTAGATTAGAGATATAGAGAACCCCAGATTATTCTACTCCCCTTCTGGATTATGCCATTCCAAAGGCAATATGGCAGCTTCCAGATGTAAATCAACTGGAAGCAGTTTTGAGGTATCACATAGTGTTCTGGAGAAAAACGTCTGTTTTGGAAGTGGATTACCCCTGGGAGATCTCAAACGTCTGGCTCAGAGGACTTACTGGAAACTGTAGTGCCACCCCCAAAATAGCAGAGAAGGACTGGCATGATTTGAAGGGGAAATGGGACTTTGGTGTAGTTCCTGGGCTCACAGTTAGGCAAATGGAACTGCCTTAATGTCCTCTTTGTGAACTTCTCATAGATGCAGTTGGCCATTGTATGACTAGTATACAGGTAGTCCTGGCTTAATGACTGCCCTGTTTAGTGACCCTTCGAAAGGGGTCAGAAAAAGCACAATGGCAAATAATGGCATCACAATGCAAGCTTTGCCCCTTTGGTACGTGTGCTCACATCACATGCTTGTACAAAAGGAGCAAGGCTGCTATCACGGTGCATCATGGGCCACCGTGCTTTTTTTCTTTTCTTTTTTTTAACCACCCCACGGGCACTGCTAGATGTATCATACTCATTTACTCATCATAACAATACATATTACACATTCTTAAATTTTAAAGCAGAAAAGCTATAAATACATACATTATGGTTTCAATCTAACATTTTTAATGTATTAATAATTTTATTTACTGTAGAAGGAGAGTCTCTGTCCTTTCCTCAGAACTTGCTGATGGATGCAGTGGAGAATCACTTTGCACTCAAAGCTTTTCCCCAGGCCCGAGAAATGAGACTATAAAACCTTAGTGCCCATAATATCAGGATGAATGTCTCAAACTAAAGAAATTGGATTGTGGCATATGGGTTTGAGTGGCCTGGCATGGCTGCTGTTCTGCTGGCGTGAGCCAGCCATTGGAGTGAGTAAAAGCGGGGGGGGAATGCTCAAGTTCTGGCCTTGTAGGACAGCTGCACTGTCAAAAGTCCCGATGGGCTGACCTGGCTGCTAGCCAGGGCTGGAGTGGGGAGATTTTGAGACAGCAGTCCCATTGGTCCAGCCTGGTATGTAGGGGTTGGGGACTAGAGACCTGGGAGGGGTACCACCTCCTCAGTTGCTGCGGGACATTCCACTGGTCTAACCTAAAAATTAAGGAGAGAGAGGAGAGGAGAGAAAAAATCTGTGCAGGGAGTGATCGGAATGGCTGGTGAGAAAAGTTGGAGAGAGAAGTTAAGTGCGTGGAGCAGTTGTCGGTTCCTGGTCAGGAAAGGAAAAGAAAGGCCCACAGATGGCTTCCCTGGGAGAAGGGATGTGAAGACCCAGAGGGCAAGAGCTCCACCCAAGGCCCAGGGAGAAACCCAGCTGGTTGCAGGTGGCAGCTTCACCCAAGACCAAAGAGGGGAAGGAGGGGATTGGTAGTCGGTGGCGAGGGCCTGGTCTCTGGGGAAGGACTGGGCAGAAGACCCTGAGAGAGGTTTTTCCCCCAGAGGAGAAACAGCAAGTGTTCAGCTCAGCAGATCCAGGAGAAAGTCAAGCTGTGCTGAGCACACTATAGTAAATTCCAGCCCATTACCATCTATGAGAATCTCTGGAGCTAATTCTGGAACTACCTAATGATGGTGAAGAATTCACCAACCATTATAAAGAAAAGGTTTTAAACAACCTGCAGAATTCCATTTCTTATGTTAAATAAGGAGTAGATAGAAGGCTCTTCAGTTGATCAGTGGCCAGTTTCCCAAGACTATCTAGTGCTGTTCAGTTGTCAACATTTCTGCAAATAGTTTAGTCATTAAATTTTGGGTTCCCAAAAGTGATCTTGGCGTTCATTGTGTTACAGTGTTATTTTAGTAGAGGATAGTCTTTCACATCTTCTGGGATGGGATATTTTATCTAAGATCAGAGGGCATCATCAGTTATTGTTTGCATTAAAATACTACATCCTTTCTTCTTTAATTCAAGTATTCTTTTCTAAATTCACTGTGTGTGCCTTCAGTACCATTTTACAAAATACTTCATGAGATCTGAAATGATCACAGTTTATTATTTCCCATCCTCCCCTTTCAGGCGTATGAATAAATGGGGGTGTGTTGCATTTATTTTTTGTCTTCTTAAAGAGAAATTAGGAAGCAAGGAGAGTATAATCATTTTCAGTCAAAATTTATTTTCACGTGTGCAATTTTCATTTATTATCTTGAAAATACTGTCTTGGATTTGCAGCAGGCACATTAATTGCTTCTTGAAAATTACATATTTTGAAATGTGAACATATGTTAGAAATGGAATTGTTGCCTAAAAGATCACTTAATTTCCCTTGAAAGCTGTCTTCAACAAATGCTTTGATATTCCTAGCCAAATACAATAAGTAATCATTTTCAGCATTTTCATAGTACTCATTTCTTAGGTGTGTTTCTTCTAGTGCCAGGCAGAGAAATTCTCTACATTTTTTTCTGCTAGTTCTCATTCAGGTGTATTAAAGGAATTTGCTTTTGAAATGTCTTTCAAGAGAATTTCAGAGGTATTCCCACGTGGTTGGAATGTGATGTTTTTGCATTTACAGTATTTAATTATAAGGTGGCCCAGGAATGCATGTGAATGTCCTATCTTTGATTACACAATCATCTTTTCAGCAATCTGTAGCCTCCCTGATTTTACATGCTTCAGTCCAAAGAGAAGGTATCATGATAGAACTCACCCAATTGGTTTTTTTAAAAATTACTGTACTAGTCATTTTTAAAGTAGAATCCTATCCTTGAGAAATTGTTGGAGAATTTCTCCTCCTATTGGAGAAATTCAAAAGAATCATCTTCTCAGTTTCCCTGCTGATAAATTTAATGGAGAATTTCAAATGGCAGCTTGTGCCTAACTTTAGTTCAATATTTCCATATCAGTCCCATGATATGTCTGCTATCCTGTATGTACATACATGGAATACAGCGAGTCTAACTCCTAGGAAATGTTGCACAGAATCACTCTATAATTTCTATTTAGAATAGCAATCATAACCCCAGTCCAGCTGATCTATGATTGAAAAAAAAATTTTTTTTTCTTAAAAGAAATCTAAGACACAATCCAGGAGAGGAATCTTCTTCCACAAAGGGTTGCCCAACAGGACAAGGCATGAGGCTTTTATCTTAAACAAGGGAGGAAAAGAAACAAACTACTTTATCACAGGACGAATTTGAAATTTATATGGATTTCATACAATCTAGGGTGCAGCCCACAGATTTACCTTTGTAATGGACAGTCTTTAGTCACTTACTCATCAGAAAAGGAGGAGAAGGAGAAATGCATCACCAAAAGAAAGGAAAAAGATGGCATTGGTATACGTGCATCATGCATATGCTGCAATTTATTTTACAATTATTTCATAATTCATAACAGGCAACTTTAGGCAATTTATTTTCCCTTTCTATAATTTTCTATCATCAAATTGGACTTGGACTGGATGGCTGTTAAAACAGAAGATACCTTCAGAATCAGGACTGTCTGTTGTATAGCTGTGGAGAGGAAGGAAGATATGCAGATGCTGTTGCCTAGGCAAAAGGGCTGAAGCATTTTTTAAGTCCAGAACAGCCAGATAACATTTGGAAGTGGTTCAGACATACTCCCTAATTCGCTGAACTATAAGGAGGAGGAGTGTGACACCACAATCACACTTGCAAGATTCTGTTCTTATAGCCAATCTCAATAAAAGTAGTTTTAGCCTTATTCTCTGGTTGATTTCCTCCTCTGTGGTCTACCTACTGGGATTGATAATAGTAGAGGAAATTGCCATCCTTATCTTAATTGTTTATGCCGAAATGTGAAGCCTTTGGTTTATTGTTTTGGCCAACCACCATGCCTTTTTTCTCCAGGATAATTTGTTAGTCTTGAGCAGTGTTTCTCAACCTTGGCAACTTGAAGATGCGTAGACTTCAACTCCCAGAATTCCCCAGCCAGCATGGGAATTCTGGGTGTTGAAATCCACATGTCTTCAAGTTGCCAAGGTTGAGAAACACTGGTCTTGAGCAAGCCGAGCCACTATCTTCCCCTGACAATCTACGGTTTTGCTTGGTTTGTTTTAAGGCAGATATTAAGCTCTTGGTGTCCTGAGCAAGTTCAATTGTCATTAAACTACTTTTGGAAAGTGGGGGATTCCATTCTTTGGTATATAAAAAAACCTCATATTTCTACACAACTTGGGATTCTCCCAAATTGGTTATTTTTCCCTCATTTCATACTGGACTTATTCTGTCTTCATTTCTTAGCCCCCCAGGACTAAGATCACTGTTGAAGGAGTGCTTTACTTTTTCAGAATTATATTCATAATTTTTGTTTACTTTTTCCTGAGTTCAGCATTATTTTCATCATTAATCGTTCAGTATCATGGCAGGATAATGAAATATGTCTGCTTTTGTGTGTGTGTGGCTGGGAATTAATTTCCCTGGATCTCTTCATAACCTGAGACTGTCTTGCAATCTCTTTATATTAATGAAATTCTCAACAAACAGCCACATAGACTGCATACGAATGAAAACAAAACTATGTGATGGAAGGAAATAGCTAATCCAGGGCAAGAGATAGTAAGGGAGCAATCTTAAATATTTAAAGCAATGAGCTGAAAGATGACCGAAGAAAGAAAAATGAAATTTTTAAAATGGCATTAAAATTCTGCTTTCCCCATTTCGTCCAGTTTAACGAACTACATTTTGTAATTAATTATATTACCACTAGAGTGTGGTTAAGAAAAACATGGCTAATTTCTACAATTCATTATTCAGTCTTGCATTGTTTTGATTTATTAACTCAAATGCATTTGGCCAAAAGTCATCGTCTTGATGTCCTCTACTTGTGCATGTCCTTGAGTTCATCCATAAAGCTGCCTTGGCCTGGCTCTGAGATGGCCCCCCTTTACAGAGGACAAACCCTCACAGCAAGAGACTCCTTCTCATTCCAGCCTGTTGCTAAGGCAGACTGAAACTGGATCAAGGTGATTTGGGAGGACAGTACTATTCCAATTAGAAAACAGAACAAAACCTCCTAGGTGAACATGCTGTGCCACATGGAAAAGGAGCCTGAGGAAGGACAGTGATCTGCAGGACACTAACTGACTCACCCCAGGACTGACCCCGGGCATACTTCCCTAGGGCTCTGTGCCTCCATGGAAATATTCCTATTCCTATTGCTATTTCTGCTTTGGCTGACAGAAATACCAGAACTTTGCCAGGCAACATTTTGGGAGGGGGAACAGCTCAGGAGAATATTCTCCTGAGCTGTCCCCCCTTCCAAAATGTTGCCTGGCAAAGTTCTGGTATTTCTGTCCTGTTGCTGAGGTCAGTAGTCCCATCAGTAACATGTTCTTAGCCTGCCACCACCTCCCACCATGCCAATCTTCCCACCAGTAATCTAGCTCACCTTCTCTGCCCCACTTTTCTCTTGCCTGCTTCTTCCTCATGCCTCCCCCCACCCCCCCAAAGTCAAGTGCAGATCTTTTGCCTTCCCTGCTGTTTTCCTACAACTTATTTCACAATAACTCCCTGCTTCCTGGAGAGCAGTGCCCAGGGCCCCAACCACGAGCCATAGGTAACTACCACGCTTGGAAGTATCCATGCTTGAGCCAGATGTGACAGTAAGTCCTTGTTGCTGCTGTGGCTGCTGCTGCTGCTGCTGCTACTAGGGCAGAGGTGAAGGAGCACGAAGAGGAAAGGTGCAGGAAAGGGGAAGGATCCATGCTTGGCCCGAGAAAAAAGAATCCCATTCCCCTTCTCTGTGTCTCGCTCCTGCAGCTGGAAGCCAACCCCTGCCCTCTGTTGAGGCAGAAACTCTGCCAGCTTCTTTCCTGAGGCCCAGTAGGAGGAATGCTTTTAAAATATATACATTTTGCTTTTGCTTTTTTAATCTTCTACATAACTGGTTTACTTGTTGCCTTACCATAACCAGAACAAAACTTGCTTTGCAATAATTTTGTCTGGGGCCTTGTAATTAATCCCACACGTGAGTACCATATCAACCTGAAATTAAAGGCCTGTTCAGGAGCTCCAGCATGGCAATAAAGATTTACAGTAGTCCTCTACCCACAATTACCCAGGTTAACCTCCATCTTGATCATTCTAGCAACACAGAAACAGAATAACTGAGTCAAAAATTGTTCTGGGAATAAACAAGCCTTACCCACTTTCTCTAGGAAGGGCCTCGTGTCCTATTAGTCCTGCACTGGGAGAGAATGGGCAAGACATCCCTTTGCGACATCATTCCTTCTTCATTGGCCAGACACGCAAAAGTGGTTATAGCTTGGGAGATATGTGCCATGCTGACAGGCTTTGGCGGGAATACTACTAGTAATTTATCATGCAATTATAACTAAGCACAGTACAAACTTAGGATAAAACAGCAATTAATAATTTAACACATTATAAGCAGTTATAATATCACAATACAAAATAGAGAACCTCTAAAAGAAAAGGCCCATCGCATATAATGTTATCAATACCTGTACATTTAAATTAATATGTACTTTAAAAAAATAAATAAATTCACAGGAACCTAAGAAAAACAAGAGTTTTTAGTGCTTTTTAAAGAGATCTGACTCCAGGTGTAACTCTGGTGGAAGTTGGTTTCAAAGAAACAGAGCCAGGTGAAAAGGTTCTCAAATGTGTCATGGCTATTCTTGTAGGCAGAGAAACCAGTTAGCAAACAGATCGAAGCACACCTCCCTATGAGCCACTCACAGGTCTTTCGAATAATTGAGTATGTCCATGTAGAGGACATGATGTGTCAGTACCAGGAGTATATACTGGTAATCTTCATGAATACCATGCCAATGGTATTTGATGGTAATACCATCAATGGTATTTGATGGTAATGACTGGCAAGAAAAAAAGGTAGGAGAAAAATAAGACTCAGAAAAGTATAAACAGCACAATTTGGATGCAAAACGAAGGGAAGAATGAGGTCTTGGCCAACCCAACCAACAGGCTGCTACAATAACCCAAGATGACCCACCAGGGTATGATCCAGCTGCTTGACCATCTTAGCAATAAGGAACCGACAGATCCTGTGAATGTTGACATCATTTAATGGTACTTTCTACCAAAGTTTTTAAAGATAGTCTATTGTTGATTTGGATGCCCAGGTTCCTCACAATGGAAGAGATCTGCAATTTGCAGCCTTGAAAACCAGAAGGAGAAATAAGGAAGGCAGAAATGGAATCATCAGGGTAGGCTACAATTATTTCTCACCCACACTGAGTTGAAGACAGTGGGGGCATATCCAGTCAGAAATCCCAGTTCCAACAGAAATGCCCTCATCATCCAGAGCAAGGATAGACAACCCCAAATGTTGGAATAGGAGGGATAATTGGACTGGGAAGATCAAATCAGAGAGTTCAGCAGAAAAGCATATAAAGAAAATTAAAAGCCACCTAATATTGAACCCTGAGGAACTCCCACCAATAACTGGAATGAATGAGAAATGGAACCATCCCCCAAACCCAAAAATGTCCTGATACAGTAAGTGAGACTGAAACTGTGGAAGTGCTGTATTAACAACACCAAAGGAGCTTAGTCATGGCAGTAATATTTGATGGTCCAAAGTGTCGATGGAGGAGATAGATTGAATAGCACCAGTACTGACCATGGATGGTTTGCCTTGGCCACCAAGAAGCTGATAAAGACCCAAGCCAGTGCAAACTCTGTAGAACCTACACCAAAAAGGCATTAGAGTGGGTCCATCAGATTATTAGCACAAAGGGGAAGAAATAACTGAAACAGAGCTATTCATTCATCTACCTTAGTTAACAACAATAGAAGAGACGTGGGGCAGAAGTTAGAACAAGCAGAAGAGTTAAGGATAAACATCTTCAACAAAGAGCAAATAAGTCTGTTTCCAAAACCCAGGAAAGAAAGCAATTTACCAAACTTGTAAGAAAAGGGAGACAAAGTAAGAGGGATATTTTTCAGAAGGATAGGTAGTATAAACAGCCTTAATTATTATTTTGGCTACCACCTCTTCTAAAACTGGAGAAAAGGAAAATTCTGATATGGTTCAACTGGAACAATTTAATTAAGGAAATCAAGAACTGAAATTAAACCTTGAATGGACTCATTTTTAATGCAAATTCATTACCAAAATCATTACATGTAAGTGAAGAGGCCAATTCCTTGGCAACATTCAGTAAAGGTTAAGCTAGAAGTGACTGAAAGTAGAAAACTACTGTTTAGGAGAGTTCACTTAAGTAGATATTAAAATTTAGAAATAACATTGTTTTGCCCATCCCAATAAACTAAAGTACTGAGAGGACATGTTTGAAAATTCCCACTTTCCATTGGAAGGATGTTTCCTGTAATCTTGTTCCAGTTTCCAAACTTGAACATGATTCTGCACAACTCTAGAGTTAACGAGGGACAGAAATTTCTACTAGGAGCTACTTTTTGTACTGGAGCTAGTAGATTTAATATTGCTGGAATAACCAAATTATAAATTATTACCAATGCCTCTAGCAATTTTGTAGAGATAATTTTGACCTGTTAGAAAGAAGTGCCAAAGAAATTACTCCAAGTAATATCATAGACATCTTCTAAACTGGTATGGTTTTAACCTTCTGAGAAGCCATAGGAGGACTGAGTTTTTACCTTGAAGAGTAAAATAAACAATATAGGGGTCAGATTGAATTTCAGTGAAAATGTCACTAAAAACCATGGAGACGTCCTTAGCCCAGGCACAGTTCTGGACATCACTTTGACGATCAGAAGATGACGTCTCTGATAATATTAAGTCATGAGAAAACAACAAAGAATATGCTTCAGCAAAAGGAGATATTTATCTAGAATGCTAAAAGCTCCCCAAATCCGTATATTCTGAAATTGAACACTTGCTTGTGTTTTTTTTCCCCAGCTGCTATTTCTATTTAGCATTTTGAAGGGGGCAGAGGAGGAGGACTAGTTGCAGAGGCATCCACAGGGCGAGGTAGTGTCAAAAAAGTCCATGCAATGCATGTAAAAACAGGCAGGCTTCAACTGCACGAGCAAACCCACTGTCTTGCCTTTTTTTGATTCCCTACCCCTTCATGCTCCATGGATGCCCCTGACAATCTGGGTTGAAGTGTGCTTACGACACAACTGACCGGGTGGAACTAGTTTAACCCTGTACATAACTGTTCTGTATTAAATGTAACCTGAGGGTTAATTAATGATATCAATTAAACTGTTTTTGGTGTTGCAATACACTTCTTTCCTCACTGACCCAACTGAACATGTTGGGAAAGCATCGCTGAGAATAAAAAACAAGGAACTAGTTCAAGTGATTTGTTTCATTTTGACGACACAAGTTACAACTCATTTTCACAGCGGCAAATAAATGAGACCCTAAATTGGTTTCCAAGTTTGACTGTTGTTTATGATAATTAGTAGAGAGGAGGGCTGAGGTAAGAAACTTGCTAAAGGTCTTTTCTTTTCTTTTCTTTTCTTTTATTTGCAAAATTCCTACTTCAGGGAACAGTTTAAATGGGAACACTCCTTTGTAACCTGGTGTGGATTTTTCACCAAGAGATTAAAATTTATTTCAAAAGATTAAAATTTATTTCAGCTGTCTGAATCTTTTCTCCAATAATGTTTTCACAGAGCTATGTCCTGATCAGCAAACTTCCTACAGTAATATTAAATAAGTTCCTTTCTTAAGGGTCCTGCTTTTTTAAAAAAATCCTTCCTGTTCAGGGTGGCTGGGTCTTAAATTAATTAAGCATAGTCTTTAATTAGTCATTTTGTTCTAAGGGTTGGAGTTCACTTTAATTACTCATTTCCCATTACTTTTTTTCTTTTGAAAAAGCAAAAGACAATAATTCAAAGGATCTAATACTTGTAGCACTCTACACAAGAGGACCACAGATGATTAACTAAAGACTTACCTGTCAGTAATCTCCAGCCATGCAGAACAGGAAGAAATAAAAATACAGGCAGAATCTCTGCATAGGAGATTTTCATCTGAAGATGGAGGAATTCAGAAAATTACTGGTGCAGCAGTGCTGCATGTATATAATAATAATAATAATTATTATTATTATTATTATTGTTGTTATTGTTATTGTTATTATATAATATAATACCAATCCAATCTGAGAGGAAAAACAGAAAATGCTACCTTTATGCAACAATATAATCTGGATTCTCCATATAAACTGAATATAGAAAGAAGGACAATTCCGGAGAAGATTAATACAGATAGAAGCTGGAGTGTCTTACCACTAGCATGTAAAATGAGCTTCAACTCAGGTAATCTTGGTGAAAGTAGCTTTGTTTCTTATGATGCCTTTTTTAAAGTAATTAGTGGAACCAAAATAAATCTCTAACAGATAATTGTATTCCTGTGGGCCTCTGGTAATTAGGACAAATGTTTCATTGCTACATTTCTCCTTCTCCCAATTAGAACATGCCAATTAATGCTGATTTGCAACTAGTCCAGGAAAGAAAGGAAGTGTTTAGAAGAATGCTTAGAATTTGAGAGTAATAAGGTCAGGAATAAGATCCTTAAAAGAAGCTGAAGTAAAATCGTGTGTGTGTGTGTGTGTGTAAGAGAGAGAGAGAGAGAAGCCATTCACATCAATGGAATATCTAAATATGAATATTTAAACAATTGGATAATATTTATGCACGGTTTTGTAGAAACTTCGGGCATACCATATGCAAAACTTAAGATGATCACTAAATGGCAGCCAAGAGAATGTTTTCTGTCTGTTGTAATCTAAGGCTCATCTGGATTTTTGCAGTGCAGATATGGCATTGCTAAGGAACTTATATTTCATGGGATGTCTGTGGGAAGCAAACCAATGATAGATAAGATGCCCAACCATACACCCATGGGAAGCAACTAGGATTCAGACTATAGGAGAATCTCTAGATTATGTACCCATTCTTCTTGAAAGAGTGCAATCCTGTTTAAAACAGATCACCACCACCCTCAGCCTCCATCTTGCCAAGATTCAATCTCAGCTTAGTGGTCCCCATCCACCTCATCATTGCATTCAGGCATTGAATCTGAACCTGCACAGTCTCCCCAGTTCAAATGTTATGGAGAAATAGAGTTGAATGTCATGTCATTGCACATAGGTGACACCCAGCTCCAAAAGCCCTGATGAACAACTTGGGTTGTTGTTGTTTCATGTTAGATATTGTTGCTTCAAGTTGTTTCATGTTAGATATTAAATGCACTGGGACAAAAGGGTGCCCTACAACACTCCACGGCACAGCTGCCAGGTATGGAGGCATAATCACCCAATATTATTCTCTAAAACCATCTCTGCAAGGAGAAGCTGAACCACCCTAACAGTGTGCCTCCAATCCACAACTCACAGAGTTGGCTTAGGTGAATACCATGGACAACAGCGTCAAAAGCTGTGGAGGATCAGAGAGGAGCAACAGATTCACACTCCCTCTGCCTCTTTCCCACAAGGGGTCATCTACCAGAGCAATCATTGGCATTTCTATCCCAAACCAGACCTGAATCCAGACTGAAAGGGACTGAAATAGTAACTTGGCTACCTCAAATGAGCTAAAATGGGCAGAAATATAGAGACTATGTGGTAGACTAGACAGTTGGAATAATCTTAACTTCATCCTCAAGCTTCGTAAACTGAAAGTGATCCTACATGATTGGACAGACCATGTAGTAGACACCTCAATATATATTGTATCTAAAGCATGAATGCAAGCAGTTTTATCCTCAAGTTGCATTGCAAATCTATCTTAGTGGGGCCCATAAATCTTCCAACAGTGGGTTTTCTGGGGCAGATGACAATAAGGCCTTCACCCCTCTGAAGAGTTTTGCTGGACAGCTGCTTGAGGATGCAATGGAGGTTTCAAAATAAGCCACCACATAGTAGGTATAATTATAGATTAAAGCGTGGTCAGTTGGTCTCTTAGCAAATCTCACACTACTTGCACTCTAGTTTCTTCTGGCCTATTTCGTTGCATGGAGTTCCCTAGAGCAGTGTTCCTCAACCTTGGCCACTTTAAGATAGGTGGACTTCAACTCCCAGAATTCCCTAGCCAGCATGCTGGCTAGGGAATTCTGGGAGTTGAAGTCCACCTATCTTAAAGTGGCCAAGGTTGAGGAACACTGCCCTAGAGAACCAAGAAGAAGTATGGACTCCATAGGACCAAAGAAGGTACTTAAGAGCCATTATGCCCATGGCTGCTCTGTTTCCCCATTCCAGAGTCAACCAGGGCCTCAACAGGATCACCAGTTCTGGCTCCTGGAAATTCTGTGAGAATGTACATTTCTGTTATTTCATGTTCTTATATAATTATGAACAAATTATATTATTAGAACAAATTGGAAGAAATCAGGGGTATGCTAAGCAGAAAGAAAGATCATAGGGAGCTTTCAGCTCTGGGTCATAAGAGAATAGCTTGTTGCTTATTAGTATGATGAAGTGAAGCTTTAGAAGTTTGCTTAAACCATAATTAGTAAGGAAGCTCAGACACTCAGCTAGTTCACACAGAGGGGCACAAACTACCATTTCTTATGATCAGTGATTATAATTCTTTTTCCCTCTGATAGGGAAACTTCCCTTCTGTTTAGGTAAGTGAATAAGATGAAAGCCTATTTCTTTCTGTGCTCCTGTGTTTTTGCCCTTTTCAAAGCTCATCTATTTGTATGGCTGTGGATTCTCCCATGCACCCTTTTTAGGGGGTAGCATTTTTAAATAAAATTGGGTTCAACATCTCATTTGCACAGAGTGGGGAGGAACCTCTCCAAATGTTTCATATTTCTTAAAGACATGAGCTTGAAGTATGCCTTTGGCTGAAGGCCCTGAGTATGTGAGGCTGAGATTTACCTTATATTCTTTAACCTCTTTCAGCTCTGGCCAGCAAAACGTCTCTTAATGTCTGTAGACTAGAGAAATCATGGGGCACTCCTTGGGCCCAGAAGGAAATAGTAATGGAAACACTGCCAACTAAAGGAACCAATGGAATGTAGTGGTTAACATGATGGTTTAGGACCAAAGTTCAGGTTCAAGTCTACTCTCACCCAACCTATTAGGGGGCTTTGGGTTATGGACTCTCTTGGCCCAACCTACTTCATAAAGATGGTTGTGATGGTAAAATTGGAGGAGGAAGTATTGTACACAGCTCATGAAATTCCTGGCAGAAATGCAAGGTATGACTCTAGCAAATAAATCTTTGTGTTTCCCATTTCATAATTCCTGTCTGAGGGATCAACTGGAGGGCAAGATAGACATAAATCAAAGATCCAGCTAAGCAATAGAGACTGAAAATTAAAACTCAGAATCAGCTCATACACCACTTTTGCCCTCACTGTATTTGCTGTTGTCCAATCTAGAAACATTAAGGGAGAGTATACACAGTCATTATCCCAAGATGTTCCCTCCATTCTCTGAGACAAAGCATGCGAGGTGGAAGCTGGAATATTATTCCTGTTTTGGAATCTTCTTTCTGGAGTCTCTCATCAGATAGATCTAGGGAGAAAACCTGTAGGGTCTCCATTCAATATTGTTTCTTCCATTCCTGAGAAAGGAATGATTTCAGGGGGACTCACAGAAGCACAGCGAGAGTTTCTTATGTACGTGGCAATGGGAATGGAAAAAACTTTCCTTTTTATGTCCAGTATTTTCTCCCCATACCTGTTTAGAGCATCTATTTAATCAGAAGATAACAAGGCGGAAGTTACTCCTGACAACCTATCTGACAACTACTAATTAAATCTGCAAGACTATTCTCTTTGTTTTAGTGGCAGTTAACTCAGGAGCTTTGTATATTCAGGATCAAGACCCAGAAAAGTCTAAGAATTAGAACAAGAGTGTATAACCCAGAGATGTAAAGCTACATCTGCCCCCCACCCCAATGTTGAGTGTCACCTGCTGACCCTCTCTTAAAAGTTGTACCAGACTATAATTTTTAATGCAGCAAGAGGTAGATACATGGGGAATCATTATATGAAGTATATGTAATTAATTTAAATGTAAAATGGAATTTAGATTCAACCAAATTAGTTTTTGTCTTTATCCTGCCCGCATGTTAGAGTGAGTGACACATGCCCTAGCATAATACTCAACAATCAAGTGTGCTCCTTGGCCTAGAAAAAGTTGTGCACCCTTGGATTATACAGTAGTGTGCTCAGAGGATAGGGCAGAAAGATACCTCATAGCCTTTTCATGTGAACCCCCCAGGCACTTCTAAATGCATGTGCAATTCCTGGAACTATCTGCAAGGTGACAACTGCATGGTTCTTTCCACCCCCGCTGGCACCCTGCTTCCTGCAAAGTGTCCATCAGCTGGGAACAATGGATCCCTGCATCTATTACAGTTCATGTGGCTGTGCTGGGCAAAGTGCAAGCTGTAGATAGTGCTTTAGGAAGGCGATTCTCAGGCAGTTCAGTGTGCTTGTGGTGGTGAGTGAAAAGGCAGAAGGCGGTCAACAGTTTCTTCATGAAATGTAGATGAGGCTTTGAGAAGAAAGTTTGGCAAGAAGTCAGCAAGACAGAAAAGAGTGAGCCAATCCTAACCTTGCTGGAGGCATCATTTGCATGTAAAATACAACCTATCTAGTGCCTTTACTTTTTAATGCTGGCTTGGTGAAACTTTTTCTCAGGCTGTCCTTATAAGAGTAAGAATGGAATAAATTACATGCTTCTGGATTTTATCAGATCTTTTCGCCTCTATAATCAAAGTTTGCTTTTGATCAGTAAAATATTCCAATTACAATCACTAGCTAATTCTTTTTTCATTTTTATTTTGCCATTCTGAATGCTGAATAATTGCCCAGGTGCTGAAAGCAAGTGGCCACTTTAAATACTGCGGTTAATATCCAGTATGAAACTTTCTAGTCCTTTAACATTTTCCTAATTAGGCACTTGTCAGAAAACATTTTTGATATATACCATCCTAATTGCAGAGATAGATTACATGTCTGCAATCTGAAAAGTATTTGCAGCTACCTTCTAGTCGTTCTGGAAGAGATTAATGTCTTCACCTTTTGAAATTTATGAACTACATATTTCATGGTAGCATTTAGGCATTATAACATTATATTAAAAATATACATGTTTTTAGAAATGCAAATTGCAGGAAAGGTAATAAGCGGGAAAATGTCTTTCTTTTCTTCTTGCAGTCCTAACAAAGATTCTTGATATTTGTATATGTGTATATGACTTTGAATTATATTTTGATTGCAAGTTTCATATTATTTTTGTGTTTTTTGCTGGTTTTATTGTTATGCTCTTTATATTGTTTGGATGAAAAGGGGGTATTTGTTCAAGCAGAGGCTATACAGACATCTACTCAGGATGCTTTAACAAGTATTTCAAAGAGAGAATGGAATGATAGTTGTAGAACTACACCAGTTTATTCACCTATATCACCTTGTGTGAGATAGGCGGCTATATAAATATGATAAATAAACAAACAGACAATAAGATTTTATTCTTCAAGGCAGAAAAGTTTCTCTCAAAAACCTATGGCTGCTAAGGTAACAAGGCAAGGTTAGCAGTGTTACACAAGAAAATCAGATCTGATGAAAATAGGGTAGAGGTGAAAAGGAATTAAGAAATTCTGGGAACAGTTCTGTAAATCCACAAGAGCATAATTGGAACTGAGATTTCAGTGCACCTAAAACCCTGTTAAACAATATAAAGAAGTGTATTAGAAAAGAATAATATACAACTGTTTATAGTGCTTACAGAAAGATTTGGGAAAAGGAAGTGTCGAGGGAAGAAAGAAATAACAGAACAGAAAAAGTTGGCATAGTAAGTTGCTGAATGAAAGAACATTTAGAAAACTGAGTGAAGCATAATAACTATAACCTCCCAGGTTTTGGACCCTTGGCCAATTTTTCATGATGCCCCTGCTGCAATGCCAGGATGACTACATGAGATGACCAGCCTTCCCTCCTGTCTGACTAGCAGAGAAATGCAAAACTCAACATTCAGCTAATAATTCATTCCCATTTGGTGGTTTGTTCCTCGGGTGGTTGCTTTTGCAATGATGTAGGAAGCTTGACTGGCCATTATGTGTGAAAGTAGCCAATCTGCTCACTTTCAAGGGTATGGTGAGATGGTGTTGAGGTACAACGGCCCCTGAACTTCAACAGGGAGAAAGGAGAGCTGGGCATTGGGACGAGGCAAAAGTTCGTATCAATAAAAACAATCAATTTGTACTGCAAAACTACATTCATGGCATTTTCTCCTGCACTTTAGCTGAGCCAGAAATTAATACCTGCAGAAGAGTGATGACAGTATAGGGATAAGGACTGGCACAAAGGGATTGTATGGAAGACTTCTAAGATCTACATTCCGTTAAGCATAATGTTTAGGAAGTGTATTTAGAATGGTGGCCTTAACTTAACGCAGTGTTTCTTAACCTTGGCAACTTGAAGATGTGCGGACTTCAACTCCCAGAATTCCCCAGCCAGCTGGCTGGGGAATTCTGGGAATTGAAGTCTGCACATCTTCAAGTTGCCAAGGTTGAGAAACACTGACTTAATCGAAGGGAAATATGAGGGGTGCACATAGGTCAAACCCAAATAGCATGGTGGAAGTAAAATAACACAGAACAGCCATCCCTATTTTTTCCATGCTAAAGTATGGGAAGGTGGAATTCCCCTTCTCAAATCCCACTTTTGATACAGAAATGGAGTCATTTCTGGAACTCCAAGATCTGATCTTAGCAAATTCATGGATAACAGATGGATTTTTCTGTTACTTGGGGAGGGGAAATTCAAATGCCATCTAAGCCATAGATTTACAAGTGGCATCAAGAAAGCCACTGGGGGGGCATCAACATGAGATGTACAATACAGAAATAATAATAATAATAATAATAATAATAATAATAATAATAATAATAATAATAGCAGCAGCAGCACCTAGATAGCACCAATAGTTACAGGCTCCTTAGGTGCAATCCCAAAACATCTGGAGCACCACCTGAAGACCATCGTCATTGACAAAATCACCATCAGTCAATTACAAAAGGCAGCTTTACTTGGAACACCTCACATCCTGCTAAGATACCTTTAACACCATCAAACAACAACCTCTGCTTCCTGGGTCCTTGGGAAGGACTTGAGAGGTAGATAAAAATGCCACATCCAGTCTAAACATCTGGCTGACTCTGCGACTGACAACAACAATAATAATACTCATCCTTCTCAAGTTGGTGCTACTGAGATAACAAATGCTATTTGCTCAGAACACATACAAAAGGAACTATAATTTGTTATTTAAAAGCTATAATTAGTTTTCTGAAATAATGAAATAGCTGAAGAGTGCTTCTGTTTTTTCCCCATCTTGTTGTAAGTGCATTGATGCATATTGCCCAGATTTAAAGACTAAAAAAAAATACCTTTGCTCATTTTTGAAGGTCATCAGCAGCCAGTTTGAACAAATATGCAAGTCCCTTGAAGCTGTAAAAATATAGCTGACAACATCACCTGCATAATAAATGCATTTATACTCCTTTCCCACCAAACCTAATCTTTTTTTTCAATCATTCTGTTAGAAGGTGCTATGGAGACTTCCATTATATCTGAAAGTTATATCACAGAAGGTTTAAGCTGATTTAATAATCATTCTCCCTTTCTGGAGACCCAGAGTGAAAAAGCTCCATTATTGCTTTCCTCAATATGGACTCCCCCCGCCCCCCAAAAAAGTTGAACATCATCTACAGTCACATGGATTGGAGTGATTATAGTTGAAATCCAACCTATCTGCAAGTCATGAAGTTGTAATATATCACTCCATCAGGATTCTCTGCAGAAAATCATAATTCCCCCAATTTTGGCATTGAGGCATGACACAGCAGAACCTGAAGCTTTATCTGCCTCGGGTGCTTTCCTGTAATATATCCCAGAACATACTACAAAATGCTAACCACATGCTATCCTTCATAGTAGCTCATTTCATGGTTTTCTTTTTCAGTACATGTAGCCTATCCCCAAATGAAATAGTATAATGTGTGTTTCAACATCTAACATCCCCAGTGCTGTGGACAAGCTGTTCCAGTCTGTTCCATTATTAATCTAGTTCTGGAACGAAACACTAAATATCAAGGACAACATTGTGTTAGATATCTTTTCATAGTGATTTACTAGTGTCTTGATGCTAAAAGAATTCCTTTTCCTTGTTTGCTTCACCGGCTGACGCTCCCCCATAGCCTAAGGAGTAAATGCTTTCAGCTTCAGCTTCCCTCTTGAAACGCCAGAGATGATTTAACATATCTCATGGATGCAGCGGTCCTCTTTTTCAACCCAGCTGACAGCTGAAGCTACATATATATCTGTTGACTCATTCACCTCCAAATGGCATATCCAGAATTTGATAAACGCATCTGCCACTTTCTCTTGCAAAAAACATATGTGCTTCAAAGACAGGTGAAACCAGAACTTTAAATCATAAATACTGAATGCAGGCACCTAAAGTATGGGACATTGGTACTGCCATATGTTGTTAAGTACAGGTTCCGGTTAAATCTATTTAAAATGACACAAAAGGATCTAATTTTCAGTTACTGTTCAGGACGTTAGAAACTAATTAAGTTAACCATAAAATTAAGCATGCATTAATTTGGAATCTACTAAGCTAAACCCAAGACACTTTGCTTTCCTAGATACTTGGACCAGCTCACCATAGTTGCACTTCCACGGGAAAAGCAGCAAAAACCTTCACTTGATTGCATACCCCAAGGTCTACCAACAGAATTGCTGGGCTAATTAATGATCACAACTTGGGAAGATCAGTCGTAAAATCTTCATGAACAAGTTTTAAATCCCCTCCAGTTTCAATATGGGGTGTGAGAATGCCAGGCACTGTATTGGCAGAGAAAAGTCTTGCCACCAAAGAAATGAAATGCTATTTTAATTTACCCCTCAGGGAAATTTATTTGTCAGGAAACACAGCTTTAACTTTCCCGTAATGTTCCTCGGGATATTTGGAGAGCTGCTCAAGCTGCGAGCTCTCATGACTTTGCGAAAGGATGCTTGTGAAGGAAAAAACATCCTGCTGTTTTCTTTCACTTCCATTCCCCCGAAAGCTGAAGAAGGGCCACACTCAGGACAAAAGGAGGTCTTTGCTTTTAAATGAGGGGCCACCTCTCCTCAATGACATCTACCCATCCCATCAGATCTGGCAGGAGGCGCATGTTGCGGGTCCCGTCAGCCAGGGAGTGTCATCATGCGGGACACTGGAAGAGAGGTTTTTCTGCTGTGGCACCTGCCCTGTGGAACATCATTCCCCCAGAGATCAGGTTGGCCTGACCCTGCTGGCTTTTCGCAAAGCCCTGAAGACCCAGTTTGCCAACGGACATGGGGAGTCAGTAGTGTGGCAGAGCTGGTGCAGTGGCTGTGTTGATTGTTTTGATGAATGGGATTACCTCGATTGTGAATTCTATAGATTTTAGGATGGTTTTTATGTCCTTTTATATTGCTTTATTTTCCTGGTTTCAGATTGTTGTACTGTGCTTTTTTTATTGTTTTTATATTTGTTTTAATTGTTTGTAAACTGCCCAGAGTCATAAATATGAGATGGGTGGCTCTATCAATATATATGAATGAATGAACGAACGAACGAATGAATGAATGAATGAATGAATGAATGAATGAATGAATGCAAATAAAACTGTTTAAGGAAGGGGCTTATGGACTTGAGAAATGAGGCTGGGTTTCAAAGTTCTAGAGGTGGGGGCTGGGGGCATTAGAGAGTTGAAGGAAAAAGGAAGGAGAGCACTAGAAAGCAGAAAGCTGCAGGAATGAGTTTGGAAGAAGAAAAGCAAAAAGCCCAAAGTCATTGTGTGAGAGAGGAACCTACAGTTGGCAGTTGGCAGCATATAAATGTGGATATCTGTGTGCTGTGCAGGGCTGCTGAAAAACTCCATAGCAGAAGATGGGAGGACCAAAAGGTCTTGGCAGCTGGACAGGAGAGAAACTGAGTTGTAATAAATCCAGCCAAAGTTGGGAGAAGAAAAGGCAACAGCCCAGGTGGGTCGAGCCAGGGTAAGCCCAAGGGGGACAGTTCTCTGGAAGTCACATGGCAGCAGAAAATCTAATAGTGACAGACTGGGTCCTTGGAGAGGGGAGGATTCTTTCAGTTAGTTTGCTCATATTAGTGCGGGAGAATTCAGCCAGGATCATAGTCTCTGTGGTGCAAGGATCTCATGTAGATATTAGAGAGAAAAGAGTTAATTAGCATCCATCTTTCCTCTTCTCTCCCCCAAACTCAGCTTCTAAACACTTGGCCTAGCCTCAAGGGAACCTTCCATTCTTCTCTGGCCCAACCTTGCCCATCCCATCCACTGATAAATTCCAGCCAGCATCACCAAAGGGACTGTGGTCCCAATACATCTAGAGCTGCTAACTAGCCTTGGGAAAGACTGTTCTAGCTGTGACATATCTCCTTTTAGTCAACACTTACTTTCTGTTTTCTCTCCAAGCAATGTCTACTACCTGTTTCCTTTCCAAACATTTTGAATTTGCCATTTCCTGGGTTATCCCAGGGGAGCTATGAGATCATAGTTTCTCCTTGCAGAAAGTATGGCATTGCTTCCCCATCTTGACTCCTGGTCATTGATCAGTCCCTTCCATAAATTGCTCCTTAAGCTTCAAAAAAGTTGCTGTATGTCAACAGACAAGAGCGTCCTTCAGTTGCCTACAGGAGATATACCAACAGGAGCTTGATCAGGGAAAGGAAAGATGTAAACATAAATCCTTTACAGTTTGGTAATGATCATGCCACAAATCGGTGATTTCCCTCTGCTTTCCAGATTTGATTCTATTTAACTCCAAATAGCAGTTACTTCATAAACAGAAAGATTATGTCAGGTTATTTTTAAAACAACAATGACAGCATGTTCCTTCACACACCCACACAAACATTCAGAGATGTAGATAAGAATCTTGTTAACTTCTCTTTCTAATTTCATGCACATTATTTGCTTTATTGAGTACAGTATAGTCTAGCAGTTGGAAAATCTAGCTCATCAAAATTTTTATTCCAGGAGTGTACAGAACATAGTGCTTAACAGTGTCAGATGTACCATCTCGATTTCTACAAGAATATCTTCACTAGTGCATTCTTGACATCATCTTCATTTGATTAAGTAATTCATTTTTCAATTTATCATGGTTGAAAATGGCTTACATAAAAAGTGGGGGGGGGGAGGAAAGTTAAATTCACTCCTCCCTACTGCAGAGACAAGACAATCCAATTTAGGAAGCACTTCTAGAGGTTTGAATAATATAGGTTCCTTATAAAGATCGAGATGTACTTAGGGATTCTTGCAATTTAAAAATGCCCGAAGTTCATCTACATCTTTTTAAAAGTAGTTACGAACAGATCATTGTAGAAGGCTTCATCTTTCAATATTACATATCAGGCTGTAAGAACGGGTGGAATACATTTTAACATTATTAGCAAGAGATTCAGCTTCATTCTATAAATGAATGTTATCCATCCTAGGGATAAAAAGATTATTTTTTTTTAATTTATGAGTTAAGTCAGTAGTACCTAGAATTCTCACCACACAACTTTGCAATCAGTCTCTCTCTGTCTCTGTCTCTCTCTTTAGAATATCTACTGAGTAGCAAATAATTTTATAGGTACTTTATAAATTATGGTTAGATAGCATACATTTTTAATTTCAGAATCTCAGAAAAACTTCGAGAGACAATAATATAAGAAATGCAGATACTTTATTTAAAATGCAAAATAAGATCTCCTTAAATGCAATCATAAACATATTGTAAAACAGAGTAATGTCTAGTCTCTCCATTCAATACCCTTCTGTGACCCAGAGTTTGGGCAGTGGCTTCTAGTTGCTAACCATCATCCTATGCCCTTCGGAGATGGAGAAGCCATTGGCCAGTTCTGAGACACTGAAAGCTGATTCTGTGAATGGAGAAACTAAAGACTATGAAATTGGAACTTAATCAGAGAACTTAGGGTTGGGGGAGGCTCAGTATCCCTTAGCTCCTTCTCAAAATGTCCTCCAGCAAAGTGAAAATCAGGTTCCAAATTATTTCAATATTGTCCTGTACCCAAAGATAGCTTTTATCACCACAGTATGTTAGACAATACTGGCTAGAAATATGCCAACGGAAGAGTTCAGGACAGCTGGAGATCATCAGGAAGAGAATCCTAATCCTGATTTTACTGCTTCTCCTCATTCATATGTGGGAAGAAGCTAACATATAAATGGTTAGGCTGTTTGCTGTCTAGAATAGTTTTGTCTGCTCTGACAGGCATCAGTTTACAATTCCTGCTGATTGAGATGTCTGGGAGTAAGCTCGGGACTTCTGAATGCAAAGTATTTTCAGTATTAAAAAATTAGACTCCTTCGAATCAACCTCCGCTCCAAATGACTAACAGACATGTAGTTTTCTAGGCAACAACACGGAAGAGATTTTCCATTGAGCCATTCTGGGACTTTTTTTCTAATTCCCAGTCTAATCTATGGCTCTGGCATTTCTTAGTGACCTTTGATGCCTTCGTTTAAAAAAAAAAAAAAGGAGATACAATAAGACAAGGTTGCAAGGCCCTGCAATTAAAGCTTCTGGATTACTTTTATTTCCCAAAATATATCTGGGCCCCACATGAAACTATGGACAGGAAATAAAATGGGGAGAAGCTTCAGTCCAGTGCATCGATAGGGAATTTGCCTGCCTCTCTGCCTGCCTAGGAATAAAAAAACCTTCAGAAGTGAGCAGAGACACCCAGGGTGTTCTCAGGACGTGGTCAGAAACATCAAGGTGGCGGCTGTGATGGTGTGATTGAAGCTTTGCCTGTTTTTTATGTGCATTACATAAAAACACTCATAAGAAATAGGCACAACTTTGACTGCGCAGTTGCAGCCGCCAGCTTGACTTTTTTGACCCCCTGCGGACAGCCCTGAGGATGGCAGGTATCCTGAGGGCTTTAGAGAGCTATGGTGAACATCCTAACCAGTGTTTTATAACAGACCGAGTACCTCTTGAAGGCAGCCTTTGTGTAAGAACACCTAGAAGCTCATCTCAAATCTCCAGTGTTGGTCTGGAAACAATGGAGACCCCCCCCCCCTTCTGATCATTCCTTTTCTTGTTTTGTAGCAACTAATTACAACATTTAACGCCACTAGTCTTCCTATATATTTTTTAAAGAGACTGGTTTTTCACTGGATTTTTTTCTGAAATACCACCAGCCAAGTTTCCTTTCGCTCAGTGCAAGAAATGCAGACACCCTCTGAAGAATGGTCCTTGTGAAGCAACTTAACAAAGGTACCTGTCAATGCCTCAGGCAGAGTGCGACAGCTTGTTCAACCGAGGACAACTTCATTTTCCCTGCAGTGGGTGACAGCAACATGCCAGGTTTTTTTCTAATGCTGTCTATCTTCCTACTGAACTGTGTCCTACCAGGGAGCAAGGATACCTCCATCTTACCTTCCAAGTTGCTCTCCTGCTTCAGTTATCAGAAGCTGAGAGTTACTTATCCACAGCCTGTTTCATAACGTTTGGTAGTGACAGAATTTTCAGCTAGTCTGGTCTTATGAATCTCTGTAAATTTCTTCAAGTGCCATGTAAGATTGAAAATTGGGCAGGGGGGAGAGAGAGAGAGAATCTAATCACAGTGCAAATTAGGTCAGGCTTGGCACCAATGAAGTGAAGCAACAGCTTATTTCAAAGGAGTCTGATACGGTGACAGTATAATTAAGATTTCTTTTGGAAGTAATAAATGTTATTTGCCTAGTTGAGGGAGGTTGGATTTTTTTTTTCCTATGATGGAGAGCTATTGGCTTAGGACCAGGAATACTTGCTTATTGGAAATGATTGTGAAAAATGAGATGGAATCCACCTGATCAACAAGAGGGCAACATTGGACTTACATACTATTTTTGCTCAAAATACAAAGAGTCATTTCCAAGGAGTATGTATGTACTTGGAATGCAGTAGAGATCCAGGTTCTGAGGAAGGAGGGAGCACATTCCAGGAGGGAAAAGGGAAGACAAGAGGCAACACAGTCCAGAGCAGGAGCGTGGGAAGAAGAGACTTAAGATAGCCACTCCCTAGATTCTCTCAGAATATACCTATTAGGTTAGCATGGTAAAAATTAAACCTGGCAAGATTCTGTCTATATGGTGTAAGCAATAAAGAATTGAACTTGGCTGGATTGTTCCCCTGTTGTTCTTGGGCTGGGCCTGACAACTTCTATCTCCAAAGGTAACATCCCATGAGTTCTCAAACTTTCAGGGACAGAATTTTGGAATTGTGAGAACAATCTGTGGGTGCTGTTGCAGAGTGGCTATACGGAGCAACCTAACCAATTCTGAACCATGGATTCATCTCAACGTTATGTTGCTATTCTCTTTCCCTTCCCAACACTCACTACTATCCTTGCTTCCCTCTGCTTTTTCTCAGACAGGTGGACACATTTTCCTATATAGCGCTAGGCAGCGGCTGCCCATTGCTTGATTCTCTAAAAAAAAGCTCAAGGAGCCTGTTTGGGGCCAAGATGGATTCTTTAAATAGAAACAAGGGCAGGAACAAATGGATCATACCAGAGGCAGAGCTTTCCTACCTTAAGTCCCACCGGGGACATCCTCTAGATCATGTGGGCAGTCAGTGTCATGACACTTTTTACTTTAAATTGTAATAGCTTCAGGAAACCCAAAATATGGGCAACTTGTTCCTAAAAGACACCACTGCCCTTTCCCTTTGTATTGGCAGGCACTTTTCCATCAGTGGGTCCTCCTTGTTTACAGCCTGTCTTGTCAAACCTGTCACACCTTTGTCAACCCTTTGATCCAAGTTTGTGATGGCTGATCAGTCTGTCCAACAGGGGAAGGGTGAATCACACTTGATCTTTGTTACACATGCTGCTCTCAGGTTTGGCTTATGGTCACTCACTCACATACTCACAGCCTGTTGAGGCACGCAGATCTTGTCAGCTCCCCCTTGCTTTCTACCTGGGTTTTCCAAATAGGTGCGGCTAGAGCAAACAAGACACACAGCCCTGGTCAAAAGCCGGGAAATAATTAGGGAGACACACAAATCACTTCCAACCGAACACTGAGGCACAAGAGGTTCTTTGTGATACATGGAGACCCAGTGAATTTAAAGTAACACCAAAACTTTACTGCTTGCAAGGTACATTTGCTCTTTCTCATACACACACATACACACACACACTCATACACACTTACCCACGTCCTTCCCAACTAGGCTGCCAGGCACTAGCTAGAGGGATGGAAGCTGCCAAGTCTGGATCCAAAGATGACTCAGAAGATTCAGACTCCCAGTGGGTGGGCTTTGGGACCCCTTTTATCCCCAAAAGTCCTTGCTTGGTTGATTTACAAGTGGATGGGATTGGGGTTGGGGTTTCCATGTGTTCAGGCCCAACTTCTTTTGTCTGGTTCAGGTCCTTTGTTTCCTTAACGACTTGCTTCCTTCTTATCTACCTCCCGGAAGAGATCTCATAGACAAGTTTCCTGGCTTTTGTCCTCTCAGCTTACGTGCCTGCTTCATCTTTAGGTTACAGCAGCTTCAGCCTAGTCTCACATCTTCTAGTTTTGATTCCTAGACCCTCTCACTCAACTTCTCTCCCTCTCCCCCCCATATAGACATAATATAACCATGACATATGCTTATTTGCATTCCATGGTAGACATAAGTCAGTACAGTAAGCAAAACACATCCTCTTCCCCATCCTTCTCCCTTCCAATCCACCCCCAATCTTTCCATTCACAAGGCCTATTCCAAATGTAAGGGTCCCCTTAAAAATTGTGACTGTTTTATAGGTTTAGAGCTCTTGATCTCAGGCAGCAAGAAGAAGCATGAAATTATTGGACTGGAAACAGCAGGCGTGTACTCTCAGAGCAGCTGCAAAAGAACATGGGCACCACTCTACGTTCTGTTGTGTTAAATCACTTCCTCTGTATTTATCTTTGGGGACCTTGTTAAGAGGGCCAGTACTGCCTGCCAATCTGTTTTGGCATAAAATATATAATGCTGGCTATTACCCTTAAAGCTCCATAGGATTTGGATCCCAACTACTTGAGGGAAGACTTCTTTACAGTTCCTCCACCCAGTGAGATCATCGGAGGAGGCTTGTCTTCAAATGATGCTAGTTTGTTTCTCATGATCGAGAGCTGTAGCCACCCCACTTCTTTGAAATGCACTCCCTGCTGATAAGACCTTAAAAGCATGTCTTTTTAAACAGACTTTTTATTATTGATTAATTTCAGAGGAAATGGGCCTTTTCCTTTAGGTTTTTATGGAAAACCACTAAAGATTTGGGTAGGAAGCAGCATAATGCATTTACTTATTTTTATTTATTTATTTATTTATATTCCAAATTTGGTCACTGCCCATCTCGCTAGGAAGTGACTCGACCTCAACTAGCCAAACTCTGCAAACATCTCACTTATGGAAGAATAGATAGCCTTGATGTAATAAGATCCAAAACGTCCAAGAGCAACACATTTTGGTCCATTCAGAAGACCATACATCAGCTTTCCACACTTGGAAGAAGGAGCAGAACAATTTAATTTAGCAACAGTAGAAGCAGAAGCCCCTTTTGTAAACTGGGATAAAGGAGATGATGTCAGGGCCCTTCTCCCTTTTCCTTCATTGCATGCCAACCAGCTAGGGGACAGTACCTACAAGCAGGAATGCTGGGCGCACTTTGAACCCTACAAATCTCTATCTTCCATCACCTGATTGCTATCACCGCTCCAGCGTCCAGTGTTGGAGTCAGCTGTCTCTCTTTACCCAATGATAGGGCTCGGCCCTCAGCACTAGAATTGCCTTGAGCAGCAAGCCCTCGCATTTTGCTTGCTATAAACAACGATATTTATTTTGAACTGTTGATCTTGGATCCTAGGGCAAATATCTATTTTTCTCTAGTTGATCTTTAAGTGAGAAACGAACACCTTCTGCAATTTAAAAACAGATTGGAAAGGCAGCATTGCACCATCACACTGCAAGTCCTGCCCCATTTCTACATGCATGGTGACATCATATGCATGCCCAAAGGGGCGGAGCTTGCAACACAGCAGGACAATGCCACTTCCATCATTTTGACAAAAGCAACACATTTTAGCAGCAGTTTAGATTTCTGTATCTCTTTACTGCCATCTAATGGCTGTCTGTGTTTTTGGAGCCCAGGAAAAAACAAAGCACTAGGTGTTTATAGGTGTGGGTGTTTAGTGGCATAATATGTTTGTCCATCATTTCCTCTGAAATTGTGGAAGAAGGTGTTTGTTTGTTTGTTAGATTTATATCCCATCTTTTGTTCGGGAGCTGTGCAGGAGAGGCAATTAAACTTCAGTCACACTTTTGAAGCCACAGATTAGACCCCACTTACAGAGAGAGATCCCAACTCAAAATAAGGATGAATTTCCTGACTGTGAGATCTATTAAGCCATGGAACATCCTGCCTCCTGGAGTCACGGGTGGCCCATCAGAAGAGGATTGAAGCCAAGGTTGGACAACCATTTGTTTAGGATGGTCTGAGGCCTCCCACGCTGAGAGGGGGGTTGGCTGGAAAATCTCCTTGTCAGAATCTCCCTAGGAGTCTATGATTCTATAATTCAATGAATCTCATGATAGTATGTGTGCTATGTATGCAGAAGGTCTCAAGTTTAAACTCCAGTTAAAGACACAAGGTAGACAGTGATGGAAAGGACATCTGCCTGAGATTCTGGAGAACTGTTGCTGGATAGAAGGGACATACTTCTATATGACCAGCATAAGGCAGCTTTCTGGGCATCTTCCTTATAATAAGCATTGAAGGCTATAGAGTAAAAGGAAGAAGATCTTACAATGCCTCCATCTCCTGAAAGAAACCATGGACTTCTCCTTGTCTGAAAATAAATTGTAACCATTGTTTTACACCATGAACCAAATTACTTTCCATGTTTACACTAAAATTGACTTGAACCACCATTTTATCCTGAGATAGCAAAAGATTGTAGAGGATGTATGAAGCCCCCATTGCACGTCTCAGAGTGAAATGTATCTGTTGCATGAAAAAGTAGCTTCCAGAGATGGACTAAAACAAAATGAAGGAACAAATGAAGCTAGCAATTGGAACTAGATACATAAAAGATTGTCTAAAGCCAACCCCCATACATAAATCCCCCTACTGGCTGGGGAATTCTGGGAGTTGAAGTCCACACATCTTAAAACTGCCAAGATTGAGAAACGCTGGGCTAAAGAATGCCTATAAACACCATTGTGCCATAGACTTCTGCCTTGGCACTGTTTCCATCAGCCCACACTTAGGTTTTTAAGATTTCTTTTAAATTAGAAAAACATAGCTATTAATGGGAGCTGGCTTGCTCCCCTTGCTGTGGCCCACCATAGGTATTCTTAGTCAAAGTTATGGCAGGCTACAGCCCAGTGCTTGTTTAAAATATGCCATTCTGACAAAGGTAAGCTGGAGACATAGGGGGCATCCAAGGTTGGTGGCAGGCTAAACAGGGTGGCAAGGTGACATCTCACCAGTTTGCCTTCTGGTAATATTTTTGGAAACCTATGGGGCATCTTCTCAATATTCCCAATGTGCCAACCAGTCTTCTAGATTGCCTCATCCTGCAGTAAAGGGTAACAAACTCTGGATCTTCGTTGTGCGAGCAAACTTGGAAAGAAGTCAGTTTGAAAAGAACCAAGCTAGGAAAAGCACACCATCATTTACGAGCCATCAGGAAACATGCAGGGCCCCAGGTCAACTTTTATTATGAGAAGTGACCTTTTGCTTATGAAGCTAAACAATATCTTGGCAGAACTTCTGGTGACCTCTCATATTTACTTTAGACTTGCCAATTTCTTTGCCTGGGGTTTAGCAATAATGATTCTCCATTTTGACAACAAAATGTTGACTTTCTTTTCTTTGAAATCAAGCACAAATGGCTGCTGTTGCGTTAATGGAGTGTTTTGCTACTTGGCAGTCAAAGAGACCCCAGATGAAAATAATATTGCTGCAGCCAGAAAGGAAAGAGATGCACAGCAGTTCATTCCATTTGCTGATGCTACTGATCGCATCTAGAGCAACCCCCTGTAAAGTGTTTCTCTTTGCCGTTTTTCCCCTCCCAAGGCCAATCATTTAAATATCTTCTCCTTGATTTTAATGCTATCTCACAACTGCTGGAGGACAACAGTGCAGAGTATCTGCTACAAAAAGGTTGCACTTACAACTTTGCCTCTCTTCTGAAAAATTAGCAGGACATAGCAGGCCTGCAGCTTTTCCTGCTTTCACCCCAAAGAGCATTTCCAAAAGCAAAACACGGGACCCCAGCTACATTCCCCAACTGACACACAAGTAACTCATGAAATAAAATAATTCTCGTCTGGCTTCCGGAACAGCTAATTTCAGAAAGTATAACCCTTACCTAGTATTTTAGAGGAGCATGATGATTTATTGCACAGCTTTATTCAACTCCCAGACCCCAATGACTGGCCTGTCTTGGAAACCTTTCCTCTGTCTCCTTGGGCATTGGGCAAGAATTATATAAATCTATACTTTTATTCAAGTTTTCAATTTTTTAAATTTAGATTAATAATTTCCCCTTTTCTAGTTCCTGCATTTCTGGCATGAGACGAGATCTCCTTGGGCAGCTGGTTTTCTAGTTCTATGTTATT
This sequence comes from Python bivittatus, assembly GCF_059951505.1. Classification (NCBI taxonomy): domain Eukaryota; kingdom Metazoa; phylum Chordata; class Lepidosauria; order Squamata; family Pythonidae; genus Python; species Python bivittatus. The sequence goes on from NW_028277058.1 coordinate 53,336,521, forward strand.
ACCAGATTCTTTCAATTGTCTGGATGGCAAAGGAAACCTACCGCCTTTGGAAACATTAAGCTACTCTTCAAGGTGGCTTCAACAAGTCTTCTTTAACTTAAAGAGAGGGTCTGAAAGACTTTGTTGAGTTGACTTCAGTTCTCTTTGACTTTACCAATATATCCATATTGTGCTCCTGACAACACTGCAGGAGTAGTTTGCTCTATACATTTGAGTTTTTTGGTTTTGCTTCGTAGCCTTGGGGTTTCCCTGCTTAGTTTTTTAATCAGCCAAGGTTGCTAAGCACTGCCATCTCCTGTGACAAGCAGGTCTTGAAGATACTGCTAACGCCTTCCTATCCCTGTCTTCTACAGTCTGAGCACACGATTTCCAACTATTAGGTAATACTACCCAATACTACCCCTTGGCTTCAATGACTTGTTCCCAAAGGCAGCACCTGAAATTATTCTTTGATTCTCCTGATTAGAGGCTCGCCTTCAAGTCCCCGTAACTGCCCAGGAACCTGCCCCAGACATGTCCTCTTGATGTTACCTTTGTCTCATCTCCTCCCCACTTTAAAGGTACCTTAAAGTTATCTTTAGCTGTTTCCGTGTCCAAGCAACATTTGCACTCTTTCTTCAATGCAACTTTTCCCATGGACAAAAACATGTTGCTAGTTCTCTCACCAGGGAGTGGATCACACGTTTTCCACTGTTTCTGCTGGTGAGTGTTGCATGACTGTACTTTTTACTGTTGTTATCACTGTGGGGGCCAGCAAACTGCCACTCCCTTGCAGCCCTAATCAAGGACAGAGCTCACTTGTTATCAGCTGCTCCTCTCACTTCACCCCATGCCCCTCCTCTGGATCAGTTAGCCAACTCACAGGTCATCCACCCCAGCTTTAGACTGAAGCCAAGTAGGCACTGGCCAACAGCACCAATGCTTAGGGGGCACCAATGCCACCCTCCTTCCAGGTCATTCTAAAAATGGACATCTTTGCATTGGCAGGAGGTGGCACTATCAGTCAATGGTGGTCTAGGGGTACCACTGGCACTGCAGGTCATAGGTACAAAGGAGGGGCAAAGGGTAAAGTTGGAGATTGCTGCCCAGCGCTCCTTGCCTATGACGAGTCAGTCACCCTATTTCTGAAGTGGGCGGAGGGAGGGAATCAGCCATGATCCTTTACCTGAATGTTAGGTGTAAGTGGATATACTGTAGACAATACCTTCAGGTGATTAATGCATTGAGTCTGCAGCCTCCATCTTGACTTGAAACTGCCAGCCTCACAGCTGGAATCCTTGGCCTCCTTTCATGACACTCTTACTTCTTTCCCTTCCCTTCCTTTTTATGACATCTTGCCAGGCAAAAGGTGTCAGGAGAATTTGAAAGCTCCTTCTTTAGGGCCCTTTGGGTTGGTTGTAATACATATTTACTGTATAACTATAGAAGGAGAGCCAGTCTGGTGTAGTGGTTAAGGCCCCAGGCTAGAAACCAGGAGACTGTGAATTCTAGTCCCACTTTAGGCACAAAACCAGGTGGGTGACTTTGGTCCCGTCATTCTCAGCCCTCGGAAGAAGAAGGCAGGGGCAAACCACTTCTGAAAATCTTGCCAAGAAAACTGCAGGGACTAGTCCAGGAGTCAACGCTGACTTGAAGGCATCCAAAAAAAAAAAAAAAAGTGGAACTGGCATATTTATCCAAATCTTCCCTAAGCAGCATCTGTCCACCACTGAGCGTGAGACAGGATTTCTGTAAAGGAAGAAGGAAAGCAATTACATGTCTATTTTCTCAGCTGCCTTCAAATGATTGGGCTGAGCCAAATTTGCAGATACGATTATTGTTTTTCAAATGAGCAACCTGTGAGGGAAAAAATTGAAATTTGCACAGTTATTTCTACTCTATTCTTCTGCAGAAGTTCAGCTGGACTTTCTTCAGGACTCAGTTTTCTCCCCAGCAGTTTCAGTTTTTACAAGGAGCGCTGCCAAAAGCTGGGGAAAAACAGAGTCTCATGAAACTGGAGAAAAAGAGAGAACTGGGATTTGGCCGACACCATAAAAAGCTATGATCAGATTGACGCATCTAGAGTCAGATAGTAGCTATTTCAAGAATGAGAGCACATGCTAAAAATGGCAACAGTAAAATATGGTTCAGATACTTAGCATATATGAACATATCTCCGAAAAGTGTTGGAAGTCCATGTTTGGAATGATCTTATGGATCAAGGCTTCCCACATGGCATTTTAAGTCATGTTTATCACAAGGAGTATATGTACGTGTGGGTAGGTGGGTGTGTATTCATTCCTTTGCTTCGGTTGGAGATGGGCAATCAGTTGACTGGCCCATCTACCCTGCTTTTTTCTATCTCCCAAACTATACCAAAATCCCCCACCAAGAGTCCCAAAATGTCAGCCCTTTCAGCTCCAGTGACACCACTATGACATTGTCATGCTTTTGTGACTCTTGGAATACACCCACACACCCACACACAAAAGAGCATTCCCTAATCAGAGCACGTTTAGCTGCCTTTCACTTGTCTTCCACAGGAATTACAATATAGTTATACATGAAGCTATTTACAGTTATACTTGGCCCATAAACTAGTACACAGTGCGTATCAAACTCAGTGTCAGCATCGATAAAGACAGCACCTTTTTCAACAAGGTAAAGAAGATAGACTGGACATGGACGATCCTTTACAGAAGACAGCTATCATTCTGAAGGACCATCTGAAGGTCTCGTTGATAGCCTCTTCTGTCTGAAGGTCTGTCTCACTTAGAGAGATATGACATAAGAAAGAAGAGCAAAAGCCTTCAAGTTCTCTTCCAAAACTTGGCACCGGGACAGGTTAAGCCAGCACAAAGCTAAACCAAATCACGGTTCTGCCAACCGTGGTGAGATTAATCATCTCATTCTGTAGGTGATAGGAACTACTTCAAAATTTACAAATGCACATTTTATGCCAACCTGCATCACCTTTTGGCAGCAGTGCCCTGTCAGGCACAGACTGTCTGAACAAAATTTGTGAGGGCTTTTCTCTGTTTCCCCAAGTTTGGGGTCTTCTTGCTCAAGGAGGATCATTTTGTCCCTTCTCCCCCTTGGGTTTCATTCAGTTTCTTTGACCCTTTGAGGAAGGCTATTGGCCTAAAGAGGTTGCACCTTACAGCCTGGTCTTGCTCTAATTTATAGTCAAGCCTTCTTCTTTAATTAATATGGTACTCAAATCTCCTCTGCAAGTCCTCAAAAGTTTTCTTCCTATGATAAATCTCTTTTTTTAACCTTCTTCTCCCAGGGTTGAGAACTTTCACTTTTCCACCAGTCAGTAGCTTCTTGAGGGGTTCACACTTCAGAATCTCAAAGCAAGAGAGATGCTGATACCGTACAATGAAAGGCAGGACATTTGCATACATATATACATATACGCTAATAAGTGCAAAGCATCACCCCCATTCAGGAGAATTTCAATGAAATTCTCTACTCCTTTGAAAGAAATGTCAAAAGCAATCAAAGTGTATGACAACTAGTCAGGGCAAAAATAGCACTTTTCTGCATGGCACTGCATGGCATTTCTTCTAGGCTGTTTCTTTTGGGGGGGGGGTTGTTTCTGCTTTCCCAGTCTGGCCTGTGGCCCTGGGGTCTTCTGATGGTCTTCCAGCCACGTATTAACAGGATATGTCTCTGCTTAGCTTTTCAAGACCAGCCAGGTTCCACTACATGCTACGGTTCTCTTTATAATCTTCAGCACCACAGTAATAATAATCAGGGTTCCCATTTTTTTGCTAGAAGGTACACTGATGGTAAAAGCTGCATCAAGTTACAGGCCCAGCACATCATGAGAGTCACATGAATGACACCTGTCATCAGAATATGCTCATTTACTTGATGGAAGAACAAAACCATGTACCAGTAAATAACTATAGTTGCTATAAAATACGTAGAGTATTGTATAGCAAACTGAGGGAAGAGAGGAGAACCACTGATTTGAGATGATGTAATCCTGATCCCAAAAGCAGAATGGCAAAACAATTAAAAATGGAATGTCTGGACCAGTGTTTCTGAACCTTGGCAACTTGAAGATGTGTGGACTTCAACTCCCAGAATTCTCTAGTTAGCATGGCTGGCTGGGGAAATCTGGGAGTTGAAGTCCACATATCTTCAAGTTGCCAGTGTTCAGAAACACTGGTCTGGACCGATGCAAATTCCATTCTGTTGAGCCAGAAACAGCCTTGGATCTTCACATTTTCTCAGCCAAAGCCACCTCACAGAATTGATGTTAAGAATGAAATCGGGTTAACTCTGTTTATACTCCCTTTTGATTATTATCGCATTATCCATTGTCTTCTACCTTTGATCTGGTTGGTGAAAGTTAGCTCATAGCTTGATCTCTTTATGGTCATCTTATATGGTGGCTGTCATTTTACTCTTGTTCATTTCTATGTTAGATCTCTCTATTTAAGGTCCATTTTGGTTTCACATGTGTTTATATTCCTACATCCAGGGGATTATTATTTATTAATTTGCAGTCATAGACCCACGCCCCCACCCCAAAGAGAGAAAGAATCAAATACATGTACAAGTGTGACAGTTAATAAGTATTCACTAAAAAAAACCATGCATGTACATGATGAAATAAAAGAAAATAAAATATCATTAAAGCAACCCAGTGCTTCCTGGCAGCAATTACAAGAGAATTATGTAGCTACTTCTCTGGAGATATTAGTGGACTGATCCTCTACTAGAAAATGTACTAACTCCTGTTCAGGCTGACCTAAACATTTAGAAAGGAGGGGAATTATTAACTTGGAGTTCCAGCTATCACCAAAAGGGCAGTGCAATAATACGTGAACTATTTCAGTAGCTTCATCTGGGTAGGGACGTAAATGTTTCAGGACTGTGGGTGCCTCGAAGATAAACCATCAAGCTTTGCTAAAGGAAAGGCCCTCCACCGAGGAACAGATAGAATATTTTTTAAAAAAGATTTAGGTATAGAGAAAGGCCTGTAACAGAGACATCTACTCTTACATCCAAAATACAGTCACCCAAAACCTTTTCTTTTGATTTTTATCACAAAACACCTTTGAAAAATGATGCTTTTTCAAAAGTTTGCATTTCTCACGGTGTTTTATCCCAAAGCACTTTTTAAAAAAGTATTTCAGTGGGTTTCTTTTTTCAACTAGGAAATGCATCCCCAAACTGAGTCTCGTACAAAAGCAGGATTCCCACCCTAATCTGGTCTGCACATCAATATAGGAGATGCGGATCAGGTTTGTTCCCATCCTTTGGCAGCTGAAAGGATTTCCAAGTGTGTCTAATGGTTCATAATCCATGTTTACCAGGAACCCAATGATATTATCAACCGCTTCTGTTTTGACTGACATTTTCCCCCTCAGTAGATAGAACATGGAACTCTTCCTAGCTCCTATCATCATCTTCATTGTCATCATCATCATCATTGCCAACTGCTCTTTGTACATGGCACTTTACTAAGAATAGTAAAATTAACAGGATCTGGAATCCTTAAAAATAATTTGTACTCTGTTGGAAGAAGAAAGCAGTTTGCTTATACCTGCTATATAATACTGATTTAATTGCTACCCATTTGAGAGCATTTTAAGGGCCAGATTTTCAGTGTAACAGCAGCTTTTCCATGGAACATCTCATGCTACTATCCTAACATTCTTGCCTAGATCTTTTCACTTTCAAAGCTCAAAATGTATATAAATTTGGAAACATAAATCTGTTGCACATTATAATATATGATCTTTCCCACATATATATCCATTACCCCACTCTGGCTTCCTCTCTGAGCCAGTTACACACCATCAGAACCTGACTGAGCCATTTTAGTCTCACCAACAGTAACAATATTCTTTACAAATTCTCCATCACGTTGATATTTATTCCCCATCCTCTTCCTTTTGCGGCCCCAACCAAATTATATACATAAATGAGGCACAGCTGTGCAAGCAGCCAGGAGTGTGTAGGGAATCTTGGAGGTGGCCTCGTGCACAGTTGAACAGACAAGTAAAATGTGGTTGAGTCAGCTTAGATGAAAATCAAAGGCTGCGTTTACCAAGCACATTAAACCACAGTTTCACTATGGCTGTTTAATCAGCCACTATTGCCTGGATCAATAAAATACACTACTGTAATCAGAGATGAAGGGGGGGGTCACAGGGGGTCAATGATGAAAGTAGCATCACTCCATCGCAACACCACCTCTTCCCCTTTTATATGTGCATTGTGGTATTCCACATGTGAATGAAAGGATTGGAACATGCATTGTAACACCACAATGCTGCTTTCATCATTTTGATTAAAACCTATGATCCTGCAGATGCCCATGACACTAAGCCATAAACCATAGCTTACAAACCACAAAAGCAGGTTTCCTACAACACAGTAAGCCCAAAGCAAACAAATTACATTAGAGCTTTCCAGGTTCTTTGAACCTAGTCTTTGAGTTGGTTGGGATAGCTATTATTTTCTGGGGGACAGGGGCCAAGGATACCGAGGGGATGAAGCCAAGCCACACATAAGAGCATGGCCAGAATTTTGTTTTCTTTGGGCTTCTGCAGAATTTGGAGGATTTTCATTTTTTCTTCAAGCAGTTCAAAGCTATTTTAAGGCATCAACTATGCTTTTCATTTCATTTCATTTATTCCCTGTCACAACATGTCAGGAAATGGTGGCACCAATTTTCAGCAGTTGTATCGGAATAGACTCTGAGAATAATAAGGAGGCTAGATACAGGGGCTTCATACAGGGCCCCTGTATCTTAATTTACCCACTCCTGTCTTAGGAATTGTCTCTCCTGAGGGATGGAGATCTGGTGAGCCTCCATGTTCTTAAGAACCTCCTCCTCAGGCTGCTTCTGATCTTCTGATAAGGAGTCCTTTAGGAGGCCATTACAAAGGGACCAAAAAACAATAGATTTATGTTCAGGGGTACAGATGAAAGGATTTAGGTTTTGCACCAGCCTACAAGGCTTTAGCAAAGTGGTTAATAATCCAAGGTCATAAATTGGCAGAGGCCCTTCCAGTTGAAGTCAAAGTTGTATTATCAATCCAATCCAAGTTCAAGATTCAGAGCAGGGGCATCCATGGGGGCAGGGTGGTCAACAGCATCAAGATGGTGTGCAACTGGGAGGTTGAAGCCCCACTCATTTTTAACATGCGATGCATGCATCACATATGGGGACAAGGCTTCAATCGCTCCAGTAACACCCACCATTTTGATGCAGTTGACATCCCTCCCCCCATGTGGACACCTCTGGTTTAAAGCATGGAGCACAAAGTGTTTGTTAGGCCCAAGCAAGGGATCAAATTTAATCTTGGATGAGAGAGCAGATCAAGTATGCACTACTGAAATCTGGCTGGACACAGAGTGGGAGGTTTCTCTCTCCAGGTTTTGAGTGTGGCATGAGCCACAACTCTGAGTTAGGGGCAGGGTGTGGAAGTCATCATCTGGGAGTCCCTGGTGACCTTAGGGGCACTGCTCCTAATATAACCAGATGTGAGGCCTTGTTTGTGAAATTGGGCCATAAAGATCAGTTGGGACTGCTAGTTTACCTATCTTCCTGCAGCGTAGCAGCTTCTCTGCCTGAGTTCCTTGACTCTGTGGCTAAGTCTGTGGAATGGTTGTGGGGGACTTTAACCTGCTTTTTTTGGGCCCAGAGTCAGAGAAGTTCCTGGCCTGGGAATTCATGGCCACCATGACAACCATGGACCTGCTCCAGCTTATTGAAGGCCCAACTCCCAGCAGAGGTCCAATGCTCAATCTGGTTTTTGTCTTGGAGCAGTGGTGACATGATGTGGGGTTGGGGGATGTTGACATCAATCCCTTGTCATGCACAAATCACTCCCTCCTAGCTCTGGAATTCTTTGTAACCACCTCCAGCTGCAAAGAGCAAGGGCCTATTTGATTAGCCTGGCCCAGGCAACTGATGGACCCTGTAGGGCTTCAGAGGGAGTTTGGGGTTATTCCCAAGTGCACAGTTCAGCGAAGGCCTTGCTCAAGGCTTGAAATGGGCATGCAGTGAGGGCTTTGGGTCAGATTGCAGCTGTGCAGACTCTCTGTGAACGTGGATCCTATAGAATTCCCTGGTTTACAAAGGAGCTCTAGGAGATTAAATGATGCAAGAGACATCTTGAGTATTGCTAAAGGAAGATAGAGTGAATCTGATCAGGCACAGATGAAAGCCTTTATTAGGTCTTACCTGTGGCAATAAGAGCACAAAGTGGTCTTACTTCTCTGCTCTTGTTATGTCTGCCCCTATTCTATGCATCTGTCAGATAAGGTTGTTCAGATTCACTCTGAGTTCGATTCTGGCTGGACAGGTCCTATGGAAGTGACCAACGCATGTTAGTCCTGAGGAAGTGGACATGTCCTTGATGCTGTGAGTTCTGCCACCTGTGTTCTGGACCCATGCCCCTCCTGGTTGATTAAGGCCTCCCAGGAGATGGCATATGATTTGGTCCAGTAGTTAATCCCTCTTTGGTCCACCCTTGCCTCATTAGCTTGGGCTGTGTGGCTGAGACTTCAGGAACAAAATCAAGAAGCGAGGACTGATTCTGCCTCACCAGTAGCACTGCAGTCCAGAACTTTAGCCTTCATGTCCAGCATCCATTTCTCCACCAATGATTATTGGAGGGCATGCCAGAGAGATTCTTGCAATCCATACACATGCTATCCGGGTCTTGTAATATTGGCGGCTTGAATACCATTATCTGGGCTGCCCAAATACAAAGGACCAGTAGATGGCAACAAACTGATAGACTTTTCTGCACCTCCTGGGTGCCATCTAGTGGTCATGTGGACCTTTGCAGCCTAGATATAATAGTGCTAGGGTTGAGTCACCTTCTGGTCAATGGCTCCTTGAGGCCAGTAGCTCCTGCTGTATTTCTCTGAGGAACTCTTGTGAGTAAAATCGGTGCTTTTCAACCTGGAAATGAGCACTTTCATGGCACTTACTACTGAGTTGACATAGCGAGCATTAAGTTCCCACAGAAGCAACTCTGACTCTAAACCCTGTCATTAATAGAAATCCTGCATCTTAATCCAGGAGCAGCTTCCTCAACGAAATCAGAAAATCTCTTGCCAATTTCCTGGGATTCTGCATAGCTGTTGACGAAGGTTTCTAAATAGATAGGCATTTAAAAAATATTTCTGTTTCTGCTAATACTAAATTCATCCATCAAGACCGTCAAAGCAGAATTAAAGCAGAAATATGTGTAATAATCCATTGTGGGCTTTCCTTTTTCTTTGTTATTCATATATGTATGAAGACGGTTTCTCTTCACAGAGTTGGGCTTTCAGAGGCACAGCAAATGATATATTATTTCACAGCTTGTTCTAAATGGCTATGAATCTTGAGGGGGGGAACTGCTATTCTAACCCCTCCCCCCATATAAATGCTACAGCTATAAATGAGACTCAGGAAGATCCTCAACTTCATAGCCACAAACGGTTGATCATAGGAAATTATTAACGTTGCTTCTGCTCCTTGGCCGTACATATTTGAAGACTCCAAGCTTATTCCTGAAACCAAGTCTGTAACAGATTTCCTGAGACCTGCCATCCATTTAGACTGCAAAGAATTGAATAAAGCCAAGCCATTAGTTGGCAGCTGGAAGCCAGTAGAGGAAAATCCAGAACACAGATTGCTGCAATATTCCCTTTCCATTCCTTAATAGCAACCCTTGGTGCCTCTATCCTTTGAAAGGCAACAGAGAATAGAAAGCCCATTCACTGGTGGAGCAGGAGAGGAAGACGACAAAGCAGAACTTGGGGCTTTTTAGTCACTTGCCTTTCTGTACTATAGAAAGAAACCCCATTGACTTCAGTGGGAGTTCAAGTGCCTAAATTAGCCTTTTTCAACTTGGTATCCTCCCAAGGCTTACAACTCCCAGAATTCCCAGCCATGGAGACTGTAAATCACGGGACATCTAGTTCCTCACACACAGGACAGCAACAAGGTAGGGAAGTCTAGGATAGAAGAGTCTTACAAGATTGCGCAGGTGGTATACAGATTTAATAAATATATTACTTAATAAATAAGACTGCTGGTTTATTCACTGCTGCTCTTTGATTCAACAAGTAAAGCGGCTTATAATGTCTGGCCCAATTGCTGACATTTACTAGAGCCATTTCATGGCTTGGTGTGGTTTGTCAAGACACCCAGTTCACAATGTCCCATTTACAGGCCTGCCCAGGAGGACCCGTTTGGATGAAATCCAAGGCGTGCCCAGGAGAACCCAGTATGGAACCCAATATGGATGAAATCCAAACTCAGTGCCCTCGCCCCAAAGTCACCCAGGCACTACTGTAGTAGCTTCTGTACAGAAATCTGGATTCGAAGGGTAAAATGCGATTTGGAGGTTGTGTGGCTATGCACAAAGTGCCACCCAGGAACACTGTAAAGCAGCTGCGTCCTTTTCAGCTGCCCTTCACAGTTGTTGCAAAATCCAGAAAAAGAGGTGCATGGATTTGTTGGCTATGCTGTATCGTCCCATCCATCATTTCCTTCATGATGAAGAATAAAGGAGGGATCACCTTGTGTCCCACTTTCCATCTCTGTTCTGCTGCCCTTGTGTACATAAAACAGGTAAAGGCAGAATAACCAAACGGTATTTCCTTTAGGGCAGGATTGTTTCCAATGACTCTGGAAAGTTCTGGGCCTTTTAATATAATTATATAGCTATACTGATAATGTAAATTCTTCCCTATGGTTCATGTCTCTCTCTCTCTCTATTTTTGCTTGCTTTCTGTCATGTTTTTGCTAATTAACTGATTTTGAAATGTCTTAATGTTTAATCAATAAATATCAAGCTATATTTCTGCTAGCTGAACTGAGTGGCCTGTGTGCTCACTCTGATCTGCATATAGGCCTTGACTGGGGGTGGAAACTAAGCTGGAAATTACTCACAGTGATTTTCCAACAGGATTAATGTGTTCCTGACTGATGTTACATGTATGCCCCCAGAAGTGGAGTTCTAAATATGCCGGATGACCATACCGTGATCTGCAAAGTGGGCGGGAGGAAACAGATTAGAAAGAGGAGGAGGAGAAGGAACCTAAGAAGAGGTTCATACATCAAAATACAGTTATATATACATCATATATAGATGTATTTTAAAATCACAGGTCCTGACTGGATCCTTGCATTAGAGGTACAGAGCTCTATGGCTATTCATAGAGCCTGGATTCATTCAACATGCTTAATACTAAGTCCAGGTTAATGAAACATGAAGCGCAATTCCTATGTTCACATAGCATGCTATATTGTGAATTAACATAATAGCTTGGTCCCCACAACAGGTTGAACTCAATCCTTCAACCTCATGTCAGCCAAGTCTAGCAATATTATGAACTTGCCTGTGAATGCCATTCCAGCTCTGGAATTCTCTACCTTCCATGTCCGTTATTGTTCTCCTTTGTTCCCTTGCTGTCCAAGATAGAGTAGACAGAAATGGCCTTCTTAGTGGTAGAGTCCCAGCAACTTCTCATTTTCAAGAGGTAGGGAGGCTGTGGCTCATATATCTGCAGAGGAGCAGAAGGAGACCTTGTAGAGTCCAATCTGAAGGAAGAATATGGAGTTCTAGCAGGAACCTGGTTAGCTGATATTTAGAAGAGGGAAGAATATAAGAGAAAGAAGGAAGAAAAAATGTCAGCCCTTCAAACAGATGATTAACTTGACTCCAGGGTCAGGCAACCTGAGACCATTCAGATGTTACAAGCCCTACAAGTCAGATGCTGGCTGAGTTGCTGGGAACTGGATTTCAACCACATCTCAAAGATGTGCTACAAAGAAAATAACTGCCCCATTGATATATTTTAGTGTTGTGTAGTTCCTTGCACATACATTTGGATGACTTGGGATGAAATACCTTTGTACAATAAATATCATTTCATCTTAGGTTTCAGATCTGGCCCCCCTTCATTGTCACTCAACGGCTGACACTTAAACCAATCAGAAATTGTTTATCCTGAGGTTGTTCATATGTTAACTGTGAACACAACAGTAGCAATAACATGCAAACCATTGGAACAAAGGAAGAATGTTATCCCAGTCATTTGCTACACTTCTGTGAATGCCAACCAAATCAGCAGGAGAACAAAAAACCAAGATTGATAAAGCTTTTGCTTGACTGAACATTTGGAACTGAAGATGAAGATGAGTATTACCCCATGAGGGAAAGTACACAAGGAGACAGTTATTTCTCCTGAATCCGCATACAAGGGATACGGATTCAAGAGAGGTTCTCTTAAGGGCAGAAATTCATCAGAGGAATAATCTCATGATAATGCAAGATGTATTACATTCCCCTTTTTACCCTAATAGTGTTTCTTATTTCTTTTATTTCATTAAATGTATTATAGCCACCCGCTCCAGCAGTCTCTGGGTGGCTTATAAAGTCTAATACTAAGTTAATTCAATGAAAAATATAGAGAAAGCAAAACAGACCGGATTAAAAACAGCCATTAAAACACAGCATGACAGCCCTCACCCCAAACACACTAACCCCAGGCCTGGGACAAAACCAGGTTTTAAGAGCTTTTTTGAACCCAGGAGAATGGACACTATCTGTATCTCTGGGGGGGATGCTAATAATAATTTAATAATTTACTCCCTTTTATTTATTTAGGCACGATGTATATATGTACCCAGGAATGGCATTTGGTTAATCCAGATTTAGGGATGGTCTATTTGGTGAACCAGTTTGGTGTAGTGGTTAAGGCAATGGTCTATAAACTGGGAGACCATGAGTTCTAGTCCCACCTTAGGCACAAAGCCAGCTGGGTGACCTGGGGCCAGTCCCTGTCTCTCAGCCCTAGGAAGGAGGCAATGGCAAAACACTTCCAAAATTTTGCCAAGAAAACCATAAGGACTTGTCCAGGCAGTCGCCAGGAGTCAAGACTGACTCAAAGGCACAAAAAATAAAATAAATAAAACAAAATTGTGTGAACCAAGCCACAAAGCCACTACTGAAACAGCACACTTTCTTAAGGCTGAGCATGCTTCAGAAAACATGTGGAAGCAGCACTTTGGACCTCACATGAGGAGAGTCACTCTTTGCTATTCATCAAAGTAGCTGGATTTTTCTTCAGGCTTTCATACGTGCATGAAAAGAAGTTGCCTCTGCTTTAAGGAAGCCACTCTTTAAAGTGAGTGTGACTGTTAAAGAGCCAATGGAAGTTGCTGTAGCGCATTATGCCACTCACTCAACATTGGAAGAAGCTTCTGGGCAGCTCAACACATTAATCGAAGCCTCTGCCTGTTGCCTGAAGTGTCAGAGGAGGTGGTAGGAGTGACTCAGAGGCCCCAGGAAAGTAAATCAGGTACTGCTATGGCTCTGTGGGGCAAATAGCACTTTTAGACCCCAAGCATTTATCAAGACTGATATCAGCTGCTTCACACAGGCTCACTTTTCATCTGTTTCTACCTGAGATGATGTTCTCAGGGAACCCTGGCCAGCAGAAATCAACAGGATCCACTGTGTTCATCAGAATGACAAAAGCAGCATTGTGCAGTTACAACAGAAGCTCCACCACGCCTGCAGTGTCATGGCACACATACAGAAGGGTTGGAACTTGTATCATCAGTTACCCTCCCTTGGCTTCCTATGGATGCCCCTAACCTGGGATAAGGGATCTTTCATAGACCCCCTTCTCCATTTGTGATTTTCCTCAATGCCCCCAGAAATAGCAGCCACCCACAATAGAGAGAAACTCAAAAGCATTCCTTCAGCCTTCCTCAATCTAGCAGCATCCAGGTTTGTTTCAACAGCAATTCCCAGAATTCCTCAACACCTGTGCCAACTAGTAACAGTCACTTTGTAGGACGGACAGGCAGAAGAGTAACAGAGCACATCCATGAGTGCCAACCAGTAGTCAGAAGACATGACAAAAACTCCTTAATGTTACAATACATGGACAGACTCAACCACAGTTTCAACTGAGATCCTATTAGCATCTTAGACCAAGCCAAATCCAAAAATGCTAGGGAATTCCTGGAAGCTTGGCATTCAGACAAATCAGCCATCAATAGACACATAGAGATAGTTCACATTTACACACCATTCAAAAGAGACAATAAAAAAGAAGGAAATAAAAAGACTAGAACACATCCTCTCCAGCAGCCAACATTCAAATAAGCAGGATTTAACACCAGACAAATAATCAGACAGAAAACAATACCCTAATCAAGGAACCACCAAGGAGAAAACCACACCCCCACCAACACTGGTAGGACAAGCTATTGTATGGCAGGCAGCAAACCCCACACTCACTCACTCACACTGATAAGTTGGGTAATGAAATGTCTGCAAGCCAACACCCAAGCTGAGAGAGCACCAAGGACTCCACAAATAGCAATTAGAGGATGCTAAGTTGGGGAAAGCTGCACTGCTTGACAGCTAAACCTTGGCTGCCTTTTTAATTCCCTCAGATTAATGCTTCTTGGGAACAATCTGGCAAATTGTATCATATATCCAAAGCACTAGCCTAAAGTTTATTACCGGCAGTTCCAGATCCCATATGTGCTCTCGACCCTTTCCATAAATCTGGAACCCAAGCTGGAGATAACTTTTCTTTTGCCAAATGCACACAAGGCAGTAACAGAGATGGATTCTTTAAGCCAAATGACTCTACACATAAGTGTCTCTACTTGACCGTTTACCATTCACATAATGGAAGATAAGGCCCGATTCATTCAAGCTGCAAATTGTTAACCAGGAGTCTGCCATTTGCAGAACTCAGAGCTAATTTCTTCTACCTGCTTCTGAAAAGAGTCCCATAAAAATATGCTTTGCTATGAATCATCAGCACAGGGGTTCCCTTGAAGGGGCATCTCCCTAAACAAAAAAAAACCCCAAAACCCAAAAACCCTAAGTATATCCTACTTTCATTTGGAGAGAAAAATTATCATAGAAAAAAACTTTTGTGCTGGGCAGAGAAATTCTTTTTTTGCAGAGTTTGTAAACTGTGGTTTATGGTCTGGAGAACATGGATGTGGTGTGCTTAAGGCAAACCATAACCTAGTGGAGTAAGTTTCTCATTTAAAGAATGAGAATAAGATACAATGCTTGCTTTATATTTAGGGAATATAAAATCCAAGGTAGATGAATCTGGTGATTCTTGATTTATCCTTAATGGAAACCATTTGATTTTATAGGAGAAGGAGCTTCTAATCAGTCCTTTACAAATACATTTTTCTAAAGAGTCTTCTGGAATAAGGTGGACATAATAAATCTAAATAATAATAATACACCATCGAACAACAACATCTGCCTGTCCCAGGTCCTTGGGAAGGACTCGATAGTTGGATAAAAATGCCAGATCTAATCTAAACATCTGGCTGACTGTGCAGCCAACCATAACAATAAAGCAACTATCACCCATCTGTCCAAGTTCTAGGATGTGCTGACGTATCTGATAATCTGTGACCTGCCACCCTGAGAGGCAATTCTTCAGAGGCTGAATGCTGTTTTGTAACATTGAGTATCTATTTGGGTTTCATGGTGGCAGTCCTAAATGCAAATACCTAGACTACTAACCTCAACAGAACTTGCTTCTAAATAAACAGGACTAGGACTGCCTGTATGTGTTTCAGATGCGGAAGCCTGCCATCTGAGTCTTGGAAAATTACTGTGATTTCCAGGTTAGTTTGCACCCATCACATGCCCAGTCAATCCATAGATCCAGACCAAAGCAAGAACATCTGCCCTTCACTTCATCTAGTAAAAAAATAGCTTGATATTTATTTATTAAACTTCAAAAACGTTCAGAAGCAGTTAACTAGCAAAACCAGGACAAAAGTTGGGTAGAAACAGGGAGAGACAGACATGAATCATAGGCAGGAGAGAAAAGAGGATTTAATAACAACAATCTACATTCTCAATATCTGTATATTAAATGGCACAGAACTTTTCAGAGCCTCTGCAAACGACACTGTGGATAATTAGCAAGGACAGGCCAAAAGGAAGAGACCTTCGGTTTTTCCAGCTTTAAACTTTTTCTGTACACAGCAGTAGCAGAATAGCGATGGAAAGCAGGACACCCGGTGATCCCTTCTCTCTTCTGTATCATGAAAGAAACAATTTGGTGGATGGGGATAATGTATCCGATACTGAAGGTCCTTGGGACATACGTGACCTTTGAAGGGTATGACCCCCAATGTGGTGACCAGATTGCAATGTTCAGTGCCACAAATGGTGAGAGCTTTCCTGACTAGAGAGAACCCAGGTGAATTGATGAAAAAGTTTAAATACACATACATGAAATTAAATTTAGGGTTTCCTCTTGCTCACCCACTTCTTTTTGGAAGTGAGCATAAGATTCAAAAAAGACGTGCTCAGAAAATGTGGCTTATCCCTGCTCTGAAGCTGCTCACCGCCAATGCAAATTGGGCAGACTCACTTCCTCTGAAATCAAGAGACTTCAACGTGACTACAATGAGTTGCAGCTGTTACGTTCATATGGCTCTCGCTGAAATTAAAAAAAAAAATCCAACATCTGGTTTATGCATGCATATTCATCATTTGCAAGAACAGATGACTCAACCATCACAGAGTGACCAGCAGAACTAGAAATCTGATCTTGCCGCCAACACGTTTCTCATGTGAAACGCTCCAGTTCATATATACAGATGTTCACATGTGAGTTTAGCATGAAGAGCAATCAAATGATTTTAACAAGGGGGTTTCCAGAGGGATAGCCACATTAGTCTGTTGCGGTCAAAGCAACAGTGAGTTTTCTGCCACAAATAAACAGAGAGCTGCAACATATGTATTCGTTTGGAAGGCACTGTAAGAAATTAACTAGCAGTCAGGCATCTCTAAATTTGCTCTAATTTGGGTGATGGTCTGCAATACGGTAGAATAAATCAACATGTTAAAATATATTCTACAGAATAAGGGGAAGGTATACTAGTCAAAGTTGGGTTTTTTTCCAAAGAATTTTATTAAGTTTCAGTAAGAAGTAAAATATTTAAAAAATCAGAAAGAAAAAAAAAGAAAAATAACCAAGCAGAAAAAATACAGAAAAGAAAAAGCAACTTCTGACTTTCTTTGGTATAGGTATAGATATAAAATACATTCACCTCTTACCCTACTATTTAAAAGGATTACACATTCGATTTATCTCTTATTCTAATATTTCTTTTAAAAATTACAAATTACAAATGAGTTTATATCAACAAAAAGTATTTAAAAAATCAATACGAAGTATTTCTATAGTTATAGAAGAAATCAGTCATCAAATCCCAAGATCAAATTTTCATTTATTTATTTTTTTTGAGTCTCAAGTAAAAAGCCCAAGAGTGGTTTCCAAGCAAACAAAGCCCAGCAATATCTTTTCTTTAATCAAAATAGTCAGTTTCACCATCTCCGCCATTCCATTGTTGCAACACCCTACCATATGTGATTACACAATCAATCCAACCAAAATATGAACTGGCCCCATGACATGATGTGACATGATATGGAGCTCCAAAATAAATTCCTAGCTAAAAAAAAAAAAAAGCAGGGCTTTCTCTGTGTTGGTCCCTTCTTATGTTCATAGCTGTGGCCTTTAGTATGGAAATCATATAACATTCCTACAGAGCAGTGTTTCTCAACCTTGGTAGCTTGAAGATATGTGGACTTCAGCCACATACCTTCAAGCTACCAAGGTCCACATATCTTCCACATATCTTCCACATATCTTCAAGCTACCAAGGTTGAGAAACACTGCTCTGTAGGAATGTTATATGATTTCCATACTAAACTCTCTTGGAACCTAAAGGAGACCATAAATTTAATAAGTAAATAATTATAAGGAATTTTGTTTTTGTTTTTTTAACCAAAGTCACACATTTCCTTTCATATACATAGCAGGCTCTGTAGTACTCAAAGGTATCTTCCTAAATCTGTATGCAGAAACTTTATTCTCCCCAAAGGCAATCTCCAGTTAGGGTTGGGAATTCACTATTTGAAGCAAGCCTATTTGAAAATCTCCAAAAAAGTATTAAATGGAGGGGAAATCATGTGTAGTGTTTTCTCAGCTGTAAAGTTCTCATCCAAAAAACTCTGAGTGTTGTAATATGCTCTTTAAGTGAATTGACTAAATTGGATTTTAAATACAGACTCTGTTTCTTTGAAGCTTCATCTAGTTATTTAGAGGCACAGCTGAAAGCAGTAGCAAGAAACAGGATCCAGCACTAAGTGGGTTTGATGTGGGAGGGGAACCTGAAGGAAAGCTTTGTATATTTGCAAGGAGGAAATCACAAAGTTTTGCAATTTGAAAGCAGACACACAAGAATTTTTTCAAGGTTTCCTGAGCCCCATTATAATCAGAGTTGGTGAGAGACAGACAGACAGACAGACAGACAGACAGTCAGTCTTCGGGGGGTTAAAGATGACCCTTAGTTAAGAACGGAGCCTAGTGTAGCAAAGTTCAAGTCAAATACACAATGACTTGAGTTAAGTACACAACAGTTCGAGTTCATTATGCAATACTACTTATATAGTATTGTACAATAATACCGTTCTAACTTACATACAAATTTGACTTAAGGACAGACCTTGGGAATGGAACTCGACCTTGAACTTGGGGACTACCTATAATTAAATGCCAGTCAAAACTAGAGGTACAAGAGAACTTTGTTTAGGTCCCCTTTGAATGCTCCTCCCCCTGACCAACTATAGGCATTCTGGCCTTCCCTTTACTCTGTTCCAGCCATAGGTGAACGCCATGCCAATGAATGATCTCTTGTTTAGTTATAAAAAACAGAGAGTGTATCAGTGTATGGTCTGCACCTCCAAGTTGGTGGGATGCAAATATATTGGCTTGTGAGGTAGTTCCTCCAATCTGGACTTGGGCAGCATTTTGGACATATTGACCCACAATGTGTTGGCATTGATCAATACAATTCTTACTGCCAAGATGGAATGCTGTAGGTGGTATAGCCACAGCTAAGGCTGATAACCTAGTTAATACTTTCCTTATCTTACTAAATAGTGTTGTTATTATTATTTAAATTTATTTAAATGTATTGGCCTCCCAAATCCAGTGGACTCTGTTATGTGAAAGCCTCAATTGACCAAAGCCACAAAGGGCAGTGGAGGTCAATATTAAATGTAAAGAATATGAATTAATGAAAAGGAAGGAAGGAAGGAAGGAAGGAAGGAAGGAAGGAAGGAAGGAAGGAAGGAAGGAAGGAAGGAAGGAAGGAAGGAAGGAAGGAAGGAAGGAAAGAAGGAAGGAAGGCAGGCAGGCAGGCCTATGAAGCTCAGAGAAAGGGAAGTATCTAATAAATCTGAATGAAGGTGATCTGATCTCATGGAGAGGAGTTGATGAACACATGCAGGAAAGTGAAAGCATGGGCTTAATTAGGAAGGAAAAGGCCAAAATGTATGCCAGAAAGTATGAATCGGGGTCATCCCAGTTGCTGTGGCAGTGTAGAAAAGCAGAAATCCGTAGCTTGGGGATAGCTGCATGTTAGACTCTGGTGAATGGTGATATTGGAAGGACTAGATGTGAGTTTTGGGAAAATGTGCATTCATGTGATTGGGCCATGAGTGTTTTCACCAGCCCCTGTGAGATACAGAATGCTGGGCTGGACAAGCTGCTGGCCTGATTAAATGGAGCTCTTTGTTCCGGGTAAGAATGGGACGCTGGAATACCCAAATGCCACATCAGGCCATTGCCCCACTTAGCTCAGTGTTATTCAAACTCGGCAACTTTAAGATGTGTGGACTTCAACTCCAAGAATTCTGGGAGTTGGTCCACACATCTCAAAGCTGACAAGCTTGAAAAACACTGATTTAGCGTATGTTCTGCCTGGATGGGCCAGCATTATAATTCCATGGTTTCAGGCAAAAGGCTTCTCACACCCCTAAGGGCTGCCTGGGGGACCTTTTGCACTGTAGCTGACGGATGAAACCCGTGTGACTACTCCCCCCATGCCACTTTTCTTATTAGCCACCCAGCTACTAACCACGGTTTCCACATTTACAGTGAACGTGCACAAGATTGGACTTGCACATTGGACCTTGAATGAAAAACACCTTAATTCATGCAATTCCATTTCAGATTGCTATTTTGCCCTTGTGGAGAATGAAATAGATAGATAGATAGATAGATAGATAGATAGATAGATAGATAGATAGATAGATAGAATTCACTAAAGGTTCATTCATTAGTTTTCTCATTGGGATGGATTTGCAATTAAGGTTTTTGTTTAATTTTCCTAAAAGATCATTCCTGTGTATACAGTTTTAGTACAATTCCATTTCTAAATGCAATTGGTTCTCCACCCCTGGGGATATTAATCGTAGTCCCACATACTGATACATTCAAATGCAAAGTATCCATGATTTAGAATTAGCACTATAAAAAAAAGCTGGAAAATAAAAATTAAGTGTTATGATTTGGCAGGAACTTCTTCTGGGCTCAGAAGCTAAATATGGTTAGGTTTAATTAGCATTTGGATGGAAGATCACCAGTGAATTCCAGGGTAATTTGCTAGATTGGGAAGAATCAAACATCTCAGAAGAATGCAGTGGCAATCCACATCCATACTCTTGCCAAGAAAACTTCACTTAGGTGTCCAGGCAAGTACCAGGAGATGAGCTTCACTTGACAACTTCTTACCTTTTACAGATGTAGAATCAAGCATATGGGTCCAAGTACATTTTCCACTTTCTCCACCAACAAAAGATCAAAATATGAATCTCCATGCAATAAATGAATCCCCCTAACCTTGTAAAGATATAACAAATGGGCCTCTTTTTCTATAGTGGTCTGCAATGAGACAATGAATCAGGGAAGACAAAATGTAACAGTTTCACAAAGAAACACAAATTTTCTTATATGTCTCCCAACCATGGGCTGAAAGGACAAGGGTATTGCGTAACACTTCACCCAACAATTTTGCTCCTCCTCCCAACTTCTAGGAAATTATCTTCCCTTGCAAAAACATTACGATGGTAAATATGTATAAATCACAATGGCCACAGTACAGATCTGTCACACTTTATTTTTATTTATTCATTTGTTTTGTTCATTTATATACTGCAGGCTTCCAACCCGCAGGCTGGCCTGCAGGGGCTAGGCTGACAATCAAACAATAATAAGCATAAAAGCCAAGCAAAACTCATTCGGAGTAAACTACAACCATATAAAAGTAGCAGAATCATAAACAAAAGAACGAAACTATGACACCAAAACAAAAAAGCAATGAAACATGTAGTTAAAAATACAGTTAAAATGCATGACGTCAGGCAATAAGAAAGCAGGGCTCCTACAGAGGCAAGCCAATAAATAAAAATATGTGTTGAGATTTTTCTTAAAACATAATAAAGAAGCTCACTGAAATGTTTGAGGGAGGAAATTCCAGAGTATTGATACCACCAGCAAAAAGGCCTCAGCAGTAGCTGCTTCCAGGTGTCTTTGCAGGTCAGCACCCATAGGAGGCCCTTATCTTCAGACCTAACTCCAGGGTAACCACTTATGGAGAATGCCATTCCTTCATGTTGGAGGATCTTGATCTATGGAAAGATACAGATGTGATAACAAGCACCTTCAGCAACTAGAAGCCAATGCAACGTAGCCAACAGAGGAATTAGGTGTTCCTGCTGAAATGCCTCCCATCTGGATGGCTGCCACATTTTCAATTCATTACAGTTCCAGGTCTCCTTCAAGGACATCCCCACCTGCAGCCTGTTGTAAAAATCTAATTTGGATGTAACCAGTACGTGGGTTACAGCAGCCAGCTCAGCTTTCATCAAAAGGGATGCATTTGGTAATGAGCAATCCTGGCCATCAATTAATTTGATCACTTAGGGGAAGAATACCCCTCTCTGAGAGAGGATGGGTTCCCTCACATTGATTGACAGTGCCTCTGACCATCAAACCCTGAGACCTGTCTAAATTCAATTTCAGTCTGTTACATCTCATCCAAGCCACAATCCAGTCCAAGGAACCATTCAGAGAGTTCATCACACCTGATAAAGAGTCACTTGATTGTGAGATGGGTGGCTATATAAATAAAATAAAATAAAATAAAAAAGGAAAAGAGACCTATCACCTGCATGGAGATAGCACCTAGCCACACAACCCCAGATGATCGTACCCAATGGCCTATTTAAGATGGTAAATAGCATGGGGTATAAACATAGAATGGAGCAAAAACTGACCAGTACCACTTTCTGAAATTTGTTGTTTCATACAACTCCTGACGGCAATCTAGAAGGATACCATAACTGATGGTAGGCCACTCAAATATCCAAGATATTATGGTATACTCTGACTCTTCTTAGAGACTGAAGGACCTGATTCAACAACCTGTCAGCTTCAGGAGCTAGCAGGCAATCTAACTTGAAACAGACAATGAGCAGAAGCAGGTGAGGGCAGGCTCGGATGATGAGATGCCAGGTCCTGGCAGAGTGCCTAGCCCCAGGTATACCCCACAAGTTCAAAGAAAAGCGACTTGCTCAGGAAGCAAGGATGACAATACCCTTAACTGAACCACACCTGGACCTTAGGTCACTTAGGAACAGCCTCAAGAACTTTGCTTTCCATTGGAAACAATTTCACAACATCAGACCTACATTCCTGGATCCTGCTGTTGGACTCCAGGCTTTATGACTTGGACTGGTCTGTGGAACTAATATTTGAAATCTAGATCAACAAACCACTTACTTCTCTGCTGCTACCTCATCCCATTTTCCTAGGCCTTTGCACCATTGGTTGCCCATCTTCTAGCCCTACCTCTTGTATCTTATAGAAGTCTGGACTGGACTCTTGAGACTTCTGACTGTGGACCCCTGAACTTTTGGCTTCAACTTCTATTGGCATTACCAGCATTGCCTTCTGACTATCAGGCAAAATCTTGCTTTCCCTGTATTTCTCCTGTAATTTGTATGCCTTTGCTCAGCCAAGCACTCTATCTACTGTTTTAGTTTGAATTATTCCAATTGCAACATGCTACTGTGAGATTGTTTAGTTTAGAGCAGGGCAGAGGAGCATGAGCAAGGGCAAGTTGCTCCTGTAGAACTCCCTTAACAAATCATCCAGCAGAGCAACCAAACCATCTCTTGCTGTAGCCTGGCCTGAGACAGCCTCGGAATGGATCTAGAACATCAGTCTCCTCCAGAATGAGGGATCTAAGTTTGATTTCTATCAGATCTAATAGACATATGACGCCTGGGACTCTTCTAAGCACACTGCCCACATCTTCAAGGAGGACAGATTGAAACTGATCCAATGACATTGGACAAGTTGATGCCCTATCTTCCTCCCTCTCACCATTGCTAAAAGCACCATCAGTCTGAGAATAGATATAAGTCATTTTATTTGCAAACAAACAATCAAGAACATGGCACAGGTGGGAATTCCAATAGGTCTCCAAAGCCTTGACAGAAATGTTGCACATCTGTAAACTTACTCACCAGCACATTCTGGAATTCCACCAGACTGAGAAGATGCTGAAGACATTTAATTTAATTTAATTTAATTTAATTTAATTTAATTTAATTTAATTTAATTTAATTGGCTTCACTAGTTTAGGTAGTTATTACTAGTCACCATGGCTATATGCTATCATCCAAGATCCATGGCTGCATGTTTCTGAATAGCAGTTTAATATGAATACCAACAAGTGTGCTTTTGTGCTTCTATCCTGGTGTGAATTTCTCATAGACATCTGGCTGGCAACTGCAGAGGCAAAATGTTGAACTAGCAACTCTCCCTAAGCAGATCTGATATTTACCCAGTCTTCTTCTAGGATTCTGGAAGCATCCTTTTAACCAAGCTTTCACCCCTATGGAAAATCACAAAATAGAGTAAAGGATATACAGTCAGGTCCAGAAATATTGGGACATCAACACAATTCTAACATCTTTGGCTCTATACACCACCACAATGGATTTGGAATGAAACAAACACAATGTGCCTTAACTGCAGACTGTCAGCTTTAATTTGAGGGTATGTACATCCAACTCAGGTGAACGGTGTAGGAATTACAACAGTTTGCATATGTGCCTCCCACTTGTTAAGGGACCAAAAGTAATGGGACAATTGGCTTCTCATCTGTTCCATGGCCAGGCGTGTGATATTCCCTCAATACCCCAATTACAATGTGCAGATAAAAGGCCCAGAGTTCATTTCAAGTGTGCTATTTGCATTTGGAATCTGTTGCTGTCAACTCTCAAGATGAGATCCAAAGGATGTCACTATCAGTGAAGCAAGCCATCATTAGGCCGAAGAAACAAAACAAACCCATCAGAGAGATAGCAAGAACATTAGGCGTGGCCAAAACAACTGTTTGGAACATTTTCAAAAAGAAGGAACGCACCGGTGAGCTCAGCAACACCCAAAGACCCGGGAGACAACGGAAAACAACTGTGGTGGATGACCAAAGAATCCTTTCCCTGGTGAAGAAAACACCCTTCACAACAGTTGGCCAGATCAAGAACACTCCCCAGGAGGTAGGTGTATGTGTGTCAAAGTCAACAATCAAAAGAAGACTTCACCAGAGTGAATACAGAGGGTTCACTACAAGATGTAAACCATTGGTGAGCCTCAAAAACAGGAAGGCCAGATTAGAGTTTGCCAAACAACATCTAAAAAAGCCTTCACAGTTCTGGAACAACATCCTATGGACAGATGAGACCAAGATCAACTTGTACCAGAGTGATGGGAAGAGAACAGTATGGAGAAGGAAAGGAACTGCTCATGATCCTAAGCATACCACCTCATCAGTGAAGCATGGTGGTGGTAGTGTCATGGCGTGGGCATGTATGGCTGCCAATGGAACTGGTTCTCTTGTATTTATTGATGATGTAACTGCTGACAAAAGCAGCAGGATGAATTCTGCAGTGTTTCGGGCAATATTATCTGCTCACATTCAGCCAAATGCTGCAGAACCCATTGGACGGCGCTTCACAGTACAGATGGACAATGACCCAAAGCATACTGGAAAAGCAACCAAAGAGTTTTTGAAGGGACAGAAGTGGACTGTTATGCAATGGCCAAGCCAATCACCTGACCTGAATCCCATTGAGCATGCATTTCACTTGCTGAAGACAAAACTGAAGGGAAAATGCCCCAAGAACAAGCAGGAACTGAAGACAGTTGCAGTAGAGGCCTGGCAGAGCATCACCAGGGATGAAACCCAGTGTCTGGTGATGTCTATGCGTTCCAGACTTCAGGCTGTGATTGACTGCAACAGATTTGCAACCAAGTATTAAAAAGGGAAAGTTTGATGTATGATTGTTATTCTGTCCCATTACTTTTGGTCCCTTACCAAGTGGGAGCCACATATGCAAACTGTTGTAATTCCTACACCGTTCACCTGAGTTGGATGTACATACCCTCAAATTAAAGCTGACAGTCTGCAGTTCAGGCACATTGTGTTTGTTTCATTCCAAATCCATTGTGGTGGTGTATAGAGCCAAAGATGTTAGAATTGTGTCGATGTCCCAATATTTCTGGACCTGACTGTAAAATGTAGCCCCATATTCCATGCTATTGGTGCAGTTGCTTCTTCTATTCTCTCAATCAGTCCAGATTTACAATGTGGCTTTTGCTAGAAACATTGAGGAATAAATAAATATTAATTTGAAGTAAGCAAAGAAATCCTAGAGGTAACAATGAGCAAAACAATAGAATGGGAGAGATATATGCCAAGTGCTATCTGAATGCTGAATGAAGTTTCTCTTAAGGGAATGCTGACGACATTTCGCTCAGCAGAAATTGATACACAGCTATTAAAAAGCAATCAAATATCATAAAGGTTGCACTGAACACCAGACAGAGACTTCCTTCTCAGCACTGAACCCAACCAAAAGCTTTGTTAGGGTCCTGCACTGCCATACATAAACCCAGCATTCTTTTGGAATTTCCCCAAAAAATCATTGTTCAAAACCCTACTGATGCAAATGCATGTTCACAGCATTCTTAAAATCAGAATCAAACCAGCCCAAAAGAGAAAAAAAGCTTATTCAGAGAAATAAACTAGGGTGACAGAACATGTAACTATACTAGTTCAGTCCCTGGAACAAGAAGTCCACAAGAACCAGTCATGGGGCCACCAACTTGGATGGAATGAGGAAGGGGAACAACCCCTCTACAAAATGATAAAAGCCCCAAATGACATTTTATTCCATCAGATGCCTTTGGGATGATTGGCTCTTGATCAGCTGGGTCTTTTTTACAAAACAGGGTAATGAATAAATCCTCTCAGCCTTTTCCGAATAGTTGATCTTCACAATTCACCATTCAAAGGATAGGTTATTCACCCAAGATGTTGTCAATCTCACCTGATTTCTCCCAAGATCTCAGGCAAGAATGCTAAAATCTCACAAGACTAATAATTTTGTGAGTAATCATACTGAAATCTTGGGAAAAAATTGATGATGTAGTGAGATTTGGGGCATTGCAAAAAAATGGGAAGGACTTCCACACAACCCTATGAGATAATGCATTTCAGAATAAAGCAGCTATGTATATTTAAGATTCACTGCATACAGTGCCTTCTGCTTGTTTCGCTTTGAAAGAAAGTTACAAGTATTAGCTCAAATCTGAGACAAGATTGATTATTCCCAGATGTTCATCTGCTTTTGAACTATATACCTATTGCGTTCACATCCAGACAAAGAAAGTGGGATTCTTCGTGCCCTATTTATGGCTAAAATACTTACTCTTCAGCATTGGAAAGATACATACGTAGCCCTAACTGCACAAAGATCTTAAAGGCTGATATTCCTAGCAATTAACAAACAAATCACTTATTATCATAGATTAGCTATGGGCAATAGTAACGAAGTACAGCCACAATTCATTGAAATGCTTATGTAGAACTTTTACATATAGTACTGTGCAAAAGTTTTAGGCAGGTGTGAAAAAATGCTGTAAAGTAAGAATGCTTTCAAAAATATATATTGTAATTGTTTATGTTTATCAATTTACAAAATGCAAAGTGAGCAAACAGAAGAGAAATCCAAATGAAATCAATATTTGGTGTGACCACCCTTTGCCTTCAAAACAGCATCAATTCTTCTAGGTACACTTGCACACAGTTTTTGAAGAAACTCGGCAGGTAGGTTGTTCCAAACATCTTGGAGAACTAACCACAGATCTCCTGTGGATGTAGGCTGCCTCAAATCCTTCTGTCTCTTCATGTAATCCCAGACAGACTCGATGATGTTGAGATCAGGGCTCTGTGGGGGCCAAACCATCCCTTCCAGGACTCCTTGTTCTTTATGCTGAAGATAGTTCTTAATGACATTGGCTGTATGTTTGGGGTCATTGTCCTGCTGCAGAATAAATTTGGGTCCAATCACACACCTCCCTGATGGTATAGCATGATGGATAAGTATCTGCCTGTATTTCTTAGCACTGAGGACACCATTGATCCTGACCAAATCTCCATTTGCAGAAATGCAGCCCCAAACTTGCAAGGAACCTCCACCATGCTTCACTGTTGTCTGCAGACACTCATTATTGTACCGCTCTCCAGCCCTTCAACGAACAAACTGCCTCCTGCTACAGCAAAATCTTTCAAATTTTGACTCATCAGTCCAGAGCACCTGCTGCCATTTTTCTGCACCCCAGTTCCTATGTTTTCATGCATTGTTGAGTCACTTAGCCTTGTTTCCACGTCAGAGGTATGGCTTTTTGGCTGCAATTCTTCCATAAAGACCACTTCTGGCCAGACTTCTCCAGACAGTAGATGGGTGTGCCTGGGTCCTACTGGTTTCCACCAGTTCTATGCTGATGGCACTGCTGGACATCTTCCGATGTCAAAGGGAAGTAAGCATGATGTGTCTTCCATCTGCTGCATTAAGTTTCCTTGGCCGACCATTGCATTTACAGTCCTCAATGTTGCCTGTTTCTTTGTGCTTCTTCAAAAGAGCTTGAATGGCACATCTTGAAACCCCAGTCTTTGAAAATGTTTGCCTCGGAGAGACCTTACTGATGCAGCATAACTACCTTGTGTCTTGTTGCTGTGCTCAGTCTTCCCATGGTGTATGACCTGTGACATGAAACTGTCTTCCACAACCTCACCTTAGTAGCAGAGTTTGGCTGTTCCTCACCCAGTTTGAAGCTTCCTACACAGCTGTTTCTGTTTCAGTTAATGACTGTGTTTCAACCTACATATGAAATTGATGATCATTAGCACCTGCTTGGTATAATTGGTTAATCATACACCTGACTCTAATCCTACAAGATCCCTGACTTTGTGCAAGTGTACAACGTGTGCAAGTATAAGAATTGATGCTGTTTTGAAGGCAAAGGGTAGTCACATCAAATATTGATTTGATTTAGATTTTTCTTCTGTTCACTCACTTTGCATTTTGTAAATTGATAAACATAAACAATATATATTTTTGAAAGCATTCTTACTTTACAGCATTTTTTCACACCTGCCTAAAACTTTTGCATAGTACTGTATGTATTCACTATTTGTGAATATACACCCTATACTTTTTTGTTTCTTATTTCTATAGTTATCTTTCTTTATAACTTTCTGTATTATTTTTCTTCTTCTTTTCATATTCAACTAATAAAAGCATAAATAAATTCACTTCACAGCAACAGGAAATTGTTTCCTTCTGAAGACATGTTTTCTCTAAACCAGTGTAAAATGAGCTATGGCAGAGGCTAAACCAAAAGCAGCAAAGATACATTCAACAAATGGGTGTAAGGCAGAAGGAGTGCTCAGTTTAAATAATTCTCAGTTTAAGATTATGATTGTTGCAAGGACACAGGAGTGCCCTTATTTTAATGTACAGAAAGCCAGAGGGTGCAAAACTATAACTACTGTTGCTTTGGGATAATAAGTGAATACTGTATGCTTACAATAAATGCTACACTGGGGAGAAAATACTAATTATTACAGACATCATACAAGAAAAGACCTTCATTGAGGAGCTTTTTATACATTGCTCACACCTTCCTTAAATCCTCCCACCCAGCAATCTTTATTCCTTTTAAAAATAATATTGTATAGTTCTGAATAGACATTTTCTTCCCTTTTGGATTTTATGGTTCTCTAGGGCATACTAAGGAATGAATCAGTTATGCTTGACATGCAAGCATTAAGCAAACAGGAGACCCATTCAAGCTATTTTGGTACATTCCTTTGATTTATGGAGTAATTTCAGCAAAACAATCCACGTGATGAGTGTGAAAATCCAACTGTGCTTCACAGTTTTAAATTAGAAATGTAATGTTAGCGGGAGTCCGTATATGCTGTACATTAGAAGCAGAGATTTGAATTGTGTTGGGGGATGTAGTCGGAAAATACTTTAATCCGTGAGTCTTCTGGCAGCAATCAGTTTTGATACACTATGGAAATTTCATAGCACCAGAGCGTTTTGCAATACTGTCGGTAAAATTGCATCCCCTGTAAAAATGGAAACATCTGCTTGTGCCAGGGGTTGGATAAACAGAAAATCCCTTAGGTCACACCTCATAAGGGTACACTTTCACTGGCCTATCTGCTGTTCCAATTCACTGTTACTGCCTATTCATTAGAGTTGTGTGAATATTCTTCTCATAGATTTGATTCAAGGGAGATTTGTTTGAAATACCCCTTCAAATTGAATCTTTGAGTCAAATAATCCATTTGATGTGTTATGTCCGACTGAGTAATTGAATGGATTTAATGCATTGGGGCAAGTGTATTCAAATCAAGTTGAAAGGCTCAATTGAGTTTTGTGTATACACAACTATGCTTTTTCCAACATCACAGTTCTGAATTCATCTGCTCTGCCATTTGAATTGCAAAGACATTTCAGATCAGAGAGCAAATGCTAATAGAATCACAAATTTGAATCAAATTAATTAGACAATTGGAATAAAATTTTGAATTCCGATTAGACTCTGGCTGATTTGCACATCCTCGCTATTCATCAGATGCCCCCAAGAGCGTTAAGAGAAAGACAAAGAGACTTGTGGGGGTTTTCTCCTCCTTGGCAGGGAGGGCAAATGAAGAAAAGTGGTGGCAGATGAGGTTTGGAGAACCTGTAAAGAGAAATGTTCCTGCAGCAAATGTGGACTAAAGGTCAATTGAGTCATTAAAGTTTTGATGGGAG
The DNA here is from genome assembly GCF_059951505.1 of Python bivittatus. Lineage (NCBI taxonomy): Eukaryota > Metazoa > Chordata > Lepidosauria > Squamata > Pythonidae > Python > Python bivittatus. The sequence goes on from NW_028277058.1 coordinate 53,366,580, forward strand.
AGCCCTCACTATGGATCATTAGTCCTATACTGGGCACACTGAGTAAATCTAACACTCAGATAACTGAAGGTTTCTCCCATAGAAGAAGAACTTGTTCTCTGTTGCTCCAGTGGGTTTTAACTCCAAGGAAATAGCTTCAGGCTAGATGTCAGGAGGAATTTCCTGAGCGTTATTAGCTGTCAGCCAGTGGAACAAGCTGTCATATAAACTGGTGAGTTCTCCTTCATGAGAGGTCTGAAAACAGAAGCTGGATGGACATCTGTCACAAATGTTTCCGTGGATCCTGCAGTGAGCCAGGAGGTGGAGCAGATAGTCTCTAAGGTCCTTCCATCTCTATGTTGCTATGATAAAAAGGTTCAACAAATATCAGGTTTATTCTGTTCTTGTGTCCCTCAGCATAGCCACTTTGAGATTTCTTTTAAAAAAATCTTGAAGTTTGTGGCAGAAACGTGGGACACATTGTAAAATAAATGCTTAAACTATACTACTTCAGCCAGAGTATATCTAAAAGGTATTTCTTTAGTATAATCACAAGACCATCAGGATTTAATCCAGCTGATGCTGCCCAAAACCCAACATATATGCATTCTTTGCATTTTCATAATTAGACCCAAAATCATACTGAGTGATATAGATGAGATATATATTTGTGTGTTTTTATGGTATATATTTGGGAGGGTATGTATATAGAATTACACTGTAAACTTTTCTGTGGTCAGAGTTTTCCTTTTTTAGAACAACTATTATATCGAACTGCCTATACACCACAGCACATTTTGCATTATTTTTTTTCATTTATTTTTTTCTCAATATTTAAGTATGTACATTATAAATGTTATGATAGGCATAATAACTTCCAAAGGAAGCCTAGCCATAATATGCTCCAAGCCTCATCAGAATCCTAGCCTCTTAATATACTTAATATCCTAACCTCAATATAGAAACATACCACATAACTATTTAACCACTTCAACTCCATCCAGAATTTCCATGAATCCAGTTGTAAAAGGCTCTTTTCTTAACAATGCATCTTAGAATCATAGTCAATGGGTGTCACATCATCTTGGGGTTCTAGATCAAGGGGTCTAGAGTCTCATCTTCCCACAGATGCCATTAAATCAGATTCCCAGAATAATGCTCTACTGTCAGCGGTCCTGATCCATGCATTGGCTACTGATCTTGTTGTTCCACTTACTTTCAGTTATTACTTGGAGATATCTCAACCATTCAAAGGATATGATCCTGGAGCCACTGTAACATTAGGTATACACAAGGTGGTTGTCTTAGGCTTCAAAAGCTGTGAGGTGCAATGAGTTGTTGGAGAGAATGGGGCCCTTTCAGTAGAAGATATTGTTCCATTACAAGGGATGAACTATTCAAATGCTCACCTACTTGGGCAATTGTTGGTGAGGGTGGGGCTAGATGAAATGGGGAGCACTCAGGCATCAAATTGCTTTCAGGTGACCCTGAATCCTTCAGGAGTCAAGAACACTTTGGAGTCATCTGCTAGATATTGGAGGACCTGCTATATTAAGCTGTAAAGTCTTGTTAGACTGTCCTATCCCTCATTGTTCAATCTGGCAACTTTTCCTGTGAATCTCTCCTTTTCTGTTGTAAAGGGATAGAATCAGAGGACAGATTTCTCTGCTCCTTTAATAAATGCTAGTGATGCATTTATTCCCCATCTGGGAGAAGGCTTTACTCTTGGCAATAGTATATACTACTACAATTTATTAAGTCCATGATTGAACATTTTGATTATGAGAAATTAATGCCACATGGAATGCACATATGACACATATCTAACCCTTTGCATCTTGCTTTAATCTAAAATGCTTATGTGGTTCTGAATAATAATTAAATGAAGTCTCCATCTTTCCTCATTCCTAATTTATGTTATGTTTTTGCAAGATGGTGGAGCATCATTAGAGTTATCAGCCCTGGAAATCAAGCTTTTCTGGAAATGCTGTTTTCCTGTGCATCTCAAACATGTAAATTTTCTGAGATTATAGCATTGGGTCCCACGGCTGGCCATTGCTGAAGATGATGGTTTCTCCCATTCCATGCATGAAAACATGTATGGACTGGAACTTCACTATTTCTCCAAAACTGGTGATGACAGATCATCTACTGCACCTGAAGGCTGCAAGGAAGTTTATAGAACACAGGTGAGAGCACGTGGCATACAGTTCTGTTCTCCAATACCTGGCTGTCACCTCCCAGCACCTGTTACCTGAAGCAGTTCTCTAATTCTACCTCATGATAGGAGTGTTCCTGCTTCCATCAAATGCAATCCTCTATATTGGGTTCTTCAACCTTTTTTGGCCAGTGCACACATTTAATCTTTTAAAAGCATATTGTGAGCACTTTCCATCACCAGCATTGGAACCCATCCTTGCTCAAGACCAATTAATTTCCTTTTTATCCCTATTATGCTGATTGTGCTCAAAGTTTATTAACATGATGATGCCTCAATAGGTCAGTTGGCCAGACTGTATATGAAGTCTGTGTGGACCACTTCACTATCTGGCAGAATTATCTAATGCTTTCTATCAACTCAAGTGACTGTAGAACATGCGTGCCTTCTGTGGGAGAACAGTGCTCTGCGGGCAATAACAAGTAGAAGTTGACGGGGGAAACAGCAAGAAAAGCAATGATGTCATTGCTTTTGTGTTTTGCATAAAGTGAAGGTGTTATGATCACGTTGGAGAAGCTGGCCATGAAAGAAATGTACGGACAGTGGTATACTGAAGGAAAGCACATTTTACTTGACAAGGAAGAGGCAGAAAAGCTAAGGAGCAAATCACTGGGAAGGGATCAAGCAATAAGCACTATGGCCTTGCCTCTAAGCAAGGCTTAGTTGAGTCTTCCTTCTCCATGAGAATAAGCAGCATTCTCCAAGCTGATGTTCTCCAGAAGGGTTGGAATTACAGTTCCTCACAATTCTCACTAAGTATGGAAAGCATCAACCAAGAAAACAAACCAATGAGTCATCGAACAAATCAATCCAGAGTTTTCACTCAAGGCACAAATGACTAGGCTCAAATTATCCTACTTTGGACAAATTTTGCAAAGACCTAGCTCTATGGAAAAGACTCTAATGCTAGGAAAAGTAGAAAGAAAGAGTACAGGATGACCAGCAGCAAGTTGGCAATGAGTGCACCATTAGACCACCTGAAAAACCAGGCTAGGGACAGACCATCATAGAGAAAATCTATGTGGTCACCAGGAGTTGAAACGACATGATGGCATGTAATCAATCAGTTAATGGAAAGCATAGTTCAGGTTCTCTTGGCAAAATGAAATATTGGGAATGCATGTGATTGCTTACTTCTGCACTGTTTCAAAGGTCCCCAGCCCAAGTTTGGTTTAAAGATAGCCACAGAGAATGAGAGCAGAGGAATTTAGATCATCATCCATCATGTCCTGTACAGAGAGAAAGAGCAGCTACCACACAGATTCAGTCATAGCCAGGGAATATATTCTGTTTCTCTTAAAATGCCACCCCATTCCATTCTGATTATCAAAGCAACTTTTTGATAAGAGCCCAAGCTCATCACAATCTGAGCACTAACTTCAACTCAAAGGAGAAGCAAAGAGGAAGGAAGGGAGGTAAAAGCTCTGTGTGCCGCTTTCACCGAGCAGATGGATAAATTACAGAACCAATGACATGCAATGAGATCAAAGACGCTGAACTATTTGATTTTCTCACACATGACTGAGTGGCTACTGGGTGTGCTGATTACACATTGCTGCTGAATAACTAGGACTTAGGTTGAATTTGAAATCTGTGCTTGATGATAATACTAGTGGAGGGAATGAAGCAAATAAACATTCTTTTGGGCTGTTGTACAAGGAACAGTGTATTTACGCATGCATATTTTACAAGCAAGCTTAATCAGTTTGCTTTATTGCTCTGCCAGCCTAAAAGATGGGAGGTGAGTTGTTTTCTCTTTAAAAATCTAGCGCATTTCCATGAAGAAGCATAGTCAGCCTTTGCATTGAGTATGCATGAGATCTGCATGTGTATCATTAGCTTCATATAGCTAATTTCCAAAACAAAGAAAGGTTTAGGGCATCCAGATGCGTTGGGATGAGAAGATTTTTGGCACAAATGCATCAGTACTCTTCCCTATGATTTTGCATCATGTATGCCAAGGTTGTGAACTGATCCTGAAAACATATCTGGAGGCCAAGAAATGTTCTGATGGTTCTCCTTTAGTCTTGTTTCAGCCACAGCCATATAAATAGGCAGGCGGGCAAGCACCTACGAGATTCTTCCAGGCCTGATATAGCAGAGCTGACATTACATATGCACCTGAATCCTTTTATTTCTATGAGCAATCCATAAAAACAGAAATCCCTACAAGTTATTGTTCTGCTGATTTTTCCCCCTCTATCTTTTTCCCATTCTGATGACAAAAAAACCTGCTTTTCATTTTTTTTCCCCAAGGGAGAAGGAAACATTGATGCAATTGTCATGAAATCAATCTCCCTTCTCTCACTGTATTATCTCTCCAGTAACCTACAGCCTCCTTGGCTTCTCTTAATTAAATTTCACCAGGGGGACTTTTCAAATGGGGCTTTTTCAAATTGAGAATGGGAGGCAATCAGGAAGTTCTGCAGAGAGAGGCAAAACAGGGGGGGGGGGAACCACAGCAGCCCTCTTTGTCAGTTGGAAACAAGGCAAGACACTCTAAAATACCATCCAAGGGAAGGAGAACTACTCTTAAAATTAGATAGAAAATAGATGCCTCTTTCACAAACATTGATTTTTTTCCCCCCAGGAAATTAGAAAGTAAACCTCTGTAATTTATTACTGGTTGTATGGGCAATGGTTCAGCAGTTTAAGCTATCTTTAGTAATAGGATATTCCAGTAATCTCTTTAATCCCACCCATCCATTTTATACATTGTTTTGCCTTCTGGTTTCCTCTACTTGCCAAGCATAATTGTTTTTCCTTGTCTATCAAATGTTTGCAGCACAGCCCCAAAGTATGTGAGTTTCTGTTTGCTCCTGATTGGCCCGAGAGATCAGTCAGCCTTTATTTGGGCCAAACTGAGTTTTAGTAACCATCTCCAAATTCATAATTCAAAGACATCTATCTTCTTTCTCTTGATGTTTCTCAATATCCAACTTTTACTTTTAGAAAAACCATTACTTCCAGTGTTAGAATCTTCATTATCAGTGAAATGTTCTTATCTTCCTTGTTTCTATCTAAATGTGTTGTTGCCTTTCTAAGATTGATCTCTTCTTTACTTTTCCATCCATCTTTTCCGCTTTTTCATTTTATGCAACCCCAGATCAGCAACACACTTTCTTCTCAATGAGCTAATTTCTTTTTCCAGTGAAAATAAACCTGCATTTGATTAACATTACAGTTCACTGAACTCAAAAATTGCTAGTTAAGTATTTTCTAACCAGCAATGGACTTATTCTTAATGAGTAATAATCTGTTCAGCAAATGTCACTTGTTTTTTCTTTTCATTGATGAATAATCACCAGAAAGGTTTCATTTCTAATCATTTGGATTTTTCTCAAATTGTGCCATGATTGCCAAAGTTAGACACATTGGCCGGTTGGAGTATATGTGTATGCACCATAAATATTAGGTGCAATAGAGTAAATCATTTGATGGAGTGAAGAAGTAGAACCACAAGTTATTGGAAGAGCAAGGACTTTGATGTATAAATAAATTAAATGTTTTGCTGGGTATCATCTTTTTTGGATTTTTTTTTAACACTCTTATATTTCATGATGATCTTCATCATTTGACTAAGGCTTTGCCTCATGAGCTGAGGATTCGATCCAAATCTAAGTCATGCTTAGAGGAGAGATACTGAAAGTATGTAATACATAACATAGAATTTTCCAGTTCTGAGGCATCTTCTTAAGGATATACAGTTGGGGATTCCAGGCCAGCTCCAATCTGCAAGAAGAAATTATTTCTAAAATACATATGTCCACCACAGTGTTCCTTAAGAAGGCTGATCCTAAGGGCCCAATCTGGACCTCCTCAAGCCTTGATTTTATTTATCCTTTTTTCAGCTCAACTTGGAGATGCTATAAAATTAACCAGGGATCTTCAGCATGCAAAAATTCATAGCTAGAAAATGAACAATCATTATAAAGGAATTTAGAGCTGACCTTGCAGAAAGTATGAAAGGACTGTTAAAGGGGGGTGGGGAAGGAAGGATCACACCATTAAGGAGGGACTTGAAGAGATAGCACAGTCCAGATATTGAAGGAAGCATGAGAAAGAGACTCAAAATAACCCTGCCTTGATTTTGTTTAGTATGAGATGGGACTTGAACAGGTTTTCAAGGTTCTGCTATTATACCCTATCCTGCAATAATAAAGTAGCATTCCTGGGATCCATGCAACATCTGTTTCTTGACCTGGGCTACCTCAAAGGACTGACATCATTCTAGTTTCTTTCTACATCTCTGGAGTGTTTAATCTCTTCTCCAAATCTCTCCTTAACGGCTCCTTCCTTCCTTCCCCGCAAAATCAGCTCTAAATTCCTTTAAAGCCAGGATGTGGATGAGTTACATATCATCAAACAGGTTTGAGGTGGGGTAAGGAAGAGCTATGGGTATAGCTAAACTGTAGAGAATATGCTTTACAATATATGCAGAAGTTTCTGGTTCCAAAAGCTAAGATCTCCTGCCAAAAGGAAGTAGCAAGAAGTAATGTGTGATGGGGAGGACTTTTGTTTAAGGCCCTGAAATGTCCTTACCCTTCAGATAATGTAAGATTTGGCCAGTGTACAGCAGCTGTATTTCAATTTCACATTGCATACAATGGTTGGATTTGCATGGTTCACGGAACCATAAACTGTCAGCCCTTCAAGGTAGACCAAACTTGGAAACCAAGACACAAAAGCTAATACGTTTTTTAAAATAATAATAATAATAATAATTATTATTATTATTATTATTATAAGATTATAGTAACAGAATCTTGCAAGTCTGGATGTGCTTCCCCCCCCCTTTTTACTTTTATGAGAACTAGAGAGAGTCCTATCTGAGATGCTTCTCAAATTACATTTCTGCCCTGGATTCAGATTTCTTTTATCTGACCGTTGTCTTGGTTGTGGCTCTTCCTCCTGTTCCTCAAGGTTATTCCTTCTTCCCATTACATAATCTAACCAAACAGTCTGAATCCATACAACTTGCTAACCCCCAATTCCAACCCCAAATTTAAAACTCACCAAGCTTAGCCTGGTATAGAGTTGCAGCTGCTACGTCTCTAACTGATCTGATCTTGTTGTGCAAACCTCGCCATTGAGGGGCATTGAAAAAGAAAGAGGGCAGTGAGAGAATCTTTCTTTCCCCATTTTAACCATCCCAGTTTTAACTGCATAAGCAGAATTGCTGTGCCATTCATGAAGGAGAAGGCACATTCCAAATGGAATGGGATGCAAATTCAATTCTGGATTTGATGGTGGGGAAAAAGAGACCAGTTTACTTTGGTCAGGGTCTAACTGGATCCTTTCCTCTTCCTCCTCTTCTGCTCTTGTGTGTGCTTGTAGTAAGGCTAAAGCTCTCTTTCAGTTCTCTTCCATGCAACACTATGTGACCAGGTGACCAACATAAGGAAGATGGAAAGTGCTTTTCAAGCCACTGTGAGTACATACATGGGAGTTTTAAAATGAAAAAAAAGCAGACTAGCATCTACCAATGCAAAGACATACAACCTCCCCTCCACCCCCAACCCCCAAAAACCACACTCTTTTGCAGGCAGGCAGGCAGGAAGGAAAATCCAAACCCATGACTTGGATCAGCATTTTAACTAATGCTGTCCCAAATTGGGTCCCTGTCTAACAGTGCTTCATGGTCACCTGATCAGTCCAGGAACTGCAGCTCCAAGAAAGAAGACAGCCTTCCATTGCTACAAGGGAGTACACATTTGTGATACAAGAAAAGAGAAAGGCAAAGAAAGGCAGTATGACTGACCTCTTTGGCCACCCACTGCAAATAACAAGGTGGCTTCTCCCCACTTAAATTTCACAGCCTACTTAGTTGTGTTCTCCTTTTAGATAGCCCACACCCTTCAGGAATGGGCCAAAGAAAAGAGGAGTAAATGGTTCACCCTTTGAATTGGGATGTCATAGAAAACTGTGGAGAACACCTTGCAAGAACTGCAAGAACAAACAATTCAGTAGTAGATGATATAAAACCAGGCTGTTCACTGGAAGCACTAACAATGAAATTAAAGTTTAGATATTTCAGATACTTAATACAAAGGCAACAACTGTTGGAGAAGACCCCAGTGCTTGGGGAAAAAAAAAAAAATCAAAGGCAATGGAAAAGATGGCTAGATGCTATCAATGTTGACCTAAGCATGAGCCTAAAAGAACTCAAGATAAGTAGTTACTTTTAGAGTCCTCTCTAAAATGATGTCTATCAGCTGATGAAGGCTAGAAAGCAAAGCAACAGCTGGGCAGCAACAACAACTAGGTGGAGCATTACTTTTAATAATTGTTAAGTAGTAACTAACTCTGTGGAGTCCTTGGTGCTCTCCGAGCTTGTTATTTGCTTGCAGTTGTTTCATTACCCAACTAGGTAACATCATCAGCGATGTTACCTAGGTGATGTTACCTGGTTGGGTAATGAAGTATCTGCAAGGAAACAACCAAGCTCAGAGAGCACTGAGAACTCCACAGTTCAACTCTGAGCTATGTATGTTCTCTTCTATCAAAGTAACTAACTCCACTGAGTCCCCTTAAGTAGGTGCCTCACAGCAGGACACTTAAAGGACCCACACCTAATCATTGCACATTGCCAGGACGGCATTAAGAAATGAGGAGCAGCCACAGCCTCTAACTTCAAAGCCAGCACACAGCAGCTGCCGACTAGAGCCTTGTTATAACTTGATAGATGGATAAATAGATCAGAAGTGGAATGGCTGCACATAAGGAGTGCCATTTATTCTCTTTCAGCCCTAACAAAGCACTAGCGTTGATCATTCCTTTTCTTTATCGCAAGTGGGGCTTTAATCAGGAAAGGGAAGGAGAGGAGAGGAATTCAATAAGGATTAACCTTGAAGCGGTTCTCATCTAGTTCTGACAACTTCTTAAAAATAAAACAATAAGAAGCCTGTGAAAAGAGAAGGAGAAGAATTATTGCTGAATAAGGACAGCTACTGTTATGTACAAAGGCATAGACGTTTCTGGTTTGGGTTTGCTCATGTGATTCTTTTTGTTCCTGTCTCCTTGGGATTGGGAAGACTTGACAAACGTCTATAGACCCTTTCACATATATTTTTCCATTGCCCTTTTTACACCAGCTTACGTGAGGACATACCTTTACCAGCCCTTAACAAAACCCCAATCTTTTAAGAGGAAGAAGTGCTCCATCAGAACCTTACCATCACCAACAGAGTGGCAAAATTCCCATCAGCACCAATTTCCATAAGAAGACCTAAGATACCTTAATCTTAGAGTGATATTATGAAATTTCCCTCTCTACTATATTTCTATTTTATCCTGTTTTATATTGTTGATTATGTACCATCAAGTTGTTTTCGACTCCTAGCAACTACATGGATAGATTTGTCTCCATCATCATCTATCCCTGCCCTGGTCTTTCAGGTCTTCCAATGGGGCACTCGTTGCCTCTGTAACAGAGATCATCCACCTGGTTGCCGGTCATCCTTTTTTTCTCTTTTCTTCCACTTTTCTCAGCATTCCAGCCTTTTCCAGAGAGCTAGGGTTTTGCACGATGTATTAATTAGTCACAAAATGAGTCTGGTCATTTGTGCCTTGAGGAATCTGCGTTGATTTGTTTGATGATCTTTGGTTTGTTTTCTTAGCTGTCCATTCTCATGAGTCTTCTCCAACACTAAAGTTCAAAAGCATCAATACTCTTCCTATCCTGCTCCTTCAAACTCCAACTTTCACTTCCATAGAGTGTCACAGGGAATACCACGGCTTGCACAATTCTGATCTTTGTAACTATAGACACATCACAGCATTTGAATGACTTTTCCAAGGCCTTCATGCCTGCTCTACCAAGTGCTAGTCTGCAGCATATTCACTGTATTTTTATCCAATTTCTCCCTTATGCTGGTTTTTAATCTTAATTTTTAGGTTTTATATGACTGTTATGCTGTCATTGCTTCTGAGTTTTTCTTTTTTACCTTGCTGGTCATTGACCATATTTAAATAAATTTGATAGTCATCTATAGGTCCTAATATAGGTGAAAAATATCTATATAAGGGCTGCTCCCAACTGTTAGCATTTCTAGTTAATGTCAATGTCTACATCTGGCCCTGCTCTTCCTCCTCTCTTTTTTATTGATTTCTTGTTCACCTGCCCTGTTTTAGTGATGAAACAGTGAGAGAAGACAGGAAAGGGCACAAATTTCACATGCTTTATCCTCTTGGACATCCTCTGGAGGAGAAGAGGAAAAAAAAAAGTCAAGATGGCAGCTGTGATCATGCAATCAAAGTCCCGCCCAATTTATGTGCATTGCAAAAAGGGGTGGGGCTCAATCACATGGTCATAGCCACCATCTTGACTTCTTTGACACCCTTCCCATGAATGCCTGTAACTCAGAGGAAACTAAACTGAGGGTAACAGAAAGGATTTACCATTTATATGTGACTGGAAGACTTAATGTTGCATTTTAACAAATAGTTTTTAATTTATCTTAACAAATTTTGCAATAAAGACAAAATAGAATTTCTATATTAGTTTATTCATTTCAAATGACTATTTAAATATACATTTATATTAATTGACACAATAAATAAAAACAGATCTATAAAATTGTGAAAAGGAAAACATAACAAGGGATCAAACCTCTAAAAAGAATACATATTATCTAGGCCAAAGGAACATTGCCATAATAACATGGATTAATTAATAGATGTCTGAGGGCAGGCAGAGAAGAAGCCAGCAAGATATTTTAAGGTAGAAATAATAAATTCTATTCCATGATATCCCTCTCTATCCCAACCCCTCTGACTCATGTTGCTGAATGTTGGCATTGCCATTACTAAAAATCATCACACTGCTTTTCTGTCATTTTGAGGCAGGAGACATTAAAAAAAAAAAGTGCCATATATCCTAAAACCCTCTTGACATCCTTTTTAAAGTACAAATACAGTTCTCTACCAATTTTTTTTTTCATCCTAGTGTTTTTCCTGCATCTGCTTTTTTCTTTTTTTGGATCAATCAAATGTTGATCCATTGGTTGCGACAGGAATTGACTGACCATCTTGTCGTCCAAGCCAGATGTCGGGAACTAAGAGAGACCTGCTGGCCCAAAGTCACCCAGCCGGCTTTCATGCCTAAGGCAGGAGTAGAACTCAGTCTCCTGCTATCTAGCCCGGGGCCTTCACCACTACATCAAACTGGCTCTCAACCAAAATCCACTAGACCAAGCCAGTTCCCTACCAGAAATGAGAAAACCCAAACCCTGTTCATTTCTAAGATACAGTACCACCAATCTGGCATTGTTGCTGCACCCAAAAGCATCTAGGACAGCCCATGTCTTATGGGTCTAATATGCTCCCTTCCATCCCCGTTCATAGCTCCCAGTATCCCCAAATCACACTGCCAACATTTGGTGGCAAAATGGGGGGTTTGGGGGGTTTATTTTTTGTTTGTTTTGCTTTTTGTTCTGCAAACAAAGGAGTAGAAAAGGAAGTGGGTCTCAGGGAAGAAACTGCTTTCATTTTTACTTTTATAGGCATCAACCCACCCTCCCCCAGAAAAGCCTAAAGCCACACCCCTGAAATTCAATTACTTTGCAGCCTAATTTCAGTGGCAAAATTTTCAGTGGAAATACAAGGTGGTTGTCTCCCAGATCACTTGTCCTGCACACAGCCCTTGGTTGCTACTAGAATTGGGGAGAGTTAACGTTTTGGTGCAAGGGAATTGGAGCAAGGAGTTAGAACATTACAGCTGTTAAAGGAAGTAAAGGAAACATGATCCCTGGAGATGGGACAGAGATAAGAGATTAGAAGAAAAAGTAGAGTGTTGCAATGCTGGAGAATATATGTAGCTCAGGGTTGAATTGTCCGTGTTCTCTGAGCTTGCTTTTCTTCTGGCAGGCATTGCATTACCAGGCTAGGTAACATCATCAGTATATGGGAAGGGAAGTGAAATTTGCTATTTGTTTCTAAATGGTAGCTTGTCCTACCAACCTTGATTAAGGTATTGTTTCTTCCTTGATGGTTCCTATTTATCTTAGTTAATAGGTATGTGATGAGGGAGGATGTCCTTAGGACTCCTTGCTCCTTTTTGCCATTAACAGACACATTGAGACAAGCTTCATCTATAAACCATGCAAGTAAAAAAGCGCAGGGCTTCAATAACATGGATGTGACCACCATCTTGACTTATTTGACCTCCATCCCTGTGGACACCCCTGGCAGAGGTGTTTGGGTTGACCAGCACTGGTGCCTTAAGATTACAAGCTAAACTTTGTAGTCCCAGCTGTTTGTTTAGGCCACTCTACATTAAATGTTGGCTACAGCGTACCGCATGGCCATTAAACAAAAAAAGGGTACAGGAGCAAGGAGAGAGTTGAATGTGATTCTTGGGAAAACAGCTCCCAAATCAGAACAGCTCTAATTGGGGCAGTGGGAGGGGTTGTCTGCCATCACTCTTCTGTTGATGTTGTGGAACTGTTACTTCCTTCTAATGAATAAATATATTTGTTGTGTATTTTATTTAACAACTTTAATAAGCCAACTCAGTCCCAAAGGACTCTGCGTGGCCCAGAACAGAATAAAACAAGGAAAGAACTGTGCTCTCTCAACAAAAATACAGAATAACAGCAAAATAACTAAGATAACTAAGATGCCTAAAAATGTCTAAGATAGGCACAAAGACATTAACCAGACCTATAGGATTAATTGCTTCCAGTCCAGACTGCAAGGAGGAAAGTAGTCTGGCCGTGACATCACTCAGAAGATGAACATCACCCTGTATTTCACTCTGATATTCAAGTGCTGTGATGTGTCTATACCTACAATGATCAGAATGGTGCATGCCATGTTATTCCCTGTGACACTCTATGGAAGCAAAAGTTGGACTTTGAAGAAACAGGATAGGAAGAGTATTGATGCCCTTGAACTTTGATGTTGGAGAAGACTCCTGAGAATACCATGGGCAGCTAAGAAAACAAACTGATGGATCATCAAACAAATCAACCCAAAGTTCTCATTCAAGGCACAAATAACCAGGCTCAAAATATCCTACACGTTATGCGAAGACCTACCTCTCTGGAGAAGGCTTTAACTCTGGAAAAGTGTCAGGACTCAGATTCTGAATCTGAATCTGATTCTGAAGAAGCTGTTCCAGCTGAACCTGTGGAAAGTCAGCCTGAGGAAGCACCAAGCCAAGAATCATATGAGGCTGATCAAAAACAGGCACCACCTGGACAGCTGGAGCAGTCAGATGAGGATAACACAAGGCTGCCCTGCACCTGGTGAGTAAAGAGGAAAGCAGAGGTGTTCTAGGAGGCTCCTTGCCAAGCAAGGGAGTAAATCTCCTGATTAGTGACAGCTGGCTGCAGCCTGATTTAAGAGGCAGCTCTGACCCATGCTCCTTTGCTGGAAACAACAGTCTGATCTCTGGCTCTTGTGTGTGGATTCTGCCTGTGAAATTCTGACCTCTGGACTGGCTTGATTACCCTGACCCAGCTCTCTGAATCTTGGACTGATTTTGGACTGTTCTGTGTGTTCCTATTAAAAAGCAAATTATTCAGGCAAGCACCTGAGACTCTGTTTTGCTTTGCATGCTGCTATCTCTTGACCTTGAGTAAACTGTGAATTATCATAGCAACTGTGTATGAGTCAGTACTGGAAACCAGAAGGTGGAAAGAAAGAGAAGAGGATGACAGCAGTAAGGTGGACAGACTCAGTTACAGTGGTGGTAGGTCCACTGTTGGGAACAGGTAGGGATAGATTGCCATGGAGAAAATCTATGTGGTCGCTAGGAGTTGAAAATGACTTGGTAGCACATAATCAAAGTATCTCACTCCAGCCTTTGCTTTGGATCTCATGTCTGCAAAAGGCACTTCCCATGAAAATAAAATTAAACTAAGTAAAGAATGAGCATAGGCTGCTACTCCCAATTGTATTGCTGCACTATTGCACAGCTCCCTGTGAGAACTACATCTCTAAAATTAAACAGAGGATGATTTCACATGTGGTGCTTCTTTGCTACTACTCTGCTTGTAAAAAAAAAAAATCTATCTTTGGTAGTGTCTGACAGACCCATCCTTAAAAGGAACAAGTACTTTTTGCTAGGACTAACAATTTTTTTTACAGCAACAGGAGGGCTTAGTTGGGACACAGGCACAGAAAATGGCTATTTTACCATACGTAGATGCACACACATGTTCAGAAGGCATTAACATTTGCATACAGGTAATCCTGGCTTAATGACTGCCCTGTTTAGGGACCATTCAAAGTTACAACAGCACTGAAGAAGTAACTTTACCACTGGTCTTCACACAACCATCACAGTGTACCCATGGTCATGTGATCACCATTTGTGTGCTTCACAGCTGGCTTCTGACAAGCAGAATTCACGGAGAAGCCAGCAGTAAAATCGCAAATTGTGATCAAGGGATGTCTCAACAACCGTGATGGAGTTGCTGGTCCCAATTGTGGTTGTTAAATGAGATCTACCTGTAATGGGCAGAAATACAACTGGAGTAACTTTTCTCCAAGAACTGCACCTATTTGGTTATATGCCTGCTTACTAAACGGGCAGTTTTTAAAACAGCAGCTGAAGAGGACCTGCCACATAAGATGAGACTATTAATCTTCATTTTAATTTACGGGGAGGTACTCTTCATATTTTGATTCTTGTTAGCTGCTTTTGAGTAGAAAGGAGGGCTATAAATAAAAATAAAATAAGGACCCCACTACTTTCCTGGATTTGTACCTAAGGCAAGTCTCCCATTTTTGAGCTGGGTGCCTGAACCACTACCCCAACCTGGCTTTCATGGTTAGGTAGCTTATGTGCAATAAGAGGCTGCCGTATGGAGCAAGTCAGGCGGGAAGCTATAACTACCAGATCAGGACTGTAAACCCCAGATGGCTTCTGTTTGAAGGAAAAGGCTACTGTTTTCTGTATCATTTTGCTGTCCTCTTGCAGTTGTCTGGATATTTGCAGCCCAGCTGTGGTTGCCCTAAACAGCACCAGCTTGTTGCCTGTCCTCATTTATCCCTTGGGGCATAGACTTCATTCAGCTGTCTGTCCTAGTCACTCAGGGAAAAGACAGTAGTTCTTAATTTAGGAGCCCATCCTTACATTGCTTAGCAAGGCTTGAACATTCTCCAAAGGATGCTTATTTCAGTAAATATCTTACAGCAAAATCTCTTGGAACACACCTTGGAATCTGCTCTTGAGAAGATTAGAAAAACAAACATTAGTTATATTCCTTCCTCCAGGAGCTTCTGCTGAAGGGAGGTGTCAAGATGCTGACTATGACCATCCAGTTGAAGCTCCCACTTTCTTTTCCTGCATACTTCACACAATGCAAATTTTAAAATGGGCAGGGCTTCAATTGGGTGGTCACAGCCATCATCTCCTTTTTGTAAAAAACCCAAAAACCTTGCAGACAGCCCTGCTCCTTTCCTTCTCTTTAGTTTTGCACAGACTTGATTGAGGGAAATCAAGTTTTCATGCACTGATTATTGTGCATAAAACACAGGTGGCCCCTTCAGCCTAAATGCTCTAGTTAACAAAGGTGTGATCTATTTTGCTGGCAAAGAGGGTCCTTCACATTAATCCCACAATTGCAACATTGGCAGCAATTACTAAGCATTGTGGAAATATACCTATTGTCTATTTATTTGTAGCAGCTGTTCAGATAAGCTGTTGGGTTCATTATTTAGCACATTTTAACCTCTGTTGAAAGAATCCTTGGCCAGCTTGCATACTATCCACTATTTCCTGATTTATATATTTATTTTGCAAATGCACACACTGTCTACTCCTAAAAGACTCAAGGAAACTGACCCCAAAATGGTTGAACAACCTTTTCAATTTTGAGTGCCATCCAAAGGACTTCACAAAAAAAGGTTGGTAAGGGATAAGGAAGGGGGGGGGGGGGGAGAACGTGGGCCAAGATAGAGCAAAAACAGGGCAAGTGTTAATATTTGCTAGATTAACTATATTAATATTTTGCCACTGGCAGAGACCAGCAAAATATTTCCTATATATTGGTGCCAACTCCTTGCAACTGCTAAATGCACCCGTCTTTAATCCAAATGACCCAGGTCAGGTTATCACAACAGCACACTAAGCCAGTGTGTGGTTTGTTTGGTCTGGCTTAGCCAGTAGTATGAACCCAACCACTGTGTGGAGTATGTTATACAATGATGGTTTTATTCAACAATGAGGGTTAAGCAAAGCAAGGCTTGGTTTCAGAGCTCTGTTCTGCTCATCTCAGTGGGCTTAGAGAAATCAAGGTTCTCCTTCAAGCTTTACGTGGTTTCTATGAGAAACTCTGGGTCTACCATCAGCCTCTCGTGCTTTCTGGCTCTGGAAACAATTTCTGGGTCACAGTGTACTATTACAAAATAAAGCATTGCTTAGCTTGCTGTTGCCCAGGCACATCATGTCCCTAATGTGTGTGTGTGCGCAGATGCTGACCAATTAGCTCTGAGAAAGCTTCTTTGCTTTGTCCAACACAGGAACCCATTTCAAACAAGAGAAGAAGCCGTGCCAGTTCCCCACCCCACCCCACCCCATTTTGCTTCTTTGAACTAGTTTCTAAATATTCTTTGTGTCTTTGCTGATCAAGGCACAAAGGACGTTGAAGGAGATGGCCATATTATATCAGATTTGCCTGGTGCTCTTTCATCATGCCAAGGGAAATCATATACAGATCATTAAATGTAATAATACAGCAGTAAGAGAGATAACAGGGAGGACAGCTGCCTCATACCGGGTTTATATTTAGTGATTAACAGGAGGTGGGTGTATTTCTCACTGCAACGTCTCATATCTGGCCATCAGATGATGTGAGCATTAAAGTAGCATGTGATGTAGCTCAAAACTGAATCTGAACTGATGAAAGAGAGAGAGAGAAACCCAGCAAATGTGATACATGGTAACTCATGGACCTTAGATGATCCCTACCAATACTTGACTAGGAAAAATCCCATCAGTTCAGTCTTATTGGCTGGTTCATTGGTTGATTCATTTATTCATTCATTCATATTTCAATCTGTAGTTCTGCAAGATCTAAACCAAAAAATATCCCCTCCCTTTCACTCATTTGCACCAACCAAAGTTAGTGTTCAGGCAAAGGGTGGGACATGGGGAAGGCATGAGGCAAATAGAGGGAGGAGGTGGTTCAGGGCATGAAAAAAGGCAAAAGAAAGGTTGATTCTCAAGTTCCTGACATTAAGTTACTTCACTTCCTCCAATGAGAATCCAGTCTCTATAATCCAGTGCTGTTGATGGCTCTTCACCCACAAAGAGACTCCTCCATGAAGCTGTCTAGTGATAGTCTGATAGCTTGAAGGACCCTTGGCAAGCTGGCCCTCCCATGAGGCAGAGTGAGGCTTTTGCCTTAGACAGCAGATGGGAGGAGACAGCAATATCCACTCCCTAGCAGTTCTTCCTGGATTAGCCATGCAATTCTGTGAGGGCCATCTGGCATGTCTTCCACCCCCCACCCCCCAAACTAGCCTACAGGCCTTGAAGACAACAGTTGATATTGTGCCTAAGCACAGTATCAAAGGAATAGCCTAGTTGGCTTCCATAGGTGGGTGCAAGATGGGCAGCAAACGACAACATGCTTAGTATTGTAGTATCATGCCAAATGATGCAAGTGTGTAATTTGCATCATTCGCACAAATATTGTGGGTGTCATTTTGACATCATTGTGGCTTGAACCAGACACCTGTGTTGGCTTCTGTAAACAAAGTGAAGGTGTGGCACCATCTTGCCCTTCATCTCAGACAGCTGGCTTTGAATCTCGGCTGAAATGTAAGGCAAGAGAAGAAATCAGGAGAGAATTTAGCAAGGAAGCTGCATTTCCCCCCAAAAAGGAAAAATAAAAACCTGCCCATTATTTATCTAAATGTTTGGAAACCAAAGGAAGAATTCACAAAAAACAAAAACATAAAGTCCCTTGGTTCTCATTATTTGAAATTCTGTTAAAAGAAAAAAAAGATGCAATGCTTTTTCAGGAAGTATGGATGCAACAAATTTCCATGGATGGCCCAGAGAAAGAATTAGGTATGCCACGGTGCCCACAGGCCTTGGTGGTTCTCAAAAGCCTTTGTTGATGACTTCTTGTTCCATCTAATGGAAAATGTTGAGAATTGTTGTTCTCTTTGTAAGGATATACAGGCTAAGCATTCCAGAAATGCTAAGAAGAAGAACAGCTAAGAAGTTGAACATCAGCAGAGAGACTGAACAGCCACATGAACAGCCACATCACAATCTTCTCGACTTTGTTGAGGTGGATTGTGTTTCTATTTAAATTACAGAATTATAAATTCTAAATGTTCATCTCTACAACCTCTTTCCTCATCTTTTATCCTGAGATGCATTTTCCCTTTTTGGCTGAGGTCTCAGTTGCCACCCTCGTTGGCTGCTTGCTGTGGTTTGGCTCAAGTGGTGGGGAATTATGGTTTATGGCTTAGCTTGTGGATTCTACTCATCCTGTCATCTTTTTTTCTCCATATTTTGAACAGGAGCAGCAAAATTGCTGAAGGCCTGAACTTCAATTAGCAAATTTGTCAGGTAGCTAAAACTCCTGTGGCCCTGAATCAGCAGTTGGAAGTTTACAAGGCAAAAGGTGGTTTTAAACTGGTTTCTGATGAACACTGGTATTACGTCTCCAAAGTGCACCTGACAGAACACACTTTTGGGGAGTGCTTCCATAACTAGATTTTTCAGGGCCCTTTGAAGTTTGCATCTCTTCTACTTCCATTTATTCTCAGAAAGAAAGGATGTGCAAAACAGCAAAAACAACCCAAACCAACACAGCTCTTTAAAAAAAAATATTGCACAGACATTTTGTAACATGATGAACTTATATTTTGATTTCTCTTGCAATTAATTCTGGAAATCCTTGCTCCACTGACAGGAAATTATTCCATCTTTAAGTACACTCTCCTTCAGAGGCTATTGTGAGGAAGAGTTGAGACCTTTTTAGGTTATTTATGATGCAAGCTGAACTATCCTTAAAACTGCAGTTTCTCAGCTGCCAAAGCACATTCTTGCAAAGTTCAACAGAATCATAAATAATGGAAGTTAATATTCCTCTACAATATTTATGCAAATTTTAAAGAGTGTTACAAGTTAAAAATGAAAGCAGAGCATCTCTTCCCAACCCATTTCCATTCTCTATAACTTACTTGTGGTTTATAGCACATTTCTCACACTAAACTTCTGATGATGTTTTCCTTATTTAGATTCCGGCGGCTCCAAAAATAGAACAGGCCTAGAAAGTTGCAACGTTTTTTAATGCTGAAATGGAAACAGATTTTTAGAAACTTCAGAATTGCACCGTTTGAAAAGAGGATTTAGACGCTAGGGGGGTGCTAATTATTGATCTGGAAATCCATTTCAAAGACAGTCTGATTGACTCTCTAGTTCAAACGGACTTTCTGAAATTGATCCCTGATTTAATTTGAATCATAACATTGAATCAGATACATCCAAATAATCCAATCTGACCGGGACTGCTTTGGATGACTTTAGGCATAGATGCTTTCAGGCAGCAAGGTGATTCAAATCTAATCAATCTGATTCAAATGATCCAATCCAACCCAAATTAATTGGACAGTTTAAATCAATATGTCAGTCTGAATCACATCGATAAAACTG
The DNA here is from genome assembly GCF_059951505.1 of Python bivittatus. Taxonomy (NCBI): domain Eukaryota; kingdom Metazoa; phylum Chordata; class Lepidosauria; order Squamata; family Pythonidae; genus Python; species Python bivittatus. The sequence goes on from NW_028277058.1 coordinate 53,386,403, forward strand.
AGGCTAATTTGCACGCCAATAATAAATACCGTTTCAGAGAATCGTAGAATGGGAGGGTTAGAAGGGACTTTGCAGATTAACTAGTCCAACCCCCTGCCCCATTCAGGAATGTTACAAGAGAGTACAAGTTAGTCATAATGTATAAGATTACAAATGACTGATCACTTGTTATAAAAATATATGAACTTGACGGCAATGGGGGACAGACCATTAGAGACCTCTGGAACCACTTGGTTTTTAAAACAGGATTCCTGAGAATTCCATAATCAAAAGAACATTCACTTAACATTAAAGAGTAGAGCTTGGGAATTTGTTTTAAGACCCAGTATCAAAATCTACTTCTCCCAGCTTGCTTGCTTTAACGTTTCAACTGGCTACTGTAATAGTACAGTATAAATGTAATATTTCTATTGTTAAAAATAGAGTATTTTTACTCTATTGCTATAGAGTAAAAACAAAATCACCAATGGACTTTAAAATAATTAAAGATCTCCAGGCATTTCCATATCCGGCCTATGGAGAGGTGGCTCCACATTAGCTTTTAATCCCATCCCAGTGACTCTTCCACATCTGAAACATCCTCCAATCTGTACTGTGAGTATCCCTAGTTTTGTTTTGATTCCTTCTCCTCTTTCTTTCTGCCTCTGGTTGGGAGGCTTGCATCTTCCATGAGCTGCTGGGCCAAATATGTTTTGGCATCTGCAGTATGGTACTTTCAGTGATGTGTCAGAGGGATGGATGGATGGATGGATGGATGGATGGATGGATGGATGGATGGATGGAAGGGCCACTCTAGTTACTGCTGCTCCAGTGCAAACGCCATCTCCAGAGAAGACCCAAAGCTGCTGGGAAGAAAATGCAACAAAAGCAGAAAGGTACTAACAAGCAGCCAAAACAAAGTAAGCAAAGGCTTACTACGGAGATGTCATCTGTCTTTTAAGTGCTCACCCTTTGATTTTTCTACTTGTTGCTATCTAGTTTTTCTGATACTAGTTCAATAAAATGAACTGTAGTTTGTTTGCAAGTGTTATTATTTGTATTATCTTTATTACCATTGGTACTGGTTTAGCAACAGCAGTAGCGATACTAGCAGCAAGCAAAGGGTTCTGCCCTGCTGGGTCAGAAGCTAAGCATTCTGCTAAGAGAAATCAAGTATTTTCTAGGAACTGTCCAGGGAGGTGGGCGGAAGGTGTCTTTGGACAGGACAGAAACTCTCTTAACATTTATTTTAGTTTCTCAGTGCAGACCAATAGTAGTCCAAAGATTTAGATAGCCATACAGTAGATGGTTTCTGCTCATTCCACCAGATCAGGTAGAATGAGGATGTTCCCCATCCTATTGGTGAAGAATATCTCTTAGTGAGTTCTCAGAAGCATGTCTTCTCTGTCATGGCGCTTGTCTTGTGGAATAGCTCCCCCTGAGATATGGACAACTCCAATCTTGCTGGCCTTCCACAAGTTCATGAAGACCTGACTCTTCCCCCAGGCATTGGGGCCAGGGTCCTAATGGAGCTCTGATGTGGGTGCAGGTGTTTGTGAGATTTTTAGAGGCCTCAATTGCTACTTTGGATGCTATGGACTGTGATTTTGTTTTGCTTTTATCTGTTTGCTACCCAGAATGCCTCTGGTAGATGGGGGTGGCCATATAAATATGCGGATGGATGGATGGATGATAGATAGATAGATAGATAGATAGATAGATAGATAGATAGATAGATAGATAGATAGATATAACCATTGCACAGTGGTACTTAACAGAAATGAAGTAACATTTGCAATAACAAAACATACTGGGAGGAACTAGAATGTTCACAGTGGTATAGGTGAGTCCTATAAGCGAGAAAGTACAGATATCCTCAACATACTCCCTTACACCACTATGCATCCGTGCGTATCTCATGGTTGAATTGTGAATGCAGTGGATACCTTTAGGTGCCTTTTGTAATCTTTAAAAAATCACTCTTCACCACTGTCCTCTTTTCTTTCCTTATATCCTCCTTTCCTAGGCTATTTTAATAGCCATCTTACCTTCCAGCAGGGCTATCTGGAGAGTGTGGTCAACAAAGTCAAGATGACTATGTGATCAAAGCTCTGCTTGGTTTTTACATGCACATGTAACGCCCATAAAAACCAGGCAGAGCTTCAACCACACCTTGGCTTTTTTGACCAAACTCTGCAAACAATGCCCTGCCTCCCCCATATATCTCTTTGAGTTGCAATTTTGCTTTGCATGCCTTAACTTTGAAAGAAAGTTTACTAATGTGCTGCAGATATCAATTGCATGACAATACTAGCTGGGAGTCTCTTTTATAAAGGCAACAGCTGAAAAAGGGAAGGAGAGAAAGGGGTGGGGGGGAAATCAACACTCAAAGAATTCAAAAAAGGGCTGAGGCTCGCAAAACAACAGAAGTTAATAGAACGAGATAGGTGCGCGTCTTTGACCTCTGAAGGAATGAGTGTATACGAAACCTGGCTAAATCTGCAGTCTTTCGCCACTCTGACTGCATAATGAATTAGCCCTGGAAAGTGTTTGCTTTTCTCTGAATCAATCTCCTCTACTGAGCTGCAGAACCATTTCGAATAGTTAAGAGAAATACAAATGGGGCTTGAGCAACCATAAACCAGAACTTCTTAAGAAACCTTTTCACAATTAAAGTGAAGAGTAGCAATTTGCTCTTAAGAAACATAAGGCTTTTCTAATGAAAATCCAAACTTTTCTCTTCCATTAATAAAGCCACAGGTGCCTTTGTGTGTATATAAAATGTTTCAGGGCGCTTCCTGGTAAAAATACAATGACTTCCAAGCATGTTTTTGTACCTCTCTCCAAGCTCATCGCTGTATCTGTCTGTCTTATTTGCAAATCTGTAAGAGGAGCAGAAATCTGTCAATCAGCCTGCTTCCTCTGCATCCTGGTCAGATGTGGGAAAATAAAAGAAGACAAAGCAGTCGAAAATTGGGCTTTTATTTCTAGTACTCCCAGCCACTGCTAAAAATTATTCTTTAAAAAAAAAAAGGATGGAAAGATCCTTATCCTATCTTGGCAAATGTGAAGGCCTAGACAGAGAGAGGAGAAGACAGGTGGGGACAAAATGGCATATTTTCTCAGTGCATGCTTTTAGGGAGGGGAGATCATTTGTATTTTGTTTGTATTTTTTTATGCATTTTGCTTTTGAGTGTTTTCGGGTGTGAATTGTTTGGGTTTGTTTTTTCAGGGGAGAAGCCAAGGATCTGTAGGTTTCTCTAATGGCATCTCCGTGCACTTTGGGGTTTGACCATTAAGATACCACCTCAGACTTTGGCTTGGAGTCAGTTTCTTCTACTTTGCTGCCATTTTGAGATGGTACCCATGATAATCTCCCAGCTTTCCAATACTATGGATCCATACTGTGGTGAAGGGAAAACACCAGCTTCCTCCTCGTAAGTAAGCCATAGCTCCTGATAGTAAGTGCCTGCAGACTCAGGGCTGGCTAAGCTTAAAGGCTGCTCTGTCAAATGGGTGGTGTGGAGCTGGAAAGGGAGGTGGAGGGAGATGGCAGATACCAGAGGGCAGTGATCATAAGCCTGAAGAGGAAGTGCTTGCTGGAATCAACCTGATCAAGATCTGTATAAACAGGCTCCCTCACCCTTCTAGGCTGCCTGGCTGGGACCCAGTTCATTTTTCAGCCACAGAATAGAACAGGTCTCTCATATGGGAAAGCCTTCTAAGAAGAGAAAAAGGGGCCAGAGGCTTCCCAAGTAGGGAATTGGCTTCATGCTGAGGCTGGAATGCCCATTGAGTCTGTTGGTGCAAAGGGAGGATAGCAAGCCTCAAAGTATTGCTTGTATTTTTTTTTAATTGTCCTAACTGCCCTGAGTGTTTATGGAAATAGAAAGGATGGTTATAGATTTAATAATAAAGGAACAAAATGTAATCTAGCCTTTCTGTAGCACCTTCCCACAAACTGTAGTGGGGAAAAACAAGCCTTCTCAACCTGGGGTTCCCCAGAGGAGTTGGACATCACTAATTAACTAATGAATTGATTACTATCCATACTTACTGGGAAACATGAAACTCCTACCAGCTCTGGAGAGAGCCTGTTGGAAGCCAAAAGAAAACCAGAGATAAGGATGAACTGCCTTGACTTGGCACTGCTTTATTCCCTCTTTCCATATTGATTGTCTTGTATAAACACAGCCAGTGCTGAGAAGAGTTCAGTCATTTAAAGCGCATCATTGTGAACCACTTGGCAAAGATGTACAGAGCCATGTTGATGCAAAGCCATCTTTATGCCTCCCTGTAGAGGCATAATATCAAGTTATGGATTGATCTGAATCTTTAGCATGCAGAAAAGATGATGAAACAAGGGCGAAGATAATAGCATAGAATACTTCAAATGTTTGCCATAAAGGCAGTGAAAAGTAACTGTTCATTAGTGCCGCTGAGAAGCATAACAAAGAGGCAGTGGCTATCTGCCAATATTCTGTACACCTGCACAAGCAAAACTGCCAAAGTTAGCCATGGTAGAAGGAGTTTCATCCATACAGGGTTGTTGATGAAGATCCATAATGCAAAGATGGTTTTCTCTGAACATTGATTGCAATGGTGGATGAAGGTCCAACCTAAACAAAAGATGTGATAGGTGATGATGAGGATGCCTCAGAAACAGTGTAGATCCTCCTGCCATTTAAAACATTCTGCTCACTTGCAACACACATACACACACACACGGAGACAGAAATGATAAATTTAAAAAAAGGACTTGAGATTCATGTTAAATATACTGAACTAGTATAATCATAGACATGTCCATGTTATGGCCAACCTAGGACCATGAGAAAGCTTATTAGTGGTTCCAGAACATAGAACAAAGAATCTTAAGGCATCTTCTCAATTTCCGAATTTGAACTACAGTTGGCTGAAACATCTGGCCTAGTTTTTGGAATTCCTTTTTCTTACTTGTCTGATCAAGAGTTCTGGAGGACTAAAAAGCTTGCCAGCTCTACAGCAACATTTTGGTTAGTCTTAAAAAATTATATTGCCTTGCTACAAATTTTGGATTTTTAATACCAATTTATTTATGATGTCTTCAGTTTTTGTAGTCACTGCATTAGGTTATGACATTAAGAGAATGCATGCATATCCATAGAACAGAGAGAAATTATATACAGGAGGATCAGACAGAAATAATTATGTATAAATAGCACCTATTCACAAAACAGTTGTCAGGGGTAACAAAGTCATTCTTTTATTGATGAGCTTATTCAGATCTATAGTGTATATCTTTGATCTGTATTTAATCCAGAGGATTTCACAGTGGGTTATGACCTCCTAAAGAGTCAAGAGTTTGTGAGGTCCCAAACATTGGAGGAGGGGGGGAGGTGTGCACCAAAAACTACACCACTGTAAGAATTTGCTCCCACTTTGTCTGAAAAAACTGGAGAGCAAAGTCCAGAGTGCAGATTGATGGTTTACATGTGCAAAGCTGGATCTCTGGCAACACTTGCTCCTGCTTTGCCTGGATAAGCCCACACCTGACTTCTCCAAGCAAAGTATTGTCGAAGGCTTTCACGGCCAGAATACGATGGCTGGTGTGGGTCTTCCGGGTTGTGTGGTTGTGTTCTGGAAGTTTTGTTTCCTAACGTTTCGCCAGCATCTGTGACCGGCATCTTCAGAGGGCAGGAGCACAGACAGGAACAGTTTTCTCTGTGCCCAGCTCCTGTCTGCTCCTGTCTGTGCTCCTGCCCTCTGAAGATGCCAGTCACAGATGCTGGCGAAATGTTAGGAAGCAGAACTTCCAGAACACAGCCACACAACCCGGAAGACCCACACCAGCCATCTCCAAGCAAAACTCAGAACAAATTCTGATGGGGCTCCAGCTGTGGGCATGCAACCTTCATAGCATACACACCAAAGGTGGATACTGTCAAAATTCATTCCTGTTCTGCTTGAAAAAAACTGGCAGCAAAGTTGGGATTTCCTACAGTTGGTATTATCATGAGCAAACATTGATCCAAAATAAATGTGGAAGAAGAAATGAGTGCCTATTTCAAAAATAAACCCAGATTTCAAGAATTATACTAAACTAAGCAAGATCATCCTTTCCATTTAAAAATGAAGTTTAAAATGACATTGTTTTCTTGTTTATTTCTAATAAAAATATTTTTTGCCAGCTTCTGTCTTTGTTTCATCTGATATATAGACTAAAATGTAATTATTAACAGTAAGTAGTATATTTATTTCTTAATGATGGGAGGGTCACACAAATTCATTTATCAGTTTAGGAGATCACAGCACTGCAAAGTTTAGATCTCCTTGCTTATGATGGGCTTTTTTTAGTCTTTTACGGTCAGAATATGCATACAGAACATGAGACTGTTGGAGAATTTTGGGAAATATTTTTGAAAGCAAATGTGTTCCATATCAAATGTCAACATGTGATATTGACTTCTATATGTGTGTTTATTTCTGCTCAGCGCAGTGATAGAAGGGAAAAGACCCTGTGAATTAGCCAGTGCTTTCATTCTGCCCTAACCAAACCAAACAGTGATCCTTCCGTTCCAGTGACTCTTCAGTTCATAAAAAGAAGAGAAATGCTGTGGTCAGCTCTCCCACCTGTGGAGGAACAGAATGGTCCTCCTGTTTTTGACAGGTTTTTTTTTTCCAGATTCCATACTGATTGATTGATTATTAAATTTGTATGCTGCCCATCTCTCCCAACGGGTGACTCTTATTGATACTGATATTTATTTATGGATATTCAGAATTGAGAGATGCTAAGGCTGTGCCACAGCCACTTCAGGTTACAAGAGAAGGCTTCCACAATAATGATTAATCACAAATATTGGGGAGTGGGGGGAAGGTTTCCTATACCTAGAAAACAGGTATACCCAGAAGAGTCATTATCCAGCCTTCTTCCTGGCCTGCTAGATTTTCCATATGTGGGGAAATGTTTGGAAGGGAGGAGTGCTCTGTCACGAGGTCCCATCTCAGCAGATTGAAATAGGGCAGCCCCAACCTGAATTCCTGCCTTTATAGTTGTGAATAACTGGAACTGGAATAACTGCATTAGGGAGGAAGGGAGCCGATGCTTGCAAGGACACCGAGCAAAGAAATGATACAAGAGACCATCCAATATTTGCAAAGCGGTTACGAGAAGGACCTGCTCTCGTCTATTAATCTCTGAAGAGCAATATACAGTACTCACAGCAGGATCTTTCACACTTGGCTGTACCTGAGGAAGGGATGGCACACACTGGAGACTTTAATTTATCATCTCATGCTACTGTAAGATTTTAATCATTTTAATCATAGGATGGAGCAATGACCACATAGAGCTGAGTTCAGAGCAAGTGGCTCCCCCTCCCCTCCAGGAAATAAGATCAAGGGTAAAGCGTATTGAATTTGAATTAGAAGGTTGGATTGGCATGTCGAAAACCGTGATGCCGATGTCTGTATTGTTGACATGTTTCCTGGATAGGCTTGACCATAAAATTGATTCTGAAGCAAGCCTGCTTTGGTGGGTTGTTTCCCCCCTACTTTTTAACCAAGAAAGGCTCCTAAATAGTCTTGCAACCATCAGTAATAAAACCACCTTTTGCCTTCAGATTTATGATCTAAAAGACATGACATAAAAGTGCAGAGTTATTGGAACTGAACAGGGGGGAAAGCAAATGAAGGCCTTAACCAATGGGAATAAAAACAGTCCATTAAGAGATGGACCTAAAAATAGCTAATCTTTCATCAGAGCTGGCAGTATGATCCTGTGGCCTTTTCAGCATAGCTGAAAGTGGTAATAAGCAGAAACACAAATCTAGGCTCTGCCCTGTTAAACACCTGCTGGCTCTCAGCTGGTCTGCCCCTGAGCTATGGGATATGATCTACATATCCAACAGGAAGATCTGCCCTGTAGCCTTGTTCTCAATGGGGTGGGAATCCTTTGTTTTGCTCATCCTTTAGGTTACAATGTGCGGTTCAAATGCCTGTGTTCTTATGCTCACACGAGTTAAAAGCTAAATAGCTACAAATTAAACCTAGGTTAATTTTAAACCAATTCTGTCTGTAACATGCTAGGTTCCTATATGAAAGAATTGGATTGGGTTGCCAGGGAAGATGAAGGATCATTTAAATATGCCAATATCTACTGTGGAAAGTACCTGCTTTCCCGTTCTTTAAAATGACATTTCCCATTGCACAATTATCTAACCCGCTCTGCAAAATTGCTCTTTGCTTCAAAGGGCCAATATGATATCAGTATGGTTTTCACTGCCATGCAAATTACCGCTTGCCTGCCTGCCTGCCTGCCTGCCTGCCTGCCTGCCTGATTGATTGATTGATTGATTGATTGATTGATTGATTTTTCAAATTTAATCACAGCCCATCTCACTTTTATCTCAGGAAAATAGCTTAAAATGAAAATTAACTCCAATTTTCAGATTCAAGGACTCTGTGCATTCCCTGCTGAGAATTTGCTCAAATACTTTTCACTATATTTTTATGTTGGCTTTGAATCCTACTTCACTTTGGCCAGAAGCTTAAACCAGAACTGTAGAATCCTAGGGTTGGAAGGGAGTTTGGAGGTCTTCTAGTCCAACCTCCTGTCCAGGGCAGGAATCTTCAGATTATCCTGGAAAAATGGCTGTTCAGCCAATGGAGCCCCCATGACTCCAGGAGAAAGGCTGTTCCATTGCTTAATAGCTCTCACAGTCAGGAAGTTCCTCCTTATTTGAGTTTGGACCTCTCTCTGTGAGTCTTCCACCCACTAGCTCTTGCCCTCCCCTTAAGAGCTATGGAGAATAAATCCACACTCTCTTCCCTGTATCAGCTCTTCAAATGTATGAAGACTGCTCTCATGTCTCCCTTTAGTCTTCCATTCTTTTGGCTAAACTTACCCAGTTCTTTTAATTGTTCTTCATAGAACTGCCCAGTTTCTTTAAGTGTTCTTCATAGAATGTAGCCTCCAAGCCCCTCACCATCCACGTTACTCTTCTCTGCATATTTTCAAGTTCCCCAGCATCTTTCTGCATTGTGATGACTAAAACTAGAACAGGTGTAGTCTGACTAGTGTGGTGTAGACTGGAACTATGATTTCCCATGATCTTGACATTATGTGTCTCTTGATCCCAAGACTGCATTAGCTCTTTTGGCATCTGCAGCATTCTACTTGGTTTAGTTCAACTTTGGTTAGTCCAGGACTTAGCCTCTTTTTCTGGTTCTGTGCGCCTCCCCCAAATCTTGTGAGATTCTTTGAGGTTGCATGAGATTTCAAGATTCCATATGATTTCTTTGATTTTTGAGAGGTGAGATACCCTTTTAGGGGTTTGGTAAGTTCCCTGAAGCTTGTGTGCATCGTATTTCCAGCCTCCCTGTTGGTCTTTCAGAAGCTTCTCCCCATTAACACAAGACAAAGGTGGTGTGTATGTGTGTTTTATTTACCTGATTTAGGATTTCAGCAATGGAATTGAGCATCATGTTAATTTGCATCTTAACGTAGAAAGAAAATGGAAATTCCATTATTTGTATCTTGATGAGCATGTTTTAATTTTCAATCTTGACACTGTGATTAACACTTCTAATGAAGTTTCTGGTATAAATCATATCCTAATAAGCTGACTGAATGATAGCTCAGAAAGGCAAATTGCAGGCTATGAAATAATTACAAGCCCAAGTCATTAACAAAATTCAATGAAGCACAGTAAGATGATATTCTCAACAACATTTGTCACACAAATTGCATTGTAAAGAATACTGTATAGAATCACGACATGTTTCAGAGATTCTACAATTGCTTAATCAATCAATTTAATCAATTTAATACATCTTTAGACAGTTCAACATTTAGACAGGTAGGAAGGAAGGGAAGAAGGAAGGAAGGAAGGCCGGGTGTAACAGGCCAAAAAGGAAGACAATGTTAGAGAAGTAGCTAATGAAAAATGTTAATAAGAATGGTGGCAGTTTGGATCCCTACTGATCAACCCAATTTATTCTGCCTTGGATCAGCCTATACCTGGAGGACTCTGCCCAGTTCTGGGCCCACATTTTAAGAATTCAGATAAATTGGAATTAATTCAGAGAAGGGCAGTGAGGACGGTCAGGAAACAAGAAGCTAGGTCCTATGAAGAGAGATTGAAGAAACCAGTCTGTTGAACTTTGAGAAAGGGCCGCTGAAGAAGGATATGATACCTAAAGGATGGCATAGAAAAGAAAGTCAAGACTTGTTCTCTCTTGTTCTGTGTGATCATAGATTTAATTTACAGGAAGCCAAAATAAATTTGAACATTAAGGGGGAAAAAACTGTTTCCAACAGTAAGAGCAATCTGACGGTAGAGCCAGTGACCCAGAAATCCATGGATGTATTCAGGCAGAAGATAGACAACTGTCTGTTGAGGATGCTTTAATCTGGATTCTTATATGGAGCAGGTATAGTTCTTGATGCTCTCAATGACTCCTTCCAACTCTATGACCCAAATCCAGATAACCACCACTGTTTCCTAGTTGTATCTCCTACCTTTTTTGTCCTCTGTCCTTATTTGCTTCTGGGGCTGATGTAAATCATATTTATAGTACTCTTAAAGATACAAGTAAGAGCGAAAAGGATAATTTTTCTTATTATTTACAGTTCTTCTTTTGAGTAATAGAAACCCACCCACCAACCTATATTGTTCAATGAACCATTTTGCATATTAACACAGATGCCAAAATAAGGAATTGCTATTAATTTGAAAAGCCAGGAGTCCCATTGGCTGTCAATGTGAGGGAATTATGTTACTAAGGCAACAGTAACTACAAGTAATACTATGACTTTAAGCAATCATATCCATCCTTATCCTTAAATTAAATGATGTATGATCAAATCGTCAAAGTACATGTATTTAAGTACTAGAGGTCTATAGCAACCCTCAGTTTCATGGGGAAAAATAATACACATTTTCTTCCTATTTTTACAAGGAAGGGACATCTAAGCTTCATTCTTTCAGACAAAAAAAAAAAAAAAAGCCTGGGAATGCTTGGCAGGGGAAAAAAAAATCCATTGACATATTTTTAGTTTGCAGCATGACAGAATGAGGATAGCTTCTCAATAGGTTGTTATAGTCTCTATGTTCAATATTCAGTAAGTTAAACAGACACTTCATATGCACAAATTAACCATATAAGATTTGCCCTGTTGTTTCACACAGGACTGGTTTAAGCCTTTTTTCCCTCTTTCTATGATTTTGTGAGTGATGTCTATAGCTCAGGGATGGAGCACTCAGGAGCTTCAAGGTGGTCTCCGACACCCCTAAGCTGTGGTTGGTTCTATGTTTTAAAGAATGGGATCTGGAATAGTTTGTCTCCCAGTAGCTTTTCACCCTTCATTCCAACCCTTAAATTCTCACCGAGACCACACAATGGACCAAAAATATTTGAGCCCACCATTTCAAGGTACATCACTATATAACCACCAGAAGGTGGGAAGGTTGAAATGTGGCCCTTCACCCTTCAAATATTTCCTATCCTTGCCATAACTGAATGAACCATGTGTTTTTCAACTCACACCCTTCCTCTTTTTTTGGCTTTCTAGAGGAGCTGGCCAGATGCCATCCAAGAGCACTAAAGATGCTTTCTTGGGCTACATGGATGTGTGCAGGATATGGTGGGGAAAAAAAAAAAATTCAAGATGGCAGCCACAATGGTGTGATCAAAGTTCCATCTGTTTTTTTATGTATGTTGCACATAGCAAACAAATGAAGCTTTGATCGCACTATCATAGCCACCATGTTGGCTTTTTGATAATACTCTGCAGATGTCTCTGCTAGGATAGGTATTTCCTCTTCTGTTAAAGGCTGCCACTTTCCATTATGGTTGCACTTGCTTCCTTCCTGCTCCCTGAAATTGAGCCTTTTTTTCTGGTATTGAATTATGGTAGAAAAAACTGATAGCCAAGTCTAGCCAACATCATGCAACTCAAAAGACTGCTTCTCAATCAACAGGCCAGCCAGTGATGAGAGAAATAAAATGTTTAAATTTCACAACAAATGATGACTGTCACCCCAAAGTAGGTAGTAGATTTATGTCTTTTGAGGCAAAGAGGAATCAGAGAATTAACCTGTCATCTTTAGCCAGGCTCTAACCACATCTCTTGGACTCAGCCAGCCAGTAGAAGCTCCAAATGACTTTTTATTACTGAAAATTGATGGTTACATTTCTCATAGACTAGAGATTATTCTGTTTCCCTTTTATTCCATCTTTTCAACAACTAACCAGACTGTCCCACCTCAGAACTTTTCTCTACCTCCCTTCCTGCCAAGAAGAAATGGAACTTCTCAGTGGTGTCTCACCACAACTTGGTTAAACCTCCATTCATCTTAAATCTCTAGCCCCATATTCATTTTTTTTCGCCTCCTCTTTATTCTTAGATCCCGGTAGTTAATACCAACTGGTCCATATTATACACTACATGTGAAGAATGGTCAGGCACAACTTGGTGAGTACAGAGGCTGTTGATTGAATGGATTGTTGATTGATTGTTGACTTCTTAATGTGTGTTGAGTGTCGAAACAGCAGTGATCCCTGGCCAAAAAATTGTGTGTGAGGGACTAAGTTTCCAGCCACCCACAGAGGTCTAATTTTAAGAAGTGCAAAACTGAGAAGTTCAGCATATTTTTCTTACTGTTCTCATTTAATTTGATGAATGAGAATTACCTTTCAACATTTCCTTGAAATGGGAAGATTGTTTTCACAGAAATTTTCATGAATCGAGTGTGATGTTCTTGCATTTAGTGACAAAATGACAAAGAGTGTCTGTGAATATCCTGTTCATTGCTGGAAAGACAGTCATTCAGTCTGTAGACTCCTCACCTTCCCAACATGCATTTAATCCCAAAGGAAAGAATCATCATGAAACTTTTCCATGGAGCTTTTCCTGATGCGGAAACAAAGGCATTCTTCTGAGAGGCAGAAGAAGGTGTGAGTGAAAGACAGCAACATCAGCATGGTACCCAAAACCACCTCCAACAAAAAAAGTAAGTTCAAAAACACCACCAAGGACAAATTTGCAAACATCCTGAGAAAGCTGAACACCAGAAACGTCTTTCCCAGGAGAAGCAAATTTTCAAAGCAACGTTTTCAACACAGCGCTAACTAATCTTTTGTGTTCTCCATAAACATTCTCTGGGACCATGAACAAGATGCCGTCAGGGACATGGTTTGGCACACCATCCTAGAGTTGCCATTACTCAGGAAAAGGCATCTTAGCACTGAACTACACACATGTGTGGCATGATTGGCATGTTCAGAGGCCCACCGAAGAGGGATTCTCAGTATGCCAATCTTGATGCCCACCAGGAGGTGCTATTTCTCTTATCTGAACCACTTCATGACTGTCTTTGATTGCAAAGGACTGTATGAATGGCATACTTCTAGGAGCATACTTGGGTTCACCACAAATGTATTAATTTGTGCCATTACTACAGCTGTAGTTATACTGTATGACATAATCCTGGCTGAAGTAGGGCCTTAGTCTGACTCAGTCCCCAGGCATTGCCGTTGGGTAACTGAATAGACAGCCAAAGCAGACCTGATATTATGGCTGGTCGTGCAGTCAGCCAGATGTTTAGACTGGATTTGGCATTTTTGTCCACCTATCGAGTCCTTCCAAAACATCTGGAGCGCCACTTGAATCCCATCAGCATTGACAAAATCACCATCAGTCAATGGCAAAAGGCAGCTTCACTTGGAACAGCTTACATCCTGTGACGATCTGATATTATTATCATCATTGTTGCAACAGCAATTACAAAAAAATACCATTTTGCTAAATCTGACTGAGATATCATTTAGCATCCATAAGCTGCTTAGCAGATAAAATAGCTTTTGGGGGGCAGGGGGTGCGGGGGGTGGGGGGAAACTGGCTGCAAAACTAAAGAAAAACCACGCTCACTGGAAGAACAGCAGACACTGGCATTCAAACATACTCTTTGAAGTAGCACTTCTAGCATGCAAAAACTGTTACAGTCACCAGCTGGAATTCAAAAAGCTGTGAGCAGAGTTCACGCCAAGCGCAACGCTTGAACACTCTTTGGAGCCTTCAGAGCACAATAGGATTGCCATAATTCTATCTACAATCTTGTAAGGTAGGTCAGGACTGTTATCCTCCAACTGCAGATAGAGAAGCCTGAAGCTGAAGATTTATGCATTGATGAGACATCCAGCTGATTTCACGGGCCTGAAATCCTGAACCATCCTTGGTTTCCATTATTCTCTCTCCTTAAGAAGAGCTGGTTCCCAGCCTTGTGCCTTCCAGAAGTCAGGGTAAAACAGACCGGATACTGGACTGTTTCATTTTATTCCTGCTCGATACGAAGAAGGGGGTGAAGAAAGCCCCTCCAGGTAGCTTTGATGCCAAAGTTCGCCCATAATTAGAGAGAGACACCTGGGTTAGAACCTGTGATTTGATTTCTCAGGCTGACTATTAAGCAATGCTGGAAGTTAAAGACAATTAAGGAACATTCCCAAAGCATATACACACAGGAGCTCTTCATTAACAGCACAAACGAATCTTGCATGAACACGGGCAGGAGTGGTGTTAAAATAGTTTTCCAAATGTTGCTAATTTCAGTGAAGCAGATGGATAACAGAGTTCTTGGGCTGAATACTGCTGCGTATATGTACAGCATGCAATGTGTGTGCTTGTGTGTATACAGGTATCCTTACTTTCTGTGATTGCCCAAGGGAGTGACTTGTACTATCACAAGAACCTTGTTAGGTAAAACTTTGTTTATTGCCCGAGTATTTACATCTTGCTTCTCAATCAAGATGGATGCCAAGGCCATTTCAGTGACATAGAAAATGAAATATGCTGGTGTAATGGGATGTGAGAATAACCTTGAGGAACAGAAGGAAGACCCGCAGCCAAGGGAATGGCCTAGTAAGTGAAATCTGAGCCCAGAGTAGAAATGTAACTTGAGAAAGCGTCTCAGACTTGACTTGATAAAGGCAGGGAGGGGGAAGGCACATTCTGAGTTGCAAGACTCTGTTACTGTAACTACTGTAAAAGTAGTTTTAGTAGTTGTAACTTTGGTGTTCAAATCTGGTCTTCCTTGAAGGGTCAACAGCTGGCTTATTTTACAAGATCTGTATTAAAAATGCTTTTGTTGGGTTAAGTGAACATTTACAAAACAGTGGGAAAGCTTTTAAGCTGCTAATTCTTCTACAGGCAAGATGAAGAACTATCGGAAACTCCAAAGGTTACAGGCTGTTTTGTAAGCCTTCACTTGATCTAATGAAGGCCTAGACCCCTTCCACGCACAAGCATGGCACCAATCTGAGATGTGTGCTGCTCTCCAGTATCCCTGTGACACCAGAGGGCTTCCAGAGGGTTTCACAAGCCCAGTTATTTGGCTTTTGGCTCAGCAGCTGCTCTGGAGAAAAAAATGTGACAAGAAAGCTTTGCATTATTTATTCTGGGGCTGTGCGGCAGACAGGCTAACATTCTCCTCATTGTATTTCCTTGCTTTTAAGTTTCCCCCTCCCTTCCTAAAACCAAGGTACCACAGGGCCTCACCAACGTGCCTCCCTTACAAAGGAGTGTGGTGATTTTTTTATTGTTGTTGTTGTTGCTGTCATACAGTCAGCCAGATGTTTAGACTGGATTTGGCATTTTTATCCACCTATCGAGTCCTTCCCAAGGACCTGGCATAGGCAAATGTTGTTATTTGAGGGTGTTTAAGGTATCGTTGTAAAATACAAGCTGTTCCAAGTAAAGCTGCCTTTTGCAATTGACTGTTGGTGATTTTGTCAATGCCGATGTTCTTCAAATGGTGCTCCAGATGTTCTGGGATTGCACCCAAGGCGCCTATAACTATTGGTACTATCTTTGCTTTTTTTTTTTTTTTTTGCCATAGTCATTCTACTTCTGTTTGCAGGTCTTTATATTTTGTGACTTTCTCCAGTTCGTTCTCTTCTACTCTGCTGGTATTGCAGAGTCTACTGTCCTGACATTTTTGTCTTTCTTATCAACAATTGTTGGTCTGGGATGTTGTGTGGCAGGTGCTTGTCGGTTTGAATTCTAAAGTCCCAGAGCACTTTAGAATTTCAGATATTCTTCCAATGCTCTTTTTTCTTCTTCAACTGTCTGGTGTACTTGTAACCAGCTTCTTCATTTGCTATTACTTTGCCTGTTTTGTGATCCCACCAGTTCTTGCTTGCAGGCAAGTGGTATTTCTTGCAGATATTCCAATGCACCATTGCTGCTACTTTGTCATGCCTTGTTTGTAATCAGACTGTGTAATCTTCTTGTAGCAGCTGACTAGGTGGTCCACTGTTTCTTCAGCTTCTTTGCAGAGGCGGCATTTGCTGTCTGTTGCTGTCTTCTCAGTTCTGGCTTTGTATGCATTTGTTCTTAAGGCTTGGTCTTGTGCAGCCAGAATTAGCCCCTCTGTCTCTTTCTTCAATTTTCCTGCTCTTAGCCATTGCCAGGTCTTGTTGTTATGTGCTTTGCCTGCTAGTTTTGTGTGTGTGTGTGTGTGTGTGTGTGTGTACTGGCCTTGTAATACTTTGCCTTGCCATGTCTCTTTTCTATTCTTCATTTGATCTTTCTTATAGGCCAGTTTGGTTTCTTTGGTATTCAGTAAGCCTTCATGGTATACTAGCTTCAGTGCATCTTCTTCACTCTCCTTCAGATATTCTTCCAATGCCCTTTATTCTTCTTCAACTCTCTCTCTCTAACATTCCATGCCCACCTATGCTCCTTGGTACGTAGTCTGTCAATGTCACTGCGTGGATGAAGGGTATGATTCGTTGTCATTATTTTTCTGGTCTTCTAAGGGTTTTAGTTCAGCTTGAGTCCAATCCACTATTCCAGCTGTATATCTAATGACTGGAATTGCCCAGATGTTAATCACTTGATGGTATTTCTGCCATTGAATCTGGACTTTATGATCTTCTTCACTCTTCTGATGTATTCACTATTAACCTTCTTCTTCACTTCAGTGTGCTTGATGTTGTCAGCTTGAAGGATGCCCAGGTATTTGTAGTGATCTTCTTCATCCAGACTCTTAATGTAATTTCCATTGGGCATCTTGGTTACTTCAATTTTCACTATTTTTCCCCTGTTGATGGTAAGGGTGGCACATTTGTCCAGTCCAAACTCCACTGCGATACCTTGGCTGTACATTTGGATAGCGTTGAGCAGTGATTCCGTTTCAGATGGTGTTTTTCCATACACTTTCAGATCATCCATGTAAAGGAGGTGGGATAACCTGGCAGATGTTTTTGATGTTTGATAGCCATGCCTTGACTTGTTCAGTATTGTTGACAGAGGAATCAATGCAATGACAAACAGTAGTGGTGATAGTGAATCTCCTTTAAAGACTCCTTCAAAGAAAGGGGGGACGCAGTGGTGCAGGGCTTAATGACGCTGGAGTTTGCTGATCAGAGATGGTCGGTACTCCAGTGGTTGGGCCCAGCTCCACATGATGGGGTGAACGTCCGTCACTCGTCCCCAGCTTCTGCCAACCTAGCAGTTCAAAAGCGTTTCCATCTGCGAGTAGATAAATAGGTACACCCATTTCGGTGGGAGAAACCGGCAGCGCTGAGCGGGGAGCAGGAACTGGTGCTGGGCCCGACCTAACATTGGACGCAACTGACGTGACTGACGTGATCGGCGGGAGAAGACCTATGGAGAAGGAAAAAAGCCTGGCTGTGCTGTGACTCCCTAGCGACCGTTGCTGGCCATATAGTATAGTTCTTAACGTTAGATAGAGATAAATCAATTGTATATGTATACGTTGTTAAAGTTGTACTTTGTACTTTGTGAGCCGCCCAGAGTTTGGGGGGAGATGGGGGGAGAATAAATCCGTTGTTGTTGTTGTTGTTGTTGTTGTTGTTGTTGTTGCTGTTGTTATTTTATTCCTCTCTTGATGTTAACCTCTCCCAGTCTATCGCCATCGACCAGCAACTGTATCTTCCATTGTGCCATTGAACTTTGCACAAAGCTTCTGAAGTTTCTACTGGCTCCTGTTATTTCTAGTCCCTTGATTATCCAGTCATGTGGCAGGGAGTTGAATGCCTTCTTATAATCCATCCAAGCTAAATTCAAGTTGGTCTTCCTTCTCTTACAGTTTTCCAAAATCATCCTGTCAATTAGGAGTTGATCTTTTGTCCCTCTGCTGTTTGGGTGGCTTCCTTTCTGCTCAGATGGAAAGAGCTTGTTTTCAACTAGGTGCTGTTGGACCACATCAGCTACCACACCAGTTAGCAATTTGAAGGCTGTTAGCAAGCAGGTAATTGGCCTGTAGTTGCCTGGTGCTGCCCCTTTTGCTGGATCTTTCATTATCAGGTAGGTTTTGCCAGATGTTAAATAATCTTCAATTTCACTTGCTGGCAGTATGTTGTTAAACTGCTTGGCAATGAGTGGGTACAGACCAATGAGATGTTTCAACTAAAAACCATGCGGTTCATCTTCACCTAGTGCTGACCAATTCTTGATCGTCCTTGCCCTTTTTTCCACCATTTCTGCTGTTATTACAAGTTCTTTCATTTCAGCTTCTTTTTTATTTTTATCCACCTCCTTTATCCAACCTGAATTCTTGTTGTATTTCTTTGGGTTGTCCCATAGCTGCCCCCAGAACTGTACTGTTTCTTCTTTGTCAGGTGGTTCATTGTAGTCTCTCCATTGATGGCTTGGTAGAAATGTTTCTGATTCAACTGAAATTGGAGATTCTGCTTTTAGAGTGCAATTTGAGCTTCGTATCTGCTGATCTTTTTGGCTATGGTTGTTATTTGCTGTTTATTTCCAGTGCTTCCTTGATCTTCCTTGTTTCTAGATTATATTTCTTGATCAGGTATTCTTTGGTCTTTTTGTTCTTCAGCTTCTTTTCTTTAATCTGTTCTAGCTTGCTTGCCTCTGATCTTAGCATTCTGATCTTATTTTCCAGCCTGATCTTCCGTTTTGGTGGTGCACTGTTTGGCTTTTTTTCTTGTTTGTTGATTTTGCATCCAAGGTATTCAGTTATAACTGCAGCCATGCTGCACATTATTTGGTTTGTTTCTTGCAGTGAGCTGGTGCTTTTATTTGATATTACAGTATTGGCATCTTTTAATACTTGTGCTAGCTTTTTCTTTGTAAGAAGCTTCAACGCAGGCAATCTTATTCTGTTGTTTTTGTGCTGTTCTAGATGCTCAATTATTCTTTCTTTCAGTTACTCTTATTTTTTAGTTTAGAGGGCTTTGTTCATTCTGAGGAGAAGGCTCTACTGTCTGAGCTATTTCTGGCAAGGCTTTGATTTTTTTGCCCTGGGTAGACCTTTGCAGTTCTTCCAATTCTACTCCTGTGAATACTTTATTTCGTGTTATAAATTGACATTCATCTGCTAGCCTCTATTCTGTTATTTCTGATTCTGGATGTTGTTATTTCCAGAACTAGTGCATTCTTTTCAGATATTCTCTTCTTGTTAGACTTGATTTGTAATAGCAAATCATTATTTCTTTGTTTTCAGTCTTCGTATATTTGCAACAGGTAAACAACTTTTCTTCCAGTAATTCTGCAGCTGCTGGCCCTGGTTGCTCAGCCAACAGTCCTGAGTCACATAGCCCACTTGTCACCAGATGTCGAGGAACTAGAACACCTAGCACAGTCCTTGTTGACCCAGGCAATGATCAATACAGTATGGGTTTCCGTAAATTATGTCTCACCATATTTTTTATGGGAGAGACACTCTTCTCTGGCTCCTCTGATGAGAACTGTCCAGTATGGTTGAACCTCTGGCATAGCTCTCATCCTCCTCAGAGCACATAAGCCCCACAACCATGTCAAGGTAGTGCCTCACTGGAGGAGGAGGAGGAGGAGGATTTAAACTTATATGCCACCCAACTCCAAATGAGGGGCTCACAACAATCAAAGAAATTACAATAAAATCAATAAAAGATGGCAAGCATAGCAGAATAGATGATGTGGCTGCATCCAGAATCTTGACTTTATGAGCCCTGGGATCTCAGCTGTACCCCTTTACCGGAAAACAAACCATTTGTTTATTTTGTTTCCCCAGTTTAGATTTCCAGTGGGCCATTTGCCATTGAGTTCAGCAACTAGGAAGAAGGAAACACATCTCTTCTCTTGGCTTGATCTTTGCAGCCAGGAGAGATGTCAGGCATTACTTACAGCTGATGGAGTTTCATTCTCATCTGTATCTGATGAAGGGAATGACACATTCTTAAAGCTTCAATTTATCACCTCATGCTACAGTGGTATTTTAATCTCAGAATGGAAAGATGATTCTAGTGAACTCAGTTTAGGGGAAATAAATATAGCTTATTTATTCCCTTACACTCTAGGCATTGCCAGGAATGAGAGGGAAAGATTTGTGGGTAGCGTCTTACCATGTGTTTGGAGCTAGGGATCGAAAGAGACAAAGGCATATTTGTACAGTCCAAAGTCAGATTCCAAAGAAGTTACCTATGGTCAGAGAGAGACCCAGAAGAGCAATGAGTTGGCTGAGAGATCAAAGCCAAATTACTCCCAGTGCTATCGATGATTCCAGAAGGAAAAGTCAAGATGACAAATGTCACAATCCAAGCAGCAAGGAGTCAGTACGTGTTATGGTTCATCTGAATCCCCTGAGGCTGAACAGGCAGACCAGAGAGGCTATGGGCTTGCAGAGCTCACAAGCAATAAGATACTTGCACCAACTTCATGAGACTGAAGTTGAACTTCATGAACTTCATGAGCAGGTGAGACCTGATGAGGGGCCAGATTCTGGTGGGGCACTTAGCCCAAGAGTTTGGTGGCACCTACAATGGGCCAAATAAAGGCAATCACTATGTTTCCTTGGGAGGAAAGGACACCAGCATCCCTAATCAAGCCAAGCCTGCACTGGAGCTATATAAGAGCAGCCTTTAGGCCCTTGACATTTGTTGGAAATAACTCTCCACATTCAGACCTGTGTTCCTGTCATTCTTACTCCTTGCCCTGCATGATCCCAAGCTTGTTATTTGGACTAGCCTGTGGAATTCTCTGGTGCTCAAATCCTGGACTGTTACAGAGAAGTCTTGTGGCTCTGCCTCTGCCTAGAAGCAGATCATGACAACTCATTTTACAAGGAAAGTTTATGGATGCTTTGAACTTTTGAAGTCTTAAGTATTCTGTAGCTAATTACTCACCCAATGCCCTGCTATTATCAGAAACTTTATGACCCAGC
Organism: Python bivittatus; assembly: GCF_059951505.1. Taxonomy (NCBI): domain Eukaryota; kingdom Metazoa; phylum Chordata; class Lepidosauria; order Squamata; family Pythonidae; genus Python; species Python bivittatus. The sequence goes on from NW_028277058.1 coordinate 53,407,552, forward strand.
AATAAAACATTTCAAACTCATATTGATCTGGCTTTTTGATTTGCATTGGCTGGTTGTGTGCTATGGCAGGTCACCTGGTACAAAAGACCCAATGGGATATCCAATCACCTTCTTCTAAGGTGTCTTCTCCAGATGAGTCCATGACAGATGGGACCCACAGGTCAAATTTCAAGGCTGATGTATGCGATGAAGAGAGTTTACAATCTCTCCTTTCCATAAACCCTCTTTAAAGGGAAGAATAAGACAAATTGTATGTCTGAAACAAAGTACGATTAAACTCCTTGCAATGTGGAATTCTAAGGGCCAATGCTTACAAGAGTTTGGCTTCCTTTTGGAAGAAGAGACCTTCACATGGAACCCAATAAAGGAATCTCAGACAAAGCTGATATATATCATAGGTCCATAAACTGCAAGACTAAATGGATTGTGATGCATGACTAATTCAGCCATAATTCTCATAGCCAGCACAAAAGATCTAGCTGCCATTTTCTGACAGATTTAACTTTCTCTGAGAATAGGCAAGATATATAAGCATCTGATTTCTCCAGGGAAACAAAAGAAATAATGGGTTAAAAAATCAGTATATACATTAAATACAAGAAACAAAGGAGAAACCCTATTGTTTCCATTTCCTCAGAGTCATAGGGACATACTAATTGCTTTTAAAGCTTTTTATGGCTTAGGACATGGGTATCTACAAGACCACCTACTTGAAGCAGAGTCTGTGGAAAAGAGGGCTTGCTGCAGGTCCTGACTCATGGAGAAGAACCTTCTCAGGGATAACCCCCTACTCTGAAACAGCCTTTCCCCCAAAATAAGACTGGACTCATCCCTACCAGTGTTCCAGAAAGAGGTTAAGACCTGACTTTTCTGGGAAACCTTTGGGGATAGAAAGGTGGGTAGCACATTCCCCCGAAATATAATGTTGCATTTCTTTGTGAACCATCCAGAGAACATGTGAGAAGAATATGCAACTACAATATGTAAATAAATTGGGGGTGTAGTGGGTTTGTATTTAGGGTTTTATTTCTGTAAGCCGCCCAGAGTCACCGTGAGTGAGTTGGATGGCCATATAAATTGCTTTAAGAAGGAAGGAAGGAAGGAAGGAAGGAAGGAAGGAAGGAAGGAAGGAAGGAAGGAAGGAAGGAAGGAAGGAAGGAAGGAAGGAAGGAAGGAAGGAAGGAAGGACACATGAGTCTGAGAACCAGAACAATCCTGTTTAAGTTTATCACACTGTTGATTCTAGTTTATGAAGTCATTGTGAACATCTTGTTACTCAAAAGCAGCTCTTTCTCCCACTCTGCCAACCTGCTGCAACTCTGCTTGTGAAACAAGGCTACTGCTATGAGGAGACTATTGATCTCTTACTTATTTGGAACTTTTCTTCTGCTTTAAAAAAAAATCAATTATCACTAATACCAGGACATGATCAATAATAACAATAATGGTTCATTTATAGTATGTGGTGATTCTTATGCAAATATCATGCCTTGTCTGACAGCTAAAAAGGCATCTGAAAATATTGAAGGGGGATGGTTTACACTTGTTTGTGTGAAACCATGTTGTGCTTGTCTCCTGATGTGCAGCCAGCTGAGCCAAAATGCAAATGCACGTTCCTCATATACAAATCCAGATGCCTTGGGAGAAAGCAGATCTGTGCCAGCCATCAGAAACCATGAAATCTATAAATTTGGGATTTATTTTTCAACACTGGAAGGGCCAAATCAGGGACAGTGCTAGAAGAAGTGTCTTTTTTTTAGAAGAAACAACTTCTTAGGAAAATAAAAGAGCAATATTGTACAGCCTTACTAAAGAGAAATAAAAGTTGGCCCCCCCCTTTTTTTTTTGTTCTTGTTTTGAAGAGAACCAGAAGTGGCATGGTGGAAACATCATTCCCACTAGTGTAACTTCCAGAGTGTTACAATCTTCATGAATCCCCAGTGCTGAAACTAGAATGGTTCAATTCATGAATGGCAGGTTTCATATGATGAAATGTCTATTTTTTCTAAGGTGGCCTCATGTTCTACTTTACAAAGAATACTTCTCTATTTGAAGGAATCCTCTGTTTTAGGGGCAGGCAATCAATGGCCTCTAACCTCTATTTTGCAGGTCAGGAGCTTGCTTTGACCAAAAATCAGCAGGACAATTTCCTAATGGGTTGAAATGGAACCTTCACAAATATTGGCATATGGTCTACAATGAGTTTAATGCAGCTTTTAAAAAAGGAAAAATCCATGATCCCCCCAAACCCAGCCCTGACAGCATACAGAGTGAAACCCAACCTGCTTTGCATCATCACCTAGTTCACAATGACATTCCCACCTTCAAAAAAAAAAAAAAAATCAAGCCACAGTCCATAACAACTAAAACATTGTTCCCTTCCTGCTTTGTCTAGAAATCTGTCTAGTTCCAAGGGAGTCAAGTGTGGTGTTGTGATTAATGTTTTGAACTTGGACCTGGAAAATCCAGGTGAAATTCTCTGTTCAACCCCAAAGACATCAGGTTACTCTGGTCCAGTGAAACCCCCATTTGTACAATGCCTTGAGTGTGTAGAGAAAGGATGGGCCATAAACACAATAAATGAATAATCCTGGCTTAAAGATAAACAAACTACAGGAACAGAGAGCAGGCAGTAGCCTCAGAGATGCCCATTTAGAGTTGCATCTGGACAGAATCTGCATTTGAAGACTGAATTATCAAGGGCAAATGATCCTTGACCACGGAGACCATCTGTAGTCGATTTCTTAATGTTAGCTAAGTAGTAGAGTACAATCACCAATTTCCTTTGTGCCAAAAAACAATGTGTGAGAGACGGGCCACCAGGAAAACAGGCAGTTATAAGCCTGTTTTGAACAAATGCCCTGCTGTATCTTTATTTAAAGCAGGACTTTGTCCTCCTTTTTACACCATCCCTTAGTAGTCTCAAGGCGTGCAAAATCTGATAGGTTTTCACATTGTAGGGAAATCACAGTATGGTAGTGACTGGGAACAGAGGCAGAATAGGGAACAGCAACGAGGACCACAAAGTTCATGCCCAAACATTTTTCTACTAACTCAAGGAAGGGTGGAAAATAGCTTTGAGTAGGAAACAACCCTTATTTGCTACCCATTAAGTTACTACTGTTGAAAGAGGTTCTTCTGCTCTGGTAGAAATGAGAAAGTATGCTCCCCTACAGATGTATTACCCTTTTTTTATGGTTATTAAAAAAAACCAAACACCTCCCTACTAAGTAAAATTGCAGTCTAAAGCTTTAGCATAAATCTCTTCACCAGGGCCTATGAAATAATAAGTCATAAAGGAATTAAAACTTTACGATATAAGCACGCATGACAGGACAGCCAGTCAACCTACAAAGTTCCAGGAGACCTGAACTCCCTTGGTTGAACATCCTTGGCTGTTTATCCATCTTATTCAGTTCTCTGATTCCTGTCGAAATCCAACAGAAAAGCAAACAATGGAAGTGGTTGCATCCGACTTTGAGAATTTTGGGAAATTGCTAATGAGCTGGAACTGATTGCTTCTGACTGAGCTGCCTTACCGTTAGCTCAATATTTGCAAATCAACATCTTGCCCTGACCTGAGGATTTGGGGAAACAATGGTTCTTTTTAAAAAAAATGTTGTTGTTTTTCTTTAAAAGAAAAAAAAAAGGCAGAAAGCTAGATTATATTCGAAAATGGATAAGTAAATATGCCTTTTCAGAACTGTTGAAGTTCAGGGATTATCAACATCCCCGGGGTGAATGCCAAGAGTGACTTTTGGGGTATGCACTGTAACATTTTCTTACTGTGTTACTCAGATGCTGTTTCAGTTCATAGCAATCACACACAAATTTGAAACCTCTGATAAGTTTGAACCAAGGTTTGGTTTGAAACCTGTGATCAGTTTGAACCTAGGAAATGTAGCCCTGCACACCTGGTTTTGTTCTTCACAAGCCCCTTTTACTGAGTTGCAAGAATGCAAATGCTTCAGGGGCAGAACTGCTCAAGCAAGGGTAGACAACGTACCATGGACACCTTCTTTGGCACCTCTAGGAGCCCTACCTGACTGGCTTTTGTTATTATTCCTTTAGATTTTTTTTTTTTTTTTACTCTGCAAAGTGAAAAAACCTCCTTAAGCTGCCAGTGATACTGTCAGAAAATCAGTGTCTGGCTTCAGTGCTTGGCTCCAATAGATGCTGAACTGCCCCGGAAAAAGAGCATCGTAAGGGGAGGTGTTAGAGGAAGAGAATGGCAGGGAACCGTCTCCCAGTTGTTATGGGGCCCTACTCATGCAGCTGCCATATTGTGAATGCATAAGCCCCTTCTTTAAGGGAGCTCTAAACAGGATATCGCACTGTCGCACGCTTTCTGTTAATAAACATATAAGTTTTGCCAACATTGCAAATGTCTATAATCATCTTATCCTCTTCCTCTCCGCACACCCTGCATTCTCTCAGGCAGGGGCATATGCCAGGGGGGATTAATAAAAAGACAAGATGGTAGGCATGACTGTCCAGGTCAAGCACTCATGTAAAAAGAAAGACGGGAGCTTCAATTGCACCATTGTACCTACCTGTAATGGAATGCGAGAATGAACTTGGAAGTTGGGGGAAGAGATGCTGCCTAGAGAACGATCAGATAAGAGAGGGAGAAGCCTCCAGCTGAGTAATAGGCAGAGAAAGAAACTTAGAAAAGACCCGCCCAAACTGATCAGGTGGTAAATGGGGACGGCGGGAGATTTGTACTTTCAGACTTGCAAGATTCTGTTAATAAAATAGAACTAGTTTATCTAGTCGTGTTTCCTGTCTGGTTTACCTGGGAGGGCTGACATCGAGGTCATTCTCACATTCCATTACACTACCACCTTGATTTTTTGTCCTTGTCCCCCTGGGGAAATGCCCCTCTTGCCAGGAATAATGTGATATCATGTTATATTAGTGTAACCAGTTCCACTCACTCTGCAAAAAGCACAACTGGGGGGTCCTCCTGGACTAGCGGCTCCTATTCAGGGTGTTTTGTGTTGTGTGATTTGCGTTATGTGGCTTTGTGTTGTATGCCAGTTGTGCCAATGTCTGGATCAGGAGGTTCTGCTCACAGTCACTCATGTCTTGGTTACCTTCTGAATAGACTACTGCAATGTGCTTTACATGGGATAGCCCTTGAAGAGCATCCAGAAGCTGCAGTTGGTACAGAATGCAGCAGCATGGGCAGTTATATGCACTCCTCTATCAGCTCATGTTACATGAACTGCATTGGTTGCCAGTATCTGTCCAGGATCAATTCAAGATGCTAATGGTTACCTATAAAGCCCTTCGTGTCATGGGGCCAGGTTATCTGAAGCCTCTCCCCAGTTATCTATCTATCTATCTATCTATCTATCTATCTATCTATCTATCTATCTATCTATCTATCTATCAAACGTATCCCTGCCCATCTCCCCCCAATGGGGGACTCTGGGCGGCTTACAATAGAATAAAACAATAAATAAATACATAGTTAAAATTTATAATAAAAAAAAACACATTTACACAGAGTAAAAGGAAGAGGAAAGATCCAGAAGGCTCTTATGTCTACCCATCCCATTCGGTCCAGCAGGAGTGGCATGCTCTGGGTCTAGTCTATCAGGAAATGCCATTTGACTGGGCACAGAAAGAGAGCCTTTTCTGTTATGGCACCTGCCCTTTGAAACATCATTCCCCTGGAGACTAGATTAGATTAGATTAGATTAGATTAGATTAGATTAGATTAGATTGGCCCCAACCCTGCTGGCCTTCCATAAGGCCTTCAAGATATAGTTGTGTCACTGGGCAAGGGGATCCAGAAGTGTGTCAGTACCCATGCAACGACTCTGTTATTTGCTGGTTCTTTGTTTTTGCTTTTGTTTTCCTGATGCCAATTATGTAATTATTATTATCATTGTTACATGTTATTCTATGGTGTTTTTAACTGCTGTTAGCCACCCAGAGTCATACATTTGAGATGGGTGGCTATATAAATTGAAATAATAAATAAATTAGAGATGTTATTCTCTACTTTAGTGCTTGATCCATTGCTTCTGGCCCATTCTCTCCTTATCCTCCTTGCTTGTGAGGAACTGGTCTTTTAGTCTCTGTTCAACCTGAGATCTCTTTCTGGTTGTCCTCTTCCATTATGTGAGATTTTAATCCTGGCCAAGCTAGACGGCCAACTGGTCAGTTTTCGCAGCCATGGAACATTTTATATCTTTTATATCTTTCTTGGCTATTGATGTCAGAAGCTTTACCATCAGAAACCATCTAAAATGTAGAGGTGTTACACCACATCACTAAACTAAGCCTAGTACCAGAGACGAATTGTCCCAAAGCTGGAATGGTCCTATGTTAAGATTTCCATCTTCCAATGCTTCAGAGATGTTTCTCCATCTAGGAGGGATTTTGCATTTCAGGAGCAGCCCACAGTTTTTTTTTTTTTTTTTTATAATCAATTCTCAGCTAAACAATCTGCAGGTAAGTTTTTTTTTCCCCCTGGAGAGCCAAGGGAGGTATAAACAAGCTATTCTCACCCAAACAAGAAACTTCAGTTAGAATTCTTTTGGCTGCTTAACCTGTTGCCCATTCTCTTTCATCAGAGGGCAATGAATGATGATATTGTAGAGCCCAACTATCGAGCTGATGGCACTGGTCAGATGGCTGTGCAAGCTTCTTTACAAAAGTATGAACTGTTGGCTCTGTTGGAGCTCTGAAAGCCTCCTCTGTTAGATAGATCTGCAGGGCTTGTTATGGAGCTTGTTATGACCAGGGTGTTTTGGATCTTGTCTGTACTATCACCCTTCATGCCTCCAGTGGAAACCTAGGAATGAGAAATAGCAGAAAGAACTGAGAAAGCCACAGGCTCATTTATATATTTAGCTCATGTATATATTTATTTTAAATGCAGGGTTGCATTTCCTTGGTGGCAATCATGGAACAGTCGATCCATAATTTTCACTTGAGGCACAAATTTACCAGGCTCCATGTATCATATTTTGGACCCATTCAGCAAAAACCCATCTCCCTTCAGAATTTCACTTTTCCATGCTGGAAATATCTGAAAGAGAGAGAAGGATGACCAGCGGAAAGGTAGATAGACTCTATTACAAGAGCCATGAATGTACCGCTGAAAGACCTAAAAGGCCAGACCAGAACATCCTGGAGAAAATCTATTTTAATTAATGAATCTATTAATTAATGGCACTTAATCAATCAATCAATTTGTTGTGGGGCCACAAACTGGTGGTAGGTGAAATTAAAGTCAAAGATTAATGGTGTTGCTCAGGCTCCCTTCCTCTTCTCTCTGTCCTATTTTCAGCTTCTCTCTGGTTTCCTTGGTCTTCTCTCTCCCTCTCACTTCCCATGATCTTCCCTGACATACAGACTGATGGGAAAACAACAGGTCATTACTACCATAAGGAAGTCTGAGCTACTGACCTAATCTTGCAGAGGAGTTCTGAACTTACAGTAAGAATGCAGGGAGCTAGGGCAAAACTGTGTTAAATTCTGACGTTCTGCAGTTGTTTTAGGCTTCAAATTTCATCAGATAGCATGGTTAGTGATAAAGAACGGCAGATGTTGGAGAACACTAGGTATTCTATATCTGCATTCACCATGGATGTAGAACTATACTGGGGTCAAAGGCTGCCTGGTGGTTGATGGTAAGTGTTGGGTGTGGGGTTTTTTGTTTTTTTTTATCTGCACTCAATTGTGACCGATTCTGCGGTGACTGCCTGGACGCGTCCCTGCAGTTTTCAAGGCAAGGTGTTTTGGAAGTGGTTTGCCACTGCCTCCTTCCTAGAGCGGAGCCCAGCTGGTGAGCGTAGAAGGCAGGGTTTCTATTGCTTCACGCCTTTTTTGGGCGTGCGCGGCTTCCACGTTACCGGCAACTGCTCCCGTCTCCCGTGCAAGCGCCGTTCCTCCCACCAGGGTGAGAGTACCCATTTATCTACTCACGTGAGTTTTTGAGCTGCTGGGTTGGCAGGAGCTGGGGAGGAAGCAGGAGCTCGCTCTGCTGCACGGAGCTGGGCTCGAACCACTGAAGTGTCGACCATTTCTGGCCGGCAACTTTCAGCGTCATTAAGCCGCTGTGCCACCGCATCCCCTGGGTGTGGGTAGGGTAAGGTTAAGTGGGTCTGGATAAAGCTGACATTAGGCACATGCAGAGTTCAAACCACATTTTAATGTTTAATCGTACTTCTACTTTGCCACAATAAAAATTATTGGTGGTGGCTTACAGTCTGTATATGCAAAAATTAAAATATTCACAGTTAGATTAAACCAATCCAAAACTAGTAGCAACAATAATAATAATAATAATGACCATATCAATCTCCATATAAAAACATAAAGAAATAGCAAAATCATTTTATTTCAAATATTCTTCCACTTTCTTCAAGCTGATTTGCTTCTCCTCATCCAGTGCCTCCCAGTTTCTCCAATCTTAACACCACTAAATTTGTTTTTAACTTATCACTGAAAATTGGAGGCAACTAAGGAACGATCTGGGAACTCCAAAGCAAGTCTTGAATGGCATGCAGCTTCTTGACTGTAACATGTGTATCTCGGTGCTCTTGGGCCATGGTAGACAACTTGTGGATCATGGTCATGTGTCATCCCCGAGCATGGTGAGATTGTGCCACTGAAATGCAATAGCAAAATGGTTGGGGGGCTGTTTCCCCCTTTCACCCCTCCCTCCCCAAATAAAAGAAAATAGGAGCAGGAGGCCTCTTGGAAGTAAATTCCAAGGTCACTTGATTTCCTTGTATCCCATTTGGAACAACCCCAAATCACCTTGCCATAATTTGGCCATTTGGTCACCAAATTTTGACAAAATAAATTTAAACCATTTAGGAGAGTGGAAACAGAAGTAGTTTATTCCCAGTGGCCTCTCACTCCCATTCCCACTCTTAAAAACCACCTGAAAGGAGGAGGAAAAAAACAAGTCAAAACTATCATTCCCACCTCTGTGGGGGAGATCACCACCCTCCTCATAGCATTACCTGTAGCCCTACATTCATCAGGAGAGCATTGCACCCTGAAATTCAAGGAAAGTGACCTCTGATACTCCTGGTTAAACCCAGCACCTGTCCAAACGGGCTTTACTGTCGGGTCTGCTCGTAATTTGTAACCTCTGCATGGTCACAGATAGGCCGTGCCTCTTCTAGTATTCCGTCTCCAGTGAAGGAAACGCAGTCAAATGAACTGCGCAAAACACAGTGAATGTCCAGAGCTTCTTTGAAAGTGAAAGAGGTTGCACGTATAATCTCTCTTGGTCTCTGGATACCTTCGTAAATGTGTGTGGTTGTGGTTTTGCAAACAGACATTTCGCATACAATGTGTAACACAGGTAGTTCCATTTCATTTCCAGAATGAATGGATATCAAGTAGCATTCTCCAGTTGGGGACTCCTGCAGTGTGTTATTTTAAGCCCAAGCAAAGCAGTGCAAACTTGCCCCATGTGCATGATTTATTGCAGTGACTGAAGCTGCTTAGAAATACAGGGAAATGGTTGGAGAAAAGTCTACGGCTCTTGTTTATCTACTGTCCCCTCCTGTTTCCCCAGTGGAAAAGTAATTGTAGCTACAGCAGCCTAAAAATGGATATGAGATGATGTTATTTTATTTACATGCTGGCTGGGGAATTCTGGGAGTTGAAAGTCCATACATATTAAGATTGCTGAGAATGAGAAACACTTCTATAAACAATACCCAATATCAGAAGGCTGGGCTAAACCATCAGATTTTGCTCTTTATGGGTTTTCTTGATAACGATCCTAAACATAGGCTCCAGAGGGCAGAAAGATATTATTCCTAATATTTGCATGAGCCCATCATTATTTGACATGATGACAGGTGATAATAATAATAATTTCCACCTATCTTCCAATCACATTTGAAATTCAAGGTTGCACACACCGCATTTACGATATGTTTTCAAATGTCAAAAAAGGAAGACTCAATGTTCAGTAAAGACCAAACCATCTCTACTAAGAATTGTTGCCTATCTGATAACATTTTCAAATGTCCTCTGAAAGAGGTACATTTATACTGTATGTGACAACCCTTCCCCCAATCTCCTGAGAATACTGTGGACAGCCAAGAAAACAAAACAAAACGAAAAAGGATCATCAAACAAATCAACCCACAGTTCTCACTCAAGGCACAAATGACCCAGCTCAAATTGTGGAGTCCTTGGGGTTCTCCGAGCTTGGTTCTTTTCCTGCAAACGTTTCATTACCCAGCTAGGTAACATCTGCAGTGCTGGAATGGGATGGGGGTTGCTCTCTGTTTATATTCTTGCATGCCCTGCCAGTGTTGGTGGGGCTGGGGGTTTTGTTCTGTTCCTCTAGTAGTTCCTTGATTAGGGTATTGTTTGCTGCTTGCTTGTGTGCCCTGTGGTAACCTCTGCTTATCTTGGTGATAATTGCTGGTGAGGAGCTGTTCTGATCTTTTGTCTCTTTTGAATAGTGTGTAGATGCTGTTTATGTGTCTGTTAATTGCTGCCTTGTCTGAATACCAAGCTTCCAAGAATTCCCTTGCATTTTTGGATTTTACTTGGTCTAAAATGCTGACAGTTTCCCAGTTAAAATTATGGTTATATCTGTCCATGTGTTGTGAGATTAAGGAGTTTTCATCATGTCTTCTGAGTGCTAGTTGGTGTTCATGAATGTGCTCTGCTAGCCTTCTGCCTGTCTGTCCTACATAGTGTTTGTTGCAGTCCTTACACTGTATGTTGTAGATGACTCCTGCTTTTTCTTCTTGCGCTACTGGGTCTTTTGGTTTACTTAAGATATTTTGGAGGCCTTTCGTTGATTTGTGTGTCACAGAGATGCCATGTGGTTGTAATAGTCTGCTGGTGATTTCTGAGACGTTTCTGATGTATGGAAGTGTGATCCTTTTCATAGTTTGTGTTGTTTGTGTAGGACAGACAGGCAGAAGACTGGTAGAGAGCATCCACGAACACCAACTAGCTTCCAGGAATTCCCTAGCATTTTTTAATTTAGCTTGGCCTAGGATGCTCAGAGTTTCCCAGCTGAGACTATGGTTGAGCCTGTCCATGTGTTGCAAGATTAAGGAGTTTTCATCATGTCTTCTGACTGCTAGTTGGTGTTCCTGGATGTGCTCTGCTAGTCCTACATATATCCTCTGCTAGAGCTACATATATTCTCTTCTATTGGAAGCTTGGCATTTAGACAAACCAGCCATCAATAGATACATAGAAATAAACCATATTTATACATCATTCAAAAGAGACAATAAAAAAGCTAAGAAGGAAACAAAAAGAACAGAACACATCCTCTCCAGCAGCCTTACACCCAGATAAGCAGGGATTAACACCAGGCAAACAAGCAAGCAGAAAACAATACCCTTAATCAAGGAACTACCAAGAAGAAAACCATACCCCCACCAACACAGGCAGGGCAAGCTACTGTTTATAAACAGGGAGGAAACCCCATACTCGCTCGCACTGATGATGTTACCTAGTTGGGTCATGAAACATCTGCAAGCAGACAACCAAGCTCAGAGAGCACCAAGGACTTCATAGTTCAACCCTGAGCTGCAGATATTCTCTTCTGTCTGTTTTTTGTTTTTCTTATTGTATGAAAAAATCAAACAAATACTTAAATAGCAGCAAGGGGGGGGGAGGAAGTAAAATGTACTACTGGCATGATTTACCATTAAATGGCAATGTGAAACCTCTGTCACATTCATGGCAAGTTAATGATGGATGAGAATTATGGACCTAAAAGTTTGTGCATCTGAGAAGTATCCAAGGTTCAGGAAGACTGTTACATCACCTCTTTGGCCCTCCCTTTATTTATTTTTGTACTGTGCCTTTTTTGATTCATAGGAAGGACACAGCTCAGAAATAAAGCTTCAGTCTAGTTAGCATGATGAAAGCTCCATGTTCAATTTCCGGCAGAATGACATGGTAGGAACCTGGACTAGGGCCATTTGAGATTGCAGATCAAAGATTACATTTCTAAAATTTACTCACATTTTAAAAAATTCCCTGCATTGCAGAGCATGAGTCATACTGTACTATTTTACAAGGGGGTCGTGCATTCAGATTATCTATCTGCAGTCTGAGATGCCATAACCTACATTCGAATAACATTAGGCCTGCAATAATGGGGCTCTTTGGAACAACCACTCAAGCAATTTTTCCCTGCCTGCTGTACTCTTTCAATCTCACTTGCTATTGTATTTCAGCCTTGGTATCTCATGGTCTTCAGGAGAAATGAAAATGTAAGCTTCACACAGATCATAAAAGTATGCTCATTTACTAGCTTTGCATTATATCATCCTATGTGGATTTATGGCACATATTGATTGGAGAAAGGATGCCATAGCTACTTTTAAACATTGTGGATTTCCGACAGGTGATGTTAAGACATCTACTACAGTTGTTGCCAACTGGAGAAGTTATTTATTCAATTAAGTAATAAGGAGACATATTGACTTCCTTTGAGGTCAGCCTCAGATGGTTATATATTGAGCCTCACGGCCAGCAGAAACAACAAAACAAAGAATTAATTCCATGCATCCTATCTGAAGAATGATGACATTTTTTTTTCTTTTCAAAATTGCTCTGCTCCCAAATTCACATTTTAAACTGTTTCAAGCAAGCTGGCTGGAGCTTGAAAAGAGAATAATCTGATGACTTTTAGTAAGTAGAAGAAGGAGAAGAAATTCCAGAGATTCCAGTTCCTTCCACAAGGGTCAGGTATTTCCCAGAAGAAGGCTCTTATTCTCAAATTTTGGAAAACCAAGGGCCTAGCAAGGAAAGGGTGATCAGTAAATATAAGGAAATGGAGCAGGTATGTATAGGGCGATGAAAAAGCCACAAAGACAATTAGGATTCTAAATCTTTACACTTGTATGAGAATTGATAATAATTTCACGATACCCAAATAACTAGGGAGCAAATTCTGGACAATATTTGTCACTGTTGTGGTAGACAACCCACATTCCTTGCTACCTGGCAGGTTCTGTACCCCAATGACTTTATTTTACGTCACATCCCTTTAATCTAAATACATAAATTGCATGATCCCGTATCATCTTTATTCCTCAGCAGGCATTCTTAGAAAACAAAATGGCGGGCAGCTGTGACCCTGGGCTTAGACAAGGATCCATCAGCTTTGGAAAAGTCAAACTGGCTTGGAAAGGGAGAGTTGGGGGTGAGGCATGAGAGAGGGTTGGCAACCAATTTCATCAGCTTGCCCTCCCTTGGTGGCTTACGTGCCTTTTAGCAGCCATCAGGTGCACCTGCAAAAGGGAAGGTCAAAAAGACAAAATGGTGGTCGTGACCAGATGATTAAAGCCCCACCCACCACTTTATGTCCTCCACAATGTATGTAAAAAAGGGGTGGGCTTTCGATTGTGTAGTCATAGCCTCCATCTTGACTTCCTTGACATTCCCCCCCCGGCAGCCATTTTGTAAATTGGCACTGCCCATTATGGCTATTTTTTTAAAACAACCATGGCATACTAAAAAAAACAAAATGACCTCCTTCTGGTCAAGTTTGTTTTTTTTCCCCACATGTGAAAATGTAACAGATAGAATTTACTCCTCCTTATAGGTGCCTGCTTATTTTATAGAAATAAGGTGCCTGCTTTATTTCTCTGGCCTGAGAAAATACTTCCCCTCTGAGTAAAGTAAGTCATGGAGATGATTGCCTGGACGTTATTACAGCTATTCTGTTCTGCAAAATGCCCCTTCCTTGCTTGAAGGGCCTGCTATTTAATGGAGAGCGCCCGTTCTTGTCGCCATGGACACCAGTAGACAGGCTGCTGACACGGGAAGTATTTGGAGGAGGAGTCCCACCCACCTACTAAACAGGAGGTGGAAATGGTGTTTCCCTGGTCCTGCAGAACTGTTAAAAGTAAGTTAAGAAAAGGTAATAGGCCTTGGTAGAGGAACAGCATTTAAGATGGAGACATGGAGAGAGAGGAGATGCAGTCGTGACTCCCACGATCCCAGGGCGATGGGGGGTATTGCAATTGCAATGCACAGGAGAAAAAGTAAGATGGCAACTCCCCAATAAAAAGAAGGGCAGGAGTTAAAATTCTATATTTTCTTTCTTTTTTTCATTTTCTTTTTTCCTCTTCTTTTTCGTTTCAGTGTTTATACGTTTACTGTATCGTACACTTTTAATTAAAAAATTAAAAAAGAATTGCAATGCACGCAGGGGCCTCCAGGCAGGCAGAAGCAATCCTCACCACCATCTTACCTGTTGTGTTCCTTCCAGCACAGAATGCGCTAAAAACAAACCTTCTGGTTGGCATCAAATTGAAGGGATCAAAAACTAAATTGGCAATATTTAAATTGGCAATATTAACTTCATAGTTTTAGAGTGTGCACAGGGTTCTCTATAGCCAAGCTTCAATACTAACAGCATTTAGTGAAATTGCAAGAGGAAGCAACTGACCACCGATGAGCTAGCTCAGATAATAGGGAAAACTCCTCCTGAAGAGACTTAAGTCTGAGGTCTGATAAGGAGGGAGGACACAGAACAAGGGTCTGCAGGGACTGACAAGGTATAAGAGTTAGGGGCAACTCCTTTAAATTAATGTAAGCAAACAAGGGCGGGAAATAATGTATTCTGCTAAAGTTTCTTTGACTGGCTGTGAAACTCATCTTCATTATAATGGTACTAAGATCTGCCTTTTTAAAAATACTATAAAAGGCTGTGGTTTTGTCTCCAAGGGTGTGCCACCCTGCTCTCTCTGGGTGCATGGTGTGGGCACCCAGACTTTTGCTTGGCCAAATAAAACGCTGCTCAGAGAAGTCCCTGCTTGAAGTCTTTTATTTTGTGCTGCTGATTGATTTCAAGTTTTCTGGGTAGCTGTGAACCTTACAAACTTGCCTATCCTTTGATTGCAAAAAATTGGGGCTGCAAGGGGGAAAATGCCACACAGACAGAACATTAGAATCACAGAATTAGAAGGGGCCATGTTGCTCAAAGTCCTGCACAGGGCAGGAAGCCAAATTAAAGTACAGGTAGACCTCGCTTAATGACTGCCCTGTTTTACGACTGTTTGAAGTTACGACAGTGCTGAGAAAGTAACTTTATGACTGGTCCTCACATTTACAACTGTGGCAGCATCCTGCTGTCACATGATCGCCATTTGCACACTTCACAGCTGGCTTCCAACAAACAGAATCAATGGAGAAGCCTGTAGTAAAATTGCAAGTCGTGGTCATGCAATGTCTCGCTTAATGACCTGTGGTGACTCACTTAGGAACCACATTGCTTAGCGACAGGGTTGCCAGTCCCTTGTGGTTGCTAAGCGAGGACTACCTGTATTCCCAACAGGGGGCTGTCTAGCCTGTGCTTGAGCACACCGCTGTCCTGGATTATTGTTTTGATGGCTCTCTGTTGATTTTTATTTTCCTGCATTCCATTGGAATCTGCTTTCCTTTAACTTAAATTTATTGTTGGCCAGCCTTGCGTGGAACAAGAGAGAACATGTCTTGACCTTTTCTGTGACATCCTTTCAAGTATTTAAAGAGTGTTATCACATTCCTCCTTTTTGTGGTCTATTCATGTGACTCAACCCCCTCAAATGAGGGACGTGCTGATTCTGCACTTCGTACACGTAATAGGACTGAATCACATCATATGGCGTGAAGGGCAGAACGTCTTCAGATTTAGGTAATTTCCATTGGCAGTTCGAGACTGAATGAAGGGATGTACAATATACTTATGTTGCATCGGCTGGGAATGCTGCAAGCATGATTTAGAAGAAACGCTTCAGGCCACTTGCAAGTGTGCGCTCAGACCCTTTCTGCTACCAAATAAAACTACTGCATAAAAGATGCAGAGCCTGAAAAGAAAAGATGCTGCAACTTGAAAAGTAACTTTAAAGCAGTGTTTTTCAAATTTGGCAACTTTAAGATGTGTGGACTTCAACCCCCAGAATTCCCCAGCCAGCATGTAAATAAAATAACATCATCTCATATCCATTTTTAGGCTGCTGTAGCTACAATTACTTTTCCACTGGGGAAACAGGAGGGGACAGTAGATAAACAAGAGCCATAGACTTTTCTCCAACCATTTCCCTGTATTTCTAAGCAGCTTCAGTCACTGCAATAAATCATGCACATGGGGCAAGTTTGCACTGCTTTGCTTGGGCTTAAAATAACACACTGCAGGAGTCCCCAACTGGAGAATGCTACTTGATATCCATTCATTCTGGAAATGAAATGGAACTACCTGTGTTACACATTGTATGCGAAATGTCTGTTTGCAAAACCACAACCACACACATTTACGAAGGTATCCAGAGACCAAGAGAGATTATACGTGCAACCTCTTTCACTTTCAAAGAAGCTCTGGACATTCACTATGTTTTGCGCAGTTCATTTGACTGCGTTTCCTTCACTGGAGATGGAATACTAGAAGAGGCACGGCCTATCTGTGACCATGCAGAGGTTACAAATTACGAGCAGACCCGACAGTAAAGCCCGTTTGGACAGGTGCTGGGTTTAACCAGGAGTATCAGAGGTCACTTTCCTTGAATTTCAGGGTGCAATGCTCTCCCGATGAATGTAGGGCTACAGGTAATGCTATGAGGAGGGTGGTGATCTCCCCCACAGAGGTGGGAATGATATTTTTGGCTTGTCCCCCCCTCCCTCAGGTGGTTTTAAGGATGGAAATGGGAGTGAGAGGCCACTGGGAAGATACTCCTATTTCTACCTTAAAAAGAGTCAGTGGCTTAAAGCAGTAGCAACATTTTTCAGCCTCAGTAGTGTCAGAAAACGACAGACACGGGTTCGGTTATCCAGTAGACAGAAGTTTTTATTGGGCACGTTTGCAAAGGTGGGTCCCTCCCGCAGCAATGGAGGAACCCCGAAGCAAGGTCTGACAGGTTTTTATACCCCCTATCTGTCCTCCCCCTCCTACGAGGGCTTGGCTCACAATCTCACCTTTTTTTACCGCCCCGGAGCGCCGCTAATTAACCGCAAAACCGCAGACATTCCACTTTCCGAATCCAATCAGCGCAATACACATTCCAATCCCCACTTGACCCGACAGCCGCCCCCTGCCGTTTCTCTTCACTCTGGTGCGAACGTGCCTCTTGCCTGCAGTCTTTCCTCCCTCCTGCCGTCCCTCTCCACTCTGGTGCGAGTGTGCCTTCTGCCCATCCTCCCTCCTGTCGTCTCCCGATGGTTGCCCCATGGTGCACAGCACTCTCCCCTAGCAAACATGGTTCGTTTGAGGCCCTCACTTCTCCCTGCCTTCTCACAATCCCCCCTTTTTCTTTTCCCGCCTCTGTTGGGCCTCAAACCTGGCTAACAGGATTGCTCCCTCGTCCCGGACCCGGGGCTTCACACACTGGGACAGGTAATTCCCACAAGCAGGGAGACATTGCATTAAGCAACATACTAGGACCAGTAAGGCAATGAAGCCAATGGCTAGTACAGAAAGTTGTTTTAACCAAGCAAAGTTAGGTAACCAACTAGTGAGCCACGACCAATTCCATCCCTCTGGATCCTCGGATATGCGAGAGGCTAAGGTCTTCAACTTGGCTAGTTTTGCTTCAATATAATTCTCATTGTTGGTTAGGTTAAAGCAACAAAGACCTTGAAAAGATTCACAGCCTTGTCCTGCCCTTAATAGGAGATAGTCTATAGCTATCCGATTTTGAATGACCGCCCTCCTGATCTCAGTGACTTCTTCAGTGAGGGCTGCAATGAGAGAGGATGTAAGGTTGACACTTTTAGCCAGGAGGCAGGCCACCTTCCTTAGGTCCAGGTAAGCCCTTCCACTTAGTGCAGGAACCCCTACTAAGGAGAGGGCCAGAGCCATGGCTTCTGTTTCGGACAAGAGTGTCACATCACTCTCACAATCAGATGGCAGCTCCCTTTTTCTTTTTTCTTTTGATGGGTGCGCTTGTATTGGAGGCAGGGCATATAGAGAGGTCAGGCGCCCTATGGCACAAGGGCCCCTGAACTATAGGCTGGAACATAGGTGTAAGCTTCATGTCCACATAACAAAAAGAAACCTTTAGGTAGGTATAGAGGGGTTGAGGCGTAAGAGATATTATAGATCCCTCCACAAGTGAAAGCAGGACCTTTTGAGGGCAGTGGGTGGGTACGGTTCTGGGTATTGTTGAAATATACACATTGAGTTGCATTGGTTATCCCCAAGAGATTTAGAGCTATTTGCCTTTGATTAGTCCAGGGTCTTGGAGTGGGAGAAGACCCAAAATGATAGAACATCCCCCCCCACGGGGGATCATCCCCAGTGATATCAATATTCGCTATCTGAGTAACATTCTTCAATGCTTCCAAGCTGATGGGCATTCCAAAGAAACAGGTGGAGGTGACACCCTTCACAGTCAAGAGTTGCCCCACACAAAATGTTGTGCTGTTCAAAGCTGTCTGTGCCAATTCTACAAAAAAATTGTTGTTAGAGCTGTGCTGTAGAGCATCTAAGCAGTGACATAATAGAATAACCTGGATGCAAGCCTTCATGTTGTTCATCTCCTCCCCTGCCTTAGTTCAGTTCCTTTTAAGTTTTACTTTGAGTCCGTCTCCCGGTTGGGCAGTCCACGGTCGGGGGTCGGGAGCTCGCTTAACCCGATGGTAGTGGGTCCAACCCCCCTGTCGGGTCCGAACCGCCGATTCAGTTGTCAGGAGAACTTGGTATGGTCCCTCCCAAGACGGCTTCAGTTTCTCATCCTTCCACGTCTTTATCAGGACCCAATCCCCTGGCTTGTGGGGGTGTTGGTCTTCCAGCAAGGGGGCCGCTGAGCGAGGAGTCCCTGTTTTCTTAAAGATAAGAGAGATTGTGACAGTACCAGGAGATACTTTCTCAGGAAGGCATCCTTTAGCTCGGGGATAGGCTCTCCCATTGGAGCCAGGAAAGGTCTTCCCATCATCAGCTCGAATGGGGAGACCCCCACATCCTTGCGAGGGGCTGTCTGCATTCGAAGCAGGGCAACCGGAAGTGTCTTTGTCCAAGGTAGCCCTGTTTCCAATCCCAGTTTGGTGAGATGTTGCTTCAATACCCCGTTAGCTCTTTCCACTTTCCCACTGGATTCAGGATGCCAAGGGGTGTGGAGTTCCCATCGAACCCCCAGGCTTTGCATGACCTCCTGCAGCACCTTGTGGGTGAAGTGGGTCCCCCTGTCAGAATCCAGACTCTCTACTATCCCATACCGGGGGACGATCTGTTCCAGGAGAACTTTTGCTACTACCTGTGCAGTCGCCCTCCGGCTGGGCACCGCTTCCACCCAGCCAGTGAGGTGATCTTTGAGTACCAACAGGTACTTCAACCCAGCCACAGGAGGGAGTTCCGTAAAGTCCACCTGGACTCGCTGAAAGGGCCATACTGCCAAGGGCCTTCCTCCCCTCTCCCTTCTCCTCATGGCTTTGCGATTGGTTTTCTGACAAATCCGGCATTTCCAGCACACAGCCTGCGCCTCTGTCCACATCCCCAGGCTCCAGTACCACGGCTTTACAGTGTCTATCAAAGCCTGCACCCCCCAGTGAGACCCTTCGTGCAGTTTCTCCAACATCCCCCTCATGTCAGCACGGCTCACTACTGGGGTCCCCTCAATTGTAACCCAACGACCTGCTTCCTCCCTGCAACCTTCCCTTTCCAGCAGCACCTCGTCCAACTTCCCCGGCGTCCAAGCCGGAGGTTCTTCTATCTGGGGGATTGCAATCATGATGGCAATGGGGACACCCTCCGCTGCCTCCTTTGCTACTCGATCAGCAAGTCGGTTCCCTCTTGCCTCCATCGAGTCCCCCTTCTGATGTCCCATTATATGCACCACTGCAATCCTGTCGGGTTCTTGAAGAGCTTCCATCATCCCCTCTATCAGTTGCCGAGCTTTCACCTCCTTCCCAGCAGTTGTGAGTAAACCCCGTTCCAGCCAAATTTTCCCGAAAGTGTGCACTACTCCCCAGGCGTATCGCGAGTCTGTGTAGACGGTGAGGGACACTCCCTTTCCCAACTCTAGTGCCCGTTTCAAAGCGTGCACTTCACACAGCTGAGCCGACCAGTCCGCTGGTAGTGCCCCCTTCTCTATTGTCTCTCCCTCCGCAGTCACTATCGCGTACCCTGACTTCCTTTGTCCCTGCTCTACTCGACTAGACCCATCCACGAACCAGACCTCACCGTCCTCCAGCGGGACCTCCTGCAGGTCCTCCCGGGTCTTTGTTTGCAGCTGCAACAGGGTGGAGCACTTGTGCTCCGCTGGCTCCCATTCTTTCCGCTCCCCCGCAAGAAACTCCGCTGGGTTCAAATTCCTGTCTGTTCCTACCACCACATCAGGACTTATCCGGAGAACTGTCTCATATTTCAACATCCTCCCTTCTGTCATCCAAGCAGCCGCCTGCTGACTAAGCACACTTAAGATCTGATGGGGTGAATGGACAATCACGGGGCTCCCAAAAGTGAGTTTTTTCCCTTCTGTCACTAACACAGCAGCGGCAGCCACTGCCTGCACACAAGTCGGCCATCCCCTCACCACTGGTTCTAGGGCTTTGCTCAGGAAGGCCACTGGTTGATATTTCCCAGCCCGTCTCTGAGTCAGTACTCCAATGGCAGTTCCCCCATGGGCTGTAACGTATAGGTGAAAGGGGAGGGCCAAGTTCGGTAGAGCCAGAGCCGGGGCCGTCACCAGGCTCCTTCGTAATTCCCCCCACTTCTCTGTGTCCCTGTCTGTCCATTCTACCCTGTCAGATGATCCTTTCAACTTCTCATACAGAAACTGAGCCTTGCTCATGTACTCATCTATCCATAGCCTGCAATATCCTACTAGACCCAGAAACCGCCGCACCTCCGTTTTAGTATGAGGGGGCTTCAACTGCATTATCCCCTGTATCCGAGAAGGATCAATCAACTTCTCGCCCTTCCGGAGTACATGTCCTAAATACTTGACCTCCCTTTCCACAAATTGGACCTTCCCTTTTGACACCTTCAATCCTTCTTCAGCCAACCAGTTCAATAAAGCCACTGAGTCTTCTCTCACCTTTACTTCCTTCTCTCCAGACACCAACAAATCATCCACATACTGCAGCACCCGAGAACCCCCAGGGGCCCGGAACCCCTGGAGTTTCTCTTCCAATGCCTGTCCAAACAAGAGGGGCTCTCGGTGTACCCCTGGGGCAGCACCGTCCATCTCAGTTGTTGCTTCCTCCCAGTCTCCGGATCTTCCCACTCAAAAGCGAACAGATCCCTACTTTCTTCTGCCAGAGGGCATGACCAAAAGCATCCTTCAAGTCTATCACCGTGAACCACCGATCCCCGGGAGGGATCTTCCCCATCAAAGTGTAGGGGTCAGGCACTACCGGGGTCCGGGCCAAGACCAAATCGTTGACCCTCCTCAGATCCTGCACCAGCCTGTAACTATTGTCCTTCTTCTTCACAGCTAAGATAGGGGAGTTGAAGGGGGACATAGCCGGTTCCAACAGCCCTTGCCGCCTTAGCCCATCTATGATGGGCTTCAGCCCACGCCTCCCATCCCGGGACAGCGGGTATTGGGCTTGCCGCAAACCAGTCACCCCCGGTTTCAAGGGGATGCTAATTGGGGCAATGCGGAACCGACCCGCCCCCCCTTCTCCTGCCCATACCTCAGGGTTCACAACCTCCACGTCCGCCTCCCGCAACAAACATATCCTTTCTGCCTGTTCCACATTCCACAACTCCACTCCTAGACTACCCATTAGATCCCTTCCCAGCAAGTTCACTCCTGCCTGTGGGATCAATAACACATCTGCAGTTACCTCCTTCCCATTCCACTCCAGTCTCACTCCCTCCAGTACGTCTGCCTTGACCGGAGAACCTCCCACCCCCATCACCGATACCGACGCGCCCCGGGATTTCGCAATCCCTGGGATTGGTTGGCACAACGATGTTCGAGAGGCTCCGGTATCCACGAGGAACTGCCGTTCCTCGCCGGTGGGACCCACCGTGATGTTTACCAAGGGTTCCCCGTGGGTCCCGGATGGGGAACCATGACCCCCCTAGTTGTACAGGGGGAAACTCCTCTCACCCGTGGGGCGATCCACCTGGCAGTCCCGAGCAAAGTGTCCTACTCGCCCGCAGCGGAAACAACCTTGCCTATCCCCAGTCCACCTCTCCCTTCTGGGGTCGACGCCACCTCTCCGGGGCCAAGGTCCCCGGACCAGATGGGGAGAAGGTCGCGCCTCCCTCAGTCCCTCCCCCTTCGTCTCATTCTTGGCTGCCGCCTGAACGGCTGCCATCATCATTTGAGTTTTCTGCCTGGTCTTCGCCTCCTCCCTCCCCACATAGGTCTGTTGAGCAATCCTTAGGAGTTCCCCTATCCCCTGTTCAGTCCAACCCTCCCGTTTTTGTATCTTCTTCTGAATGTCTGGCCATGCTTTGGTGACGAACTGCATTTTTAACAAGGTCTCAAAGGCTGGGGTGTCCGGAGTCACGCCCGAGAATTTGGTCAGGCCAACTCGGATCCTCTCACAAAAATCTCCGGGCGATTCATCCTTCCCCTGGGTTACCTCAAAAGCCTTGGTCAAATTCTTCCCCTGGGGCACTGCTGTTCGGATGCCCTCCAAAATCATCTCTTTCATGTCTCTCATGTTCTGCCGGTGTGCGGCATTATTGGGATCCCAATTTGGGTCTGCCAGAGGGAATTTAGTATCTGCGGCCGGGGCATTTGGGACATTTGCATTCCTTCGCTCCCAAGCCCCGAGCGCAGCTCGCCGAATCTGGCCCCTCTCTTCTGGCGTATAGAGGTGGGCTAAAATGTAATTCAGTTCCCCCAGGAGTATTCCACCGGGCCGAGAAAAAGTTCCAATTGTTCGGCGGCGGTATGGGCGTTCTCTTGCATACGAGGGAGGGTCTTTTAATTCCCTCAACTCACTGGGTTTGATGGGAACTGTTACGTAACTGGTGACGGTCACCCCCTGTGCGTTCGTTCCGTTCGGGACTTCCCGGACGGGGAAGGGACTGGCCGACCTTAGACTAAAGGGCAAGTTCTGAATGTCTTGGTTCAGCTGGTCCAGCTCTTTCCGCAGCCCGGGATAGGGTGGGGGCGCCGGAGGGGGAGCGGTAGGAAGAGGAGGAGGAGGAGGAGGTGGCGGCCCCCATTGAGGTCTAGTCAGCCAGAGGTCCTCCTCCTCATCCTCCTGTTCTTTTTGGACAAAAATTTTGGCTAACTTGGGTCGAGGCCCCTCCCAATGAACATGGAACCAGACTTCCACATAGGGTTCCTGTGTTAACATTTTATGCTCCACAATGTAGTTTTTTAGTTGGGTCACCCAGTAATTACTGGGGCTTCCAAGAGTATCCCAATGGTAGGGGAATTCGGGGTCCACTAGTGGATATTTTGGCCATTCTTTAGTGCACAAAGTTATCATGGTCGGTTTTTCCAGACCCCTGGTGAATGGACACAACCAGGGTGTCTCCCATTGTTGCAACAATTGTCCTAATGGAGAATCCATGGGGATTCCCCCTACTGCGTTTTTCCCACTGGCCCCTGGCCTTACACTCTTACTCTGCGCCTTATCCATCCTTCCTGACTACGTTTCCCACCTTACAGAAGGTCCCGGACTCTTCTGTCCCCTTGCGGCGTCCAACGCCTCGTAACCACGCTAATCTCCCCGAGATTATGGGTAGGCTGTACTCACCAGACCTCCCGGAGGTCCCCTCGTCGGCCGACTTCCTCTTTACTTCTGTCTGACTGGCGATTGGAGTCCCGTCCTGGACCCGACTCCGGGGAAAACGGGAGACACCTCAACGGGGTGTTACGGCCGATTACTCACCGGTTCCCCACAGTCCGGTCCACGTCGAGGACTCCTGCCTGGCTCGCCAATTTTGTCAGAAAACGACAGACACGGGTTCGGTTATCCAGTAGACAGAAGTTTTTATTGGGCACGTTTGCAAAGGTGGGTCCCTCCCGCAGCAATGGAGGAACCCCGAAGCAAGGTCTGACAGGTTTTTATACCCCCTATCTGTCCTCCCCCTCCTACGAGGGCTTGGCTCACAATCTCACCTTTTTTTACCGCCCCGGAGCGCCGCTAATTAACCGCAAAACCGCAGACATTCCACTTTCCGAATCCAATCAGCGCAATACACATTCCAATCCCCACTTGACCCGACAGCCGTCCCCTGCCGTTTCTCTTCACTCTGGTGCGAACGTGCCTCTTGCCTGCAGTCTTTCCTCCCTCCTGCCGTCCCTCTCCACTCTGGTGCGAGTGTGCCTTCTGCCCATCCTCCCTCCTGCCGTCCCCCCAAGGCTGCCCCATGGTGCACAACGCTCTCCCCTAGCAAACATGGTTCGTTTGAGGCCCTCACTTCTCCCTGCCTTCTCACAGTAGTATTTTACATGACTGATTTAATTAGTAGCTAAGAAGTCGGTCTTAGGCTTACACACACTCCAAAACATGTCTTCCAAATGATTTTTAAACTGTGCTCCTCCTTAATACATGCACATGTACTCTGGTTAGCCAAGAGGAAGGCAACTTTTGAACTGGCAGGTGGTGCAAATGACTTCAGATGTTGTTGAAAACATGAATGCTTTTAGAGATTAGTTTAAAGATTAGTTGTTGCTTTGAGGTGTTGCTTTAATCTTAATCCTTTTTGGAACACCTGAACAAGACCTGTCTTACTTTGCTTTCCTTCTAATTCCAATTATTTCTGCCTCTATCTTGCTCCTCTTTTCTGTTTCCTTCCAGGGCAGTAAAGTCTTCCTTTCACCTCATCTTTTCTGTTTCTGCTGGAAGGGGAGTGTGGAATGTGAGTCTATGTGTGTACTTCTGTTTGTGTTTGTTATGAGAGTGGCTTGTGTGAGAGAGAACATGACTGGCATATACAAAGGGAGTCCAATTAGGTGTATAAATGGAGTACTTTATTTTATAGGAAATTACTTTTATACATTGTATATATTTGGAGTATGACTTCTGGCAGATAGAGAGAAGCATATATGCACATATTTATTGGGAAGGTAGACATTTCTAGGACTGATTTCAACTGGAGTTAGCAATGGTAGGTTAACAAGGTGAGAAGCTGAGCATCTCACAGGATTTTGGTCTGTGTTGATGATATGTTTCTGTCTACACAGTTGCATCCGTGAAGTTGGGCCAAAAGTCAAGATGGCAATTGTGGCAACACAACTGAAGCCCTGCCCCTTTGCATGGGAGTGCAAACTCAATGCATACACAAAAGGGACTGGCCTTCAATTGCACTGCCATGACTGCCATCTTGACTTTTTTGACCACTCTGTCTACTGATATCATGATGGAGCTGGGCAGCCTTCTCCTACCCAGCTTTTAACAGGCAATTTTGGAAGTGTGTTATCTGCTGTTTTCCTTTGCCTTTGTTGAATAGGTCCACTGAACCATACCTGCAAAATCGGACTTGCCTCGGCTGCCACTGAGTTCACCCCCCAGAACCAGCAAGAAACTAATAATCAAACCTGTAAAATTTTAAAGGGTTGTAAAAAAGTGGGTGGAACGAGTTAAGGAAGGGGTTGGCTAGAACATTTGAAGAAAAATAGCTGCTTTACAAAGCAGTAAATTTTAACAAGCATTGACTTTGTATGAGGCTTTGTCAGTTAATTTAATTAATGGGTTTTATTGATTAACAGCATGTTTTTAGGTATATCTGTGCAAAAGTAGACCTACCTAGAGAAGTGGACGTATCTACAGGCTGAGTTTACACACCCTATAAATGCATTATTTTTTTTAAGTCTGGTTAGTTTAATAAGTCCCAGTGGCTTCCAATTCAGGGGGTGGGGGAGAGATTCTGCTGCTTTAAGGAATTCATTCATTAAAGTTAAGATTACTCTAAAAACAGTAGAACCATTTTTTTAGGGTTGAACAAAAGCCTTTTAAAAAGTTGGGTTTTGTCAGCCCTTTGAGGCTGTCTAGAACAAGAAACAGATTCCATAAGAAGACTAGAATTAAACTTACTTGAGATAGGCTACAATTACAGAATCTTGCAAATCTGATGGTGTTTTTCCTTCTCTCTTATATCCCAGTGAGTCAGGGAGGAGCTAACCTGTCTCTTTCTAACACTACCTCCTTTCCCGGGTCTCATGGAACACTTCTGTCCTTGTGGCTTTTGTAATGGCTTCTGAACATTTCCCTCAGGGCCATCTCCACGGCTTTCTACAGGCTCCTTGAATGTATAGCACAGAGGTGCTATGCTCACACAAGATCCAAAATGCTTCTTCAAAATCATTTTAATGCCCTGCCCTCATAGTAATAGCAAATGTATGCTCTGAGTTAGCATGGCCTGGCAGCCATGTTGAAACAACTAATCAGTTTGCAGAAGTTGGGAAAAATATTTAGGACAGAGATCTTAAATGGAGACACATACAGAAAGACCAATACTCCAGTGAAGACTGAGCATGCTCAGCCACTGAATGTTGAGAATCTCTTGGGGAGGTCCAGAAAAAAACAGGATATGGGAAAATCGAATGGAATATTCTGATTGGCTAGAATACTACAGGTAGTCCTTGGTTAACTACAGCAATTGGGACTGGAATTGCCATTGCTAAGTAATATGGTTGTAAAGCGTGATGGCACATGACTGCGGTGCTTAGCAATGGCAATTCCAGTTGTCACTGTTAAGCAACCACTGTGGGCTGTTAAGTGAGGATGTCCTATGGTCGTCATTTGCAAACTCCTGTCAGCTTCCACATTGACTTTGCTTGTCAGAAACCAGCAAAGAAGTTCACAAATGGCGATCACTTGATGCTGCAACATTGTAATTGTGAGCCAGGTACTGAATGCCTGGATCACAATCACGTGACCATGGGGATGCCGTGACAGTCAGAACTCTGAGGACCAGAGTATTACTCGTTCAGCGCTATCGCAAGTTTGAACAGTCACTGAATGAGTGGTTGTTAACCATATTTGCAATTTTCGATACAGATCCAAAGTAGGCTGGCGAAAGGAGGAGCCTCTAGGGCTATGTGAAACAGTCCATGTCCCTCATCAGCTTTTCATACTTGGAAGTCCTTCAAGAAACCATCATCCTGCAAAGAATTGCAGGACAGCCATTAAAAAGTGCATTCAAAGACTTCCATTTTCATAATCTTTCACTTGGCTGCCCCAGATATTTACTGTTTTTCTCCCAAGGTGGCCATAGCATATTTGTGGATCAACTATTTCTGGAGGGTGTTCTCTCAAGCAGCTTCAAAGGGCCTCCTTGATATTGTCTGGAGCTGAGGGTGTTCCCTAGTTTCCAAAGAACACCAATTTCATTTCAGAGCAGGGAGAGACTTCAGAAGCATATGCTCCACTTATCTTGGAAACTTTGGACCCTAGCTTCAGTGAACGTCTCTGATTATTTAATGATATTCATTTAGATAGTTGCCAAGATTCAAGACAGAGTGCTGAACTTTGGGCATACTGGTAAAAGTTCAGTTGTGTGTTATGATTCATTTCCTGGAACCACAGGGAATACTTAGAACTGGGAATTTTCTTTTCCACTTATATGGCCCCATATGATGAGCTGTCAAAACTTACACTTTTCCGGCAACTGTCCAAGGACAATACCTCAACTGCTACAATACAATAGCTTCTCATGCTTTAAAATCCTCCCGTGGGGCTTTTTCAGATTGGAAAGTGTGGACCGACAAGAAAGCTGTAAAGCAGAAACTAGCAAGACGGTGCCTCTCCGTCACCTTCAGCAATAATGGAGCACCTCAAAAGCACTATTGAGAGAAATGTGAAAGAAATCCACAACCAATCTGAGAATCAGATATAAAAGCAGAAGCCTGTTTCAGATAAAAATGGCAAGAAAGATTGCAACATAGCATTGAGCTCTATTTGTGCTATCCATCTGTCAAAATCTATCCCTTGCACCCACAAAGTTTCCTCTGTGGTTTTACACTGAAAAAGGTAGCTACACAGGCAATATGTTTGCATTATCAGATAGTTCTAGGTTAATTCCCATTTTAAATTATTGTGGATGTAGACACACTGGGTCTGCTCCCAGGGTTTTAAACGTATTGCTGTTGTGTTGATCGTTTTAATGTTAATTCTGTATTTATTTAATGGGTTCTGAGCCAATCGTATTAATTTGTAATTATTCCCCCCCCCCATAATTACTGGTTGTTGTTTTGTGCCATGTCTGGGTAAAGGTATGTAATACAATTATTGTTGTTGTTATTTACTGGGGAGGGACTTTTAGATGTAGAATAGTTCATGCATTCACTTCCATATAATTCTGATCCCTGATTCCAACCTCCATAGTACAGTACTGCTGCTCTGAATTGGGAATGTGATATTATAAGGCACAGGACTTATTGTCATAGCTCACACAATACAGGACTTAAAATAACTAAGCTGAACTTGCATAAATGGAGGAAGTGCGAGCTGTTTGCTGGATGTTGATAGGTCAGAGCAATCACATGACTGTGCAGACTTACTCTGCACCTGGCTCTGATTGGTAAATCATCCCTGTTCTAGAGCACACAAGAACCCAGCCAACTATATTTTAGCTTAATATGTTGCATAGACCCAGTTCAAATGGTTAATTGTTCAGGGTGTCATATGAACCCATAAAAGTATATTAATTTTTGAAAAGTGTAGTTAAACTAACCAATTACTGCTTGTATTTTAATGCTGATTTTCTACTTTATAAGCCCTTGAAATGACTAGCAAGGTAATACATCTGCATTAAAAATGCAACTTCCATTTAAAATCGCTGCTGAAATATACCATACTTCCTTTTTAATATCAGTCAGTCAGAAGGATGAGAAGCAGAAGATGTACTAAATAAAATCAGAAAATGCCAGACAGTGAAGAGACACATGAGTAAATCTACTAAAACAGTGTGTGATATAATGTACTGGTATGTGGGTAAGACCTTGGGAGACAGGGCGAAGAGATGCTGCCTAAGGAATGGTCAGATAAGAGATGACATAGCCTACAGCTGGATAGTGGGAAGAGCAAGAGGCTCAGAAGGGACCCTCCCTAGTTTTCTGGGCTGTAAAGGAGATGGCAGGAGATCTGCACTTTCAGACTTGCAGGATTCTGTTGATGTAGCTTTACAGTAAAGTAGAATTAGCTTGTCTGGTCTACTTGGTAAGGCTAACAACATGGCCTTTCTTAGTTCCATCCTAAGCTAATTTACAGTGCAGCTAAAACATGCTCTATACAACAGGGATTGGGACTTTTTCGAGGCACCTTTGTAACAATGGCCCAAGCAGAGACAGGCACCTGGAAAAAAAATAAATTGCTCAGAGTAGAAGTGTCTGTGGGGTATGGTCAAAAAAGTGAAGATGACAGCCATGATGGTGCAACTGGTGCTGTGCCTCTTTTTTAAATGTGCGTTGCACATAAGAAACACAACTGCAGTTGCACCACTGTGACTGCCATCTTCACATTTTTGACCCTTCCCCTCAGATGCCCCGGGCTCAAAGTCTATAAGATCATACCAAAATCTTACTTGATTGGGGTGATGATATATCTTTTTCAGTGATTCAATTTTACTTTAAAGATTTAATGATCCCCTGAATGAAGTCCATGGGCATAGTCTGGCTGACCTCTGTTCCGCAGCCTTGCAGTTAATAGTGGCTATGGTTGTCAATAGTGAGCTAATGCTAACAGAGAGCTAAAAGTGCTTACAACTAGTGAGCAAGTTGTGTGCCACAATTCTACCACTGGCCTATTTAATCAGAGATTGATTTTTGCTTGTTTGTTGGTTAAACAATCCATATTTTTGTCCTTTTATTGCTATCAAATCATATTATAAATATTTATCTGCCAGTCTTTCCTGTTGCTTCAGTTGAATGACTCTAAACAACTTAGGAAGCAACAACAACAACAACAAGAAACATATAACCTAATGGAAATAATACTAGAAATATCAATTAAACCATAAATAAACACCAGCAAACAAGTTTGAAATATGGTCCATACTTTTACAGCTGATGGACCATGAATGTTTTAAATGAACTGATGTTGTGGATATCAGAATACATAAGCCTTGTATGCGTATAGGAACATTTTATAAGTTACCCTGGAATAGTTGATGAAAAGGCTGATGAAGATAAATTGAAGGGCATCTTAGTTTGGAAGATACACATTTTTTAAAAATGCAAAGAGTTGCTGTAGGGATGGGGGTGGAGAACCTCAATGTTACTGGCCGTATGGCCAGTTTAATCTTTTACTCTTCTACTGAGTGGCGGTGACAAAAATCATTCTTCCATTGGGGAGGCTCCCGCTAATGTCACATCTCCTTTGGTCTAAGGAGTGTCTTGGATATAGAACCGCAATCTAGTCTGAGATTTTTCTCTTGCACTGCTTAGCTCAGATAATCCCGGAGTCCAGTTTTAATGTGAGGGCCCTGACACAGAAACACTCCTTGCAGGGTCCTTCAAGGAAGGGTTGGTTTAATTATTTATTGAGATGTATTAAGGATGCAAGACGCAATGCTATGCCGATGTTGGGGCCAAGGCTTCTGTCAGCTTCCAAGAAAATGCAGCAGGCTTACAATAGTTTTGAAACTGGGCCTCTGCACATGGCTGCCAAATTGTAGCCTGCCTGCTGGCAGTTATTGTCTTGCACGCTTTCTTCATTCTTCCTTACAAGGAGGCAACTACTCAGGAGCCATCCCCAGACAAGGAACAAATTACTGCCGTCCTTCTCAAAACTATATATCCATCTGCCAGTTTGTCTGAGGTGAAGCTTGTCTTTTGTATTTCACTTGTCCTACAGCCCTAGTAGACTCGACATATTATTGCATTTGGCAAGACTGAATTTTAAAAAATCCATTTTTTAGGCTGTTGCCAGTATAAAAGGAGAAAAAGCCAGAAGGTTGTAGATTGTTCTTTTACAATGTAAGGGGTGTGCTTGGATACTTTGAACTGAGTCTTCATTTTTTAAAAAAACACTTGCTTTAATCCAGCTTTCCTAATTCTACACTTCCCAAACATTATGAGAAGTGAAATGGAGCTATCTTTCAAAAAGGGTGTGTCTCCAAGTTTTGTACTCACTGGCAATTCACACAAAAATATGTATATTAGGAGAAAGGGTGGAAAATTAAGGTACTGTATATACTTGTGGATAAGCGAAGAATTTTAGGGGCCAAAATACACTCAAGAAATTGGGTTTGGCTTATCTGTGGATGGGCTTATCCACAAGTATATATGGTAATACTTTTTTAAAGTACTCATATATCTCATATATACTTATGGATATACTGTGGATACATCCACGGGTGGCACATTTTTCATGGTATTTTGGTTAAAAATTCAAGGGTCAGCTTATCCACGGATGGGTTTATACGTGAGTATATATGGTACATAAATGTAGTATATGGGGAAAATTGGTGGTAAATGATGGCAGTAATGTGCATTAGCAGCCCTGCAGGAACTGTACAATCTCAGATCAGTTAAGGTTTATTGTTAACAATGGTATGGATCCTGAATTTGTCATTCAGAGCTTAACTGATCATATAATACAGGGCAGACTTTAAAAGAGATTATCTTCTTTCTGTTGCCAAACTAATTTCTCAGCAGAGTCTGACTAAGAGCCAACTTTATCTTTAAGCAGAATGAGGAGGTACAGCAAATAAGGGACAAGCCCCTTATCTGCATCAGCCCACCATCTGGAAGAGCTGTACATCATACCCCAAATGCATAGTTTTTTGGAGCCGGCTCTACATTCTTTCCTGGCTGAGCTACTCATTATTCTTCCCATGATGCAATAAACAACTCAGTTCTATTTCTTTGGAACAGTGAAGTCCTGATCCAGAAGCTGATCTTAGAGACAGACAAAAAAGGAGACATATGAAGAAACTTTGCCCAGTGCTCAGTAGCTCAATGTTCCTGCATTTTTTCTAGAAGTTCACATTCAGTTCATTGAAAAGGTTTTCTTTCACAATTGAGTTGCAGGGAAATTATCCTGGATACGGTGCTCTGTCCTTACAGTTATTTATTGACAATGCAGCCAAAGGGTGTGTATGAATATCCTGTTTTTCATTGCACAATCTGAGACAATGCAATTCTTCACATTGTTCCAGTGAGCTGAAGACTCTATGGCTTCCAATGTCTCAGTTCAATCCCAAAAGAAGATCTGGTGAGGAAACTCAAGGAAGAGACCAGCCATTCAGAAATTGTTTGAAATTTCTCTTCAAGAAATTAGGAAAAAGCAATAACCCAAATTCTCTTCTGACAAATCTGGTAGAGAATTTTGGAAGGCCATTTGTGCTCATATCTACCATTGGCACTGTTTAAATTATTCCATTTGTAACTGGGGGAGGGGTTGGGGAGAAAGAGATCTTGTAAGAACCTTGCTGGTATTGAGGAAAGCCATGAAGATCTGGTTATTTTGGAAAGTCTTTGGGGACAGGTAGTATGGTAGGTTCTCACCCTACCAAGAGATAATTGCTGTGATGCAGAATGGTTTTCCACAGGAAGATGATCAGCAGAAAGGTTGTATTATTATTATGGGCAGTCTTATTTGTAAGCTACTTAGAGCCTTTTTGGGGACTGAGAAGCATATCAGTAGCAGCGAATAAATAAATAAACAAGTAATAAAATCTTGATTGTGGAGTATTTAGAGATCAAGGCAGCCTTGACAGTTTATCTGCACCGCGCATGCAGATATGGTCCATAAACAAAGCAGAAAGTTTTGGCTTACAATTCAAAGCACTGGTTTTGACCTATAAAGCCTTATCTGGCTCATCATCAAGGTATCTCCAGAATCACCTTCTTCATCTGGAATTGCTCTGTTCCATACAATCATATTGGGAGAGGCTTCTGGTTGTCCCACATTTTTGCCAGATTAAAGGAGCGGAAATGAGCTTTTCTTTAATGGCTTGAACTTTGGGCAATAGGCCAGATATTATATTATCCCCCACAGTACAGGTCTTCAGGGAGGCAGTGAAGATAGAACTGTCCCACAGGGCCTTTGCTGGTTGATGCCCATCTTGATGAAAGTGCTGCTTGAATTTTTGCTAGGAGTCATTTATTGTTTCTGAGTTGTTATGGATGATTCTACTATGGACATTTTAATATTTAATGTTGGAATTATTACAGAAGTTATTTTAATATTACTGATTGTACAGATCGTTGATTGCACATTACTTATGCACATTGCTGCTACCAATGTTTTATTTTGTTTGTAAGCTGCCAGGAGTCCATTTGAATGTAGGGCCGTAATGAATAAGTAAAAATATCTTAATGTATTACGATTTCTTTTTAAGGCATTAAAAAAATCTGCTTGGCACAGATGTGAAGGACAAGCCTCTTTGATCGTATAAATACAGTGAACAAATGTCTGCCCTTAATTATTTCTGAACACTTACAGGTAAGTCATTAATTAATAAGGGCAGAGAGTTTCATCACACTGGAATTTATATGGAAGCAATTAGTATTTCAAAGGGAAAACCACAAATGTTGAATGCAGCAGTCATGTGCTTTTATTTGACTAGCAAAGGCATCAGATAAAAGTGCATTCATAAAGCAACAAACTTCAGTACAGCAATTCATAAAACAACAGGTGAACTCATAAAACAAAAAAAACCCTCCATACAGTCATTTCATATCCTAGAACTAATAACATAAAAGAACTCCCCAATTATATAAAGGAATAAACAATTCCTAAATATGACCGTGGACATTTATTCTATTCTTTACGGTTGCTACCTGCATTTAGCACATCTGATCCTGTAATACTGTAATTAGAAAGGATGTCTTTTGCTGATTTTTCCTTTTTTTAATTACACAGTTCAAATGAGATGTCACATTTTGGAAATGGAATCCAGCTGAAGATGCCCTCCATTTGAAAACAGTTGTGCTGTCACAGCTTGAGTGTGTCTGCAGATGAAATGCGTAGCTTGACTGAGACTACCTCAGAATGATCTGTATCACCCTTGGAAGCCACTGAGTCAACCCAAAATTCCCAAGCAAAATTGGGCCTTTTATGAGGTTCCTTCATGATTCAAAATGTTCTTTTTAGGTTTGTTTCTCTGAAAAAAAAAAAAACCAGAATAGGAAGAGAGAGGGAAAACAATGGGGTTAAATATTGACAAGTCTACTTTTGAATCACGGAAAACTGTTCATCAGGATCTCACTAACTGCAAGCAGGTAGACAGGAAGGAAGACCCTAGGTCCAAAATTTGTGTACCAGTGTTTTTGGAACTGATCAGATTTCACTGTTCAGAAGAATCTACTGTACCTGCACCTGTCAGTCCATTTTGTAGGAAATAAAAATTTACAGAAATTTGTGGTTTTCTCATGCTGTTTGGGAGGTAGCATAAGCTTTGGATTTCTTCTATTTCAAATCCTACATTAAATTAAGCAGCCTTTGATTTTGTACAGGTAGTCTTTGTTTAGCGACCACAGTTGGGACCAGCAACTCGGTTGTTAACCAAAGTGGTTGCTAAGTGAAACTACAACTGTGCTTATGATCTTACTTCAGCTTTCCTTTGTCTTACAGACCTGTGAAGGTTGTAAATGTGAGGATTGGTCGTAAAGTTACTTTTTCATCACCATCGTAACTGCAAATGGTCACTAAACAAGGACTACTTGTATATGCAGCCTGTTTTCCAGTTTGTTTCCAATCAAAGAAAAGTAAAAGCCTCGTTTGATTTTTTTCCCACCCATGTTAATATGTCACATACACAGAAAGACGCTGTTAAATCTTTAAATTTAAAAATTTAACAGCTAGACATCTTAGGAAGGTATGAACCACAACATTTTTACAACTTTTGATAAAAATATTTCAAGGAATACAGACAATGGTATTTTAAAGCAAACTTTTGTTAAATTGGGACACTCAGGAATGTAAACCAGTATACAATTTAATGTTCTGAAGTCCCCAAAAAGTACAAAGTGTCGTACTTTGTACTACAAAGCTGTCATCAACTTGTAATTTTTGAGATAGGAGGAAACTTTAAAAATGGGGATTAATCATACTAATTGTATTTAATTTAAAATATATTACCCTTAAATGTAAATACAATCAAATCCATATTTACTTCTGGCCCCACCTATTTTTCATATTGTGGCCTCTGACATTCCACTCAAAACAAATGCAACCTCAGCCTATGAAAATTTGCACACTCAAGTATATTCTGTATTCTTGAAAACCTTGCATGGGGATTGTAGGTTAGAAGACCTCTAAACCTCTTTATTCAACAAAGTTTTATTTCAGAAAACACTGGGGTGGTTCAGAGCTTTCAGTATTGCAGAAGTACAATCCAGTTAGTGTGTAGCATGCTGAGTATATAACTGAAAGCAAATAACAAGTTATGGGGGTGCACTAACTGATGTGCAAGCCACAAGTCTGTGCACCCCACACTTTTATTTAATTGGCCACCTATGGATGTTGAGGAACGCTTGGTTACATAAAGCATGCTGTGCCAAAATTTTGCTCTAGAAATATTCATTCAAATGTTCCGGTCCCCTGGAGGAAGTACATATCATATCATTAAGATCCTGGGAACAGTGCTCCCATAGGAGTTGCTTTCCCCCAAACATAAGTTTCTGGAGGGATTTCCACAGGCTACTGTCAGAGAATTCCTGGCGCTTGTTAAATGCTGAACACTGGGAACCTATTTCCTCTGTGAAAAGCTAGATGTGAAAAATGGTTTGGTCTGCTGCTTTACTTTATTTTGCCTGATGACCAAAACCCTAATTTTGGATGCAAGAAAGGTTTGGTTTTGCAAATTTCTTTGCAATTAACTTCTCTGTATGCTGGAAAGAAGAGAAAAGCCCAAGAATTTGTGCAACTAATTTGCTGTCAAGGATCTGAATCTGAGGTCTATGCTCCTCAAATGCTCTATATGCATAAGGAAACCACTGAAAAAGGTTCTAATATAGGTCCAATCGTATTAGTCAGTTTATTCCTCAACTTTGATTACCTTGAAGTGACCTTGCTTTCATATGTGGTTCTAGGGACAGTTATGCAGCTCTGAAATTGATTCCAACCCCTGGGAATGCTTTTTTCTAGGGAAGTGTTCCTCCAAGACCATTTTTGCAACTATTTTCTTAGTCTCCCACCATGAAGGAGACTCTCATCCAAATGAATGGCTCTTAAATACTAAGAAATGGCTCTTGTTTGTTTTCTGAGCAACCCACCACATCCACTTACTCCCAACTTGATGCCAACTTGGTAACTTCCCTAAATGACTTGGCATGACAATCCCCAGAATTCCCAACCAGCTTGACCATTTGGAGATTCTGGTTATTGTAGACCCAAAGATCTAGACAGTACCAGATTGAGAAGGTTAATGTATGCAAAATGACCTA
The DNA here is from genome assembly GCF_059951505.1 of Python bivittatus. Classification (NCBI taxonomy): domain Eukaryota; kingdom Metazoa; phylum Chordata; class Lepidosauria; order Squamata; family Pythonidae; genus Python; species Python bivittatus. The sequence continues at coordinate 53,443,755 of NW_028277058.1, forward strand.
TCTGAACTATGTCATGGCTGAAAATTCAGTGCAATTTGCCTATATATTTAGTTATACCTTGACTAAAACTTCAGCCTTGGAATCCTGTTTGTTTTCTACTGAAATCAAAACAAGAAAACATTTAAGGTGGAAGGAAAATATGCTGCTCTTTTCCCCTCTGCCCTGCACACAATTTCTCCTACAGTAGCATTTCCATCAGTCATTGGGCAGCTGGCTGGTTGACCTACAGGCCTTGCTCTGAAGAGGTTGTCAGACGATGCCTTGTGAGAGTTTGCGTGACACAGTAAGGCACAAAAACAAATCTAGGTTAAAACTAACCAAGCTCAACATGGATTATGAATGCAGCTGCTACATTTTTAACTGACCTGATTAAGTGTGTTGCATGAACATAACCAATGTGTCACTCTGTGGTAGAGTTTCTCAACCTAGATACCCTCCAGTTTTCTGGTATGCTCAGCAAAACCATCTGGCTGGGGGATTCTGGAAGTTACCTCCAGAATGGATGGAGGTAATGGATTTGAGCTACAAGAACGCAGATCCTGCTCAATATCCTGCAGTTGACAGAGGAACAATAACTCAAAGATGTGGTAGGGCCCCTTTCACTTAAAGTGTTTAAGACAAGTGGAAGCTAGACAGTCTTTTCATGGTGTTTAATTTGGATTCTTGCATTAGGATCTTCTATAGTTGGACTCCATGACCTAAATTCTTTGATTTTATGAATGAGCTGAATATGAAATTTGCCACTTACGATATAATCTTATAGTTATATCATAGTTCTGTCTCTGCTTCTAAGGGAGATAGGTAAGAAGACAATCTTGTCTTCAAGTGACTCTGAATTCAGGGAAACAAATTCCTACCAGGAAATAAGTTTTAGGTAGGCATTTAGTTCATGTGAACAAGTGTCCCTTAAACATACAAGTGTCCAAGCTTATTTGTACCTTTCCAGACACAAGAGTGACACCATTCATTCGTGCCTCAGCTGCTGCCAGAACTTGTTAATAAACCACTGTGGGTTTTTTCCCCCTACAATAGGTTCCTGTTATTATATTCAATTACTTCATCAGAACTATTGATCTGGCAATCTTCCAGGGGGTACACAAGAGATGATCAATATCCATTTTATGTCATGTAGTTCTAAGTTCCAATTTCGGGAGGCAGAGAAGGTTTCTAGTTTGTAGGACCAAACACTATCCTGCTGAGTAACGATGGAGTGACAGCTGTATATTTCTGATCACTTGAACTCTGATATATTAATTGAGGACAGGGTTTTGGGGGAAAAGATATTTTCTCCATGTTATAAGTCCTTCTTACAGATGTGTTTTAGGGCACAAATTCACAAACAGCCCTCTATAATCTGGAAATTCTTATCTGAATATAAGTACAAGATGTTCCAAGATCCCAAATATATTCTCTGTACCATACTTTTCTCTCCATTCCCTTTCTTTCCTACTCTCCCTTCCTAACATACTTTCTTTTTCCCTCCCCATTCTTTTTTTTCTCTCCCTAACTCCTTCCTTTATTAGATAACAACATTTCTTCTTCCCTTTCTCCTTTCTTTCTTTTGTTCCCTTTTTCTCTCTTTTCTTTCCATTGAAGTTAGGTACGCTGTGGAACAGAACTGCAGTCATGCTGACATCTCCACCATGCAGAGCACTTCTTTAGGAGAGGGAAGGCAAGATAGGACTTGTCTTGGTATTTTTCAATTAAAAATATAGCAATGCTGAATTTTAAGCTGAGAGACCCGGAATTTCATCTGGTTGTCCTGCTCCAGTGGCACCACTAATGGCCATAAATAAATTTTACTGTTGACAAGAGTAGCTGAAAATATCCTTATTTAATAAGCTGGGACTTTTGCAGAAAAAACATCAAAACATTCACATAAGCTAACCAATTCTTAATGAGTTCACCCAAATGCATTTAATACAATAGTTTAAAAGCTCTGACTTCCTTTTTGAGAGATTAAGTGGCTTCAAACAATTGGCCACACCCTTGAAGCTTCTTTGATGGATTGCAAGTTCTATTCAAGTCAGGCAGCCGTGTTTACACCAAGTAGAACTGGTTAAACGTTTACTTTGCAGATACAACCGTTCTGTTCAAGGCAAGACAGGCTTGGCTGGAAATACCTGTGATTTCATGAACATCATGTTTGGCCTTGTCAGCCATCCAGGGTCCCCCATATTATCTACATACAGAAGTGTTCCTAGATTTATTTGTGTATTGGGGCTTATATGACCTTCTGATTCAAGGGGACTCACACAAGTTACTAATGTGATGATACTCCTACTTGAAAAGAATCCAGAGCTTAAAATAGCTAGTTGTGGAGTTGTTTGCCTAGCATTTAGGGTACACTAGGAGGCTGCTGAACCATCAGATAAATCCACATTCCATATTTTTGATCTCCATGCAAGGTACCGGTGCATTTTAATTTTATCACCTGCAGAACAATGAAAAAGTTCCAAGAATTTTCTGGATAGGAAATATGTTCAGTGCTCACCTGGTTTTGCTGGTTGCTTCGTCAGCATTGCCTGTCGCTTTAGCTTTTCTTTTCTGCAAAGCATGGGGCTAACTCAGACAATTGATACCTCCCTCTTGGTAGGGTTGGCGGCCTTTTCACCACAAAGGGAATCAATTTGGACAATGAGTTCCCTATTACTGTATGAAATATCTATCATGTTGATCATCCCCCTTAAACCTACAGATTGGGTGGAGATTAAAGTAGTATTGTTAACCATTCTTTAATTTATATTCGTTCTTTCCTAAGAGCTTAAGACGAGTTACAGGATTACTAAAGTGTCTCACCCCCCCTTTCCATCTTCCTCAAAATGAGCCAAGAGAGCTTCAGAAAACAGAAAGGGAAGTAAACCAGAGGTAAAACAATGCCCAGTTTTTAATTTGTTATGTCTCTACAAGAGTCTCTTTTTGAAGCATCACTGACCAGTCCAATTGTCATTAAAAGAAGTAGAAGAATATCTTAGTGATTAATTCCTAATGAAACTAACTTGCTGACCTAGATGTCAAGTACATTATTTCCCTTGCTGTAATAAAAGCAAGTCAGATGACCTGACATAGTTTACACAGTTACCTGGATTCCACAATCACTTTTGAGATAGTGTTGCTTTTGGTGAGGAACTCATTCTTTCAAAGAGACGTGGGGCATTTGATACAGCAGAAATTTTATAAGAGCCACTCAAAGCATGACTTTGTAGATGTGCAAATTCATTTGATTTATATTTTAGTTGTTATTCTGAAATATAAAGTAATACTAAAGACAGAGACGTTTGGGCATGGTGCAATGGGAAGTGTTTCTATATCCTTCAACCTTTTTGACCATTAGCAGTTCCATAGTTGATATGGACTGGAACTATGATGGAAGTGGGAAAGGAATGAGAGTAAGGACAGTTGAAGACTTTTCCCCAACAACTAGGAGAGAGGGAAAGAGAAATTTGTCACGTTGTAAGGCCCTTGGGATCATGAACCATATGACTGCACCTTAAGTGTCCTTTCCACTTTATACTTTCTTGCATCCAAGGCTGAGATTCAGGGCAGATCTGTTGCAGCCATCACTCCAAGCTGTTAGTGCCAAATCACCTGCATTAGCAGCTACTTGAAATAACCTCATTCATGCATTTCACTAAGCCCTTGTAATTTGGAAATCCTAGTATATGGACAGGTATTAACTCTGAACTAGGTCACTATGGTTGTTTGTCAAACTTTGGTTAAGAGATCCATGATTAAACCAAACCTTGGCTTCTTGGGTGATTAAATGCCTCCTATCACTTACTGAAAAACATCTGGCTTATTTTAACTAGTTGAAAATTACTATTCAGGATCACTCTGAACTTGGTTAACTGCAAGTACATACAAGTTGCTCTCACTTCATGCCTGCACTTAATTATACTGAGGTGGCTGCGGGATGTTTCCTCTTTTGATGGGGAATCTAGGCATTGGGTGAAAAATTTAGAAGATCAAGATTACAGAGATGATTTGATCCTGAGTCTTGAAGAGCAGATTCAACTGTGTTGATGCTTTCTTTATGACATAATTATGTGCACTCATAAATATTAATGTTATGACTTTTTCTATGAGTAAACACTAGCACACCCGGTATATACAATAAGACTGGAGCTTTAAGTGTTTAGTTTCCAACAACTCTCTATCAATATAGCCACCGTGGGTGATTTTATATTATAAAAGCTTGGACAATTTCTCTCCCTGAACAATTGAAACCAAATTAAAGATTTCTCCCTTGTTCCCCTGATTAACATGAAATAAACTAGACAATCTTGTTATTGTTTGGACTTAATTATTGTGCAGGTTAGTATATTTCAGTCAAATCTCAAGTAACCTACTCTCTTCCCACCACCCCTAATCTTATAATTCCAGATCTAAAGAAACAAACTAATTTTGGAAACTCTCATAAGCAAATGTGAACAATTTCTACTAATGGTCTCTAATAGCTGCAATTTTCCTCTTGTGTAGTGCAAAAGACAGAGGTATGAAAATGGGTAAGAGGTTTCTGATGAAAATCTGTAAGTTAGAAAATGATTTTAAAATTGGCAGATCCAGCTTTTTAATTTTTCTGGTTATAATTTACACTAGTGTTGTGCAACCTATTTCTAGACTGATTGCTCTATGAGCTTTGAGTTACATGTTGGAAGCTTCTCCTTAAGAAGCACAGGGCCAGGACAAAATTGGGTGAAACCAGAAGAAAAGCTCAATTTGACTCAATTTAATTTACATATAGTTAAAATTAAATTAATTAAATAGATATATGATGAATATACTCAATTAGGGCTGCGCAAGCTTTGACAATAATTCACAAGAGAGGCTTTGGAATATGCAGTTGGTTGGTTGATTCCCTTTGCAGGTTTCTGCAGGAACCTGAGAAAATATATAGTTGCTCTAAGCCAGTGTTGTCCAAACTTGGCCACTTTAAGATGAGTGGACTTCAACTCCCAGAATTCCCCAGCCAGCCTGGCTGGGGAATTCTGGGAGTTGAAGTCCACTCATCTTAAAGTGGCCAAGTTTGGACAACACTGCTCTAAGCAGTTGAATGCAACATGGAAGCCTGAAGTGAATGTTTTAAAGAGACACACAAACACTACACAAATAAATATAAATAATAACATGTTTTAAGAAATAATTTCTCTCTTGTGCTACTAAGCAAAGACCTAAATAACAATTGAACTAAAATTGGTGGCAGAATCACATGAATCCACAATGATTTTTGTTTCTTCCATTTTCTTTTTGGCAGCTTCTGGAGTTTTCTGGTTGGGTCTGGCTACAATTGGCCAAAATCAGTGAGCTGGTTTCCTGACATTTTGAGGTGGGAATCACATATGTACACCCACAAATAGGCTTAACATTTAAGAGACCATACCTGCCCCCCATCCAAGAAAAAACAAAATCTTGACCTTATCCTTGTCTATATAACCCAGGTGTAACTAAGTTGAGAAATGTATGAAGTGGAAGGAATTTGCCAAGAGAAGTAAAGAAATTAATTTGGATGCCAAGTATCTGGCTGCACAAGGTTGTAAGTGTAAGAAACAGAGAAAATAGGATCCTTAAACATTCTTAAGTAAAGAGAAGTGGAGATTGTGGGAAATGACAGGAAGCTTCTTGTCAATAAGGAAATCAGTATTAGGAATCTCTATGATAAAGACTTTTTAAAAAAAGACTGGAAGTCTTATATGGACTTTTTGCTGAGAGAAGAAAAGACTGAACTGATGATTTATGGATTTGGGGATTAGAAAAGGTTAAAGAGGGAGGGGAAATAGTAAAATGGCAATTACTTGATAGAAAGAAGGGCAGAAGTCAAAATTCTATGTTTTCTTTCCTTTTCACTTATTTTCTTATTTCCTATCTTTTTTTCATTTTTATAGTTTTATTGTATTGTAAAATTATATATGTATATGTATATGTGTGTGTATACATGGATAGATAGATAGATAGATAGATAGATAGATAGATAGATAGATAGATAGATAGATAAAGAGTTAGGCATCTCTAGAAGGGAGGTGTCTGTCCTAAAAAGTAGAGAGGCAAGGAACAAAAATCAAGAGTTAGGAAAGATATAAAAGCTGTAGACCACAGACAGCAGAGAGATGCACATGTGGGAGAGCAAGGAAGCAGCCGAAATACAGCCTGGAGCAGAAGTTTAATCTAGAACAATGGTTAAGAAAAAAAGAGAAGGAAGCATTTAGCCTATCCAGGCACCCTAGGATAAAGGGACTAAGAGACTAAGCTTTAAGTTAAGAAAAAGGAAGACCGCTTGTGAGCAGGCAAGAGGTGAAAAGGGAGAAAACAGTTTTTCCCCAGCTAGGAAATTGCCCATTGAATCAGCTGGGAAGGATCTAGATTTGAAGAGCAGAGAGAAGGAAAAGTAGACTGGCACCAAACCGAACAGAGGGAGTTTTTATAGATCAGCTGTTGCAGTGTTTCTGCCAAGGGCAGGCGGGCTGTTTGGTTTGAATGTGTGCCGTGGCTTGGAATGTACTGCACCTTTAAAGAGCCTGCTTTGTCTGCTGTGGGTGAGAGGGTATGAATTATTAGCTTTGAGCAAGTCTCCCAGGACCCAAGGCAATCCATCCCATTACCTTCAGTAGCCTACTATTTAAAGTGATTCTTGTATCCACGTTATACTGCCTGTATATCTATATGGTGGTTGTTTTTCTAACAGATTTTTTTTTTTTACTGGATTTGACAAGGGAGTGGGGAAATCGCCCCTTAGACCCTCCCCCTTGCTGTTAGAGACTTGGTAGCAGGATGGTTTCAAGTACATTTGATAATTGTTAGAGAGATCCTGCCTGGAGTGATGCCCCAGGCCTGTGTTTCTCAACCTCCACAACTTTAAGATGCGTGGACTTCAACTCCCAGAATTCCCCTGCCAGCATGGTGAATTCTGCTAGAATTCTGGGAGTTGAAGTCCACGCATCTTAAAAGTTCTGAGGTTGAGAAACACTGCCATAGGGAGTTAACTCCTTGAATTCAGGACCAGCTTCTGTGTTAAACCAGGACCGATGCTGATCCACCTAGTTTGCATTACTGCCTTGTTCACTGCAGCTGTCAGACCCCTCAAAAGCACGAGATGGAATTCCAGGCCACCAAGATGTTGTCCATTTCATGGCTGGACAAACAAGAGTGGTATAACTGAGAGGTTTTCACGGTTAGTCCTGCATTTATTTGATACTCTTGGAACTATATACTGTCTGTTTGGAAGGGTGTCAGGAAGAAAAATAAACCCTGAACTATTTTATTTCTGTGTTTAGAATATTTTTTTTTACCTTCCATAAAGGAATTGGGCTGCCATGTGGAAAATTAGAAATAGCAGCACTAACTCTATTAAGATGTTGTGTTAATTAAAAGAATGTTGGCAGGTGCATTTTTGTAAAAGGCAGCTGGTCAATTTTTCTTTCTTATTATATAGTTACTAAAGGTAAAGGAGCCCCGCTCTGTTTGGCTCTGGTAACTCTCCAAAACAGAAGCTCATCTAACCAGTTCTACCCGTTGAGGGAATTGTGTGGGTGGATTTTCTTCTGAAGTTTGTTTGAAATGGAGTCTCTGCTCTGCCCGAGTTGGACTGTGCGGCTTAATCCTGTTCTAATAAACAGCATATGTATCATATTCAAGTTTTATCTGCCTCTACAATTTAAAAAGAGCTGCTCCAAGATGTTTCTGTGTTACCTATTTTAAGTACCAAAAACTATTTCTTGGAAAAATTGTTAAAGGGGATAGCGATGTGTTGCCCAGCCACGAGCATTCCCTGCAGGAACATTCAGACCTCAATACTTTGCTCAGTTTATTTAAATACAGTTATAGCTCTTGCATGCATGCTTTTGTGCGTGCATGCGTGCGCAAAATTTTTGTTTTTCTTCCACTTTCTTTAATAGGCATCCAACTATGTCAAAGGCAGAAGTAAAATAGGCCATTCTAATTTTACTGATGAGAATGTATGTGAGGGAACTATAAAGCATTATCTTAGGGGCAGAGACCTTGTTTCAAATTGTTTACTTAGCCAAGAGGTTCTCTTTCTTAAAATGTACCCATAAATCAAGATATGAGTTTGCTTTTTTATTTTTTTTTCTCTCCTTACTTGTTTCATTAACTCCTATGTTAGGTTCATGGTTTCTCTGAGCTTGATTGTTTTTCTACAGCTATTTCGTTACCGGGATCAGTAACAGCACTGATGTTAACCACAGCACTGATGAAGTTACCTAGATTGGTAATGAAACGTCTGCAGGAAAACAACCAAGCTCAGAGAACACCAAGTACCCAACAGCTCAACCCCGAGCTACATGTGTTTTCTACTATTGCAATTCTGTGTATTTGTATCTGCAGTCCTGCTTTCTATAACAGAGTACTAAGGAACAGGGATAGATAAAAAGGACCTGTGGGGAACACAGGCAGGTTCATTTCTTTTTTTTTTAATTTACAGTGAAAGTAAAGGAGGAACTTTCTTGCAACTTTTCTGACTGAGTGTGTAGAGCAGCATTACAGCTAAACACAGAAAGTGGGTTTATATGAAATGGTCAGCCATGTCATTTTAGTTAATATCCCAAGCCACTTTAAGGTACTTTAACCACAGTAGATGTGTTTGTATAGAACACGAAGTCAGGTAAAAACCTTCACATATAAGCCAAGTGTTAATCTAGGTTAACTTTCTTGTGGCTCATTGTGTTGTATACATTCAGCATCTCTGGTTGTGTTAACCTACCTCCCTTCCCTCAAATGGGTTAATTCAATAAATGTGTTATATGAAATCAATTTGTAACATGCTTTCTTACCTTAAACATAGTACGTTACTTGGACCTGCATAGAAGAGTTAATCTGAAATTAACTCTTTCTTCTGGCCTTCAGACATAGAGATGGCAGGACACAGCAGACACTGAATAGGGCCTTTCTTTTAATCTCACTGGTTTCTTGCTAATGAGAGGGAAGTATGCGCCGTAGACACATATGAAATGAATCTCAGCCTTCTACTCCCCAACTCACAGTGGCTTTGATCTCTGTCAAGCCACCATGGTGTATGCTCTCTTTCTTAATTGAAAATGTACAATAAAAAGCTTTGAAACAGGAACTGCCAATCTGCCAGAACAAAGATGGTTAAGATACTGGCCAAAATGGCCAGTATCTAGCAAACCAGGGCCATTCTTGGTTTGCTGTCTCTTGTGGCACCAGACCAATGAGGAAGTAGTTTACCCCTGGGTTAACACCAGAGGTGGCTAAATATGTCATACAAAGGGGTAAAACATGGGAGGCAAAGTTAAGATGTGGGGAGGGGCAAAAAGGAAATGTAGGAAAGACCCCTGCCAGTAAAAATAAAAAAGGGGGTAAGGAGAACTCCAGAACCATTGTGTTTTTCCTAAACTAGGATTCAGGAGAGTCATGGCATTCCTGATGGAGAAACAGTGGGGAAGAAAGAAAGATGTGTAAAAACATGTGGTAAAAGAAATGAACTTTGGTTAAATTTGAGTAAAACTTTTCTAAAACCCATCTCTGCCTCCTAGCCCCCAGTACTCATCTCCAGTATGGGGTCACTGGATTCTCAGTGGAGCTTGTCTCCACCTGCTGCTGCTTCTAAATGCCAAATTGGGATCTAATTAAGTTTCCTTCATCTATGATTTTATTGCCGATGAAGCAACTGGCTTGTATAACTGAGACCTGGATGGCCCCAGAAGGTGTTTCTCCTCTCTTAAATATGTCCACCTGGGTCTTTAGTGTGGCACCAGCTGTGACCTGGGGGTGCATGTGGTAGTTGCCATTCGGGAAGCCCTTAAAGCATTCAGAGGTTCTGCATCTACAAGTAACCTAGAGTTCAACTTGTAGATGAGTTTGTTGCTGCTGCACCAGCCTCCCTACGGCACAGCAACACCACTGCCTGAAATGTTCAACTCTGTTGCTGGGTTGGTTGTGGAACACTCTCCCCCCACCCCACAATAATTGATAATTTGGGGAGAGTATGCCCTCATATGGCATAGAGTCTGAAGTGGCTCAGAAATTCATGGCCAACCGTGGCAACGATGGACCTGACCTAGATCATTAAGGGTCCAAGCCATACAAGTGGCCACATGGTAGATCTGGTTTTCATCTCAAGGCAGTTGCAACATGATCTGAAGGTGAAAGACAGTGACATACAATACAAATACAAAATACTTTAATGACCAAGTATAAAATATATACAAGGAATTTGTCTTTGGTGACGAACGCAAGATCAACAGTGCGTTTGGATAGCAACAGAAAAATAATAAACAATAACACTACACAGTAAAATAACTTTTTCAAAGGGAGAAGCCACTGTCCAGCACATATCGAGTCATGTAGTGTTTAGCAGAGCAATGGCACAAGGGAAAAAACTATTCCAATATCTAGATGTTTTAACATATGGTGCTCTGTAGCGTCGTCCTGAAGGAAGAAGTTGGAACAGTTTATATCCAGGATGGGAAGAGTCTGCAGATATCCTCTCTGCCCTCCTTTTGACCCTCACAGTACAGTATACAGTTCTTCTATAGAAGGCAGGCGGGTTGCTATTATCCTTTCTGCAGACTTAACTATCCGTTGGAGTCTGAGTCTGTCCTGTTTGGTTGCAGAATCAAACCAGACAGTTATAGAGGAACAGATAACAGACTCAACGATTCCCCTGTAAAACTGTACCAAGAGCTCCTGCGATAATTTAAACATCAGTTATTTGTCATAATTAGATCACTCCCTGGTTGGTTTTCAGCTTGCCAGGGATATCCTCCTAACCCCATAAGGGGTGTGGATCTATTAGATCTGTCTGTCCCAGATAACTAATAGACCTGGATCAGTTTCAGAGGGAGCTTGGGATTTTTCCTGTGGATCTGCTGTGAATTTCCACCTGAAATGGGTTTGTGACAAGGATGCTTGATCTAATGCAGTCTCCTCCTGTTTATTGATCATGGAGGGTTCCCTGGTTTTCTGAGGAGCTTCAGGAGATGAAATGACAGAAGTGACACCTAGAGTTTTGTTGGAGAAGGATAAAGAATGAATCTGATTGAAAACATGTAAGAGTCCATATTAGGGATTACATCATGGTGACAAGAGTGGAAAAACAGAACTGTTTTGTGGCTCTCAACATGTCTGCAAATAATCAACTAGTCACTTGTTTCTTGCTAAGGAGGGAAGGGCCATTAAGAGGAATATTCTAGGTTTGTGACAGATAAAGTCACTTGGATTTGCTCTGAGGTGGACTGCAACTGGGCAGGTCCAGCTGAGTTGAGTGAGGCACAGACTGGGTTCAATTATCTGAGAAGAGTTTGATCTCCTAATTTCTGAGGAAGTAGATAGGATTCTCAAGGCTGTTAACCCAGACATCTGTTTATTTAGTCCATGTCCTTTTCTTTTTTTGGTCCTTTTGAGTCAGAGTTGACTACTGGCGCCTGCCTGGACAAGTCCCTGCAGTTTTCTTGGCAAGATTTCGGAAGTGGTTTGCCCTTGCTATCTTCTTCCTAGGGCTGAGAGAGAGTGATTGGACCAAAGTCACCCATTTGGCTTCATGCCTAATGTGCCAATACATCAAACTGGCTCTCCCAATCCATGTCCTTACTGGTTGGTAAAGGCCTCCTTGGAGGTGATGTGGTTGGGTCCAGGTGGTAGTGAATTCCTCTTTGAGTAGGGGGTGGTATGTCCCTTCCTCAAGAAGCCATCATTGGACTCAACAAACCTGGGCAATTTTAATCCAGTCTTCAACTTTTCCCTTGGGGGAAAGTTTGTTGAGAAGTTGGTTGTAGCTTGAGAGGCCCTGGAAGAAATAGATTATCTGGACCCTTTTCAGTCAGATTTCAGACTGGGCCATACATAATACTTGATTGCACTTGTTAATGACCTCTAGTGGGAAGGGGAAGATGGTAATACAACGGTGCTGATTCTCCTTGACCTTCCAGCAGCTTTCCATACCATCAATCATGTATCCTTCTTGACTAGAGCAAGCGGCACATTCACAAATCAGGACAACACCATTTAGCAGTAACTCAGAATGAACATAATCAAGGCAGATGGGGATTAGCAATAACATTGTTTTCTACCCATCTACACAAGGAAGGGTAAATAGCACTTTAACCCAATAGTGGCCAAAGACTGATTCAGTCTCCTAGAAATCTAGGATGGGAACAAGAATCTGTTGGGATTTCATGCTGAAACCATCCATTTAGGAGTAAAAACAAAAAACAACCTTACACCCCAGAAAGTCCCTACATTTCCAAATCTAAAAAACATGTATTTTCACAAATAAAAGCTGTAGCAATGTATCGTTAAATAAAAACTTACATTTGTTTCCAGGCCTCCTGATAGGGGACCATGTTCCCCTCCAGATAATGTCCATGCCCAGGCCTGTTTAACTTGTGAGATGGAGCACCAATGTCTACAGAGTCTACTTTTATGATTACTTTCCTGTTCAAAGTGCAACCACTATTATTACTCATTCCCACTATACATTTCCTTCTTTTCCCCCTCGATTCCCCTTTCACATGACCCCTCCTTTGACCTCTTCAATTACTCAGTTTTAGTGAATTTTTGAGGCTTTGTCTGCAGAAGGCATTCCTTGTATGTAATAGATGCACTCAGTTACCCATTAAAAAGAAGATAAGACCTGAAACAGGCTTGGAGTAGGAGTGTAGAAGCCTCTCCTTCATTCCTATACACAGGACAGAATTTGGTTACTCATGGTTTGTTGAATAATTCAGAGCTGGCAAAATTCACATAGTACAATTAAATCAAACCTAAGCAAACCACAATGAGTGTGCTTGCATAACATGACAAGAGCTAAACCAGCTCTAACATTAATGATGGGTATGCTAGGGTTGACACTTCCTGTTTTCTTTCTTTCTTTCTTTCTTTCTTTCTTTCTTTCTTTCTTTCTTTCTTTCTTTCTTTCTTTCTTTCTTTCTTTCTTTCTCTCTCTCTCTCTCTCTCTCTCTCTCTCTCTCTCCTTCCTTCCTTCCTTCCTTCCTTCCTTCCTTCCTTCCTTCCTTCTCTCTCTCTCTCTCTCTCTCTCTCTTTCTTTCTTTCTTTCTTTCTTTCTTTCTTTCTTTCTTTCTTTTTCTTTCTCCCTCCCTCCCTCCCTTCCTTCCTCCCTTCGTTCGGGTCAATTGACTCCTATAGATGGAGTGGTGGAAAGCTGAGATTCCTACCATCCTTTTCTTTCTCCTATGTCACTCCTGCATAGGCATAGGAGGTAAAAGTACAGCTATGTGTAGTAAAGATGATGTGGCCTGAGTGGCCCCATTCTATTGCCATTCTTATCTCCCTTCTCTATGGCTGGAAGCCCAAACCAGGAATAATTAAGCATACACACTTGACTAAGGTTTGGGGGACAAACAGTCCTGGACTCATGACTCCTCCTCAAAGAGCAGGTGGGAACCGTGGCTAGGAGGGCCTTTGCACAGCTTCGTGTTATGTGCCAGTTGCGCCCATTCCTAGATCAGAGGGACCTCATCACTGTCACTCATACCCTGGTCACCTCCTGTTTGGATTTCTGTAATGCTTTCTACATGGGGCTGCCCTTGAAGAGTATCCGGAAGCTTCAGCTGGTGCAAAATGCAGCGGCGCAGGCAGTTATGGGTGCCCCTAGGGCGGTACACATTGCACCTCTGCTTCATGAGCTGCACTGGTTGCCAGTTTGCTTCCGGGTCCAATTCAAGATGCTAGTTTTGGCCTTGAAAGCCCTTCATGGCATGGGCCCGGGTTACCTGAGGGACCACCTCTCCCCAATTACATCTGCCCGTCCCATCAGATCTGGCAGAGAAGGCATGCTGCAGATCCCATCTGCTAGAGAATTACATTTGGCACGTCCCAGGAGGCGGGCCTTCCCTGCTGTGGTGCCCACCTTGTGGAATCTCCTCCTCCCGGAAGTGAGATTAGCTCCATCCCTCTTAACATTCCGTAAGTCCCTCAAGACCTGGTTATGGGATCAGGCCTGGGGCTCCCAGGGGACCGGGGAGATTTTACAATGGCTCCCTTATTAATTTTACCCCCTCCTGTTTTGTGTGTTTTTATAGTTTTTTATGTGTAATTGTTTTTATGTATTTATTTTTTAATTGTTGTACGCCGCCCAGAGTCACCTTGTGTGAGATGGGCGGCTATATAAATATGATAAATAAATAAATAAAATAAACAGTAAAGCAAGCCACAATACAAAATGCAGTTGGGATATTTCTCAATCACAATCCTTCATCTGAATTTGGATTAGTCTTACCCAGGTTAGGGGTGAATGTGTTGTGTAAAGTAGGTCAGTAGGTTAGCATAATATATGAATCCAGAGGAGAGTATTAAGTATCCAGAGGAGAGTATTTGCCTTTCTGTAATTTAGGATTGTTATATCTGTTATATACCTGAAGTTTCCTTTTCTCCAGACATGCAGAGAAAGGCAACCATTGCAGTCTTCATTTTTAAACATGCCTAAATCTGTGCAGAATTGCACCCATACCAGAGGGGGATGAAGGGATGGAGTTCTTTGGTTTTAGATTTCCCCTCTTATTTGGTGCCTCTGTGATCCTTCTTTATGACATGAGTGATCATTCCACCATTTGGGTACAGTATTCTAAATAATTCATCCTTATAAACAAAAGGCAGCATCTTAAACTTCTTCATCTTATGATCATGGTAATCCTCCCTTCCCTTGTGTAAGAGTACCTCTGAATGGCAAAAACGTGGTAATGAAATGTGATAATAAAGGCAGAGCAAACTGAGGATCAAACTGAATGTGTTTTGTAGCAAAAATAACCAAACATACTGTGGCCCCTTAAAGGATAACACATTTGTGAACCTCTAAGCTTTACCGATCACAGTCTGCTTCATTGAGAGAAGACCCAAGCACCTACGTGGTCCTGTGATTGTCTTTCGAAGGCAAACATCAGCTTGCAAAGACCTTGCATCCATCCAGTGCTGCAAACTGAGATATTGCATTAGTCACCTTAATTCAAATCTTACACTGACCATTAGAAGTACAGTGCCCAAATCAAGGGAAGAATTTGGTCAGACCTGGTCTTGGATACTTTTGAGTACTGTGTCCCGTTCTGTAGCCACACTTTAGGAAAGATTCAGAGAAATGGGAATAGGGTCTTTTATAGCCTAAGAGCAGAGACTGCATGAATTGGATGCAGAAAAGATGAGTGAGGACAGATATAACAATCCTAAATTACAGAAAGGCAAATTCGGACTGAATGTTAGAAGTTCCTAAAAGTAAAAGCAGCTCTACAGCGAACCACTTTTTGAGAGGAAGAATGGGTTTGCTTCACTAAACGTGTTCAAGCAGAGGCTAGAAAGAAGCTATTTGATAAAATTCCTTAAATGTCAATTCCTACCTTGGGCAGAGGATCAAGTATGGATCATGAAGTACTTTCCAGGCACTGAACCCCACTGAATACAGCAGGGCCTACTTCAGAGAAAGCAGTCCTGGAATTATATTATACGACTGCCTTCTCTTTTGCAAAATAGATGTAACCTAAGACTAGATCCACCTGTCATGGCAAACCCTTGCAGAATCAGACCACCTATGAATGACATGGGCAAAATACACGCAGCAGTGCTTTGCTTCCATCCCTTCCACAACTGGATTTAAGACTGTAGCCTTCAAAATCTTCTAATTTACTTCCTCCCACTTCCCATTCACTGCCATGGACCCCTCTCTGGAAAAGGAGAACAAGAAAGCTAATTTGAATATGTTAATTTATTTAATGGTTTTTGCATGGCCCATTGACCAACACCAATGCATACCTCTGTCAAAGAAAACAACAGTGGAAGCCACTTGACTGTGTATAGGAAGACGTCTGTGTTTATGCAGAGAAAGGCTATGGAAAACAGCATCTATCTTAATAAATAATGCATGATAAATGTGTGGGGAGGGACTTCTTATCACTTCTTTAATACCCTTTCCGAAGTTTGAGAAAAGTAGATAGTAAGAGGCCAGATGCTGATTGTCTTCTGGTGGGAAAGATGATGCCAGTATTGAACCGTGAATTCCTAGTTTTACAAGGACATGTGCAATACAGTCCTAATAAGGAATGCAAGAGGCAGCCAACAAGAAAAGTCTGAAACTACCAAACTAGATATAAAGTGTACCACACAGAAAATTTTAGGAGCAATTTTGTGTGGACAGAGTGGGCCATTTTAAATCATCCAATTTTATTTATATACATATATGGAGTCTATATTTACCATATAGACTATATCTACACACCATTTAAAAGCAACAGTAAAGAAGCTAAGAAGGAAACAAAAAGACCAGAACACATCCTTTCAGCAACCGACACCCAGATAAGCAGGGATTAACACCAGACAAACAATCAAGCAGAAAACAATACTCTAATCAAGGAGAAAACCACACCCCCACCTAAACTGGCAGGGCAAGCTACTGTATATAAACAGGGAGCAAACCCCACACTTATTAAGTAACTGATGATGTTACTTAATTGGGTAAAAAAATGTCTGCAAGCAAACAATCAAGCTCAGAGAGCACCAAGGACTCCACAGCTCAATCCTGAGCTACGTATATTTTCTTCTATTGGAATATATATATTTATATACATATATGCACACACTCACAATGTACCTGATATAGTTATTCAGGGCATTCATATGAAGGAGCAGAAGACAATGATATATAAAAAAGGACATCACTAAAATATGGCAGGGTCATACCTATTAGAATTAGTGGATATCTACTGAACAAGTGTGTGCACCTATTACTAATGCAATGGTGGAAAACATCAGGAGCTACTTAATGCAACTTCAAGAAAGAACACAGAACTACTTAAGGGTGATGGAAATACAGAAGTTGAAGAAATGCAAGAATCTGGAATTATAGGAAGCTGTGGAGTGGGTAAATAATGCAACACTGCAGGAGTACATTAACAATGTTTTGCAAAGATAATTCTTTGTTCATTGCTAGCAGCTGTTTCAAGCAACATACAGAGACTCTATATCCGGTCATTGCTGAATGGACATTGAAATCAAACTGACTATATATTAGGAACAGAAGTTGAAGAAATTCAGTCCATTCAGCCAGTCACTTCCAGGTGCAGATTGTGGAACAGACCATGAATTATTGGTGTCAAAAAAGAGTTAAGCCGATAAAACCAAGGAGACTAAATTGCAGAGCATAAGTGTGCTGGCAGGATTTGCCTTGAAGGACATACAGTTAGTATATAAAATCAATGATAGGGAAATTTAGTATTTATAACTTATAGGAAAGAGACCCAGAGGAGCTATGGGAATGATAAGAGATATTGTGACAATCAAAGTTGAAAAAAACTTCCCAAAAAGAAAAAGGTCCAAGTGGCATTCAGAATCATCTATTATGGTAGCCACAGAAAGATGGAGGCCTTGAGCAACACGAAGGATGTGAGATGATTGAATGCAGATGTTCAAAGTCAGGTAAGAAAGGACAAGAAAAGGTATCTTAATTAAGAATGACAATGAATAGAGGAAAGTAACAAAAGGAAAATGAAACATGTTTTTAAGAATTTCAGAGAAATCACAGGAAAATTTAGTTAGGGTAGGAATACTGAAGAGTAATCATGGAAGAAATCTAAGAGAGGCAAATGAGGTTAAAAGATGGAATGGCTGGACAAAATCCTTTATAGAAGGAGAAAGCTTTGTAAACAAGGAATATCTTCAGAGACTGACCCCACCAGAAAGTGAGATGTCTAACATAATATACCAAATATCAAACAGAAAAACACTAGGCATGAATGAAATGCTTATTGAATTTTTAAAGCTGCATGAAAGAGGCAGTTAAAATAGCCACAGCTCTGTATCCACAACTATTGACAAGACTGTGTGACCTAGGCATGGGAAAAGTTTGACATATACAAAGTAAGGAGATGTAGCCGGGGTGTCCACAGGGTATGGCCCAGAAAGTCAAGATGTTGGCTGAGACAGTGTGATTGAAACTGTTTTTATGTGCGTATGATCACACAAGGAAAAAACAGAACCAGATGAACAGGCAGATTTCAGAAAAGAAAGAGGAACACAGAATCAGATCGCTAACATAAGGCGGATAATGGAGGGAGCAAGAAGATTTAAGAAGGAGGTTTATCTTTGCTTCATTGACTGCAGCAAGCTTTGATTGTATAGATTATGTCAGAAAGTGGATTTATTGTTCCGAAGAATCTTTACAATGAATTAGAATCTATTACATGAATTGAATTTCAAGAACAAGAGTGGTTCAGGGCAGGAAAAGGCAGTGAGACAATACAGTACACTACTTCTTTTTGAACGGGTCAGGCGGCGGGGCCATTTTCCAGGCTTAGAAGCAGCTTCAGGCTGTCTCATCATGCACAGGTGCCCACAGCCACTCTCACGGTCCTATAAGACAGGGGCACACATTGTCCCCCCATCTCTAACTTGTACAGAGAGTGTAAGAGTGGCAGGATTGGAAGAGAGGCAAGTTGGAACTGAAACCGGAGGACAGAAATGGTAACGTGTGGTATTTGGATACAAGGAAGACTTCGAAAGACTCATTATGGAAATAAAAGCGGAACATGAAAAACCTGGGTTAACGTGAAGTATTTTAAAAAAAGGTCATGTCAGCCCGCATGCTCCCTCATCTCAAGGTGATGGAGAACTGGATGTGGTAATCTTGCTTTCTTAGGTTTAAGAAGATATAAAGATGGACAGCACACCAGAGAAGGAACAAGATTAATCCTAGGGAGAAGGACAAACTTGACCAGATAAGGGTTATTTCTATGACAACCATTATAAAAATAGTCAAAGCAATGGTCTTCCTAGTGGTAACCTACAGGGAGACCTTGAGCAAGCCAGGAAGAAAGGAGATAGGAGCCGTCTCCATGCCTGCAAGGGGAAGGCATCGACAGCCATTTCTGCACTGGGATTTATAGCATCTTCTACAATCATCGCCCCGTTGTTACCCCAAAATATCCCCAAAAATCTCCCCTCTGGGTGAGATGGGCAGCACATCAATTTAATAAATAAATAAATAAGATAACAGAAATGCAGAGAGGCTTTATATCACTTTAGGGGTGGCTGGGTGATGCAAGGAAGATGCTGTGAGGTCCCCAGTGAGGAGTTGACCTAAAAGGACCACAAGCGCCCTCCTGGACGACATCAAAACGGAACGCTCCTTGCAGGTAACCATCTCCAGGCAGAAGCTCACATACTTTGGGCATGGTGTGCCTTCGGAGGAGGGGCTGGGGCGGGGGGGGGGGAAGAAAAAAACAGCAACGCTGGGAGACGCAGCGGATCAAGCGGGCAGAGGGGATCCGGGGTGTCCCTGGAAGAGCCGCGGAGGATCCCAAGCGCCTGGACGAGATGAGGGAGGGGCGGCAATCGCCGGCACAGCCTCCAGCAGTCCAGCCGCCTCGACGGCACCTAACTAAATTACGCCGCGGGCGGGGTCTCGAGGCGCGCGCTCGCGCGGGACGGGGTCGAGGGGGGAGCGAGAGAGCGGTGGGGAGGAGCGAGGCTGGAGAAACGGGGCGCTGGTTGGCTGCGCTCGGCTCATTGGGCGGGGCGTCGCTTCCCCTTTCCTCCTCGCTCGCGCGCTCTCTCCCTCTTTCCTTCCCTCTCGTCGCCCAGGTGCAGTTGGCGGCCTCCCGCGCGCCCCCGCCGGCGCGCGCCCCCTCCTCCCCCGCGTCCTCCTCCTCCTCCGCGCCCCCTCCCTCCTCTCGCCTCGCCGTGCCCGCGCGCGCCGCTTTCGCCCGGGCTGCGCTCGGACATGGCGGCGGAGCTGAGCGCCGAGCGGCTGCGCTCGCTGCCCGCCAGCTGGAGCTTCGGCATCAGCCGCGGCGGCCGCATCTTCTTCATCAAGTAAGCCGGCGGGGGCGGGGGAGCGGCAGCGGCCGTGCCCGGGGCGGGTGCTCCCGGAGGGTCCGGCTCCCCTCCCTCACGATCTCTTTCTTCCCCCCTTGGCAGCGAGGAAGCGAAGAGCACGACTTGGCTGCACCCGCTGACGGGCGAGGCTGTGATCACCGGGCACCGGCGCAGCCCAGGTAAGGCGGCACTTTCCTCCGGGAGCACCGCGCCCCCTTCCCTGCCTCACTTTTACCCCTCCCTCCATGCACCGGTGCCCCTCATTTCTTGCACCCCTGCTTTGCCTCCCCGGATTTGAAAAAGCCACCCCCTCCCTTCGCCTCCTTCCTAATCTTGAATTTTCCACAGTCAACACTTAATGCTGCCCCATTTCTCTCAACTCTCCCCCTCCAGCCCCCCCCCCGCCCCCTGCCAGCCTGTCCCTGGCTGGCCTTTGGCCACCAGACCTGAGCTTCTTCTCTTGGGCTTCCTTAGGTGTATTTCCCTGCACGCCCCCCCCATCACCCCTTTTCAGTTCTGCAATTCTCTAATTTTCCGGTTGGCTCCCTCCCTCACACCCTTTGCTGCATCCCTGCTTCTAATTGACCTCCCTCTTAGCCTATTGTTTCACCATAATTGAACATAGACGCCCACCCTGAAAGTTTTGTACTTGGCCAGTTTTTTTGGGATGGGGGAGGGAATAAACGTGGCAACTCAGGCTTGGGAATAACCATCCATTTTTCTTCCTCCACTGGCTCAAAACTTTCCCTCCAGATAAAACTGTTTCCTTGTTTTTCCTTGACCTTTTAACCCACCTATTTACTCTTTGCCACTTTGGTTCAGTGCATGAATTCTTCTTCCTCTTCAGTTCAAGACTACCATCATTTATTTCATGGCATTATGTTTTTCCCTCTACTCTATGAAAATTGTTCCTTTCCCTCATACTTGAACCAAGGAGATTTATTAATTTTTTCACTCTTCATGCAACAGTCACTGAAATACCTTCTCTCTCTCTTTTTCTTTATGTCAAACATTTCTAACCTTGTCTTTTTATCTGAAGCTCTACTTCTGGGATCATAAACCTGCCCACTCCTTTCTCACACCCCATCCCTTTCACATCATCCCCTTGTCCTTCTCTGTGTTTATCCTTTAACCGAGCTTATTCCTAAGCTCCTGGCCCTGGACTTAGAATATTGTTTTAAATTCTGTTTAGGCAAGTATTCTGGCCTGATTGGAGAACCCCTGTAGATCCATTGTGATCTCCCAGCAGATGCTGTGATGGACAGTTTGGGCCTCTGTAGCCCTGTTTATCAAGTAAAAAATTCCTCTGGTTTGCCAGCTCTCTCCCTACACTTGAAAGGCCTTTTCAGCAGTACATTGACCCTGGATGAATATTAGCATCCCAGTTCTAACCACAACCTGTGTTACTAATCTACAAATACTCATGTTATAGGCATTGCTTTTCTATCAGTTATTTCCAGGTTATTGCATCCTTAAACCCAACTAACTTTTTAACTTTCTCACTGGACCCTTATGTCACTTTATTAATACTCCTTTACCTACCTTACCTTACCTTTACTCTGCATGGTTGCTACTCTTCTTTCTCCAGATACACATTTGGAAAAGTAAGGGGTGCTGGTGTATATGAGATTTAATTTGGCTGAACTTGCTAAAATGAACATTCTGTATACTGGATGAATGTATTCACACCTGGCGTAATGATTTGCAAGAGGCTCAGTGCTCTTAAACTACATTGTCAAACAATGCTTAATCATTCTAGCTCATCTAACTAACTGATTGTACTTTCACTGGCCCCTAAGAGGTGTGATAGCCAAATACATTGTTTTTGTTTTACTGCCTCTGTGTTTCTGTTGTTGTAATTTAGTTGACCAAATTGCACTAGGTTAATGATAGCTAGGTTATGATTCCAGTTAAACATTTTTCCTACTTGTTCTTAATGTTGGCAGATTCCTTTACTGTATTTTCCATTCTCTGTCTACCCTTCACCATGTTTGCATCCATAATTAGTATTTATTCCTACATGTTCAGTCTGATATCCATGTTCACTCAATTGGCACCTTCTCTACTGGCTTGTTATCTATTGGCTTTCTCTTCCTATTGTTTGGCAGTTAATCTGGTACACATAATCTGTTCCAATAAATAACGTTAAGGCTTTCTATCTGTTCACTGGAAAGCCTAACCCTGTACAGTGCTAATCTTTTCCTGTTGACTCTTTCCAGCAATGACTCCTGCATTGCTATCTTGGAATTGCTCATTTATCGTTTTTGTATAAATGTAGGGGTATTTTTAAGAAATCCAGCTACCACTTAGCTAAGCTGCAGAGACTTCTGCAGTCCCCTTAATACTTCTTCAGTGATCTGATCTCCACCCATTCAGCATGCTTTCCAAATAGCTTGAAGACCTCCAACATAGCTATTCTGTCTTTAGCAATAAGTTGCTTCTCCTGGCTTCCTCAATATATTCTCTTTGTGCTACTCTACTCTGCTGTATCGCTTAAAAGAAATCCATAGCCAAACCATTATAAAGAATACATAACAGTATGGTTCTAACTGTGAGAGGTGTGTATTTTCAGCAACAGTGGTAGAATGAGCTATTCACTAGGAGTCTTAAGAGTTAGCCAGTCCAGTTGCCATTAGTGTTGAAGCAGGTCACCTTAATTGAGAAGAGCTGAGCACATATTTTCCTATACCTTTTCAAGCTGTAATGCTATAAGCTTATTTTATATTTATTATTTTTAATGATTTTTATTATTGTTTCTATTGTACATTTGTAAGTTGTCCAGGGGCATCAAAGGAGGGGGCAGCTTCACATAATGTTCAGGATCAGAGTGGCATTAGTGGTACTTATGGAAGGAAAGCTTCCGGTAAATAGCAGCACCAAATTGCAGGTTGAGTACTGGCTCCCTCCTCAGTGAAGACAGATTCCTCCCCTTGTAGGCTCTGATTTACAATTTAAAAATGAATGTGTGTCATATTTTAGTCTTGTGAACATATAATACCTTTCCCATCCCTCTTGCCTGCCCTTATATTATAACTGATATACAATTCTGTAAATAGCCAAAAGCTTTTTCACTGGGCAAAGCATGAATTCACTTATCCATATCTTTTCAGCATCATACTTTCTAGAGCTTGTGGCTGCTTTTTAAAATTCATACATTCACTGTTAAAGATACACCCTCAGTTTAGATAAGAGAGTGGGTGGTTTCTGAGTGACGGGGAAAGGTGGGATGAATTGGAGAAAGAGGGCAGGAGCTTGAAGAGTGACTAGGGGGAAAGGGGGGGGGTAGACTCTCTCTCTGCTATTTGTTTCTCTGGAGACGAAAAGCAGCAGAGAAGGTCTGGCTGGAAAAAGAATAACTGGTTGCTGGTATAGCACATCAATCACCTGTGCCATGGGGAGGTGGGTGTTGCTGTTCAACAATGCAATTGCTTTCCCCCCCTTCTCTTCCATTTAGGCAAATGGATGTATGAAATGGGAAAAAGAGAGGCAGTCCAGGGACACTTGGGTTAGGAGGACTGGTCTGGCATTTTTGCATTTTTTTTTTAATTTATGCATTTCATTACTCTTGGTTTTATTCTGTGTGACCTGGGAGCAGTTTCAAGGCAAAGTGAAGTTCTTTTGTTTATCTCTCTTCCTAGTCATAGTTATGGGAAATGTCATGGGATACAGTGGGTTATAGCCAGATGTGTTTCAGAGTCAGAAACCAGAACTGCTGGTTAATTGAGAAGAGTTCCCTGCTCCTTGTATAATTAGTGGTTGTGTTAATTGAGAAGTCCAGCAGGTAAGGGGAAGGGGCAGATGTGCTTGAGTGATTTGGCTGTTGAATGCAATTGTTTTTCACCTGTAATTCCACACTGGTCTTAAATTAATGTCTTTGCCTCTGCCGAGAGGAGATGTTTTTTTCTACTCACATTTCAGATGTATTCTGTTTCATTCTACCGTACATATTAGTGCTTTGATTTGCTTTATACCCCTGCTGGAGCCAAAATATGTTAATATCTCTAAGGAAAAATCCATTTTGGTTGCTTGTAAAGTGTTTTAGATAATGAAGAAAGCTTGTTTTTGGACAAGTGGAATTTCTTCTAAACACTTTCATATCAAATTCTAAATAGTCTTATGATAATATTTGGATAAGAAATTGTACCAACCAGATCTGCTGTTTTACCCTTACACCAAAATAACATGTGGAAAGCTATTTTACACTGGCTTGTGTAATCTTCTTAATTGTGATTGTGGGAACTTAATATGTTTATCTTGAGCAAGGCATCTCTAAATTTAATTGCTCTTTGTTTATAGAATGTTTACCATACAGAAGTTTGCTACATCAAGCTCCTGAAATAGCTTTAAATATCTTACCAAAATATTCTAACACCCAAAGTATTTCAGTTACCTGTGCTGAAACACATAGAAGGTATTATTATAAAAAGCACAGCCAGCTGTATTTATGCACAGTGCAGTAGGTGAAATGATTATTTTAAGCAGTGAGCCTTGTAATTAAACACAGCTTTAGTGATCCATTTTTCGCCACAGTGCTTTGCTTTTTTCTAAAGAAGATGATAATAGGCTTTGATTTTTATTTTTAAAAGGAGATTCAAAACATTGATGCTTAATTGATACTATAGAGAAGCAGCACATCTCTCTTCCCTTGTCACTAGATTAATAGTGAAAATTAAATCTCTGTACTATTGGCTGGTTTGTGGATGCTTGCAAGCACAACTTGAAGATATGACAAGATGATATAACTTGGCCATCCAAAAAAATGTTTTATAATACTTAACCAGCTACCATTTTGAATGTTAGTAACTTAAATAATGAAGTTTTTTCTCCCCCAAAAATCTGTCTTCTGCTCAGATATCTTATGATTGGCACAACAGTTACATGAAATAAATAAGGCCTAAAGTAATATGAAGCCAATTAACTTAATGATGCTGGGAGAAGTTTTCCAGTATCTATTTATAGTTGATGAGATGAAGTATAATACTCAGAAATATTTGTGATAATATCTAAAGTCTTGAGGATTTGAGAATTAGTGAGCTTATTGTGCTATATGTATTTTTCATGATTTAAATCTTACTTGCTCTTGAGTTCATGATGAGTAAGAATTTGGGCCCTGTGTGAGGTATAAAACTGATAGTACTTTTTCTTTTAATATATTGTAGAGTAAAATGAGCTAAAGCGATTGCAAATGCTTAGTATAATAAAATGGTTCACAAACATATGATGAAACTATTTTTTTCTACTCTAGATCTGCCCACAGGTTGGGAGGAAGCATATACTTTTGAAGGTGCAAGATACTACATAAAGTAAGTGAAACTCAGCATGGAATATTTTGCTGAGCCTGCTTATTACTATATATTTTGTCCTGGGGAGCCTTACATTATGCTCAGAGTGTGGTTTAATGGCAAGATGGATGTGTGAGATAATCTGTAGAATGGGATTTTGCTATGTAACAACAATACCTTATGGCAGTAGCTTAAGGGGAGGAAGAATGGCATATGTTTCTGCTTCTTGCAGTGATCCTTGGAGATAGGTAAAATAGCAACTTGATCGAGATAGCTCATGACTACAATATTTGTAAAGCTTTGTATCTAAGTGGGAAATCTGGGTTTCTCACATACAAATCCAACTTTTACACTTATTCTGTATTTGGTCCACTCTAAGAGCTTTAATTTGACAATTATGTCTTTCTGTGCCATGGTTCTCTTATTTTGATGGAAGAGATAGTTTGGACTCATGAAAACATAAAAACCATACGCTTGGGTTTGAAGAAAAGTAAGAGTTACAGATCTGTGGGTCCTCTCGCCTATCCAATCTGGGTCCTAGATGGCTGCATTTATCTGTTTAGTCTATATCCGTGGCTCTGAGGAGGTGGAATAATAGTAAGTTGAGGATTTTGCAGTGTGTAAGAAATTTTATTACATGATAAAAAGCTTTAGAAAAAAATCCATATATATTTCTATTTAATTTCTTGCTACTGAGGGAAAAGAATGGTAGAGTGTATGCCTTATTTTGAAAAGATCCCAGTTTCAGTCCTCAGCATCTTCAGGTAGTCTTGGGAAAGTGTCCTGGGCCATTGGTGGTTACTGTAAATAGGACCATGGATAGCTAGACCAATGATATTACTCTGAATAAAGAATAAATATGCAGATGTTGTGCTGCAAATTGTGATAATCATTCTGCTTTCCACTACTTACAGTTTTGATCTGATGTATAACAATATTTCTGATTTGAGCAAGGACTGAAAGCCTCATTCTAATCTATATAATTCTTTATTCTCTAAAAGTTTGAGATGATCTCGGTTGTCTGACATAAAAGACCTACTACTTAGTGACAAACGTGGTGTTCTAGTTTTGATATTCTTAGGAAATAGACATTATGTGTGTATTAAATATTATTGCTGTTTGGATGCTCCACAAAAATATAACTTATTCTGCTAATTTGATGATAGGACATTGGAACAAAGTAGAATAATGTAGAGAAAGAATGGGAAATGCTCAAGTCAGTGACATATTGGTTATTGAGCTGTTTTTGTAGAAAATAACAATTTTTAATCTGTTTTATGACTTTTGTGGTATGTTAAGTACAGGATGTTATCAGAACTGTTAAATGGTGGGCATGTTGCTGGTAGTGCTTGAACATCAAGTTATTCTGTTGTCATTGAAATAATTATCTAAATATTATGCCAAAGCTCAGAAAGCATATGTTCCTCTTCTCTACAGCATTCTTGACATAATATGGTCACATAATGTAGTGTAAATCTCTAGTGTAAATATGCATGTCTTGCAGAATGCATTGGGTTCATATTATACCTTTGTCATGTATATAATAAAAATGGCAAAATTTCTACATTAGGCTGGCAGTCCATCTACTTTGGCAGTGAAACATTCTTCAGAGATAGATCCACAAAATTCCTTACAACTGAATGTGAGATTCTTCTCTTGACAAGAGCTCCCATTCATCTTTTTTATTAAGTTTCTGCTTCTTAAGATATATCATAAAAAAGAGGGAAAAATTATACAAGTAAGCGAATCAGGTAAGGCACATACATAAATAAAATACAAGAATATAACAAAATGAAAATCAGCTATTCCCAATTAAAAGTTATATTATGAAACAAACCAGCCTGAATAAAATATGTTTTCCTGTCAGCTAGTATTTCTCCTTTGCTGAAAAGTAGCTACCAGAAAGCTTTTTTCTCATGTTTTCATAATTATAGCTCCAATAGTGACAAAACTGAGAAATATCTCTCTTGAAGATCTTAAAGTTTGAGTAGGCTTGTAGGGGAGTGTGCAATATAGTAAATGTGTGTTTCCAAATTTAAATATCACTGCCAGCACTTTGAAACAGTGACTAGAAACAAATTAGTGGTTAGTAAAACTGTTGGAATGTTACATTAGTCACAAAGAGATATAAATATGTTTCACTATTACTATATCTGACATCTCTAAGGAGGGATACAGTTGGTGTAATAGTTGTAACTGTGCAGATTTGCTCCTATTCTTTGCTTTCATGTTCATGTGTGAACCCAGAAGTGCACCCAAATCTTGAAACCAGGCCTTTAAGATGATCATAATTTTTTCAGCACAGATTGAGTTTGAGTAGCCAGACATGATCTAGCAAATGCCAGTTGTTTAGATATAAGGTTCATGGGTGAAAAATTGCACAGCAAAACTACTGATATTATTCTAGTGTTTGACCTCAGGCAAAGATATTTACATATGAAGCTTCTAATCCCCACCCAAGCCCACCTGGTGCTGATTTTCCTGAATCATATGAAGAGTTATTTGGGAAGAGCTACTGATCCCAAGTAAAGTATTACCTCCATAGCCCCTAATTTGAAATCTGGTGCTCCTTTCTCTCTGTGGCTTAAGGTTTTCATCCCTGTGCCACTTCTGCTGTTCTTATGGCTTCCTGGCATGTAGTTTCATCTGGGATATATTCCAGAACTATAGAGCATGATGGGGAAAATAGTTTCTTTTTTTTCACGTAATTTTATTAAAAGTTTAAAAAGAGTGGTAAAAAATAGTACAAGCTAAAAGAGAAAAGAAAAAAAAAGGTGCATAAAAGCAAAAGCAAAAAAAAAAAAACCTCCCCTCTAAGAAAACAACGTCCCACCCTCATCATGACAAGTATAAACAATTCCATAATCTCTTCACTTCCTCTTAGTTAACAAATATAAAACTCTTCATCCCATAACCCATCTCTTACCAATAGGCAAATCGAATAAGTAATGCCCTTTCCAATCCATTTATCAGCAAGACATCCACATTGAGCTCTAAAATAGTAATATTAATTAACATAAATAAAACTCAACATTCCACATCTCAACTCTTAACTGTAGCAAAGTCCCATTTAAAAATCATAAAATGGTCCCAATATCTTAATGTAAAAAACAAAAACAAACAGAAAACCCTCAAAAATCCCATTGGTTTAACATAACAAAAAGAGACCATTTCTCCTTTACAAAAGACCAATACACAACACTTTTCCCATTCCAAATACCAACAGTTCCCAAAAGAAATCCACCCCAAATTACAACTTATCCCATTCAAACAAACATTCTATATTTAACTCTAAACTGTAACAAATCCACATTTCACAAATATAAAATAATCCCAGTATCCCAGTACAAACAAAAGACTAAAATTTAACATAACAAAGAGAAATAATTACTCCTTTATAAAGTTCACCAAACTTCTTTACTTTAAATACAAAACCAGTTTGTAAAGTTACAACTATAAGGGAAAAAATCTATAGCATCTTACAAAATGTAAGCAAATCCAGTATACCACATTTTCCAGTTAAGATATCAGTAAATCCAAAATGAGCCACCCAAAATAACAAAGTGTCTCATTTTATCCCTGGTCAAATAATCCAATTTAATATTCTTTTTTTCTTCTGTACAGAACAATCTTTCTCTGTGATCCATTCAAATAGTTGTTGAAAATAGTTTCTGTGCTTGGGCCTGGCTATTTGAGTTCCCATTCTCATCCTCAAGTGAGATTCATTTGATGGTTCATGGCAGGAGATCTATGCAGATGTCTCATAAATCAGAGGTCCTCCTGGAGAAATACTCAGATCCTGCAGTTACATAGATAATGCAACAGAAACATTTTTGTAGTGATCTCTGCAAATAACTTTGTAAGACTAAGATGCACAACCTGGTGTCCAGATTGATACGTAGCCCCAAAGGTATTCAGAAGTTCTTTTGAAATTATAAATTTTAATATGAACAAAAGGAAAACTGTTAAATACCTGACTGGAGAGCAATCAGATAGGTGCAACCCCCAGCACAGAAAAACTTATGCACTACTGTTGGAGAGTGTTGAATTTTAACAGTGCGTTTTTGGTTGAAAAGTGTGGGGATGCCACATGTTGTCATGGTCCTTCCACTTGCAAAATAATAGAACCCAGGTCTTTTGTTTGATCCCTAACCATATGGCCATTTTATGAAATGCTCTGCAAATTTTCAGAAGCTTCAGAAGGAAAACTTGTGAAGAACTATAGCACAGTGAAAAATGTAGGCTTTGTAGATGAAGTCATGTAGCTTGCTAAGAGCTCAGCTACAGTTCAGTCATGTGTTTAATCTGTGATGTGAGAAAAAGGGATTTCTTTGGAATTAGGATGTTAGAGTATTTTTATATTATTGATTTATTTATATTGGGAAAATGAGGAATACCATCAGAAAACCTATATGCAATAGTAGCATACTTATTTAATGCATTGCAGGCTTACTAGAGGCATCACTAGAAAATATTTGCAGATTTGAAGGACTTGATTTCAAGCATAGATAAAATAAGATTACTTAGTGAAAGCAAAAACAGTAAATATTTTTAGCTTGTTGAAGTTGCAGTTAGGATTGCAATGAAGTTTCTTAACAATACACATTTTCATCAGGTCCACTAATGAACTGTGATTATAAACAGAAGAAAAGTATGTGGTGAAATCATAGAGGGAAACAGCTATGGTTCCTATTAACAAACATTTTTTTTTTTAAAATCACAGTAAAACCAGGAGCATATTCTCTTTGTCTCCTCAGTAAAATTCTTTATGGAAAGCTAAGCTGTTTATATGTGTAATAGTTGTTTATCATTGCATTCTTCATTCACATCTTCCATCACATGCATATCTAATTTTTTTCCATGGAATATTTGGTGCTCCTTCCCCAGGCATGGATCATATTCTTTTTCCAAAATCTAGTTTCTGGTCTGAAGGTTAGGCAGACTTTCTATATTATTGCTTTCATACTAATAAAACCGGATGGCTATCTTTTTGCAAATGTATGCCACCATGGTTTGAACATTTATTGTTTAAGTATTCCAAATTATATGGGGAAATTTGTACTAATTAAAGAGTATATGATATTCATAACATGAAACTGTTGTTATCATGTTATTACCTATTTTTCCTTCTTGGTGTTGTTTCTGTACTAATTACATATTGGAAGTGCTCTACAAAACAAAGACTGGTAAATGGAGTCTGTTTGCTTTGGGTAATAAGGTTTTGTCTGAACGTTGTGATAGCATTTTGTGTTTAATGAGCTTAGTGAAGGATTTCAGGTTTTATTGTAATTCAGTTTAGTAGAAGAATACGGATACTGCAGTTTGATAGTATGGGCTAAAAGAAAATTCTAGCTGAAAAATCAGATATTTCTAGCACTGGAAAACCAACTATTTTATTTAGTAACAGTTTTTAAAAATTAGGCAAGCATACTGAAATTCCTTATAAACAAATTGTTTCCTGGCTAAACAGAATATTAATGCTGAATTCTAGAAAATTATATTTAGTCCATAGTAATTTTCAGTTCATGGAGAAAATCTATTTATGTGATCACTAGGAGTTGAAAACGACTTGATGGCATATAATCAATCAAAGTTTTCAATAGAGAAAGGTAACTGAAAATAGCTTTATTAGTTTCCGTTTTACTGTAAGTTGCTGTATTACAAAACTTTTAATTGAAGTTGTGGTACTAACTCTTACAATGGCCTGAAGCATCAGTTAAAGTAGTTCAGGAGAAAAAGAAAACAACTGGGCTAAGTGAAGCTTTTTCTCCCTCAATTTTTAAAGCTGTTTCCTTGCCTCTCAGTTCCCAGTTCTTGTTCAAGAGAAGTGAATTATCTCTATTGCATTTTGCGTGCATTAAGCCTTCTAGAAATCAGAAACATGTAATTAACTTCTAATCCCTGGTGCTTTATTTGCACCAAATGAGAGAGCAGGTGGCCCTAGAACCAAGCTAGTATCATATTGATCTTTTGTTTCTAAACTGGAAGGTGTTTGAGGTGTTGTCTTTTTGACCTATGAATGTCCCAAACAAACACAAAAACCAATGTTCTATTCTGCTGATTTTGCTTCTGGTATATATTGTTTTGTGAGGTGAGAATAGGTCAGACATTTAGGTAATTGCAGGGGTGTTTGGCACTTTAAAAAGATGTTGTTGATATAAGTATGAGGTGTTGACAATGGAGACTTATCCCCAGTAGTTGGCATTGTGACCGTTTTGTTCTTCAGTTCTATATCAGTGAGAAAGAGTATGTTGTTCCAAACAAAAAATATTGATAGATAAAACTGCTAGATTAGAAATTGATAAAGGCTGACAGGTGAAAATTTTTGAAAGGTGAGGGATCTGTATTTGGAGAGCTTACACAGAGAGACTAGAGGCAATGACCACGTTGTCTCGTGTATCTTGGCTCAACCTGCTATGCTTTCTATTTTAAACTGTCCCAAGCTGTATTTTTCTATACCAGATTATTAGTTTTATTATCTAATGTATAGTTAATGTAAGAAGTCACTCTGTCAACTCCTCCAAGGGAAATATTTACTTAAAATATATTAAACATAAGACCAGTCTACTTTCTGCTGGACAGCCTTTGTCTGCAGGGAAATAAAGTATTGTATGCCAAACCAATTAGAAAGGGACCATTAAAAAAATTTAGTGTTTCAACTTGTACTGCATTTAGTTAAGGGGGAGATTACATGAAAAGGTACAGGGGTTTAGTGTTGATTTCCCCATGTTTATTTTTGTTTCTTCGATTCACTGCCAGTTTTCTGCACTTGTGAAATGTTCTTAATTAAAACATACTGCTAACTCCCTTTATTTTCCCATGGTAGACACATCCTTGGGAGGCTTTCAATTATGAACTCTTCCTGGCAAATTCTTTTGCTTTACTGAGTGCTGTACCTGAGGCAATAACGCTGCTAATCAGATTGGGGTCTACAGCCACTACAGTAATATAAATGTTAATTTAGTTCTGCATTCTGACTCCACATTAGGCCAAAATGTCTCTTCCAAGTATCTAAACAATGCCTGTACCTAAACATTCAGTGTGTGATTTTTCTTCTCAAACACCAAAGTAAGTTAGGGTACTTCACATCACAATCTCATTTTTTGATCTGGGATTACCCACCCTGCTTGTGATAAGATAGAAGCTGTAAACATTGAATAAATCCTCTATTTAGGATTAAGTGTTCATGAAACAACATTGCTGTCCTTAACTTTTAATTATCTGGAATCATTTACTTCTTGGCGATCAGTTGTTTCACTTCATCAAGGATATACAGATAGTCCTCAGTTAACAAGGTAATTGGGACTGGGAACTCCATCACTAAGTGACATGGTTGTAAAGCGCAACGTCATGTGACCATGCCAACTTATGACAGCAGTCCCTGCAGTTCCAGTTGTGGTCATTAAGCAAATCCCGCACAGTCGTTAAGCACGACATCATTTAATTGTCATTTGTGACTTCTTGCCAGCTTCCTTGTTGACTTTGCTTGTCGGAAGCCAGCAGTGAAGGTTGCAGATGATGATTATGTTGCTGCGGGGACGCTGCGATGGCTGCAACTTTGAGGACCGTCCGTAAGTCTCCTCATTCAGCACTGTCATAACTTTGGTTGCTGAACGAATGGTCGTTAATCAAGGACTCCCTGTATGTCTAGTTAAATACACAGATACATAAATAATCTTTATAATAAATCCTTGTAGGGAGAAGAGGTATCAGTTGAAGCTAAGTGTACATTAAATCAAATTTACATGATTTGTCATTTGCATCAGTTTACTTCATTTGCAGAGTTCTGTAATTCAGTGTTATTTAGAGCCAAAGACAAATTAATACAAAATGATGTAAATTGCTTCAATTGTCTGGACTGCTTCAGAGGCATGGACTTTGTCTATAAATTTTAAGCCCAAACCAAATTTTTGCTACAACATCCAAAGTCTGCTGAATGGTGGTACATAAGATTCAGATTTTGTTCTATGAGTGTGTGTCTCTGGACTGGTTTTTAGAACAATGGGTAGGTTGCCTTAGCACCTTTGAATTCACTGTCCGCATTAATATTGGGAGATGGGAGCCTGCTTTCCAAACAAGGGATTACCTTGTGCTTTTGGTGATCCATGTCTTTTCATTGCCGTACTCATTCTCTTATGCTTATGCCATTGTGCAGTCAGGAGTGCAATCGCTGTTGTGGTTCAGCAATAAGATACATCTCTTTTCCAGCAGATATATCATGGTCTCATGCACGCTAGCACATTCTGGTATGTAAGTGGAAAATTGAAATCTCTTGTTGAAAAGGTTGTTTATGTCAGGATTTAGAGAACTGTAATTTTCTTTGTTTTCCTGATATCCCACTCAGTCTGTTACTAACACTTCTTTGGAAATATTTAGACGAAAAACATATCAGATCTTCTTCTTGGACCTTCTAATGAGTAAAATGAAAAATAATATCTGATATAATCATTCATAATGTGAAACCTAAACTCTATCTGGCTAATTAAATTAATTGAAAGCTGTAAAATTAAGTTGGATTAATTGGGAAGGTGTTTAAGGTACAGAAACTAATTAATAATCTCTATTAATTTTAAGTTGCTCCATTGTTTTTCAAGGGTAGATGCTTTATTTGTAGACTTAGTTTTGAATTGTTTATTGAATAGAAACAGGTGAACTAAGTGTGACTTCTGTTCAAAGCTAGCTTCTGTTCAGTGATTTATTTCTTACTGAATTTTGCTAACAAATACTTAAGAAAGGGGAAAACAAATGCTGTAATCAGAAGATAATATGGCTTCATCTGTTGATGAAGTGAAACTATTCTTTTGAATATAGAGGAAGGAGGAAAAAGTATGGATGTGCAAATCAGCCACAATTTGATTTGAATTCACAACTGAATCTAAAAAATGTATTCAAGTTTCAGTAAAAATGTATTAATGTAGAATAATCTATTAAAGGAACTTAATTCAGTTTGATGTCTCAGATCAATTTAAAGGTTTGGGTTGAAGGGACGATTTAATTGAATCATCTTTAAATCAAAGCTTAATCCTGTCCTAGAAATATTTTTGGGTTAAATACAATCTAGACCTTTAAAGTAGAGGTGCCACTTTGTGGTCTTCGTGTTCCTTGTGTGGGAGCCTATATATACATTAGATATGTGTGTGGGTATATATAGCCAAATCTTGGGAGATTGCCAGAACTGAGAATATTTGGAGTGAAAATATCAGTGTTTTGTGATTTTGGCAGTCGTGCACAAAATTGTGTCTGTCTGTCTGTCTGTCTGTCTGTCTGTCTGTCTGTCTATCTATCTATCTATCTATCTATCTATCTATCTATCTATCTATCTATCTATCTAAAAACAGATAACTACACAGGGGTCCTGTGGGTACTAGTTGATGCCATAATACCTGTAGTGGACACAGAGAATGGCCTTGAAGGACAGTGCAAGATCTGTTAGCAAGGCAATGATCAGACAAGCGTGGCTTAAGCCCATTCCAAGAAACAAACTGAGAAGAAGCCTTGACAGGCCCCTCCCTACTTCAGATGAAGATAGAGGGAGGGAAGGAGGAAGCGCACTGAGATTTGCAAGATTTGGTTCTAATAAAAGTAATTTTAGACGCATGTGACATTTGTTACTTAGTCTGGTCTACCTTTTAGGGCTGACAGAACCTATATGTACTATGTTACCAGCCCTGTTTATATGATACTGGTCATACCCTAAAGGAAAAGCTTAGGAACTGCTGTTTTAAAGCAAGGTTGTATTTGAATTGCAGAAGGTTTCTGGTTTTCAATGACCAGTTCATAAGCTCATTTTTCTTCCTTCCTTCCTTTAAATAAGGAACCTTATTCCTTGTGGCTTCAATGATTCACTTCAAATATCGACAGACTATAATTGCTGCTTTCGAGGTAAAAATCATTGAACGGTTTTTCAGTGATAATTGAAAAACTGTTATAAGAAGGAAAGTTCTGACCTGGGAGCTGGTTTTGTGTTTACCATCTGAGTAGAAGCTGCATTTAACCTTATCCTAACTATTTCAGAATTATTGTCAGCTGTTAGCTGTGGCGTATAGCATGGGTAGAAAAGTCATCTGTATGTTGAGGTATGCTTTCTGACACCCATTTGGATGGATTTAGAAATCCAGTTTTTCTATCTCCAGGGAATTTCTTTGCATTTTACATTTGATGATCTACAGTTTCTAATCTTAGAGATGGGTTGACCTATCTAGTTTCATTTGCTGAAATTGTTTAGGCATGTCAGTTGATTTGGAGTGTCACTTTATTTACATAACTGGTAGCACTTTGGGTCTATGCATGGTGAAAATTGCAACATTGCAGGGTTGTCTAAAACATGGTTATGTAAATCTACACTAAATGATAGGTGAACCACTGCCTTCAATTCTGGTTCTTCACCTAGCAACCATTGTAGGCTACAGATCATAGGCATTTGCAAATATAATACATAATGTAGTGCTTTATGGAGGTTCTAAACATAACAATAATAATACAAGGCACCTGCCTCATAGAATGTGAAATACGTTGCTATTTTTATAAGGAAAATAATTATTTCCATTTTTTGCTTACATTCATTGTCATGAGATTGAAACAACAGCTGAAATAATGAATAGCAGGATATAAAATTGTCACCTGAATCAGCTTGAAATTATAGCAGTATAACTTAACCAAAAAGTACTTGTTTGTATCTTGAAGAGTTCTGCAGATCATAACGTGAAGTGATTTCCTACTTCAGAAAAGATAAGCTTGTTATTTAGTTACAGAAAGTAAGATTTAGATATTACTGGAATACACTTGAGGCACACAAAGATAAGCTGTTGTAGAAGGAACAGGTGGTATCAGAGCTACATGGGCACAAAGACAAAATCAGAACTACAGAAGAGAATTAGAATTGGAGAGTTATCTTAAATTCCCCTACCTCAAATGTGTCTATATGGAGAAACAGAAGAGGAAATGAGTGGGTATAACAAAATCATCCTGCATGTGGATTGTCTTTAAATTGTTGGAAGATGAGGATGAATCTCAAATAAGTTTAAATGTTTTATATCTGGGCAGGTGACTTCTGTCAATTGAAAGATGCTTGGACACTAATTAGAAGGGGAAAAAAACCTGAGGAAGAATATCAAGGCTGCTAAGCATAATAAGCATCAGTTTGAGAAATCTTTTTGAAGTCACTGGATTTTTACTTAGCAAATTAGAACTGTCAAGTGCTTATATACAGTTGAAGGTACATATCGTTCTTTTGTGGTATCTAATGAAAGTGTATCTGGTGGTTTATTCGTTCCTAATGCCACATCTGTCTTATTACTGTAGTTTATAGTCCTTGTGTATGAGAAGCTCTCTGCCAACTCTGAAAGTATAAGGAAGGCATGGTGGTTGGCTCTAATTCAATATAGCGAAGATGAAGATGGTGAAAGGTGTTCACTGTTATTATTTACATAATTATATTCTAGACTGCTTTAAACGAGCAAAGTATAAATTAGTCAAGTAAATAAGTTTTTTTTTTTAAGTTACAGAGGCAGTGGAACTTAAAAACAGGGTCGTATATATGTTGTTATAGAAGTACAAGGAAGGACTAATTAAGGAGTAAATTTGCTTAAAGCAAGCCTCTTCTGTTTGATTTGATCAAGCATTAATCAACTATTTCAAAATTTGCAATAATTAATAAACTATTTTAACATACTGTAAACATTGTAACCAAACATACAGTATTGTGGAATAAGAACAAAAACCAAACCTTATTTGAGAAAGTAATACATTTTTGGCTCCTGAAGGATGAATTACTTTGAATGACATTGTATGTTCATTTTCAGAAGAAAAGCAGAAAGATACATGATTTAGGAAATCACTAAGATTATCCTCTTGAAATATTTGATTATAACTGATAAATGGTAAGGAAGATGCTGGTGCATGAAGAAAAAGAATGTGGCTCAGTTGATCCTTGATTTTTTTTAGGGAACTCCAGCTATTGTTGATTGCAAAGAAACAGAAATATGAGATGTGAGAATCGATTTAATCTTATTTTAGTAAACCTGTTCATCACCGTTCTCTACCATTTTTCTGATTCATAAATTCTTGAAATTGTACCTTCTATGTATAATGAAGAATTTATGTTGCCTTCTCCATCTTTTTAAAAAGGCAGGCTTGTCTCCTGATGTAGGCATCTTTTTGTTACAAAAATGTAACAAAAAATGGTGGGAACCAAACCATTTAACATAATTCTTGTATTGTATTTCATAACAGTTGTGAATATGGGGGAACATTTTTTACTATGAATGCAGCCATTTAAACTTGGGGATTTAAAAAAAAATGACTAAGTTGATTCCTCCTTAATATCCTAGTTTCTTTCTGAAAAAGGAAAGGATATTTTCCCCAATAGCTTGCGCTAGCCAAGAGGATTTTAAACATTACTAGGCTTTTTCTGTATTTCAGTATCAAAAAGATGTTTAAAATGTGTTCTTCTACTGTTAGTTTTAGGTTGAATGATATTTGCCAGTGGCACGGAAGTTGTCATTAAGCATTTAAGGTATCCTTAAGCATTTGAGCAAGCATCAGTCCATTTGTACAGGGTGCTATGGATCTTTAGCCAGAGTTGGGTTTTAAAGGTATGTGTTCTCCCCTCCCTCCCTCTCATGATGCACTGGTGGCTTATAAATAATAGACAGATTCACATATACAGACATTCAAATACTTTGAATGCCAGTATACAGTGGGGCAAAAAAGTATTTAGTCAGCCACCAATTGTGCAAGTTCTCCCACTTAAAAAGATGAGAGAGGCCTGTAATTTTCATCATAGGTATACCTCAACTATGAGAGACAAAATGGGAAAAAAAATCCAGAAAATCACACTGTCTGATTTTTAAAGAATTTATTTGCAAATCATGGTGGAAAATAAGTATTTGGTCACCTATAAACAAGCAAGATGTCTGGCTCTCACAGACCTGTAACTACTTCTTTAAGAGTCTCCTCTGTCCTCCACTTGTTACCTGTAGTAATGGCACCTGTTTGACCTTGTTATCATTATAAAAGACACCCGTCCACAACCTCAAACAGTCACACTCCAAACTCCACTATGGCCAAGACCAAAGAGCTGTCAAAGGACACCAGAAACAAAATTGTAGACCTGTGCCAGGCTGGGAAGACTGAATCTGCAATAGGCAAGCAGCTTGGTGTGAAGAAATCAATTGTGGGAGCAATAATTAGAAAATGGAAGACATACAAGACCACTGATAATCTCCCTCGATCTGGGGCTCCATGCAAGATCTCACCCCGTGGGGTCAAAATGATCACAAGAACGGTGAGCAAAAATCCCAGAACCACACGGGGGGGACCTAGTGAATGACCTGCAGAGAGCTGGGACCAAAGTAACAAAGGCTACCATCAGTAACACACTACGCTGCCAGGGACTCAAATCCTGCAGTGCCAGACGTGTCCCCCTGCTTAAGCCAGTACATGTCCAGGCCCGTCTGAAGTTTGCTAGAGAGCATTTGGATGATCCAGAAGAGGATTGGGAGAATGCCATATGGTCAGATGAAACCAAAGTAGAACGTTTTGGTCTAAACTCAACTCGTGTTTGGAGGAGAGAGAATGCTGAGTTGCATCCAAAGAACACCATACCTACTGTGAAGCATGGAGGTGGAAACATCATGCTTTGGGGCTGTTTTTCTGCAAAGGGACCAGGACGACTGATCCGTGTAAAGGAAAGAATGAATGGGGCCACGTATCGTGAGATTTTGAGTGAACACCTCCTTCCATCAGCAAGGGGATTGAAGATGAAATGTGGCTGGGTCTTTCAGCATGACAGTGATCCCAAACACACCACCCAGGCAACGAAGGAGTGGCTTTGTAAGAAGCATTTCAAGGTCCTGGAGTGGCCTAGCCAGTCTCCAGATCTCAACCCCATGGAAAACCTTTGGAGGGAGTTGAAAGTCCGTGTTGCCCAGTGACAGCCCCAAAACATCACCGCTCTAGAGGAGATCTGCATGGAGGAATGGGCCAAAATACCAGCAACAGTGTGTGAAAACCTTGTGAAGACTTACAGAAAGCGTTTGACCTCTGTCATTGCCAACAAAGGATATATAACAAAGTATTGAGATGAACTTTTGATATTGACCAAATACTTATTTTCCACCATGATTTGCAAATAAATTCTTTAAAAATCAGACAATGTGATTTTCTGGATTTTCTTCCCCATTTTGTCTCTCATAGTTGAGGTATACCTATGATGAAAATTACAGGCCTCTCTCATCTTTTTAAGTGGGAGAACTTGCACAATTGGTGGCTGACTAAATACTTTTTTGCCCCACTGTATGTGTAAGGGTGGTTCTCAAGGAATGGTTGAATTCCAAATCCCATCTGAAGCAACCATCTTGACTTTTAATCAGGGATGATGGCAACTGTAATAGAGTAACTTCTAATGAAAGACATCTGTTGCTGTTGTGGGGTAATCTTTTTTAAGCTATATGATCTGTCATAAATCAGAATCCACTATATTGTTTTTTCTGAATCTTCTCCACAGTTGGTGTTATAAGGAAACCTGTTTTTCCCACTGTACCTTTTTTCCCCATTCAGCTTACTTGGATGTAGTAGGAAGTTGTGCCTGATGATGATGATGATAGTACAGGTAGTTCTTGCCTAACAACCACAACTGGGACTGGAATCTTGATCGTTAAGTGAAGTGGTCTTTAAGTGAGATGCCCACATGACTGCTTCGCTCAGTGACTCAATCCAGGCACTCCCGGTTGTGGTCAGTAAGCAGTCTCCTGGGTTGTTAAGCAGATGGAGCAAAAAAGCTATCTGCTAAAGGATTTCACCTCCATGCAGAGCTGAAATCCTCCCAGTAGACAGTCCTTTCACTCTCAAACGTTCCTAGGGCCCCCAAAGGGTTTGCCCTCCTCTCCATGGATGGAGGGGAAATCCTTTGTGGGGCTGGAGGAATGGAGCTCAGATCTTCAGGATTTGAGCTCTGTTGCTGCACACTGAGAGGTTTCCCTCCATCCCCTCCACTTGCAACCTTCCCTGCATTGACTTTCTGGGGAAACTGGCAGAGAAGATTGCAAATGGCGATCACATGATTGTGGGGCACTAGGCAACCTGTCGTAAATATGAGCGGATTGCTAAGTGCCCAAAATTCAGCCATGTGACTGTGGGGGGGGGGTGCTACATTTTATGACAGCTGGAAGTGCTTTACAGGCCATGAAGTACTCTTTCCGAGGTTGTCGTAACTTTGAACCATCATTAACTGAGCAGTCGTTAAGCAAGGACTACCTGTAATAATAACACTGATGTGCAAACTTACTATCTGATTGCAAAGATAGTAAGTTTGCACATCAGTGTTATTATTACAGGTAGTAATTAACCACAGAATGCCTTATTTAAGTTTTAGTACAAATCTAATTCTGCCATTTAACTACATGGACAAGGTTAGTAGTAAATGTTTATTGTCATAATAAAGATCCCACTCTATATTATTGCATTTCTAGGATTGTGCAATGCTAGATTTGGATTCTTAAAAGGGAAAGATGGGATGCCTGGAGTGATTGGTCAGATAAATTGCTGGGTATAAAATATGGATTAATTGTAAGGAAAGCTATGAAAGAGCTGTTGTAGTGTATTAAAAGCACTGAATATTGGAGCAGCCCTGCAGTCCAAGGTTGCATGATTTCTCCAAAGCACTGTCATTCATTGTCCCTAGGGAAATGATTTATATTTCATTAAAAGTTAGGGCTGTCACTTTTCCCCTTTCATTTCCCATAATGTTTGAGAAAGATGGAAAAAGTATATTTTTATTTACTTCATTTATAATATATGTATTTCAGCAGATATAACATACCTCTGTTTCTCTTTTCTGCCCTCCCCACGACACTTTATTTTGGCTATAGAGGTTGGAGAGGGCTCAGATTTGGTCCTTTTCTGAGGAACATGGTATTTTTATTCAAAATTTTGATTTGACTGAAAATTTAAGTCTTTTAAATCAGACTACTGTGGTATTGTCAGAATCAGATGCATAGCTATAATATCAGTAATGTGATCCTCACATCCAGTGATTTAATTTTGATCTGAGACTCATGTTGCTATCACCTGATCTTAATTTTCTTTACTCTTGACCACCAACATTTCAAATAATTTTCTTGAGTCCAAGATTAGCATCCTTATGACTCCAATTGTTTATCTAACAAATACACTTATTGGCCCCA
The DNA here is from genome assembly GCF_059951505.1 of Python bivittatus. NCBI lineage: Eukaryota > Metazoa > Chordata > Lepidosauria > Squamata > Pythonidae > Python > Python bivittatus. Next base: position 53,485,006 of record NW_028277058.1, read on the forward strand.
AAAACTTAAAATTAGAGTCATTTTCGCAAAAGAGAAATTCACCACAAATTCTTTCTTAAAATTGTTCTTTCTGCCTTGGTCACCTGCTTCTAAACTGAAAGCTCTGCACTGACTTTATCTGACAGCTGAATGTGGCATAACCAAAGTGTGTCAAGAATAATTGAGAGTTTTTCCCAAAGTACACTTTTTTAATAAATCAGCATTGTTTTTATTCAGCTGACATGAGCTTTTGTTTTTCCTTTAAAAGGAAGATATCTTATTCCATAAGACTTGCTGCTTTCCAGAAATTCATCCACACTGCTTATCCTTTAGTCAGCACATAGTGTTTCAAATAATTTGAAGCTAATTTAAAGTGAAGGATTTATTTTCTCATAACAGTGACTTTTATGGAGACATTAAATGTTCCAGTCATATACCTTCAAATGAAGAAACAGGGTTGTAAATTTGAAATGATTTGAAAATATTGTCATATATAAAGAGAATATTATTACCTCTGGTTATAGTCCTCTCTTTGGATTAGGGGAATCTGCTTTGCTTCTGAAATTAATGATGCGCATGCAGACTCTTACAGGAAGTAGATGGTTAGCATCTTTAACCAATGAGACTCATAAGAAAGAGGAACAGCAAAGGAAAACTGTAGAAAACTGTTTTAGGATTCCTGTCTGGAACAACTAGTACTCCATTAATTAAGTAGTTGAGGGAGAAAAATTGTGCCACAGATTTCAGCAGTTTTGCTAGGAGGGCTAGGTTGTCCCTCCTTACTGTTTCAGAAGATTTTGATAATTTTATCAGATAAATTCCTGTGGGATATTTGCCGAAGGAAGTAACTTGGAGAATAAAATGTTCTATAAGGGAATTATACTTAGTGAGAATATCAGTCATTTAATGCATGTGGATATTATAACTTTATTTATTTATTTATTGTTTTTATATGCCATGTGTTAGCTGGTTAATGTAGCACATTTAATGAGGTCAATGCCAGCGGTAGTATCAGTAGAAGAGAATATATGTAGCTCAGCATTGAACTGTAGAGTTCTTGGTGCTCTCTGAGTTTGGTTGGTTGCTTGTAGAAGTTTCATGACCCGACTAGATAACATCATCAGTGCGAGTGAGTGTGGTGTTTGCTCCCTGTTTATATATAGTAGCTTGTCCTGCCAGCATTGGTGAGGATGTGGTTTTCTCCTTGGTAGTTCCTTGATTAGGGTATTGTTTTCTGCTTGATTGTTTGTCTGCTTAGTAGTTCCTTGATTAATGTATTTTTCTGCTTGATTGTTTGTCTGGTGTTAATCCCTGCTTATCTGGGTGTAAGGCTGCTGTTCTGGTCTTTTTGTTTCCTTCTTAGCTTTTTCATTGTCTCTTTTGAATGGTGTGTAAATGTGGTTTATCTCTGTGTGTCTATTGGTGGCTGATTTGTTTGAATGCCAAACTTTCAGGAATTCCCTAGCATTTTTTGGATTTAGCTTGGTCTAGGGTGCTTATAGTTTCCCAGTTGAAACTATGGTTGAGTCCATACATTGTGAGATTAAGGAGTTTTCATCATGTCTTCTGACTGCTAATTGGTATTCATGGATGTATTCTGCTAGTCTTCTGCCTGTCTGTCCTACATAGTGGCTGTTACAGTCCTTACAATGTATGTTGTAGATGACTCCTGTTTTTCTTCTTCTTGGGCTACTGGTTTTTTGGTTTACTTAAGATGTTTTGGAGGGCTTTAGTTGGTCTGTGTGCCATGGTGATGCTGTGTGGTTGTAATAATCTCTTGGTTGTTTCTGAGATGTTTATGATGTATGGCAGTGTTATCCTTTTCATAGCTTGTGTTGGTTGTGCTGTAGTAGGCTGAGTGATCAGGCCCTTTTTGATAAAGTTGTATGGGCATCCATTTTGTTGGAAGATGTTGTATAGGTGGTCTGCTTCCTTTTTCTGGTGCTCTGGGTTGTTGCAATGCATTTGTGCTTGTCCGAATAATGTTCTTACACAGCTCCTCTTATGGGAGGTTGGGTTGTTACTTTGAGGTAATGAAGCACTTGGTTAGTGTGGGATGTTTTTCGATCAACTTGTGTTTTTAATTTGCCATCATTTCATCTTCTGATGAGGATATCAGCAGAGGTGGTAGCAGAGGTGGGGGTAGTATGGTGGTGTGAACCACTAATCCAGTGGTTGGGTTTCTACAACATGATTACATATGTTGACTTGACACAATTCCTGAGCTTATATAACATGCTGCACCCAAACCAATAAACCATATTATTGCTTAATATGATGAAACATATTGAACCTCATCCTGTCCAGACTAGACTAAGCTACTTTAGCATGTTGGGCTAACCCAGTCTGAATACTAGGGTAGGTTTAGCCCCAAACTCTATTAGGACCATTGTGAGTCAGACAGTCTTTGCCACTAGCCAGGCAGACTGCATGCTGCACCCAAACCAATAAACATGCTACACCCAAACCAATAAAGCATATTATTGCTTAATATGATGAAACATATGGAACCTCATCCTATCCAGACTACACTAAACTAGTTTAGCATGTGGCGCTAATCCAGGCAGTGAATACTATGGCAGGTTTAGCCCCAAACTGTATTAGGGCCATTGTGAGTCAGACAGCCCTCCCCCAGGCAGATGCATTTGTAGAGCTGAAACCTGTGAGCCAGTGTTTAGGCCTTGCCCAATTAATTCTTCAGTGAAAAGACATGAAATTGTACAGCATCTGAAAAACCAAGGTACTCTATTAAATGTACGGCAATAATGTTGTCTGCCTGGCTAGTGGCAAGTAGTCAACACTTTAATGGTGCTTTATGAATGTAGTTTTGGTACAAGATGTCATGGAATATTATTAAGGAAAGAGTAGAAGCACTAAGTGGAGACTTTGTGTTTCCTAAAATGGTAAACTGATTGGTCTGATCATGATGCTACCAGATCCAATGGTAAGTAGCTGTTACTGAGATACTAACTGGGTTAAGTGTGTTACATGAATATGTCCATCAGGTGAAGCCCAAAGGACTAATTTGCAGTTACATTTTCTTTCCTTGAGATATGGAGGAAACGTACATCACTCACTTTTATGTGTTAGAATGCTGAAAGTATACATGTGAATTATCATAGAAAGTCAATGAGTATATGTATCCTATCCTTTTATGTCCTTTCCTTCTGTTTTTCTTGGAGATTTTCAAGGTCCTTTTGAACGGGTTCCCTTAATTGTGACACTGTGCATAGTAGCAGAACAGTGTAGGATTTTGAGAAGGGAAAATTGTTGTTGTTTAGTCGTTAAGTCGTGCCCGACTCTTCGTGACCCCATGAACCATACTGCGCCAGGCCTTCCGGTCCTTCACTGCCTCCCTGAGTTTGCTCAGTTTCATGCTCATTGCTTCAGTGATGCTATCTAACCATCTCATCCTCTGCCGTCCTCTTCTCCTTTTGCCTTCAATCTTTCCCAGCATCAGGGTCTTTTCCAAAGAGTCCTCTCTTCGCATTAGGTGACCAAAGTATCTGAGCTTGAGCTTCATTATCGATCCTTCCAATGAGCAATCAGGGTTGATTTCCTTTAAGATTGACTGGTTTGACCTCCTAGCAGTCCAGGGGACTCTCAAGAGTCTTCTCCAGCACCACAGTTCAAAGGCATCAATTCTTCGGCGCTCCGCCTTCTTTATGGTCCAGCTCTCACAGCCATACATTACTACTGGAAAAACCATAGCTTTGACTATGCGGATCTTTGTCGGCAAGGTGACGTCTCTGCTTTTTAATATGCTATCTAGGCTTGCCATAGCTTTCCTCCCAAGGAGCAAGCGTCTTTTAATTTCATGGCTGCAGTCTCCATCTGCGGTGATCTTGGAGCCCAAATAAATGAAGTCTCTTACTGCTTCCATTTCTACCCCTTCTATTTGCCAGGAATTGATGGGTCCAGATGCCATGATCTTAGTTTTTTTAATGTTGAGTTTCAAACCAGCTTTCGCACTCTCCTCTTTCACCCTCATCAAGAGGCTCTTTAGTTCTTCTTCACTTTCTGCCATTAGGGTGGTATCGTCTGCATATCTGAGGTTGTTGATGATTCTTCCTGCAATCTTAATTCCGGCTTGTGATTCTTCCAGCCTGGCATTTCTCATGATGTACTCTGCATATAGGTTAAATAAGCAGGGTGACAGTATACAGCCTTGTCGTACACCTTTCCCTATTTTGAACCAATCGGTTGTTCCGTGACTGGTTCTAACTGTTGCTTCTTGGCCTGCATACAGATTTCTCAGGAGACAGGTAAGGTGGTCTGGTACTCCCATCTCTTTAAGAATTTGCCACAGTTTGTTGTGATCCACACAATCAAAGGCTTTTGCATAGTCAATGAAGCAGAAGTAGATATTTTTCTGGAACTCTCGTGCTTTCTCCATGATCCAGCGAATGTTGGCGATTTGATCTCTAGTTCCTCTGCCTCTTCGAAACCCAGCTTGTACATCCGGTAGTTCTCGGTTCATGTATTGCTGAAGCCTAGCTTGTAGGATTTTGAGCATAACCTTGCTAGCATGTGAAATGAGTGCAATTGTGCGATAGTTTGAGCATTCTTTGGCATTGCCCTTCTTTGGAATTGGAACGTAAACTGACCTTTTCCAATCCCTGTGGCCACTGTTGCGTTTTCCAAACTTGCTGGCATATTGAGTGCAGCACTTTAACACCATCGTCTTTTAGTATTTTAAATAACTCAGCTGGAATACTGTCATCTCCACTAGCTTTGTTGTTAGCAATGCTTCCTAAGGCCCACTTGACTTCACTCTCTAGGATGTCTGGCTCAAGGTCAGCGATCACACCAGCGTGGACATCAGGGACATTAAGATCTTTCTTGTATAGTTCTTCTGTGTATTCTTGCCACCTCTTCTTAATCTCTTCTGCTTCTGTTAGGTCCCTGCCTTTTTGTCCTTTATCATGCCCATCTTTGCACTAAACGTTCCTTTCATATCTCCAATTTTCTTGAAGAGATCTCTAGTCTTCCCCATTCTATTGTTTTCCTCAATTTCTTTGCATTGTTCATTTAAGAAGGCTTTCTTATCTCTCCTTGCTATTCTCTGGAAATCTGCATTCAGTTGCTTATATCTTTCCCTTTCACCCTTGCTTTTCGCATTCCTTCTTTCCACAGCTATTTGTAAAGCCTCATCAGACAGCCATTTTGCTTTCTTGCATTTCTTTTTCTTTGGGATGGTTTTAGTTGCTGCCTCCTGTACAATGTTACGGACCTCCGTCCATAGTTCTTCAGGCACTCTGTCTACCAAATCTAATCCTCTAAATCTATTCATCACCTTCACTGTGTACTCACAAGGAATATGATCTAAGTCATACCTGAGTGGTCTAGTGGTTTTCCTACATTCTTCAATTTAAGCCTAAATTTTGCAGTAAGAAGCTCATGATCTGAGCCACAGTCAGCTCCTGGTCTTGTTTTTGCTGTCTGTATAGAGCTTCTCCATCTTTGACTGCAAAGTATGTAATCAATCTGGTTTCGGTATTGACCATCTGGTGATGTCCATGTGTAGAGTCGTCTCTTTTGTTGTTGAAAGAGTGTTTGCTATGACTAGCTTGTTCTCTTGACAGAACTCTATTAGCCTTTGCCCTGCTTCATTTTGTACTCAAGGCCAAACTTGCCTGTTATTCCGATTACTCCTTGACTTCCTACTTTAGCATTCCAATCCCCTATGATGAAAAGGACATCTTTTTGGTGCTAGTTCTAGAAGATGTTGTAGGTCTTCATAGAAGCGGTCAACCTCAGCTTCTTCAGCATCAGTGGTTGGGGCATAGACTTGGATGACTGTGATATTGAATGGTTTGCCTTGATACGCACTGAGATCATTCTGTCGTTTTTGAGGTTGTACCCCATTACTGCCTTTCCGACTCTCTTATTGACTATGATTGCAACTCCATTTCTTCTAAGGGTTTCTTGCCCACAGTAGTAGATATAATGGTCACCCGAATTAAATTCACCCATTCCCGTCCATTTCAGTTCGCTGATTCCCAAGATGTCGATGTTCAGTCTTGTCATCTCATGCTTGACCACATCCAGCTTGCCTTGGTTCATAGATCTTACATTCCAGGTACCTATACAATATTGTTCTTTGCAGCATCGGACCTTCTTTTCGCTTCCAGATACATCCACAGCTGAACGTCCTTTCGGCTTTGGCCCAGCCGCTTCACTCTTTCTGGAGCTACTTGGAATTGCCCTCCGCTCTTCCCCAGTAGCATATTGGACACCTTCCGACCTGAGGGGCTCATCTTCCGGCGTCATATCTTTTAGCCTTTTAACATTGTCCATGGGGTTTTCTTGGCAAGGATACTGGAGTGGGTTGCCATTTCCTTCTCCAGTGGACCACATTTTGTCAGAACTCTCTGTCATGACCTGTCCGTCTTGGGTGGCCCTGCACGGTATAGCTCATGGCTTCACTGAGTTACGCAAGCCCCTTCGCCACGACAAGGCAGTGATCCATGAAGGGGGAAGGGAAAATAGGTTTGTTTTAAATCCATCTGATTGCTTCCCTATATTCTCCAGTCTGAAGACTGACATAACTTAAATCCAGTTAGCGTTTAGCATTGTAATTTAATGTTTTGCAATATAAAGTCTCCTGGTCCAATTATGTGGCAGTCTTCCTAATTAAAGTGTTTGTAATATTTATTGTTAGTTTTTCAATCAGTTAATGACGGTAATATACTAAGGAATATATGTTACATGTACACAGTTTGCCTTTTACTGGCAAATAATTTTCCTAGTGACCAGTATAGCACAGTGACTTTGTTGGTGGTGAAATAAGAATTCAATTTCCTGCTTGCATATAGATTTAGGGCGTAGGCTTGGTAGCATCATCAATAAACAAAGCCTTTGGGGAAGAGTGAAAGGACTGGTCTTTACACCAAGAGGCTTGTGCTTTAAAAGCCAAGCACTAGTGAGATATCAGAACAAGGGGAAAGCAGTGAAGGCAGAAATAGGCAAAAGATATGCACATAATTAGGTGTTGTAATACTAGGGTTTATGAGCTAAAGAATTGTACCAAAGACAGACAAGTTGCTCTGGTTAATTATCCAGTTCCTAGTTGGAAATAAAATAAAATAGTGCTTTCTGTCAAAGAATAGGTGTGAGGATTGTAAAACAAAACTCATAAAGCACATGGTCCATCATATAAAATATGAGTGTATATGTGCCTCATTTTAATTGGGTTTTAATATAATTTTAAAGTCCTATACATTTAATGATATACCATATTATTGAGTCTCTCTGGTGGAGGGTCTTAACCTATAGGATGGGAAACTTTGCAAGTTGATTACAATACATAAATGCTAGTTTAAAGCCTGGAGAATAGACTATGCTGTGAAGGCCAAAGGGGGAAACAATTACTATGCTTGCTCAAAGAATGAAATCTTGAATTAAAGCTGACTCCCTCCTGCAATGTAAGATCACCTGCCTCTTTTCCATATTCTCATCAATCTAAGATGGCAAACCATCTTGATCTGGTCGATCGCTGTGGCTGTGAGGGAAGGTCTTTCTGTGCTGAAAATTGTGAAATGCCATCTTATATGCCATGCTTATGAGGATGGCCTGTAATAGCACTTCCCTCCCCTCCTGAAATTTATACACTGCATACTATTACATGATGTAGATATCTGTTGAACATTTCTGTCTGTCCTGGCCTTCATTCCATGAATGCCACAACAACTTATTTATGTTCTATTTCTATTTTTCTTCTCTTCCTCCAGCCCACCCCACACAGGTTTTAAAACACAATAATATCCATCCATAGGAAGTGGATCCCCTTTCCAATTATCTGTTAGTTGAGGAGACAGATGGTTTATATTTTTTGTTAGGAAACTTTTGAACATAAAGGAAAGGGCAAGAGGTGTCAATGACTGCAGACGTGTGTTTTGAAAATAAGCCTTATTATTGATCCTTGTTTGGGAGGGTGTTTGCCTAATGAATTTCCCCTTACTTAGACCACAAAAACACAGCATCTCTCTCTTTCCTTCTCTGTTGTTCGTCTTGCCTCATCTCCATCCAGGCTTGTTCTTCCCTTTTAATGTAGCTACTCTTTCCCTTACCCCATCTCCTACTTTTCTTTCTTGCTGTTTCTGATGGAAGGAGGGGAATGTGTGTAATGTGATTTGTATATGCGTATAGTCTGTTTCTCTATGAGAGAACAGTTGATTTGTAGAGAGATGAAAGTGCTTTATTTTACAATTTTAATATGTTATTGCTGCTGCTGCTGCTGCTGGTGTTGTTATTATTATTATTACAATTTTGTCCTGGGTCTGCCCTTTTTTGAGGGGAGAGGTTTCTGGCAGAGTGGTGAGAACAGGTTTGCATGGGTAGGGTGGGGTGTGTGTGAGGGCAGTAAGAACCAGTGGGGGGACGGTTAAAATGGCAGAAGGATGACAAGCGACTCTAACAGGTAACAGCCTCTATTAAGGAGTACCTAACATGTTATTTTTCTGCCCTTATCATGTCCACAGATAGCCAACCAGTGACCCTGTTTAGAGTAACTGGTCCCTCCTTGTAAAGGCCAAGGAAATGTACCTGTTGGACCACTTTGAGGAACATAGTAGGCATATGTTGGATAAAGTAGCTCAGAATTGCTCCAAGCTGAACTCTGGCTGTATGGCAGGTCCCACAGAGTTGGCTCTGTTATCTGGGATGAGTTTGATCCTTGATCCTATTACAGGTAATCCTTGCTTAACTGCCACAATTGGGACCAGAATTTAGGTTGCTACGTGATGCGGTCATTAAGTGGATTATCACGGGAATGCTTAGTGACTACAATCCTGGCACTTCCTGATGTTGTCGTTAAGTGAATGCCCTGGTCGTTAGGCAAGGCACCTTCCTGCCAGCTTCCCACAATCCAGTCAGTGGGGAAGCTGGCAGGAAGTTGCAAGTCCCAGGTGCTGCCGGGCAGAGGAGGGAGCGAGGGGTGCGTGAGAGGGTTGGGGAGGGTGTGCGGTGGTGTGGTATGGGTCGGGTGCTGGAGGGCCTCAGAACTGCTTGGATTTTCAGCCCCAGAATTGAGAGGCTTCTGAAGCCTCTTCACTCCAGGGCTGAAAATCTTCTGGGGTTGAAAATCCTGCTTGGATTTTGGCACAGAGCTTTTTCAGCCAGTCCCCAGAGATGAGAGGGAATCCTCTTGGCAGGCAGCTGTGGCTTGCAATTGCCAAGAGCCCCCGATCATGTGATCACCATTTTCAATCTTCCCTGCCAGCTTCCCCAGAAAGTCAGTGGGGAAGGCAGCAGGGAAGGCTGCAAGCTGCTGCTGCCTGCCGAGAGGACTCCCTCTTGACTCTGGGCGCTGGCTGAAAAAGCTCTATGTCGAAATTCAGCTTGGATTTCAGCACAGAGCTTTTTCAGCCAGCCCCCAGGAACGAGAGGGAGCACTGCAAAGAAAGGGAAGAAAAGGCTGCTTTTGGCTGTTTTCTCCTTCTTTGCAGCACGAAGCCAACCCCACGGGGCCCAGCAGCTAGGCCAGGTATGCCTTGTCAACAGCAGGAGCAAGAAGACAGCAGCAAAGGTCAGCTGGGGTCATGGAGCATAGGGTAGCAAGGGGCCAAAAGGGCAGAGATGGGGGAGGAGATAGGCAAGGGGGGGAGTTGAAGCACCCCTGCGTCATAAGTGCGGACAGGCTGCCAAGCACCTGAATTTTGATCACGTGACTGTGGGGGTGCAGCAGTGGCCGTATTTTTGGGTACATTTTTTCAGGCCATCATAATTTTGAAGAGTCATTGAACGAATGGTCGTTAAGCGAGGACTACCTGTAATCCTGAGGAAGTGGACAGGGTTCTTGGGGCTGTGAGTTCATCAACTATGTATTAGATCCATATCCCTTCTGATTAGCTAAGGTTTCCTGGGAAAAAACATGTGGCTGGGTCCAAGTGGTGATGAATTCATCCTTGAGAGAGTGGTGGTCCTGCTGACACTTAAGGAGACAGTGGTTCTCCCTTTCCTGGACCTAACTGTATTGAAGATTTACAATGAAGGGAGGTGGTACATAAATATTGGCCATACAATGCTTTGGTTTGGATTCCAAAAGGATGCTTTGGAGGGTTACCATGCAATCCCAGGAAAAGACACAACTGCTTTAAAGAGTTGTGGCAGGTGCTTATTAGAAATTCCATGAGGTATGAAGCATAGCCTAATAAATATGTTAAATACGAAATTGACAATTGGCGTTCTTAGTATAATTGTTAAATTATTTTGGGGGGGAGTGAATAAACAAATCATTTCAGGTAAATAGAGTAATAAGATATAGATATTCTTTCTCTCTCGTACAAATAGAATCACTGCATTGGGTCGCATTCTAGCATGAAGAAACATTGTGGCTGACAGTTGCTGGTGTCAGTAGGACAGCAACAAGGTTGTGTTCCTAGTTTAGCCTCTCTTTTTTTGCCGAGTTGCCCCTTCTGTTGGGGAAGTTAAACACTATACAGGTAGTCCTCACTTAATGACCACTACTTCAGTGACTATTCAAAGTTATGGCAGTGCTGAATGAGTGGTACTTACGCCCAGACCCTAAAATTATGGCTGCTGCAGCACCCTCGAGGTCAAGTGATCAAAATTCGATGCTTGGCAGCCTGCTCGCACTTAAGACCGCAGGGGCACTTCCACCCCCCCACCCTCTTATCTCCCCATCTCTGCCCTTTTGGCCATCCTGCACAGCAGCACTCCTTGGCGGCAGGACTGGGGCTGAAGTACAGGCCCAGAGCCTTCAGCAGTCTCAGCTGGTTGCCCCTGTCCCCGGCCTCTACTTCAGCTGCTGCCAAGAAATGCTGCCTCAAGCCCTGCGCCACAGCCATCCACCACAGTGCAAAGCCCCAGACGCCCCCACCACCCTATGCTCCGTAGGCCCTGCTGCACCCAGTTGACCTTCACCATCTTCCTCCTACTTCTGATGAGGTGCTCCCAGCCTGGCCCTGTTCAAGGCAGCTGCTGGCTACACTAGGCCTTCTTGCTGAGGCTGCTCGCACCATTCTGCAAATAACACACACTGTTCTCATGATGCATCAGAAGGCCTCAGAAGCTTTCCGAATCGTCACAAGAACAGTGCACTTGCGTGCCATTCTTGCAGTGCTTTGGAAGGCCTCAGAAGCTTTCCAAGGCTTTCTGAAGCATCACAAGAATGCTCTCTGGAGAATGGCACATGCTATTTGGAGAACAGTGCAAGTGACTTCATGAAGAAGGCCTGGCGCGGCCAGCAGCTGCCTTGCCAGGCCAGGTGCACCTTGTCAGCGGCAGGAGAAAGATGGCGAAGGTCAACTGGGTACAGCGGGGCCTGCAGAGCGCAGGGTGGTGGGGGCAGCTGGGGCTTTGCACTATGGCGCTGGAGTGGCTGGCTGCAGTGTGGGGCTTGAGGTGGCACTCCTCGGCAGCACTGGGGCTGAAGTAGAGGCCCGGGGGCAGTGATAGCCAGCTGAGATGCTGAGGACCCTTGGCCTCTACTTCAGCCCTAGCTGAGGAGTGCTGCTGTGCAGGGTGGCCAAAAGGGCAGAGATGGGGGGGAGATAGGTGGGTGGGGGGAGTTGAAGAGGACACAGTCCTTTACCTTACTGAGACTCGGGGTAGGAGGGACCAAGCCAGGAATGGTTTAGATAGGGGTGGGATCCTCACCTAACAACCAGTGGGATTTGGTTAATGATGGCAACAGGGACTGCCAGTATTGCCATCACTAAGTAATGTGGACATGTGACGTCACACTTTACCACTGCATCACTTAGTGATGGAAATTCTGGTTCCACTTACCGTCTTAACTCGAAAACTACTTTGGCTGAAATCAAAATCTGTTCTTTACTTTGTGATTCTGGGTGGTCTAGTCTTCTCTAATGAGAGATTGGTCCATGTAGTGAATAATCTTTCTTACACCTCTCAACTTAATGGTATCTTGCTGGTTAATAAGATGCATACAATTCAGGCTTTTTAATTAAGAAACTTTTTTTTAATTGTGGCCTTAAAAAGGATTTTAACTAGAACTAGCGTATAATAAAATAATCCTGGCATTTTGTATTATCAGTAACAGCATAGGTGCCTAGTAAGTTGTTTGACAAGCTTCACTAGATTGTTTCTGACTTACACTTATGATTTTTTTTTTTTTGCTTTTTAAAGTTTTGCTGGTTATTCTTCAGGTAATTTGGCTCTGCACAGTTGTTTAAAATTGGATTTTATGAGACAAAATAGACTTTAGTACTATTGTTTCATTTTGATCCAAGATGTGCACATTTTTATGCACTTGAGAAAAAAATAAGACAAAGACATTACTGAGACAAACAAATGATTAATGTAGGAACATCTTAAAACTAGAACTTTCAGAGGTAGGGGGAAAAAAACTCAGTGTGAAGCCCACAGACCTGCGTATCAGAGCAAAAGTTGATTGATGTCAGGTGTTTATAGCAGCCCTGGGCTTAGGCAAAAGAGTTGGTTTAAAAGTGTCATAAAAATCATCTTCAGTTAGACAGGAACCTTTGACCTGACAGTTACCTTTATTCTTTATCTGCAGAAATATTTGCAGAAGCTGTCAACACGTTATAATAGCATACAGGTACTACAAACATCCACTCTGATTTTCAAATAAAGCCAGTGTAACAGCACAGGATTTTTCTCCTCTTCATAAGAAATGCAAGCATTTCATTAAAATAGTTGAGAAGCAGTTGTGGATATGATAATATTAAACTTAGCCAACTCCTCTAAACCAATTTTTTTTTCTAAGCATTGTTATTTTCTAAAAAGTTATTCAAGGCAATGATTGAAAACCTCATTTCTCAGTTGCTGAGAATTTATAATGTCAATTTCAGATGTTCTGTAATTGCCATCAATTCTTCTAGTCTTGACAAGACCTGAATTCCTAATGTAAATAAAAAAAAGGAAAATTGGTTTGATCTTAGGTATTCGACATAAAGTGCTGAAATACATTTTACATTACAAATGATCTTTCAGAGTTTTAATTGACAGATGGAACTTCAAGGATTGGAAGTGTACCAGTAATCACTGTATATCCAAAATTGAAGATTTTGAATAGTCATGGTGATTAATAATCTTATGATGTACTTCACAAGATTAGGAGAGGTAATTCTTATTTATTGGTCACATTCTTATAAGTAATTACATTTTAGCTACCTTAACTCCCTTGCAGATCAGAACAGAATACCTTATATTCAAACTACTGTAGACTGTTCCTTAACAGTAGAAAGTATTACAGCTGAAGTAGAAGAGAATATTATTCAAAATGTTCATTTTTTTTCTTTAAATAAAGTCTATTATCAAAGATCATAATAGTAATGAGAATAAATATTACTGAACTGTAATTCTAGAAAAGTCTTCCCCAATCTTGAGTGCCATCCAATGTGTAGATTTCGGTGCCCAGAATGATCAGCAATAACCATGCTGGTTAGGGAATTCTGGAATTGAAGCCCATACTGTACATCTGAAGAGCATCTAGGTTGGGTAAACTGTTTCTGGAAGATATAACCTTGGCAAACACTTGCTCTTATAAATTCTTCATGAACATTAAATGCATAGAAAATCTGAGCCTTAATTTTGATCAGGTGATCCATTTTACTTGGTTCCAGCTCTTAAACCTCATGACATGGACACCTTAATAAGATTGAAAGCAATAAACTACATGCAATGTGTTAAGACAGATCATCATGGAGAAAATCTATCTATGTGGTCCCTAAGTGTGAGGGTCTTTTAATACTCAGTTCAAACAAAAGTCTCAAAGTCTATAAAGTAGCATATAATCTTTGCCTTTTTCCAAATGTTCTTGCACTAGTTGGGATGAAGTGCTGCCTTAGTGTGGTTGTTCCTTTTCTGGTTGCTTCCAAGCTCCTAGTCAAATATCTATTACTATTCCTCATTTGAAGCAACCAGGTGAGTGGTTGGGAATCTGTTATCACTGTGAATTCTCTCCCCCATAAATATACATTGGCCCATTTTAGAGCATAAGCTTCCTTTTCAGTTGTATTGAATCATTGTTCTTGAGGTGTTAGCTTTTTGGATGGGTAGATCACAGGATGGTCTACATCCTCATATGTTTGCATTAACAATGCTCCTATATTTGAAGCATCCACTTGCAACAGCGGCTCTGTCAGTCAAAGTCAGATCCTTTAAAAACAGGGCTTTGCCATAAGGTTTCTTTTAAATCTTCAAATGCCTTTTGACATTCTGTAGCCCATCTGATTTGTTTTGGTTCTTGCTTCTGGGTCAGATCAGTAAGAACTTGAGCCCTAGTGGAACAGTATGGTATAAAGTGGCTATAGTATCCAATGAACCCTAGAAAGTATTTTACTTCTTTCTTAGTCTGTGGAGGCTTAACTTGCTGCATAGCAGTTAATTTCCCTGATTTGGGTTTTACCTCCCCATTTCCGACTAAGAATCTTAGATATTTTAATTAATTAAACTTTAGGGTTGATTGTAAGTCCTGCAAACCTTTATTAGGGTTGATTGTAAGTCCTGCATTCTTCAGTTTGTTGACTACTTTTCCTAAGCGTCTCAGATGATCGTCCCAATTTGAGTTGTATATCACAATATCGTCCAAGTAGGCTTCACACCATTTCCCTTTCCCTGGTAATACTCTATCCATAATTCTCTGAAATGTAGCAGGAGCTCCCTGCAGTCAAAAAGGCATTTTAGTGAACTGAAATAGCTCTTGGTGTGTGGCAAATGCAGTTTTTTCTCTGGATGCCTTCTCTAATAGTGTTTGCCAATATCCTTTTGTCAGATCAATGGTAGAAAAATATTGGGCCTTACTCAGTCTATCCAAAAGATCATCTATACATGGTATTGGATAACTGTCAAAGTTAGTGACTGCGTTTACTTGTCTCATATCTGCACAACACCATATGTCCCCATTTGGTTTTGGTGCTAACACAATAGGGGCACACGATTCACTATGAGTTGGTTCAGTCACTCCCAGTTTCAACATTTGAGCCACTTCTTTCTCTAAGACATTCTGAAGTCTCTGTGGCATATGATATAGTCTTTGTCTGATTGGTTTGGCATTCCCAGTGTCTATGATACGTTCAACTAATGTGGTTGTTCCAGGTACATTGGTAAATGTAGTGCTGAAGATCTGGATAATCTCTTTTATGTCTTTTTTTTTTTGTGTGATGGTGATAGATCTTGATTTGTACCTCGTTATTGGCCTATCCAATCCTTCATATGTCCGATCCATAAGGTCTTGATTATTCAAAACAACAAGTGCAAGGTGTTCTTCTCTGGTATGCCATTTCCTCAAAAGATTGGCATGGTAGATTTTATAGATTCCACTTCCCAGATCAACTTGATAGTTTAAAGGACTGGTTTGTTTCACAGTGGTGTAGGGACCTTGCTACTGGGCTTGTAGTTTGCATTCATTGCTTGGTAATAACAGTAGCACTTGGTCTCCTCCTACTGCCAGTTGTTTCTTCCATGCATTTTTATCATACTATCTTTTTTGTGAGTCTTGTGTCAGGGCTAAATGTTCTTGAGCAATCTAGGTTTGAGGCTGTAAATTTTCTCAGTACATATTCAAGCAGGTTTTTAGGATATTTAGTCTGGTTACTCTGGCTCTCTTTAACAACATCCAGGATCCCCCTTGGTTGTCTTCCATATATTAATTAAAAAGGACTAAATCCTGTTGATGTTTGTGGTATTTCCCTGTATGCAAACATGAGATATGGTAACCAAGTGTCCCAATGAGTGGTGTCTTGTCCTGCATATTTTTATTAAAATGTTCTTGAGTGTTTGGTTCATTCGTTCAATAAGACCATGTGCCTGAGCATGATATGGACTAGTCCTCCTTTTACTTCCAACACTTTATAGAGCTGTTTTAGGAGGGTTGATTGAAAATTACTTCCTTGATCTATCAATATATGACGAGGTATACCTACTCTACTAAATATTTTTATCAGTTCCTCTGCTATCCCTTAATTACATAAATGACCTAAATTGACACAAATTATGTTAATTTACATGAATTAATGAGGGGCTGTTGGTGTTGTCCAGTATCCAGTTTTGTGGTCCCGATGTATACTTGCCTGAAACACAATTTCCAAACAATCTTCAGACCCACCAGAAAAGTACAAGAAGTGCTAAAATCAGCAAAAGACAAAAGGGATCCCCTCACCGCCGCAGGAGTATACCGCATACCATGCAGTTGTGGGCAAGTATACATCGGGACCACAAAGCACAGCATCCATACCAGGATAAAAGAACACGAAAGACACTGCAGACTACAGCGACCAGAAAAATCTGCAGTAGCTGAACATGCTCTCAAGCACACCAGACACAAAATCCTATTTGAAAACAGAGATACTGGACAACACCAACAGCCACCATACCAGGCTATACCGGGAAGCCACTGAGATTCACAAACACCAGCACAGCTTCAATAAAAAAGAGGAGAGTCTAAAAATCAACAAAACCTGGCTACCAATCCTGAAAAATACAGCCTGCAAAAGGTCAACGAACTCAGCTCAACCACCAGGACATGTGAACAGCTCACCCAATGAACATACTAATCACCCCCAGCAGCCCCTCGTTAACTCAAGAGAAGAAAAAACCCTGCCTAATCCCCAGGAAGATACACACAGATTGTGACACCAAAACAAGCAGCCACTCAGTAACCCCCCACCCCCCAATCCCCCCTCAGATCTCTATAAATACCCACAAAAGGGTCACATCACCCTGGGCACAAAGAGAGCTGCTCCTGTCTGTGGTCCTGCACTCTGAAAATGCCGGTCACAGGTGCTGGCAAAACGTTAGGAAACAAAACTTCCAGAACACGGCCACACAGCCCGGAAGACCCACACTATGCTTAGGTTCCTTTAATCTTTTTATGTCTTTTAATATTACGACAAATGCAGTGTATTCAGAAAAAAACTGCTAAAACTGTTGCATGGAGGAAATAAGCTACAGCAAGTAGGTAGTTGGGTAAATAAGTAGTTTTATGAGAAATAACTATGTCAAGGTAAAACGTTACAAAGATATATCGAGTCATATCATTTTACTGTTAATGATGTTAATTATATTAAGTTGGGGAGGCAGTTTCAGTTGGACATGAAAAAGCAGCGCTAGAGAATATTTCCATTATTCTAGCATCTGATCCTTCAAACATAGGTTACAGTGACATTATTAAACTTATTCTACTTACCTTATCAAAGTTTTAAATATGTACAATGCTATTATTTATGCTGTTCATCATTAAGAGTCGTTCATTGTGCCCGTTTCAGTATTACACAGCTAAACAGGTGGGAACAACTGTTGGTAGCAAAGGTAGATTTTAAACCAGATAGTCTTCTTCGCACTCTTTCATCAGGTGCACAAGTCAAGGGAGGAGGAAAAAAAAAAAAAGCTAGGCATCTAATTAGTACTGAAAATAAACATGAGATTTTATATAACAATAAAATGTTCAATACAGGTTGAAGTTCTTCAGGGTTACTGAAACTGCAACAATTAAACAAACCAGAATAGTTTGAATTGTATTCATTTTTTCCCATAATTCCTGAACAGAATTTGAGGTAGATCTGCTGGTCTTTCTTCTGGTAATAACCTCCATGCCTTCATTAGCAAATGATAGTTAGCTTTATGGAATGCTAGGAAATCCAAATTGGAGACTAATACAGAGTTTGTTTTAAGTAGGCAGTTGTTTCTTTGGCATGTGAAAAGACAACCTGTAAAAAAGGGTTGATTATGCCCCATTAATGAGAGAATACCAAAGGCAGCTGTGCCTAACTAACTTGTCTGACTCACTTCACATTTAAGATTCATTTCCACACCTGTATATTCAGGCTATCATGTATCTCATTTCTGCATTTTCAATTTTCAAGCTGCCAAACATTCAGGGAGGCAGTGTAAGGATTACTTGAGGCATTCAGTTCAGCTTAAGCTTTCTGCTGAAAAACATGTGCCTGAATGGGAAAATTTGACCGTTGGTTGCACCCAATTATTTGGTAGCTATTTAATAAAGGTATATTACATGTAATGCTGTATCTCTAATGAGTGAATGATAGTCAGAAACCTATCAGGTGCAGGTTTTTCTAGCATAGAAATGCAGTACATCTGTTGGACATCTGTCTACTTAGTGATAAAGGAACAGAGGAATTGTGTCATAAAAGGTAGTAAATCTTTTTAAAGCTGGAAGAAAATTCAGAAGCTTAGACACCAGCATTGTGGTTTCATATGAATAGAATCTTGGCTTGTTTTCACATGTCCTCTGGTTTATTGGGTTTATTTGAAGCAGCTTTATACTATGCTGTCATCTACTACTACTATGAAAAAATAAGTGTGGGTAGGTTTGTGCAACATATTAGACCAGGATGAACAGGAGCTGAGTAGTTTGTGCTAGTAGCAAGTTTTGGGAAACTATTTTTTAGCACATTGTATAAACCAGGTTATCGTGCTAAGCCATGTCATCGTTTATTGACAGCAAGGGGGGAGGCATAACATGTTATAGGCTATGTTATGTTTTGATAATATGCTTGCAAACTTTTTGTGAATGGGGTCTTCTATGTTTGCTTTGTTGTTAGGACATTGCACTGAGCAGAACAGTCTGCCAGCCGCTGAAGAGAATAAATGGACCTTTGGGGATTTAGTATTTAACTAGTTCTATGTATGTGAGGATCTAGCAGTTGCAAAAAAATAATTCTGTAATTTAATTGATTGGTGATGTATAGCTCAAAAGTAGACGTGTTTGTTCTAGACTTGGTGAATAGTCACTTACTACAAGGAAGTGTCTAGATGTAAGTTTATATAGTTGTTTCTGTAATTACTGATGGCAGGATCTGGGGATTCTGTCCAACTGACATGATTCATTTGTTATTCCAAAGTAAAAAGAAAAGTCTCTGTATAATTAAAATAAATGACAAGAAGTGCATCTTTAATTTAGAAAGAAGTTAACCTTTAATCATTGCCAGTGCATGTACTTGGTAGTTATTTTTTACTGTTCACAAACAGTACCTTTTCTTTTCCCTTTAACAATTGAAGTGATATATTACTTATATTAATTGCTTAAAACAACACAAGTAGTATAGCATGCTTTGGGAAATCTAAGCATTCTATTCACATTTATTTATAGAACTGATTCAATTGAATTCATGTACATGGCAAATTAAAAATGTATAGTTAGGGTATTTCCTAAGTATTTTTATTTTCTCTTCTAAAAACCTGGTTGCTTTTCTCCTTCATCCCTCCCATTAAATATGAGTCAGGATTAAAGAACCCATTGAGATAAGTTTAAATATTTATTCAGAGTTGGAACAATACTTTTTTAATGGACTCTTTCTCTGACCCCCCCCCCTTTGGGGGGATTTTGCTTTTTGAAGATGACTTTTTCTTGTTATTTCTCATCTGCTCTAGACTTAAGTGCACATGTCAAAAACCATCCTGTGTCTTCCATAACATCTGACAAGCACTAGAGGGATCAGGAGGGAATAGAATTATAGCAATGTCTATATTTTGATAACAAATAGTGTTGGTGCTTACCTTATTGAAATCTCTTGTGCAGACATAAGGCAATGATAAGGAACAGCAGGAGGGATTTTTGCTGGTTCTTCATTTCTCCAAATGGTCATGCAAGTGGTAAGGGCTGGTTGGAAGCTGCTGATAATTGTTCTTACCAGACAGCATGGAATAGTTCCTTTTGGTGAGCGAATTTGAGATTGCCTGCTTGTGGTAAGGGAATTTCAGTCTCATCAGTACCAGCTCATTGTATGCATTGGAAGGTGTCTGCAAATATTGCTCCCACTAGTTATTTGTGGGGTGGATTAGAGTAGGGGTATCAGTGCAGGAGGAAGGACCTGGAAGACCCTATGTGGATTCAGAAGCTGTGCAGAATTAGGCAAGATTAGTACTGGATAGATGAACACCAGGGAACATGAGGGATATAGACTAGACTGGGAAGTCAAAGAAAAAAACACCCTGAAAGGTGGCAATGGCAAACCATTTTTGATGCCAAGAAAAGAGCATGTCTGTATAGTCACCAAGAGGGGGACTTTTGGGTTGGTGGTGGTGATTTCTTTGATACTAATTACAAAAACGTGACCATAAATATGGTTGTTTACAACTTGAGTTTTTGAGCTTTAAAATACAAGATATTCCACGTTTCTTCTGTAAGAAATGAATGCTTAATTGCTATTATGCTGAAGTACAAGGCCTGACACTGGTGTGTGCAATATGCTATGTCGGGCACGAAGAAGCCACCCTATCTGCATTTCACAATATAGGTGCATAGCTCTTAAAAGGGACAAAGGTGAATTTTCTTCCTTTTGGAATTATTTATCTATTGCACAAATTGTATGATCTGGCAGCTAGCAGAGTGGCATTAGGAGTCTGAAGATTTTGTGGTAGCTATTTAGTAATGTATGATGAATATTGAAATATTTGTCAGATATACATTGCTTATACACTAATTTCACATTCCTAAAATAGATATAAGATAATTTAGAAGGTGAAGGTTAATAATCCTTCTTGATGATAATTCAGTAGAAAGACATGGATTTGCTTTGTTCTGTAACTAAATCTTTTATCATGAATATTTTTTCTCCGGAGCAATTGTACCATAATTCATTTTATTGTGGATTTCTTTTGCAAGAGGCGGTATTTATTTTTAGAACTTTCCAAATTGGTATGACAGAAAGAGAAGGTTAGAATATAAGCCCCTTTGATTTAATTATTCAGATATACAAATACAATATGCATTTATTTTATATCTGAGGACCTTAATCCCATTATACTATTTTAAATGCAAAGATAAGAGCAAAAATAATATCGACAGATGGTTTAGAAAGGAACAATAATTTGATATTATTAAAATAGTAGTTATGGTTGGTAGATGGATGTGCATACTTCCAAAATAATTTGGAAGTACCTCCGAGCTTGCCCTGTTCACCCGCGTGTCTTTTTTCTGGTTTCTGCATGAGCAAGAAAAAAGGTGCTGCTGCTGCTTTAAGAGTTACCTTTGCTTTAATTAATCAACTTCTTAAAGTATTGGCATCTTCCCCCCCCCCTTGTGGTTTGTGATTGATTGTTTGTTTTACAAAACAGGTGCTCTTTATTCATTTTGTTGTCTGTTCTTTTTTCTGAGAAGAAAGGATACAGAGAGACCCTTTCATCCCTCCCGGGGAGAAAAATAAAATAGAAACTTGGGAGAGGAAGGGGAAGGGCTAAAGCCCCCTTATTCCACTGATCCTTCAATCAACCAAAAAGATTCAGAGCACTAAATTTTGTCTGACAGTGAGTTAACATCTGGATGTTACTTTAAAAGAAGAAAAAAGCCTCTAACAACAGTATCCTGAAACAGAGATAAGTATGAGGTTCAAGATGCGCTATGAGACAAGATTCCATGATTTGCGAATGGAATTAGAAGAGGTATAATTAAACTTACATTTAAAAATAGAACTGATTTTTTTAATATTTAAATTTCCATTGATGATAGAATAATAATAATAATAACAAAATACATTAGTGATTACTCAGTATAAAAATCTGTATAAAGAAAAAAAACTGGAAAAAGGCATAAAAGATTAAATACAAATGAATAGAAAGGAATTTACAAATGTTAGAGAGCTTTTAGTTTTCCAATATTTAATTAGTTAATTTATCAGATAACAAGTAATTGTATATATATTATTTTTAAAAAATAAATTGCTTTTAAACTTTAAACAAAACATGAATATCAGCAATCATGATCAAAACAGTATACGTCACCGAGTGAGATTATAAAATGCAATAATTTCTGTCCATATTTGTAAAAATACGTTCTGACTGGAAAATCCTGCAAAATTGAAATATAGACTCTAAGCATAGAGAAACCCAGATTTCGGATGTGGTACAAATCCATGTGTTAAATTGTAATCGAGGAATGGATTTTCAGTTTGAATTAAATTCTGCATCAGATTTATTTTTAAAATGATTTAAAATTTTTAAAAAGATATTCTAGACATCAAAGCATATTCCCACAAATTGGTTAGCCATTCTTCCAGTGGGCAATCAGAATTGCCCTGAAAAAAGTTATTGAGAAACATTTTGCAAGACTATAAAAACACTTATTTATCAAGAGTATAGTCCAGTTCAACTATGTTTATGTTGCCCTGCATACCAAGTGTTAAAAAATTAACTCAATCTTTAAAGATTAGATAGGTCATTTAAATGGATTTTCACTGCCTGTCTACACATTCTGCTCCCAGAGCATGAAGCAGGAGTCATGTATTTTGAGTTTTAAGCATTTGAGCATATATCCACAGGATTTTAATCTTGAACATTTTGGATTAAGTTAGATTTAATTTGGTTTAATAGTGCCACGAATAGGAAAAGCAAGTTAAAGTTCAAAGTATGCAGTTTACCAGTTGTTCTGCCTACTAATAGTGGGGTTTCGCATTCTTTTAAATTAAAGGTTTGAAGATGCATGTGTCGACAAATTCTGAAGGCTGAATTATCCTTTTTATTCAGATAATGTTTATCGGGTGTGTTGCTTTTCACCCCAGTTCGTACAGCACTGTTAAACTTGGTTGATCCTGTTGCCATTCGATGATATTCTAGAGTGGGGTTATTCACCCTGAGTTCTGTAGAACCATTGGGTTGTGCAAGGATTTGAATGGGTTCTGTGAGTCTAAGGGGGAATTCTGCAAGGGACTAAGATTCACCTCACCAAGAGGAAAAAAAATCTGCAAAGAACTAAGGGAAAAAAGAAAAGCCTCTCTGCAAGGATTAAATCTTTTTTCCCCCCAATGGAGAGCTTTTCCCCCTTAGTCACGAGATATAGTGGAAGGGGGAGAACTTGTCAGCTGACATTCAGAAATTCCCCATCCCCCTTGATCAGGGTTTCAGGATTTTTTTAAAAAACAGATTCCCCAGCATAAAAAACATTGAAAACTCCTGTTCTAGACTATACTTGGTTGTATGTTTCAGCAAAAAAAAAAAAAAAAATCATTGTGGAAGCTACTTGATAGATGTTAAATTTGTCTTGGCATGTATATTCAATTCTTTTCCTCAATTTTCTAATATTTCCTGTTTTCTAGGAACTCTAGTGGGACATTCTTAAGTGCTGAGTTTCTTTCCCATTCTTTTTGGGGAGGGGCATCAGTTTGATACATCTACAGAGTTCCTAGATGCTGTAGCTATCAATGTTCAGCAAACATGAACATTGGTGAGAAGTAGGAAACAAAGGGAAAAATCCAGTTTCCTGTTTTGAGCTTGAAATGCTTCAGGAATTGTCAGAACAACTTGTTTCATGTTCAAAATACCTGTTTCAAGCTCAGAATGGGGTATTTTGAGCTTAAAGCATTTTGAATTCTAAATGTTTTAAATAGCCCTAACTGGAACATCTGGTACAGATGTTTTTATTTCAGGTTGTAGCCTGCCCAGGCCTGAAAAAACTAGACACATAAAAAAAATAGAGGCACTTGGTTTTATAACTAGTATTTCAGTTGTTGTTATAGCAGTTAGTATCTCAGCTGATTCCCTGCTGCTGTAGTTGGTCCTTACCATATTTAATGCATTTCCATAATTAAGAGGTAGATCCCAGTCTGGGGGGGGGGAAACTGGGTCTTGGAAGGAATACTGGCTGATCCCCTTATTTTACAATACTAAACACTAGTGTAGTATTGTAGGTGTAGTGTATGTAATGCTTATAACATTGGACACAATTCTTTATCTTCAAAGTCATATCATTAAGATTTCTACTATCCTTGTTCCTAAACACAATTGAATTGGTTTTGCTCTTAAATACTGAGTTGCTCTATACCAGGGTTTCTCAACCTTGGCAACTTTAAGACATGCGGACTTCAACTCCCTGAATTCCCCAGCCAGCGTAACATGTCTTAAAGTTGCCAAGGTTGAGAAACCCTGCTCTATACAGAGAGAACTTTGAAAAGCTACCCTTGCTTTATGACTTTGCATTTCCTTTTTTCTTTAACAACATGGTGCAAACTTCTTTAAATTTTCAACATAAGACAGGTATGCCAGCTACAGTGTATTTCAGTATAGTTAAGTGTAGTTACTTGGGAGATTCTCTGCCTTGAGTACTTTCAGCTCAGCCCATGCAATGCCACATTGTTAGCACTGGTAGTGAGATCTGGGGAAAGGAATTGTTGAGACTTGCTTGCCACAAGTGGCTCAGCCAGTTGCAGCTTTAAAAGTACTGCCTTCTGCTCATTTTACTTTGAATAGTTTTTAAAACACTTTTTTTAAAAAAGCAATTTTACGCTCCTACTTCAGGAGTGCTTTAGAATCCCAAAATAGAAAATACATGCTAAGTAAGATCAAGAACGGATTAATAATGAAGAAAGCAGAAATGTTGAAGAGCTAAAAAGCAGCATCTTTTGTTAAAACTGAGAAACCTGGGAATCTTTTTTAAAAAGCAGCATAGGCATCAGGTGTGCCTAAATTTCTGGAGAGGGTATTCTGTACCCGCTGCACTATCATGGAAAATTGATCCCTAAAAACGAATTGCATTATCTCCTTTATTGGGGAATTCAGAGGTGACCTCTGAATGTAGTCTTATGGGCTGAGCAAATATGAAGAACATGATCCTTTAAGTGATTTTGGCTGTTTGGTGCTTTAAAGTTAATAGCATTCTGAAGAGGGCCCAGAAGCATATTGGAAGCAAGCAAAACTGGCAGAGTACTGATATTGTATAATCATATTCAACAGCCTTTATTAGCAGTCTTGATGTCCTATTTCAGATGGAGTTAAGTGTCTAGCCATTTTATAAGATAACACCATGAATAGCATTGCAGTAATCGAAATGAGAGATTATCAAAGGATACTTAGTTATATGTATCCAGACAGGATTATAGTATGTATATAAATTTACATTGATAAAAGATAATCCCAAACTATCTATGCTTCCAATGACAAGCTAAATCCAGGAGACCACTTTATTGGAGCAGCTGAACCATCAGAATCTCTGTCTTCTTGGATTGAGTTTCAGTTTATTGACCTTCATCCAGTCTATTACTTCACCTGGCATTGATTTAGAATACCATTAGGCCTGTTCAGTCATTCTTTATCTAGAGCACTTAATAATGTCAGCTGTTATAAATGCTTGTACTTAGTTGAGTGCAAATATCTGTAGCAGTGAACATTTGTATGAAGACCATTCAAAGAATCTCAAATACTAGAGCAGCCATTCTGTAGGAGTGGGATTACCGCAACATCAGATGTGCCACATTTATTCCAGACAGGCGGTCCATAAACTATGGAGGTAATTTGCAGAGTGAAAAGGATCTGTAGGGTTACAGTTCTCCTGACTCTCTCTTGACAAAGGACATCCTCCCTGGCAAGTTTCCATTTCAAAACTCTACCTGAAATCTGAATGAAGTAGCTCTACAAAAATCAGCTTCATCTGTATGTCTGCAGTTGGCTGGCAACCTAATCAAACATATTTCCCACCAAAAAAAAAAAAGATAATAGTTAACATCATCTGGATCTGAGTCAAATTCTTTAACATGGTTT
This sequence comes from Python bivittatus, assembly GCF_059951505.1. NCBI lineage: Eukaryota > Metazoa > Chordata > Lepidosauria > Squamata > Pythonidae > Python > Python bivittatus. The sequence goes on from NW_028277058.1 coordinate 53,510,422, forward strand.
TTCTGTTTTGGTTTGGAATGTTCTCTTGTCACAGGTGGACTTTACATCTGTGTAACATTATCTCATCCATCATCTCCTCTTAGAATTCTATCTATGCTTCTCTTACTCATTCATTTCCTATTGATTTTCAGCTGTTCTTCATTTTATGTATACTTATATGAAATACAGTCATAATTGTATTTCATATAAGTGCAGATAAGTGCAACCTATTTGAGATAATTTTCTGTGAAGTTGAGTAAAGTCTAAAAGCTTTCAAGCCTTGAACTTTACTGGTTTAAAACTGGGTCTTTACATAGTATTATAAAACATTATTTTGCATTGCTTGGGTTTTTTTTTTCTTTTTACCTCTGTTCTTGTTACATATATTTTGACTTCAATCAAAAGTATGTGTTGTGCTCTTTCTCTTTGAATGATATAGTATTCATTTTGTAATAAAATTTCAATAATATAAAAATGATAAATATAATCACTTTAAGAAGTTGCAGGCATTTATACTTGCAGTAGCTAGATCTGTAAACTATAAAAAATTAATCCAGTACTAATTTGGAAAATAATTTCAAGAAAGCTGAAATTTTAATGAGACTTATTAATCTGCTGTCAGCCACTTAAGGATTTTGCAGTTTCATAGTAATGACCCTTTATTTTCTGAAAACTTTGGCTTCGGCTGTGTCCCACCAAGAGCACAGCAGAAACACAACTGACATACTGTTCTGTGCAGTGCCTTAACAGTTTGTGTGCTTAATTTACAGATTTATCCTCAATCCCAGTTGTGATCCCCTATTTCATTTGGTTACCAACCTCAACTGTTGAAAAAATTATACCTGCTGAATAAAAATATCTTCAGAGAGTTGAACAAATAGTTATATATTGTTTTCAGTTACGTATGCTCTTTTTAAAGACAGGACAATCCAGCAGCTGCTTTGGAGGTGGGCAGTTTATTTTATTTTATTTATTAAATTTCTCACCTGCCCATCTCCCCCCAATAGGGGAACTCTGGGTGACTCACACCGAACATTAAAAACATAAATATATATAAATACATAAAACATCAGTTTAAAAGCATTTCTGAAAAAGGGGAAGGGGAGTCCAAGAAAATGAAAAATCTGAGGCTGAAGACAGAAGGCCTCTATGGGGCTAGCCATCCCCACGCTTGAGGTATTCCCTCCCCACCCCAGGCCAAGTTGCAGAACCAGGTCTTCAAAGCCTTACAGAAGGCCAGGAGTGAGGGGGCCAATCACACCTCCGGGACAGAATGTTCCAAAGAGCGGGGGCTACCACAGAGAAGGCCCGCCTTCTGGACCCCGCTACTTTAGTTACTTTCTGCATCTAAATTCTGTTATAAATGAGTTGTCATTAATAAAAAGGATAAATCATAATACAGTACAATCTGATAAGACTTAAAACACCACCTTTATTTTGCTTTATAACAATGGATACTACACTAATACTGACAGTTGTAGTAATGATCTACTTCGAAACTGTTATCTTTGGTGATCTTTATGTATGCATGCATGCATTATATTTTCTAGACTTCTGTAATTCACTGAGCAATAGTGTAGAATATTAACGTTCATAATTAATTAACCGATGGGCCTTGCAGAATAGATTTTTGAATGTTGAGTGCAAGCAATACCTTAGCCCTGCTATTTTCCCACCCCATGCCCCCCACTTCCAGATGCCTTTCAGCTTGAGAACCCAACTGTAGTATTGTTGTACAGTTTGATGTTTCTGTCACCCGCTTCTTAACTCTTATTCTGAAAGGCAAGTGTGGAGCTGTACACTAAAATTCAGATACCTCTAGAATCTTTCTTAAAAGCATGATCCTGAAAATGAAAAGGACTGTGTTTTAAAGACTTTGACAAAGTTGCCATATCCTTGGGAACAGCTTATCTGATGTTGATTGGTCCAGGAAATAAAGCACTCATTTATTCAAAGTACATAAAACCTTCACCTTCCCGTTGAGACCAGTGTTTGAGTAGCAGGAGAATAAATTGCTCTAATTAGTTTTTGCTGGTGGTTCTTTTGTTGGATACTGCAGATCCACCTGTTTCCTTTTTTGTTTCATTTTCCTGAGAACTTCTTGATCACAGACATCCAGTTTTTTTTTCTTGCTTTGAAGAAAATTTGTTCAAACAAAGTTTTGAAAATCTCTTGGTAGAAGCAACATAATCTTCCAGGGTTTTTGCCTGTATGATTTCTTGTTTCTGGGCCATGTTTGTTCTGATAAAATTCTTATTTACTAGAGTTGATAAATGTATTTGTACAGTTGACTTAAGCTTGATTTATATGTAACCTCAGAGACTCATTCCAGCAAAAAGGAAAAGATAATAAAACCTTAGGGATTTAAACCAGGGTCTAGTGAGAATCAAAAAGTTGTATTCTTGCTTCAGAAGGATGTGATCCCATTAATTGTTAGTCTGTGTCATTCAGGTAACACATTTGGAAGCCCACAGGGCTTGGAAGATAATTCAAAGTAAGTTGTGGCTAGACAATTCTTTATTAGTACAACATAAACTAAGTTTAGGAATGTGCAGCTACAGGTAGTCTTTGGGTTACAACAACAATTGGGCCTGGAATTTCTGTCGCTAAGCGATGTGGTCATAAAGCGTGATGGCAGTCCCAGTTGCTGATGTAACCCAGAGACTGCACGGGTCATTAATAGAGGCCGTCTGTGATCAGAGTCCTAGGCAAGCAGGCTGGCAGGCAAGAGCTGTGGGCAGGTGGGTTAGTGCTGCGGACAGGTGTTACTGAGTGCAAGTGGGCCAGTGAGGATTGCTGTTGAGCTTGGGCAGGCGAGGGGGTGCTATGGAGTACAAGATCTTGTATGGAAGTCCAAGAAAAGATGTGGCTTTTTAAAAGAACTGACAGAGCAAGCATACCCACATTAGATCCAAAGCATCTCTCCTGTTTTGGATCTGCATATCCGTACTAAAAATAATCAGCTTTTGCATCATGAGCTTGCAACAGTTCTGTGACAATATTATTGTCCCCTTTCGTATTTTCTGAATTTTTCTGAATTTTTGCTGCTGAATGTTAGCAGGGCTGCTTGTATATAAAGTAACTCCAACTGAACAAGTAACACCAACATTTGGTTTTGTTTCGTAAATAAAGTCATAGAACATGCAGTGCAGTGTGAAAAAATAAACAACATCCTAGTCCAATTCAGTTAAAAGGATTACTTTGAGTAGTTGTTTGAATACCTCATTAAGCAACCAGGGATGATTTTGGGCCAGCTGTGTATAAGTCTCACAAAGTTTGGCTTCTCTCATCACAGTGAAGTTCTCATCATAGAGATTCTGAGGGACGTCATGCCCCATTCAAAATAAATTTGTGAAGACCTCTGTAAAAAAGTCACTGCCTCGCCATCTGGAAAAGGTTACTAAATTATTTCTAAAGTTCTGGGTACCCCTGGTGTACAGAGATGTTGACTTGTAATGGAAAGGCTTAGGGCAAGAGTGAATCTTCCCAAGTGTGGTCAGTCTGTCATAATCACTTCAGTAGCAACTTGACAAACATTAATGTTCATGACTTCCGTCAGAAAAGCACTGGGTAAGAATTCAATTTAATTGAGAATAGCAAGGCAGAAGCCATTGCTCACTAGGAAGAATATTGATGATCATCTCAGGTTTGACAAAAAGTACCTGGAAGACCCAGGTTTTTGTATGAATGTTCTATGGGGAGAGTCAAAGAAGAACCTTTTGGGCTAAATGGTTGTCAATATGTCTGACAAAAATCAAAGCTCCATTCTACAATAAGAACCTGCTCCAAGCTCTAACACAAAACCAATATAGAGGACAGGAAGCCATAATCTGGATGGATTATGGCAAAACAGATGGGTTCCAGGTCAGCAAAAGAGTGAAACAAAGCTGTACATTCTCCTTATTCATTCAGCCTATATGATTGAATATTCAAAGTGTTCATTGGAATGTGGCTATTGGAATATCAATCAACACAATAGCTGTGGTGCAAAGCATATTATTTAAGTTCAGAGCTAGTATTCCTTTCAGCATAAGGGTATGGGAGGAAGACCTCAATAAGAAATGTCCTGAAATTGGACATTTCATTCATTGGGTATCTTATCAGAACTAGTGTTCTTTGTTAATGAAGTTAACTTATAGAATTATTTTCAAGATAGAATAATTTAGAAGAATCTTTTTCCTCTTGAATCCTGGATTTAAATGCTCTTCAAACTCTGGATGACAACCAAACGAGAACACAGATCAGTAACTGGGATGCAGCCTGAGATTGCTGTATTGAATATTTAAGAATCTCTCTATCTTCACTATAAAATATGAAATGGAAATTGATTTTAAGTCGAATAGAACCCTGCATTTTGTGATACCATAATGTGATCATACTCTTATCAACAATAATTTTACATATGAAATGGAACAGGAAATTGGATAGTAAGTAACATTACACTCTGAATGAGGTTAGGTTCCCCATTTGAAGTCACAGCTAAAAACAACAACAACAAAAAAAAAAAAAGCTGGTACTGATATACACAGATTAATTAAGTATTCCAAGGAGAGCTGATTCTGCACTCAATGTGTTTCAACATGCACATTGCGCTTTCTGTGACCAGGCACATCAGTGGGTTGTAAAACTTGTTACATTGCTCTTAACTAGTGAGCCACTGAAGCTCCTTACAAATCATCCAAGCAGACTCATGAACTGCACGTAGCATGGGATTGCAAAAGCTCAAAGTGTGCAGTCTAAAAGACCACAGCTGTAAACAAAAGAAGGTGTGACTTAGTTTGTGTCTGCTCAAGTCTGAGATTTCCTATACTCATCTGTCCCGGTACCTGTTGCCAAGGGGAAGCCACCACTAATGTGCCAACAGGTAAAAGTCTAACTCTTGTCCTTCCTTTTAAAACAAGGACAGTTGTTCTCAAAGTATATTTGACAAAGGTTAGCCTCATATGGATACCAAAAGACCTAGTTGTGTCATCAGGCCTGGGGACCCCAGGGGACTGGTGATATATTGAGATGGCTCCAGTGTAATTAACACCTGCTCTTTGCCTAATATTTTTTATTTTTTAGTTCCTTTTATAATTTTAAAGTTTTTAATAATATTAGTACTTGTTTGTATATATGGTTTTTAGCTTTGCGGTACACCACCCAGAGTCACTTGTTTGTGAGATGGGTAGCCATATAAATATGATTAAATAAATAAAATATTTAAAAAGAATATTTACAGTTTGCTCTTATTTAACTTATCACAAAGGAACAGATAACAACTGAATGCAAGAACAATTTTTCAGAAACACTCTACTCAAGCTTCATTGCACCATTCCTAAAGCAGATGCAACAGAATTATGTCTTCATAGCTTAAGGCATCATTACAAGCGAGACTCTATTTAAAGAATGCATAACAAAGTTGGCAGGCTGACACATAGGATACCAATCAATTCCAGACTGACCAAGTTGGCGTCCTAGCCTCCCGTCCCTAAATGCCTCCTGTTTATATAAGTAATATCTACATCTGGGTCCATGGGATGTGAAAAATACTACAGAACCTCAACATCAGTCATCCCTGAAAGATCAGCTGGCCTCAGTTTTTCCCATCTCATCCCTTTTTCATTCTGTGTCACATCATTTAGAGCAGAGGTGTCAAACACATGGCCGATGGGCTGCGTGCAGCCCACAACACTCCTGAATGTGGCTGGAACAGGATTAAAATGCTCTTGGGAAATATTTAACAAAATAAAAATGCAATAAAACATAGGTAATATTACATTTTAAAACTAAATAACAAATTTAGTCACCAACCAAGATAAAACTCTTGGCTACTGACTTGCAAGCGGTCCTGCACAAGTTTGCCACCTTGGCTTAATTGCAGCAGTGAGGATTGCTTGGCGCTGCCACAGCCCAGACTGAGCAGGAGCACCATGTGACAGGAGTTCCCTCTCAGTCTGAGCTGCAACAACACCAAGCGACCTTGATGCTGCAGTTAAGCTGAGGCAGCAAGCTTGTGCCTTTTCCCCAGACTGCGGACAAGCAGCCTTGTATGGGTAGCTGACCTGGTCTGGGGCCCAGGGCCTTCCTATTTTTAATGTGTTTACCGAAGTTGTTCTAATATTGCTTCTTGTCTCTTCTAACAGCTCTCTGAATCTCACAAGTTCTTCCTTGAAGCCTTTGTCTTGCTTTGTCACCCCTTTGAGGAAGACCAGGCTGAGAAATCCATGCCATATTGGTCTAAAACTATTTCTACTGAAACAGCTTTACTAACAGAACCTTGCAAGCCTGAATGTGCTTCACCCTTCCCTCACTTTATCTTTGTGTGGATTAGGGAGGAGCTTATCTATGACATTTACTCAAATTAGTTTCTTAGAATGGACTCAAGCCACACTTGTCTGAACATTGCCTTGGTAGCAGCTCTTCCTCCTGTCCCTCAAGGCCATTTCCTCTGTCCTCTACACATATTAAAATGTTGATATTATAATTGATATTATTTGGTCACTGTTTGCATTCTACTCCAACACTGTCCTTCTGTATCCTTCCTGACTATGAAAACAGTATCATTCCTTCTTTGTTTTTTGTGTCCTGAGTAGGAAACAGTATGATTCTTTGACTTTAAAGTGCCTGATTCCAGTTCATTTCGATTCGCTAATGAGTAGGATGTCAAATTTGTAGTTGATTTGTTTCATCTTTCATGTTGAGCTTTCCCATGTTTATTGCATCTTATGTTTCAGGTTCCCACTGTAATTCTGTATTTGTCACTTTGGACTTTCTTTTCCTACATGGCATCAGAAACGCTTTAAACTCGCCACGTCATAAACACAATTAGTACTTCAGAATATCCTCAATCCATTAGTACGTTGAGTGCCATGCAACCTGAGGGAGCCATCCTCCACCACCATATCATCAGTCACTTTATCATGTCTATCCATGTGATTTTCTTGGTAAAATGCAGGTGTGATTTATCACTGCCTTCTCCTGCTCAGTATGAAATAATGCCTTGCCGTTGTCACTAAAGTGATAATCTACCTCCAACACCTTCCTGTATCTCTGCTGCCTGATATGGGTGCCTGCTTGCTTTTACTGGGCAGCTGAGGTATTCTTCATGCCTTGGGTAACCCTGCTGGGATTATATATTCTTGGCATTCACTCCTGGTGTTCTTTGCTCATCCGTCCCAGGAACATTGCCCCCACCACAATCAGGCAGCACAGCGGGACCTGAGTGGTGGGGCTTGATGGTGATTCTTTAGTTGTTTCCAAGATTTCTTTTGCTGGTGGGTTTAATAGAGTAGGGTTTTAAAGGTAACCTTTCTGCAGACTGCCATGAGCTTCAACTATTGGGAGCAGGAATGCACGGCTTGCTTGTTTCCATTCTGATTCCATAAAAATCAGGTCTTCATTTGCTATTTTCTCAATATGTGAGACAGGCCTCCTTAAGGAGGCACAAATAGGTGCCAAAGACATTATGTGCTGCAGCTTTTCTTTCCCGTTGACCCCAAACTGTATTTTCTGTTGATTCTCTTTCTCCTCAGCTTCCTACTATTCTGATCTGAACTGAATGTCAATTTATACAACTGCAGATTATACTTCTCCCAGCTTGAGAGTCGGAGAAGTATTGGAGTAGTCAATTTGTTTTAGCTCTCACATAGTAAATGTCTGACAGGCAGTTGACGAGATCATGTGATTCTTGTCTTCCTTCCTATTGTGTTCATTTAAGAGAATCTTAACTTATGACATGTAAAAAAAGGCTGTCAGTTGATAGAAATGGTCATTTACAAAGGAATTGGAACAGATATATCTGCTGATAGTGGCAATTGAACTGCTTCGGTTTTGCCTTTGAGGATACCAAGAGCAGCATGTCAGGAAAGTCTTACATTTCTTTGTGAGAGCAAACATTATCCTCCCATCTTAGAGGAAAGTGGGTATGGCAGTCTGAGAAATGCCCTTTTAGAAATACAGAAAAGCCAAAAAGGCATTGCTATCGGGACTTAATTAGCTATGAAGTAAGAGTAAGTTTATGTCTAATTTTAGTTGAATAATTGCCAGGATAAAGAATATGCCCTGGTATTCTTTTAATATTTTCCATAACCTGTATTTTAAATTACAAACCACAGGTAGTCCTCACTTAACGACCATTCATTCAGCAACTGTTTGAAATTATGATGGTGCTGAAAAAATGGACTTATGACCCATGCCCAAAGTTACGGCCATTGCAGCACCCCCCCCCCCGCGGTCATGTGAACAAAATTCAGGCACTTGGCAGCATGCCTGCATTTATGACTGCAGGGGTGCTGCAACTCCCCCCACCAACCTATCTCCCCCCGATCTCTGCTCTCTTGGTCCCTTGCCACCCTGGGCTCCGCCACCCCAGCTGACCTTCGCCGTCTTCTTGCTCTAAAAAACCCCTTTGCAAAAAGCGGCTGGGCTGGGCTTTTGCTTCATGCTGCCCCCCCCCAAAAAAACAGTACCCCCTTCTTTTCTCCCTCTCCTCTTTTCTTTCTTTTTTTTCTTCTCCCGTGGGGAGGCCAGCCCACTTTTGGGAACTTTGGTCCTCTGGCCACGATAGGTGGGTAGACTGGCCCCACTTCAACCCTCTCCTTTCCATTTTGCACAGGTAGGTCGGTCCTGCCTTTGGCCGCTGGGTAGACTGGACCAACCTTAGCCTTTTGGAGCTAAGGCTTTTTGGCACACTGTGCTCAAGGAGCTTTTTGCAAAGCTTTAACTCCAGAGGGCTAAGTCTGGCCCAGTCTACCCAGTGGCTGAAGGCAGGACCAGTCTACCCGCCGTCCTGAGAATAGCGTGCCCGTTCTTGCGAGACCTGGGGAAGACCAGAAGGTTTCCAAAGGATTGCGAGAATGGGATGCGTGATTTGGAGAAGGAATGGCATGAGTGGTTTGGAGAATGCAAAGAAGGCCTGGTGTGGCAGGCAGCTGCCTTGCATACAGTAGGGTCAGGCTGGGCATGCCTCGTCAGCGGGAGGAAAACAGCGAAGGTCAGCTGGGCTTAGCAGAGCCTGTGGAGCGCAGGGCAGTGGGAGCAACTTGGAGCACAAATGTGGGGTTTGAGGTGGCATTTCTCAGTGGCAGTGGTGGTGCTGGGGCTGAAGTAGAGGCCTGGGGGCGGTGGCAGCCGACTGAGACTACAGCCCCATCCCTGGCGCTGCAGCCAAGTGCCACTGTGCAGGGTGGCCAAAAGGGCATAGATGGGGGGGAGATAGGTGGGGGGAGTTGCAGTACCCCTGCAGTTGTAAGTTGCAGCACCCCCTCCAACTTGCACGTGGTCTGTGCCAGGCGTCCCCCAGCCCCCTACGGCATTCCCGCACTCCTTACCTGGGACTCCCTTCTCTTAACAACCCATAATTCTCAGTTAACGATGGCAACAGGAGTGCTGGGATTGCGATCGCTAAGCGAAGCATTCATGTGATGTCTCGTTTTACCACTGTATCACTTAGCGACGGAAATTCCAGTCCCAATTGTGGACGTTTAGCGAGGACTACCTGTAAAGTGTAAACCACAGGAGATATGGTCGTAGTCCAAGGTGATAGAACAGCGTTGGAACATATGTGGGCATGCATGAGGTACTGTAGGTTAAAGAGCACTTGTTGATGAGAAGCATTATATGCATGTGTCTTATACATGTGGTAGTAAATGTGCCTGCCTTTCATTGCATATAAAATTTGACAAATAATATGGCCCCAGAATATTTCTCAGAAGACCCCTTTGTAAACTATTAATCTAGGCCTGACCTACTTACCCGAGAAAGCCAAGGTTTCTTTTTTATTATTTTATTTACTTTCTGCTATTTTCCAGATTTCCAAACATATTGCTATAGAGAGTGTCTTGAACAGCAGAAGTTGTGCATTTAAAAGAAGATTGATGGAACTCCTTCAGGCTGGATACATATAATGCTACTTGGATTTGAACTATCTCATTTGCATGGTGTCACTGTAAATACATGCAGGCAGCTTAAATGGGTTCCGTTACATGGAATTAATGTTGCGTGAGTGTCTATGAAATATTTTAAATGTTACAAAACCAGCTCAAGAATGCCTTTATTTCTCAGTGGAGTGGCAAGTGTGTACTTTTAAACTCAATATCCTTTTTTGATTGAATCTGAAGGAAAACACTTTCCCTTGTTACCTGGTGAATGCACACGGGCAAGGTTGACCTTAGAAGCCTTTGGAAAGCCGGTCCTATAATTATTTTGGACATTCAGTTTGACAATATTATGCTACAAGTGATGCAATATACAAATACAATAGCATTATTAATACATTATATTAAATGTAAGGAGGGTTTGAATGCAAACCAACTGTTATGTCTTTCAAATGATAGGTGTGCTATTTAATTAAATAATGACTGTTTTTCCTAGCTATTGTTTCAAACACATGGGACAAACGTGTGAAAATCTAGCTTCTAGATTCTGCACTTCTATGAAGAGTCTACTATTCTGGTGGGATGCAGCATTTCATTTGATAGTAGTGCCCAGTGCTTAGTGTGTATTATCACAAAATGCTTTTTACTATTGACAGGACTAAATCTATGCATTGTCACTAAAATGCATTTCAGTACTACTAATTTACAATATAAAAAAGGTCTCAAGTTATGCATGTTCTGCAGTTAAATTGTAAAAGAACAGATATTTTACCTACTAAAGATTGAACTATGCTTGTAAAACCTTTTAACTGCTATCTTTGGCATCATCACTAATGCTAAAATTAATTATTTCTTTGCTAAAGCATTTATTTTCTTCTGGCATGATCCTCATCCTCATCCTCATCTTTATCTTTATCTTATATATATATACATACATACATACACACACACACACACACATACATACACACACGCACACAAAGAGATATATACATACATACAGCTTTTTTGTAAGAGTTTTCATAAATAAAAAGGGTTTGGAATTTTTATAGACATTTTTGGTAACCTATTTGTTATGCTATATGATTAATCCATATTTTTCCACTATGAAATTTGAGGATAAGAGTTTATTTAACAGTCAGAACTAATGTTATCTTAGGGTTAATTCTGCCTGTACAAACAGAATTCCATAGTGTTGTAGTTAGACATTTGTGGCTAACCTATGTTGATAGAACTGTGAAGTCCACAGTTCAGGGAGTAATGCTGCAACTGTGTTGACAGGATAATTTATCTTGCAAAGAGCTCTGTCAAATGTCTCATGCTTCTGGGGTCATTGATTCTTTTATATTATCTGGAGCTTGGATTAGTGACTCAAGGTCAACTCATGGTGATTTTATGGACAGGTCCATGCAGTTTTCTTGGCAACATTATGGAAGCTTCTTCTGGGACTTTTTTTTTTTTTAGCCCTATATTAATTGGTAGTCTGCTGTTAAGTACTAACCAGCCCAAACCTGTTTATCTTCCAGACCCAGATGAGGTTGCTAGGTGTTGTCATCTGCTTCAGAAGAGGTAGACAAATTAGACACTAAAGTTGTCATCTCTAGTGTAATCTCTAGCATAATAATGCATTCTCCAAATTAGTAATTCATGTATTAAAAGCATATGTTGTGTTTTTGTTAATTGGAATTTGTCCGAGCTGCATTTTTCTTGTGTATCAGGGAAATGTTTAGATTTAGAGGTAAACTATAGGTTAATATTAAAAGGTGTTTCATTTTATTTTTTAGCAGGTGACTTTTCTGACAAGTTGTTTTCTACAATTTAGGGGAAGTATGTTATGAATGCAACTATTTCTTTCTGTGTACATGCAAGAAGAATAGGATGGTAGGTACAATTTCCAAATAGATTCTGGCTTTATTATGTAACAGCATAGAAGTGTGTTTTGTACAATGGATGGAAATTATGTGAAGTAGCCCAAAAGGGAAGGCAGTTTGTACTCCAGGACAAATATAACAATAATGAATGTTCTCTCACATCAACTTTGAAAGTATTCACTTTCTTTTAGGATATTCAGAACCAGTGATGAGAAAAAATCAGATCCTCATTTTTAAAGGATAATTAATATATAGTCTCCACGTTTCTCTTTCCCAGCTAGTTGACAGTGATATTATTTATTGTAACCCAAACTGTGTGTTGATAATTTGCTGGTTCCTGAATCATTGAGAAATATCCCAGTTTCTGTTGGTATTCCCCCAAAGGGTATCAATATTTGAAAGTAAAACATTAAATGATAACCTATCCTAGGTAATACTGAGTTTTTGAATTATTTAATGTTTAAAAACTGTGTTAGTTCATTTTTCTCCTATAGAAGAAAAACAAGCAAACTTTTTGTTAATATCTTGTAGGTTCTGTGGAATTGAGTGTTATGCAGTTAAAATGTATTGCATTGTCAAAAGAAGGTAAGGTGTTCTATAAATATGTCAAACAAAGAAGTGTTTGGAGGATCTGTTCCTTGAGTCCAAAAGAGCTGAACTGCTGAGTTCTGTGTCTTAAATCATCATGTGTTTGGAGTTTTACGTGTCTCTCTGAAATAGTAGGTCAAAATTGGAGAGCACCAGGCTAGAAAGCAGGAGGTGGTGAGTTCTAGTCCTGCCTTAGGCATGAAAGTCGGATGGGTGACTTTGGGCCAGTCCCTCTTTCTCAGCCCAACTCACCTCACAGGGTTGTTGTTGTGGGGAAATAGGGGGAGGAAGAAGTATTAGGTATGTTCGCTGCCTTGAATTATTTGTAAAAATAAGAAAGGCAGGACAAAACATCTAAAAAAAAAAAAGTACAATAATCAAGGTCAGTCCCATTCTAAGATTCCTTTGCAGACCCAGCAGGGACTCAGTGTCCCCATCAGTCATTCTGAAGAGTGAGTCATTTTATAAATTCCAGAGCTATTAACGTGAACAGTAATATGAAGGTACTGTAGATGTGTCCTGTAGCACAATGACAAAAACAAAAGTTGGAAAAAAGTGGTTAGATAACAAAGAGCCAACAATACTTGGCTGGCTGAAAGTTCTCCTCTCCCTCCCTCCCCCCAATAATCCAATTTGGAGAGAGAGAGATTTGTCTGCCTCAACAGGTATTTAATAAAATAGCAGTCTATAGTTTATACAGCTGGAAAATATTAGCAAATTTTCAATATGAACCATAATTAAGGGAAGCTGTAGCACTCAGCGTAGTTCTGTTAGCTCTTTGATCACACTGAAATCAGTAAAATCAAGTCACTTTTGATTGAGAAGCTAAGATTTTTGCTGAGATATAAAGTGTCATTATGCATATATATGGCTTGAAAACACCCTATAATTATTACCACCTTAGTTATCTGTATTTGATGGGGCTGTCCATCACTTTGGATGCAGTCTCCAGAAGTTGCTTTGGAACATGCAGGGCACATATCTGGTACCAGTTTGTAACTCCTTAAAACAGCCAAACCTATTCCTAGGATGTGCTACTCTGCGTTTCAGCCATTGCAACTTATATCACTTAAAAAGAGCTGACTGGTTCTGTGCTCAAGTTCTTAACTAAATGTTTATAAGACAAAGGGGAAGGGAGGGAAAAGAGGAGGGAATGTCTCCAGTTGGGGCCATCTGATCTTTCCTTGCTGGCACTCTTCCTTGAATAACAACTGGTGGCACTTGGCCTTCTGCTGATGGAGGAGGCAAGAATATGCATCTTAGCTCTGTAGTTCCAATACTGTTAGTGTGAACTTAGTGACCTGTCTGGCAAAGAAAGATGAAGGAAGCTTCTTTATAATAATGTTCTTCAGAAACAAAAAGTACAGATAACCAGTGGCTCTTGGCCAGAGTATACTAACTTCTCTGAGTCCAGAAAAACTTGGATGATTAACTTAGATATAGCTGCTTCAGCTCTTTTTTTCTAGATTATGCCCTGATATAGGCAGATGAAAATCAATGATGTAGCTTTTACATTGATAAGAGCTGTGTCCTTGATTAGATTTGTGCCATGTTTGAGAAAACCTCATCCATTATGACTTGTCCAACATACATGTTTTGCAATGTTGAGACAAGCATTGCAAACATAAACAAAATTGGTTTACTGGCATCAAAATTAATTTTAAAGTAGTACCCAAAGCTATTACATCCTTCAGTAATTTGTCTTTTTTAAATTCTTGTGTTGAAACATGGGCTTGTAGGCAACACACACACAAAGAGGAGCAGAGACATCACAGAAGTTAATGAGATCCAAGAAACAATCTGGTTGAGAAAATCTACAGTACTGTGCAAAAGTTTTAGGCAGGTGTGAAAAATGCTGTAAGGTAAGAATGCTTTCAAAATTATATATTGTTTATGTTTATCAATTTACAAAATGCAAAGTGAGCGAACAGAAGAAAAACCCAAATCAAATCAATATTTGGTGTGACTACCCTTTGCCTTCAAAACAGCATCAATTCTTACACTTGCACAAAGTCAGGGATCTTGTAGGATTAGAGTCAGGTGTATGATTAACCAAGTATACCAAGCAGGTGCTAATGATCATTTTCATATGTAGGTTGAAACCTAGTCATTAACTGAGAAACAGCTGTATAGGAGGCTTAAAACTGGGTCAGGAACAGCCAAACTCTGTTACTAAGGTGAGGTTGTGGAAGACAGTTTCATGTCACAGGTCATACACCATGGCAAGACTGAGCACAGCCACAAGACACAAGGTAGTTATACTACATCAGCAAGGTCTCTCCCAGGCAAACATTTCAAAGCAGACTCGGATTTCAAGATGTGCTGTTCAAGCTCTTTTGAAGAAGCACAAAGAAACAGGCAACGTTGAGGACTGTAAATGCAATGGTTGGCCAAGGAAACTTAATGCAGCAGATGGAAGACACATCATGCTTACTTCCCTTTGACATCGGAAGATGTCCAGCAGTGCCATCAGCATAGAACTGGTGGAAACCAGTAGGACCCAGGTACATCCATCTGCTGTCTGGAGAAGTCTGGCCAGAAGTGGTCTTTATGGAAGAATTGCAGCCAAAAAGCCATACCTCTGACATGGAAACAAGGCTAAGTGACTCAACAATGCACGAAAGCATAGGAACTGGGGTGCAGAAAAATGGCAGCAGGTGCTCTGGACTGATGAGTCAAAATTTGAAAGATTTGGCTGTAGCAGGAGGCAGTTCGTTCACCGAAGGGCTGGAGAGCAGTACAATAATGAGTGTCTGCAGGCAACAGTGAAGCATGGTGGAGGTTCCTTGCAAGTTTGGGGTTGCATTTCTGCAAATGGAGTTGGAGATTTGGTCAGGATCAATGGTGTCCTCAATGCTGAGAAAGACAGGCAGATACTTATCCATCATGCCATAGGATCAGGGAGGCGTGTGATTGGCCCCAAATTTATTCTGCATCAGGACAACAACCCCAAACATACAGCCAATGTCATTAAGAACTATCTTCAGCGTGAAGAAGAAAAAGGGGTCCTGGAGGTGATGGTTTGGCCCCCACAGAGCCCTGATCTCAACATCATCGAGTCTGTCTGGGATTACATGAAGAGACAGAAGGATTTGAGGCAGCCTACACCCACAGGAGATCTGTGTTTAGTTTTCCAAGATGTTTGGAACAACCTACCTGCCAAGTTCCTTCAAAAACTGTGTGCAAGTGTACCTAGAAGAATTGATGCTGTTTTGAAAGCAAAGGGTGGTCACACCAAATATTGATTTCATTTGGATTTCTCTTCTGTTTGCTCACTTTGCATTTTGTAAATTGATAAACATAAACAATTACAATATATATTTTTGAAAGCATTCTTACTTTACAGCATTTTTTCACACCTGCCTAAAATTTTTGCACAGTACTATATAGCTGGCAAAAATACTACTGCTACAGTTGGAGCAGAGGTGGAACTAGGAGGACTGGATTCAAGTTCTATTTTTGTTAGCATCTTTTATGGTTGGTCCAGGTAGATTATAGCTCTTCCTCTTCACTCCTTCCCACACTGTTGATTTTTCTGTTTCTAAAATTGGAATAATCTACATTCAAACTTTTCTGAGAGGAATTAAAATGTGAAAATGTAAATGAATGAGAAAAAAAATAGATATTTTTTCCTAACACTTTTGACTGAAACTTAAAGCTCTTTAGGTATGAAAATAATAATTAACACACACCTTTTTTTTTTAAAGATATATAAAAATACCCAGAATTCAGTGACAATCCAATTTATTGCAGATGTTGGAGTTGAAAAATGGAGAAAGTAATGGATGTGTTTATAATTTTATAAAATGCTTGAACAGTATTGTTTAAGTGTTGAATTTATCACCATCAGTTCAGGATTCTGCATTGTGTTGTATTGTAAGGGTTAGAGTTTTAGATTAGGGAGGCGTGCATAAGCTATACTTCTGACTCTATCCAAGTGAAGTAATGTTATCTGTGATGCTTTCATTATCTGAATACTGATTAACCGGGAATGTATCACTGAAAGGATGCAGTTTATGAAAAATCTGTGAAACTGCAGAAATCTTTCTGGCCAGCTGAGGGCACCACCATCATCTTCTTTACATTCCTGGAATCTCTTTTTAAAAGGCTGAGAAAAGATCTTTGCTTTCCTGAGAATTACCTCAAGCAACATCCAAATAACTGAACATTTTGGTATTTGCTAAACTAAACCACTGCAGGAGTTTGCAATTTTTATATAGGGCTTCAGTTCAGAAAATCATTTCATAGGTAGAATTTTCTCCAAATTTTCCCATGCTTCAAATTACGCACATATTTTGGGACTAGATCTGGAACTGGACCTCTCACACTGATCTCACATCTGTTGGTGAAATGCAGATTTGGAGTATACCCAAAAACTGCAATATTCTTTTAGCCTCCTGTTTTATTTTTAGAAGGGAATTAAACTTTGCAATCTGTTTCTCTAAAGCAGTGAAAAAGGATGTTTATTGGATTATAGGCATGATGGGAAAGTTTAGTTCTTAAACCTATCCAATTCATAATTTCTGAATATTTACATAAAATGAAATGCTACACTGTTAGGCACATTTCACCCAGAGACAAGAGGTTGAGATGAGTGGTCATATAAATTGAAATAAATAAATAACTTTTTTGCCTTTTGCTCTGTAGTTTGCAATTAAAAATTTGCATCCAAACATTTGTCTATAAAAGAAAGGTATACAAAAATGTGCATATTAGAAAATGAGCACAAAATTGAAGTTTTACCCTCCCACAAAAAACACTTGCAAAAATGCATACAGACAGTATGCCTTAGAAGACAGATGCATCAAAATGAGGACAAATGTTCATTCTGTTCTTGCGGAAATGGGATAAACAGTACAAAATTTAATTTAGTGTCTTTGCCCATCCCTATCAGACTGTCATTTTAAAAATTCTGAATAAAATTTCAAATTACATTTTTAAACACACACGTATATTGCCAAAAATGGGGGTTATAGTTGCTTATATCAGTTGGATTATAACTGCAGTTTTACACATCTATGGTTCCCGTTGAATTTGATGGATTTAGAAGAAGCTCCATAGATTGTAATTTGGTAAAAACATCAATCTCCCACAGGTGCTGGGGAGGTTGGGGGAGAAGAAGCACTATAAATGTTTGTGTATTTGTTTTGTTTCAAGGGAAATATACATCATCTTGAAATCTACCACTTCTGTACAAAGGAGTGGCTGAGAACTTCAGTTCTGCTCCATTAGTTACCATGGATTACAATGCAGTTTAAGTGAGTCTTCCTTCCATTCAAGCTTGACGCCTGGTGACTTCATGGACACTTCCCTACAGTTTTCTTGGCAACTATATGGCAGAATGTTTTCTCAGCCTCTCAGCTGTCCATGCAGGTCTCCCACCAAATTATTCCTGAGGTCTGACAATGCTCAGCTTTCCAGCAGAGCCAAGGTCAATCAGGTGCTGCCACCTACTGAAATAGTTTTTGTTAACATAGTGTTCAATATTTTAAAAGTGTATAATACAGGTGTTGCAGTAACCAGATACTCTGCCTTTTCTTCCTAAAGCCAAGGGAAAATGTACAGAGTTATGAAGCTTCCACCTGGGCGGGATGGGGGGGGGGGAGCATGCTTTAGTCCATTTAAATTTGTTGTGCTCCTCTAAGGCATATCAGTGTTTCCAAATGACTGTAGTGGTTACCTTTTGCTATCTATCCCTGGAATGGAGATGGATTATTATACCAGTAACAAGCCGTCTTATGCTAGTTACCTGTTTGTGGCTTGTTTGTGTGGAGAAGTTTGGCCCAGCCTGCAGAAAAGCTACCTACCTAGTTGTTGGCTTCCTGCATTAACAACACAAATATCTGTCTTGGTGAGCAGATGGCGCCCTCATACTGTTGAAAATAATCAACTTTTGCCTGTGTAGCTTGGTAATACGTGAGCACCATTTCAGAGCGGTCGGATTATATGAGCAATGCTTTATGAACAAATGGCTTAAATAGGCCTTAAAAGTTGTTTCATGATCAGATCATAATATTTTCTGTTATATATTGTGCATGAGTTTTGTGATTAGCAACAAAGAACTTGTCAGGCTTTCAAATGCAAACTTTGTGTTAATTAATGAAAAAAAATTGCTGCAGAGAAAAAAGTGGGAATGTGAAAATTAGGCTATTAGATTAGATTATTATAGCTGGGAGTCCCAGCTGTAATAATAATGCACTCATTGTGCATAAAAGTGTTTTGTTTTGTACCAATTGTTACATTATAAAAATCAGTGCTTATGATAGGTAATACAGCTTCTAACTAGGGGTTAATGATCGCAGTCACTACTGTGACTTCACTGTTAAAGTCTTGCTTCAGTGCTTTATTTACAGTGTGAAGCTATCAACCAAACCATGTTGGCTGGATTAAAACAATTATCATGTGGTGAGCTGGTTGGCTATCTGTCCGCATTGAAAATCTTGAGTGCTACCAGGATCTAATCTAATTGGCTAATTTTGTTTATTTTCTGAGCTAAATAAAAATACAGAGAATTACTTGCTATATAATCTTATGTTCCAAATGGCCTGGTCAGTATTATTGATTCTGTTTACTCAAGCGTGCAGTTCTAATTTTTCTCCATGAGCAGGTGATGTTATGTTTGTAATTAATTCAAATATAATTTTGTATTGCAATTAATCAGTTGATATACAATTGAAATTTTTTTTGTCTATACTGTGAACACTACTTTTTTACTTTATTTTTTTTTAAGACTTTAGAAATGTCTGTAAATTTATTAAAAAGGAAAAGCTGAAATATCACATTTGGCATAAGTATTCAGACCCTTTACTCAGTACTTTGTTGAAGCACCTTTGGCAGCAATTACAGCCTTGAGTCTTTTTCGGTATGACACGACAAGCTTTGTACACATGGATTGGGGGATTTTCTGCCATTCTTCTTTGCAAATCCTCTCAAGCTCATTCAGGTTGGATGGGGACCATCGGTGGACAGCAATTTTCAGGTCTCTCTAGAGATGTTCGATAGGGTTCAAGTCAGGGCTCTGGCTGGGGCACTCTAGGAGATTCACAGAGTTGTCCCTAAGCCATTCCTGTGTTGTCTTGGCTGCGTGCTTAGGATCGTTGTCATGTTGGAAGGTGAACCTTCGGCCCAGTGTGAGGTCCTGAGCGCTGTAGAACGGGTTTTCATTGAGGATATCTCTGTCCTTTGCTCCATTCATCTTTCCCTCAACCCTGACCAGTCTCCCAGTCCCTGCTGCTGAAAAACACCCCCACAGCATGATGCTGCCACCACCATGCTTCACTGTTGGGATGGTATTGGGCAGGTGATGAGCAGTGCCTGGTTTCCTCCAGACATAATGTTTAGAATTGAGGCCAAACAGTTCAATCTTGGTTTCCTCAGACCAGAGAATCTTGTTCCTCACAGTCTAAGTGTCCTTCAGGTGCTTTTTTGCAAACTCCAAGCGGGCTTTCATGTGTTTTGCACTGAGGAGAGGCTTCCGTCTAGCCACTCTGCCATAAAGCCCAGATCGGTGGAGGGCTGCAGTGATGGTTGTCCTTCCGGAACTTTGTCCCATCTCCACACAGGATCTCTGAAGCTCAGTTAGAGTGACCATCGGGTTCTTGGTCACCTCTCTTACTGAGGCTCTTCTCCCCCGATTGCTCAGTTTGGTCGGGCGACCAGCTCTTGGAAGAGTCCTGGTTGTGCCAAACTTCTTCCATTTGAGAATTATGGAGGTGACTGTGCTCTTGGAACCTTCAGTGCATCAGAAGTTGTTTTGTAGCCTTCCCCAAATTTGTGCCTTGCAATAATCCTGTCTTTGAGCTCTGTAGGCAGTTCCTTTGACTTCATGGCTTTTGCTCTGATACAGTATGCATTGTCAGCTGTAAGGCCTTCTATAGAGAAGTGTGTGCCTTTCCAAATCATGTCCAATCAATTTAATTTACCACAGGTGGACTCCAATCAAGATGTAGAAACAGCTCAGCAATGATCAAGAGAAATGGGAGGCACCTGAGCTAAATTTCAAGTGTTGTTGCAAAGGGTCTGAATACTTACGCCAATGTGATATTTCAGTTTTTCCTTTTTCATACGTTTGCAAACATTTCTAAAATTCTGTTTTCACTTTGTCATTATGGGGTACTGAGTGTAGATTAACGAGGAAAAAAAATGAATTTGAACGATTGTAGTATCAGGCTGCAACATAACAAAATTGAAAAAAGTGAAGGGGGTCCGAATACTTTCGGAATGCACTGTATTTCAGTACTTCCCTAATCAACCAACTTTGGGTATTGTATAGTAAATCATCAGTGAAACAGCATAAACCAAATTACCTTTCCCAAACCTTCATTAAAAACACTAGACAGGCAACAATTTAGTTATATTGTTAGTTCTATTATTTATTGTTAGGAGCCAATGTCTCACTGAAAATGTGTGGTTTTCACTGCCTTCTGGAATGCCAGAAATGAAGGTATCAAGTATATCTCTGAGAGCAGCTAATTCCACAATGTTGGGGCCACCACAGAGAAGCCCTGCCTTCTGGTCCACACCTATGAAAATTATTTCCCAGACTAAAAAATGGATTTGCAGTTATTAAAAGTATGGGCAGAAACAGTTTACCCCTCTTCATAGAAATGCCAAACCTCCCCACCCTGCTTTCAAGCCTGTGCATTGCAAGTTCTGCAAAAAACAGAACAAAACTTTGTTGCCAGAATAAAGTATATAAAAAGGCTTCATTTGAAAATAAATCATTTGCTGGAATTTTTGTGATGTAACCTCATCCTTTCTTTCTAATACTATAAACCTTTTAAACACAGGGTTTTGAGTGGTTTTTCCTATTAACTGTTCCCAGGAGGAAAGGGTGTCTGACCACACCCTTCTTACCTCTTGCAGAGGTGGGATGTTCAGCACGCCTTGCAGATACCTAAACTGGATGGGCAGAATCATGTTGTATTAGGTGGTCCTATGCCATATAGGGCTTTATAGATGGTAACCAGCTCTTTAAGTTTGGCCCGGAAGCCTACTGGCAAGCAGTGCAACAATCACAAAACAGGTGCAATTCTGTGATAATGGATTTGTTCTGCTATCAGTCTGGCTATTCTGTACACTTGAAGTTTCCAAGTCATATTCAGAGGCAGACCAGATACAATGTACAGGTGCTCCTCGGGTTACAACCACTCATTCAGCAACTGTTCAAACTTGCGACAGCACTGAATGAGGGGGACTTAATATGGGTCCTCAGAATTCCGGCTGTTGCTGCGTCCCCACAGTCACATGATTGCAGTTTCTAATGTTCCCTGCTGGCTTCTTACAAGCAAAGTCAATGGGGAAGCCGGTAGGAAGTTGGAAATTGTGGTCATGTGAGCTCCTCACTTAACAACCCATGTGGTCCTTGCTTAATGAAGGTAACTAGGACTTCCGGGATTGCCATTGCTAAGCAGTGTGGTCACGTGATGTGCTTTATGACTGTATCACTTAGCGACAGCAATGCCGGTCCCAATTGCCGTCGTTACCCGAGGACTCCCTGTACTGCAGTAGATGAATTGCATGGTAATCAGGGCATGGGTTACTATTGCCAAAGTTTCCTGGTCCATGTAGGGCTGGGCAAAGGCCCATTGGACCACAGTGTCCGTCTACTGTTCAAACAGGAAGTGCGAATTTAGGAGGACTCCTAAATCATAGGACCCCTCCTTTGCCAGAGTATAACCCTATCTAGAGCAACCACCAGAAGTGATATTTCCAGCAAGCCATGTTTTAGGGTGAACAGTATGGATTAGTCTGAGCTTGTTTCTTCCCATTCAGTCCCTTGCAATCTTCAGGCATTTATTCAAGATTTAAAGAATTCTGGCCTGAATCAGGCCAGAAGTCTGATATGTATCATTAATTATCATCAGGATACTGATGACACCTCAGCCCAAATTGGCAAATTACATCACCCAGTGGTTTCGTATAGATGTTAAATAATATGGGAGGGTTATTACAAAGCCCTGCAGTGCTCCACATTGGAGCAACCAAGAGCCTCGATTGCTCTTTCCCCGTAGCTTCTGACTGGGACTGACTGCTCAGATCGAAATGGAACCAAGGCAAGATAGCACCTCAAGTCCTTGCAAGCAGTCCAGAAGTCTGCAAATTAAACAGTATTTTCTTGGAGGACCCAGGAAGCGTGCCTTCTCTGTTGCAGTGCCAGGTCCCTCTAGTGATTCGCAAAGCTCCCATCCTTGTGACGTTAAAAACCTGGTTGTTCTCCTAAGCCTTGGGGTAGGATGGAAGGCAGGGGGGATTCATTGCACTTCTGATGGATGCTGAATGGCCTGGTGTACTGTTTTTCTGGTGGGCCAGGCGTCTTTTTACTTGTATCTCCATATGTTGTTTTTCATTTGTGTACCACACAGAGCCATTAGGGAGTCAGACAACCTCTAACTTTGGGAAATAAACAAAGGATACCATGGTTAATGGTACTGAAGGCTGCCAATAGGTCTAAAGCAGGGTTCCTCAACCTTAGCAACTTTAAGATGGGTGGACTTCAACTCCCAGAATTCTCCAGCCACCCATGCTGGCTGGGGAATTCTGGGAGTTGAAGTCCACCCATCTTAAAGTTGCTGAGGTTGAGGAACCCTGGTCTAAAGGGTCAGGAAAGACTCTCTCTCTCTCTCTATCCAGGCCCCAAACAACATTATCCACCAGAATGACCAATATTGTTTCCATCATATAAAGGAAAAGATGTGTAAGAGCTGATGCTAAAACAGTTTTTACTTGAATGAATATCATCAACAAAAACTACCTCAGCCATAAAAAGTATTTCTGCCTTCTACTTTTATAAAATTTCCCAGACTTCATTAAAGCTTATAACTGTTATACTTGTTCACAAACATTGTAGTATTTTTCTGTTGGCAGTATCTTCCATTAGAGATAGATACTAAAGTATTTGAGTATTGAGTAAGTATAATTCTTGGCAAATTTGCTAGATCCCTGTAATAAACCAAATGATCCTATGAGTACAAATCTCACAAAAGAAACAGCAATCAAATAGCAAATATTTATTTTCACTAGTAATTAAAAGTCTCTATTATTGCTCCCAGATGTAAACTCCCCTCTCCATGTTAATAATCAATTGGGAGGCTTATTAAAATTGACTTCTTTTTACTTAGTTCTGTATGTTCTGTATATTAATAAAAGGGAAATAATTTCTTGCACTAGAATCTGAGCTACAATTCTATCAGTTCTTGTTTATGTTGATGTAATTTTCCCTACCTGTCTGGTTCAGCCCAAGAAACTCCATGGGACGGTTCTGGGATTGCTCAGTTACTTTATTAGTTTGCACCTGCTAGACAGAATCTCGCCAGACTAACTCTAACTCCCAAAGTCTGCAAATAAACACTACGAATTCCTTAGGGTGGTGCCAGTCTCATCCTCTTTGCTTTCACACGTTCAGGCTGTGGGCTGAGGAGATGCTTGAGATTCTTCTCTTCATGACCTTGAACCTCCTCATCCAAGTCCTCCATCACACTACCTCTCACCATAAACTCCTACTTATGGAGTTTAAGGTATGGATCCTAAATTGCCACCCATGAATTGTAGTTTGCTATAAAATATCGAAAATTTGATATCTTCAAGGAAACTGTACTATAAACATTCTGTTTATCATTCTGTGCAAATGGAAAAACAAATACAAACAGCAATTATAGAATACTCTAATAGACATTTTATCTCTGTACTGGAGCCTCTATAAATCTTATATATCATGTACTTCTCATTAGTGGTATGTTTTTAAGTGCAATTTGTTCTTTCCCTTAAACCAGTATTAAGAGCAAACTGTTTGAGGCCAAGTATGAATAGCATTTGAGATAGGGGTCACCTTATTTAATTAGCTCTATTTATATCATCGCTGGCTTCACTTTACCCATTCATTATTTCCAGGGCTGTGAGTTCTGCGCTGCCATCTTTCTTAAGATCAGTAATTTATAATTGATGCTTCTCTGCAAGCTTTAATATAAGGGCAAGTTTTTCAACAGTGGTGTTGAAAGGGGAAAAAAATGTATGCTTCTGCCCTCCAAGTTCTTGCTTGGAGAAGAAAATGTCAGGGATGGACAAAGATTTGGCACTGCCGATGGTGATCTCGGACTCAGGCCAGATGGCAGAGGCTGAAACAGAACCAGCCTTGCATTGCATTTGGACTCGCTAATCCCCAGCCTCTGAGCTGTAAGCAGTGTTGCTGCTGGGACTGAAGTTACAGAGGAGGAGGATCATATTGCATGATCAGGCTTCCTGGGAGAAACAACCTCCTCAGGAGTAGGAGTAGCCCAAGCAATACCAAAGGTGGTTTCCAGAGACCATATTCATTTTAGTTCACCTTCCATCCATGTGTTTGAAGCCTGTCGTCATGAACTGGGGGACTAAAAGATGGCGCTGAAGACCGTTTGCAGTGCCAGAATGGTAAGGCCCAAACTCCATCTTGGGGGATAAAGAATATGGCTCTGAGGCTGGCTTTAGTGCTTCTTGGCAGGCTCGTACGGTCTCTGCTGCTTGTGCCAAAGTGAATGGTAATAGCCTTTTTCTCCCAAGCTGAAGAATTACAGGGAATGGCAGAAATGCCCTCTGCTTAGGTATTATTGCATCTTGCATTTTCACTTGAACATGTTTTACCGCCTCTTTTAAATTCATAATCAGAAGCTAGGTTAGTTGGTATTTATTTTTCTAATACAGAATACGGAGTGAACTCTTTCAGAGTTGCTTTTCTATGAAGCAGGTTGTTTTAAATGTTTGCCCTATTTTTTTTCTCCTTGCCCCTCCTTGTACAAATCTATCTACTCTGCCCATGATATGTATCAGTCCACAAGTTTTCCTGCCATGAGATTTATTTGCATACCTTTCCCTTAGTTCCCTTAGTTCTTCCTTCCAGTCATTGATTGGCAAATACCCAATTCCTGCAACTGATGTTTTTTCTGTATGCATACCTAGCAGTGTACATAAAAACAGCACACTTTCCCATGTCCTAACGTCATCAAGCTATTTCTCTCCCTTTTAACATGTACCTCTTTGTGTCTTAAAAATGAAGTTTGATATGTCAGACTTGAGTGGTTGTTTCAGCTAATTACTCCTCGCTTTAGAAATACTGTAACTGTTTTCTGCTTAAGCCACCATGACATATCTTTTGGAAAAGGTGTCTTATTCCGTTATCTGTTTCTTCCCCAGAAGATACATCCCATTCCCTGCCTCCAGAATGAAGTTCCTCTGCTCCTAAAGGTTGCATGGTGGCCTCTCACCATTCATTTTTCCTGTGGCAGACGAGAAATGGCACTATGCGCTCCCATTCAAGATGAAGACCTCTCATCCCTTAGGAAGGATATACTTTTCTTGGCTAGGTCTCTCTCTCTTCCTCCATTGGGAGAGGGGAGAAAACAGAAACAAAACAAGCAGATCTGGCTGTTAAGTTCATCTGAGAAATGAGAGTGCAGCTCTATTCCGGCTTTTCATATATGCACTCTCTGCTACCGAGACAGATGAAGTCTGTGTATGCTTAGTCTCCATAGCAATGATGTCTGTAGGCTGCTGCTTTGCCCTTCAGGATGTCATAGCTGCTTTTTTTAACAGCCTCCCCCCCCCCCCCAAAATCTGAGAAGCATTCCGACTGAAGGTAGTAGCAGGTCCCCGGCTCCATCTCCATGTTCTTAACATTTGGGAGGACAGAAGGGGAGAAGCTTGAATGAATAAACAGGATGGTGAGTGGTTCCCCAACCTTGCTTATTTTGCAAGTTTGCTACATTCCTGTATTGCTAAATACATTGTTGGATATGTCCTGAAGATGATATTTGCATTTGCAAAGGGGTTTTTTTTGTTGTTGCTGTTCTGGAACTCTCCTGCCAGCCTTTGTGCTTTTATTACTAGGGTTTTATGAACACTGTTAAATATTTTTAAATTTTTTTTAAAAAAACAAGAATAGTCCAGTCAGTATTTCTCTCCATTAAAGAAGTATCAAGTAATCAAATTGGTAATATAATTATAGAATTGAAATGTGGATATATGTTTCTCTAAGTTAATGCAAATAGCTAGTTGCACATAAAGTCTCTCTTATATATATGCATGCTCATGTGTGTTTATGGGTTAGGCTATGAGAGAAGAAAATTTCAATATTTCATTGTGTTTCTGGTCTGTTTATCTCTGTTAATGATTTTTAGATTTGATTTACCGTCCTTTGTTGGTTTTAAACTAGGCCATCACATACACAGATGACTAGTATTGGATTGTTTTTTCCCAAGTAGATACTGAGCATGCTCATAATGAGTTTTTATTCTAACATCACAGCTTTTCACAGTTTTATCAGTTGTTAGAGTGTAGAGGAAAATAGCACAGCATGTTCTTTTGTCATTATTATATTCATAAGTACATGTTTCACTGGTAGAAACCTGAGAATTAGATTGAAGCTCAGTCTCACATTTGGAAGACTACTGTTTTAGCAGCAAGCTTTTCAAGGTGAATAAAAAAAAATGGTGTATTCTTTTCCCACGTTTGACATTTAAAGATAGTTTCTTTTTTGGCCAAGGCCCAGTATTACTGACATCATCTTTTCAATTTGGTGGATTAATTGACCTAGTGAAAAAATATCAGATTAATCTTATTCAAGTCTTACGTTTTGTGCGTGAATTTTACCTGCTCCATTATAGATAGTCCTTGAGTTACGACCATTTGTTCAGTGATTGTTCAAAGTTATGACTGTTGGAAAAATGGACTTACAACTGGTCCCCAAAGTTATGGCCATTGCAGTGCCCTCATGGTCATGTGATCACGATCTGGGCGCTTGGCAGCCCGTTTGCACTTAAGACCAGTTGCAAAGCACCCTGTGATCTCATGATCACCATTTGCAACCTTCCCTGCTGGCTTCCCACAAGCAAAGTCAATGAGGAAGCCAGCAGGAGAGGTTGGAAGTCGTTTGGGTAAGTCTTCCCCGCCCGCCCTGGCCTTTCTTCACTCACATGCACCACACCCTCCTTCCCCCCTTTGCTCACACGCACACACTGCACCCTCCTTTGTGCTGCGGCTCTGGGGCTTTTTTAGGAGGAAGGAGAAAGCCTCATGAACATCCAGCAGCTTTCAATGTGAGCTGCAGAACACATGCCAGAAGTGACCCTGGAGAGTCCTCAAGTGAGGGAAGGAGGGAAGGAGGGCACCGTGCATGTGTGCAAGCAAGGGAAGGAGGGTGTGGTGCATGCAAGTGAGTGGGTGAAGGGGGAAGGAGGGCACTGATGTGAGCAAGCAAATGGGGAAGGAGGGCGTGTGAGTGAGCAAAGGGGGAAGGAGGGCACTGGTGCGTGCGAGTGAGGGAAGGAGGGCACAGTGCAAGCAAGAGAAAGAGGGTGCTGGTGCATGTGAACAAGTGAAGAGGGAAGAAGGGCTCAGTGCGGGTGAGCAAAGGAGGAAGGAGGGCCAGGAAGCCCCTGAGCCACAGCATGGCAAGCAGCCCCAGAACCACACTGGGTGCAGGTTGCAGGGTGGCCAAATGGGCAGAGATGGGGGGAGAGATAGGTAGGTGGGGGGAGTTGGAAGCAGTCCTTTACCTTACTAAGGTTCAATACTGGGAGGGACCAAAGTCTGGAATGGCTTGGATGGGGGTGGGTCCTCAGGTAACGACTGGTGGAATGGGGATTGCCATCGTTAAGTGATACGATCATGTGACATCTCGCTTTATGTCCGCATCACTTAACAACAGAAATTCTGGTCCCAATTGTGGTTGTAAGTCGAGGACTACCTGTAAATGAAGTAAAACATTATGGCTTTTGTAAGACTGTAGTTTATTGGACTAGTTCTCTAGACAAAGTGAAATAATATCAAGCCTACTATTATTTAAGTAGCTGCATATACTTAAACTTACTGTATAATATGGTAATGGTGGGTCTTTTATAAAGATGCACCAATTCTGTAATAGATGTATTTTGATGGTGCTAAATACTTTAAAAGCGATTTTAGAAATAGGTCAGGATTAATTCATTGCTTGTATATATTTAATATCAAAGCAATTCTTTTATGATTTATTTATCTTGATATTCCTGGCATTGGGGTCAGGAATTAGCATGGATGTATGTGACTAGTGGGTTTTTTCCCCCTTAACTGAGCCTCAAGGCAGTTTTCTTTAGTTCTCTGCTTTTATTTCGTTCACCACCCAAAGCTTCTTGGATAGTTAAATGGCCATATAGATTGGTTTAATAAATAAAGAAAACAAAAAATACCTGCTTTAAGGTATATTAGTTGCATGAAAAGGAATATACTTAACTAAATGCAGGTATTAAACTTTCTTATAAAAATGACTAAGAATTCATCAGAAACATAAGCAAATAGTTCTTATACTGAATTAAATTTTATTTTCTGAATTAAATTTTAGAGAAGTGATTATTTATCAGATTGTTAAAACTTAGAGCTCCTGTACCTTCTTATAAATGATCAAGCCACTGCAGCAAAATATTTATTGAAAGAAATAGCTGTTTTTGTCCACTCAATTTAGATAAGAGCTGACTTCAGAACCTTATGATTTAAGGATCGATTCCAGTTGATTCATTCAAAGCAATCATGCACAAGGATATATTATGTCTATGTATATTACTTGTGATCCTTTTTGAATTACTAATTAGGAGTGGCATAAAGTTGAATGTTTAGGGAAGTTCTGAAACAGTTTTGAGAAATTTCAAAAGGAGGAGGACATTTATAGTATGTAGATTAAGTTAAAAACAGCTCACCTTAAGGTAATGAAAAGAGCACTGCATCTAATTTGCTGTTCTTCGGATGTCCTGGCTTGAACTGTTATAGTCCAGCACATTGGAAAGGCTGTTCTAATTCATTGTGAATATTACTCAGAAAAACATTAAGGTGGGTTCTAGATCCAGCTAGAAAACACAGACCAAGTTGTGAAAACTGTGCTGCTGCTAGTTAGGGTTCTGCTTGTGATAGTAATAGGAAGATTAACCACAAGAATGGTGATTAAGCCACATCTAAGTCATTTCCAATGCTGAGTCTATATACAGCAGTGTATTAAGCTTATTTAGAAAGCATGGGTGTTCATAGTATTATTTCTGTACCTGTGATGCTATTACTAGTCTTACATTGTTATAAAAGTATGTTTTAAGTATAAAATATACTAACTAATATTTGGAACTTTAATGCATTTTAAGCACATTTCAGTTGTGTTAAAAGAAAAACAGGAAGCAAATTTGTGTACATAAGATGATTTTGTTCACACTAGAAGGCTCTTTATGTATGCTTTGGGACACAGTTTATTTTCTAAAATTATAACACACGGCGTGCTATCCACTTTTAATATTTTCATAAAATATATACAGTACTACTTGCTGATTAACTGAAGTGTTCCATATGGGGTGAAGGATGTTGTGAAAAGATATCTGCAGAGAGACTGCTGATTTTATTCAGAGAAAATTTCAGCAAAAGAGTTTGGTTTGAAGAATATTTATTTCTTCCCATAGTTTTTAAAAATGTTTTGTTCCAAAGTGTGAGGCTTTCCGTCACTGTATTTATCTAGATACAGACTTAAAATGAGAACAGAAACTGACTTTTTCCAATGTTGGCAGTGAAAAGAAAAAGGAAGTCTCTCTCTCAGGTAACCATGGTGTTTTGTTTGGTTTTATCCCCCATACAGAAGGTCTCAGATTTATCCTTTAGCACAAGAAGTACAAAAAAAGAATATTACTAATGAAGCTATCTTGGATTACTCATGATCACACTTTAGCTTTGTAAGTTTATAAGAAGAATTGAGCTGGATGAGAACAAAGGCCTATCCTTTCAAGCATGATATTTCACACAGTTGCTAACTTGGTGCATATTGGGAAGTTCAAAAATAAATGACCATAAGAGCAGACACTGGGGTTGCCCATTAGTTGACATGCTCAGAGAGTAGCATACCTCTGATACTGGAGATAATACATAACCATCATTACTAGTAACTCCATGTATTTGTCAATCTCCTTTTAAAGCTATCCCTATTGAAAGCCATCATTACATCTTGTGAATTCCACAGTTTAATGATACATGGTATGAAGAAATACTGTTTCGAGCCACACTGAATTCTGCACTAAGCTTAGTAGTTTCAAAAACTACAGAAAGGTGTATGAATTTGTTTGCGTATTAAGAATTCAAGTTGAAGAATATGTTGCATAGAGAATCTTGCGCAATTCTTTTTGGAGCCTCTTACATCAAGCTGAGGATGTGCCAGTAGATGCCATCTGTTTTGCTTCTTGATGTGTAGAGAGGTTTTGTACCAAATGTCTAGTTCTCTGTTGGCTTTCTTGATTGCCTCTGATGTATCTCTTCTGTACATTTTGATATGAACTTTCAAAAATAGCCTATCAGGGAAAGATTGATTCTTCTTGTTTGATCATTTTGAGATCTTTTTTTTTTTGTACATAGTGACTTTTAATCAACTATATTTACTAGACTATTTCAACAGTTTCTTTATGTAAGATTCTACAAACATGAATGTCACTTTATTTGCAATTTCGCTTTTATGAATATTTCATTTAAGCGAGTATTATCATTTATAGTCTGAATTGGTAATAAAGACAAATGGGAATTGTTGAACCTTTTTTTGTGTATGTCATTCATTTTTCTTTAGCTCTTTTAATGGCTCTATAATAAGCCAGCTCTTCCCTAGCTTAGTATTCTCCAAATTTTTTGACACTAACTTACAAGAGCCCCAGACAACATGACCAATGGTCAGTTATAATGTTTTTTGATATTCAGCTCATCTGAAGGCCACTGATCTGGGGAAGGGTGGACCTACAGTCTATTTTATTAGGTGCATGAATTATTATCCTCAAACGGTAGATATATAGACCAACAAAAAAAATATCATGTAATATATCTGAGAGGCTTTACAAGAGTTATCATTTCATGTCTATGAAGTGTATGGCTGTGGTTTTTACTGCATGTTTTTTAACTATTATGTGGATTTAAAAAAATTTTTAAAATATATTTAAGTTGTTAAACCGAGTAAAGTTGGTTACTTTAATATTAACCTCCTGCTTCAATTTTTACATTTCTAGTTCTGCTGAAACTAATGCTAAAATAGAAATCACTCTAGGCATATCACTAAAGTATTAGTGAAGAAAAGGTGCGGTTAAAGCTCAGTGTCATCCCATTCCATTAGGACAGTTTTTGCCCAGAATCACTTTGCGTGTGACAAATAAATAGAGAATGTCAAACATTTTTCCTCAGCTCTTCACTCCCTGTTTGAGTTGCTTGTTCAAAAGACCTTTACCCTTCAGAAACTATACTGATACTTGCATTACTTGTCACCAGCTCTTTGCTATTTTTTGTCTCATGCTTACAATTATCCCTTTTTGTTGGATTGGAACTAGGGCTATGGGTTGCGGAGAAAGTAAGAATAAGGTACCCTTCCATTATTATTGTCCCTAATAGAAAACTAAATGCAGGATTTGATAAGATCATTGGATGTACAGTGCCTTCTGCACCACTCCTGTGCTCATTTATCAAAATAATTTGAGGAACATTGCATCCAGTCTTTTACCTGTGTCTTATAGTCTCCCTAGGTTATGTTTTATCTATACACACACAAACTAGGCTTTTTTTTAAAAAAAAATCTGCTGTTGGAATAATCGGCAAAGAATTCCCCTGCTTCAGCATTAAAGAACTGGAGATAACAGCACTTTTCTCATGATTTAGTTAAAACTGTTTTTGTTTGTGGTAGGCTATCTTACAGCAGAGTTCATTCCATTCACCATAGCCCTTTTCAGACATTATAGAATTCTCCTATTCAGAGAAAGTGAGGATGAGTGTTCTACCTTCCATAGGTAAGAAACAAGAACAATCAAAGACTGCTATTTTCTATGGAGGCTCTTCATGTGATTAGAGTTCCTGGATTTTTATTCAAGTTTTATTTAGTTTCCCAGGTTTTTATTCAAGTGGAACCCTTAAGGTTAGAAGAAATTGTCCTACACACATGGGAGCTTCTCCTGAACAAAAGTAGAATCTAATCTCTTGCCATCCTGAAGAGAGTTTGTACTACATGAACACCTTATTCTAGTATTATGTAGAATAGAATAAGAAATATATAATGTAGAAATAACATTACAAGAATAACTCTAGGTGTTCCCCTCTCTCCTGTCCTCAGTTTTTACCCAAACTCCTTTTCCAATATAGCTATAAAAAGATTAGAAGTCTTGGAATAGTTGCATTTCAGTTTAGCATGTTAATTAATATGTGTAAAGAAACCAAGTTATAGTTTGAAATTAACTGGTTTCCACTAATCATAATAAAGATGGCCATAAACAAGGAACTGTACCACAGTACTCTATGGTTTAATGTTGCATCCAAGCCAGACACAAAAGTAACTAACATGTAAGAAAGGAATAGACAGTCTTTTTGATCTGGGGAGTATTTCAGATTTTGAGAGCATGTGGTTGATTCGTTCCCAGACTGCCGAGAGAGTCTTGCTGCCTCTTTACAAAATAACACAATATATTTCTGTCTAATAGCTGAGCCTAATAACTTTTACCTAACGTCTTTCCATTTACTTCTTTCCTATTTATTACTAATATTCTTCTGAACGTGTCATGAAGGCATGTACAACAAATCAGATAAAACAATGTATAAAAACGTTAAGAAGATAGTATTAAAGGTATGCTAGCAATTTAAAAGGCCAAAATAAAGATATGTGTCTTAATTCTAAGAAGCAGGAAATTTATAGGTAGAAAACCTTCCTGAAGAGTGATTTGAGATGAAGATCCCACAAGGTCTAACAGGCATATGGTAAGAGCTCCCTCCTTGTTTATCTGTAGAAAGATTTTCTTCCATCTCTTTCTCACGCTCTACTTCCTAGGTAACGTTCATTTTAGGAATCCTATATTGCTGTATGTTACTGAAACCTCCAAACATTTTCTAACACCTGCCAACGTTGTGGGACCTTCTTTTCAAGTTCTCTAAGTTCAACTCTATTAGCATTTCATAGAATAATCCACCCACAGGTGAATAGGCTCATTTATTTAAAATGAGCAGTTTATTGGGAAGACTGTGTGGTCAGATAGATGTGTGGTCAGATCCCTACTTTTATTTGGAATAGAAAGGGCTTCCTGTTCAGTAATGACTATCAGAATTGTGATCCAATTAGGTGGTTATTTCCTGGAACCTTGTTAATGTACGGAATACTTCCACCACAAGGGGGAGCAAACCTTACTACATTCTTAATGAAAGGTTCCTCAACTTGCCATATGGTAGGCAACTACTAGATATATTGATGCTTTGCTGGTTTGGGGATTAAAGATAGAAAAATTATTTTGTGGTGAATAAAATTCTTCAGGTGCTGGGCTAGCACCCAGAAGAGTCAGGTTCAAGTCTGTCTTTAGTCGTGGAAGCTCACTGGTCATTCACACTCTCTCACTTCGGCTACCTCCATAGGTTGTTGCTGTGGAGAAAATAGGAGGAACAGGCTCTACATATACCATCTTGAACTCTTGAACAAAAGGTTGGATATAAGTCAAATAAATAAATAGGGCGGGGGGAGAGGAAGAAAAGCACACTTATATTTATGGGCTATGAAATGTAACAGAGAAAAAAGATAAGAATGCTCAAGTATGCATTAGATTAATGGACTTTCTCCATCTTTAAATTCCTAGTTAATCCAATATACTTTCAGGCCATATTGTACCATGCTTTGTGACTGCTTTATTTTATTGGCTTTAGAAGTGTATTAGTAGTAAACACATATATTTCCATCTATAAATGTGTCAGATTTTAGAGGAGTAAGGAAAAAATGACATCAAGACAAAACTTGTCACTGGAACCTTCAACTGTATTGTATATTTCCCCCCATTGAAAAAGTCTGGGCAGTTGCTGTGGCATGTTAAGAGTGCTAGTGTGATCCTTTATCTAAGGGTGGATGCTATTTTAGATTTCTCAAATTTGCAAAATAGTTAACATCTTGGTGATAGACTTGAACCTACTTTGGTTAATTCAACCTCACAGAGTCTCTGTGATTATTTCTATGTTTCTGCTTTTAATATCTGTTGCAATAAAAGTTACCAATGCACTGCATTTTTGCCACTGGGGTGAAAGGTAAACAGAGTGTTCAATATATCAAGATTCAAGTTTTAGGGTTAACCCAGATGTCTTCACTGAAGGGTATGGTGTGAGATTGGATGAGCACTTTTGGCTTGGAGGTGAAATGATTATGAGGAAAATAAGGAATGCAAGGATGGGGCTGGACAAAGAGGCTGAGCAGTACTAAGTGAGAATATAATACAGGATGTTCATTTGTAAGGAAGAAATCAATTTTTGTAAAGATCAAATATCTAGAGAGGGTTGGAAGGCATGACCAAGGCTGCAGAAATCTAGCCAATTTAAAAAGAATTATGGTTTCGTCAGCTTTGACAGAGACAACATTTTTTATCCTAATTCTGCCTCTTTTTGTTTATGGCAATAGACTTTGAGGGCCAGTGCAGACTTAATGTTCCTGATTCCCAAGCAGTGTCAGATCCTGCCTCCTAAGTTTTTGGTCCTGGCCAAGTGTTATGGTAACCGATTCTTAACCACAGCAGAAGTCAGTGAAGGCAGTGTGCGAAGGGATTGAGAGCTCACTGGAAATGAGTTGACAACACATTTTTGCTCCAACCTTATTTAGAAATGTGTTGACAAAAACAACACCGTTGGTTCTTCACATAGCATGGCTCTTGTTATGAAGGGTTTTTCTCATTCAGTGCACTTCACTGTCCCTTGAAAGTAACAGGTTAGAGGATTTGTATAGATTGGGTTTTATTTAGATTAGAATATTTTGATAAGTATGTCTTCCTCCCCCCTAAAAACATTGTAAAACTCTTCAGAGTAATAAAACAGAGTGGACACCTCCAGTAGAATAGAAAATGAAGTCTGTCCTTTTTCAATAATATCAACACTTGACGTGATTGTTTAATCAAATGTATCTACCATGTCACTCCATCTTTTCAGTTCTTTTTCATCTCAATAATCCCATAGAACCGGTAGATTATGCATGCATCTTTTTCAAAAGGAAAAACATAGAATTGTTTCTACAAGGAGATTGTGTGTGTGTGTGTGTGTGTGTGTGTGTGTATGAAGACATGATCTGTTAAGTACAGTAGATGTAATCCATATTGAGCAAAACAAATATTTCCTGGCACTACAGAGGTTTTCAATTTAAGAAGATTGTAATTTATTAAGAGCCAACGTGTTTAGCTTTCATGGAAGGAAGAGCATTAAGAGTTCAGAAATCTGTACTTCATGTTGCTCAGCGAAACAAAGGATCTCATGTTTATAACT
Organism: Python bivittatus; assembly: GCF_059951505.1. Classification (NCBI taxonomy): domain Eukaryota; kingdom Metazoa; phylum Chordata; class Lepidosauria; order Squamata; family Pythonidae; genus Python; species Python bivittatus. The sequence continues at coordinate 53,545,976 of NW_028277058.1, forward strand.
GACAAAGTAGGCAACTTAAATTGCTGTGCTGATGGCACTAGATAACAATTATGCTCTCTCTGAGTGAACTGACAGCCTAAACTCCCTCTATACAACGGGCAAGTAAAATAAAGCAACCTGCTGCCGTGAAACATCATGTACTTAGGGCCTTTGATGTTAGGTGTGTGTGTCTTTTGAGTATTTGTATGCATATATTCATAATTCCTCTGTTGCACAACCGTGCTGTAAGTGAGAGAACGGTGCTTGTGATTCTGAGCTTTCATACTGTTTCTGAAGCAGTGTGACATCACTCCAGTATCAGTTTTCCAGCCAAGCTAGCAACTCTCACAGCCAAGATGCTTTTTCTTACCGTCAGGGTTGTTCACAGCTCATTGGAGAGCAGCTTCAAGACTAAAGAGTTGTGCCTTGTAGCATTCCAAGTGTGGTTTTCTTTAAGGCTTTGGTGAAGGATGGATTTTTCTGAAGGCTGGTAAGCTACTGTGTATTCTCTTTAGCCCCAATAAAGATCCTTCTTATCTCCTTGTATAAGTCAAGCCATGTTTTAAACATGCAGTTGTATAAATTGTCTTAGCTTTACATTAAATAAGAGGAAAAAGCATTCAGGATTTGGTTTCTTCTTTAGCTTTACTGTATTGTTTGCCGTTCTGATTGCTCATAGCTGTAAGGATTGTATTGCAAAAAATATTGCTGTGTGGTTAAAAGAATAGCAGTTGCTAGTCAGAGGATAGATCTAGAAGGTGAATGTAAATGAATTAAATCACAATTGAAATAACTCAAAAACAATTTTAGAAGCAGTACTTACCATCTTACCATTTCTACCCATCCATATTGGTAGGCAGATAAAGTATTAACACATTGATAACTACCATGGGAATTAGAAATTGTTACTTTGACACTTTGCATAGATTGTCCAAGTTACAGCTACTGTTCTGCATTGGAGTAGCACAATAGAGATGAGAATAACCTTGAAGGAAAACTGTCTTACTTACATTACAAAGATAATTAAGAACAAAATTCACTCTAGGGCTTTCCCTGAAGAGAACAGTATATTTGACCATTATTCAGACAGAGGGGGAAAACAATGACAGTGTGTGACATCTATTATTAATGAAGATATAGAATTGGTACAATAGTAGAATTTCAAGTGAAGACTGTTTGAAAGATCTTTAATTGTCTGCTATTCACCAAATGCATAATTTTTACTGTAGTTATATGAGAGATTTTTGTTTAAATATTTTACTGTTTGCAGTCACGTTTAATCCCCAGCCCCACTTTTTAAAAAGTATGTGTCTACTGTTAGATTTATTTCCTGAAATTGTGTTTTTGACGGATAGTTTCAACATCCTTTTGACTGACAGTTCTGGTATCCTGTCTCTAGGAATTCTAACATATTAATATGAAATTACTTTAAAAACACTTAGAGATAATTATACCAACAAAATAGCATACAGGACATGAAACTGAAGGTATATTTTTATTTGAATATTGCAGTAAAGAGAATAATCTAACAGATTCACAGATAGCAAGTATCTGAGCTCCATGCATGCATTCCCATTCTGTATTGATTTAAAAACAGACTCTTAGTTTCCTGAAATGATCAAACACACAATCATTTAGAGTGAAAATCCTTTTGGGTGAAACAGCTTTTAATTGTCTTGTCAGAGCAGTTGGGCATTCAAAATCTTTCCATGCCAGAGTTGTTTTTGTGATGATAAAATTATTTTAATATAAACATCACTTGTTATTTAATGTGGTTTTTTTTTTTTTTTACAATAAGGATGTCAGCATGCATTACAATAAGGATAAATATCACATTCATCTAATTCAACTTTTTGCAATTCGTATAGCAAATAAGCCCCTAATACAGCAAATGATAGCATGGCAAGGAGAAGCAGCTGTGGCTTGAATTCATAGTCTGATTCAGTCAATTTTATACTGAGATATTAATTTGGTTTCAGAACAGAATAATTCAAGTTTTTGTGTAGATGTTCCTTAAAATGGTTGAAAATGCTCGTTGGGAATGTATGGTTGATTTTTACTAAAAAGCACTGATATTAAATCTGCAGCTGATTGGAGTGATTTCTTAAATTTCTTGGAATACATTGAAATGTTCTTGTTTCATGCTTAGCATTATACGTACATAGACATTTTATATTTCTCAACATTTCTAAAATATAATTGGTGTTGTAATCATTTAAACCACTTTAATTCCATTTTTACCTTAATTGAATATTTTCATTAAACAGTTTGATGTCTGCTGTGATGAAAAATGAAATCTGAACACAGGGCATTATTTATACTCAATAATCTCTTCATATATCTGTGAAGAAACCGTGGCCCTCCAGATGTTACTGAACCACAATTCCAGGGGTTTAAGTTAGCATATCCAGTGATGAGGGATGCTCAAAATTATAATTTAGCAACTTCTGAAGAGTCACAGGTTCCTGCCCCTGTACAAGTTCTCCCCATCTGTCTTGTAGCTCCTTGCAGTTCTGTATCATTCCAAAAGCTCCTTTCAGCCTTAAGCAGCAACTTACAGGAAATGGGAAAGTGTATAATGCCGGAAAGAAGAAATAGAGAGGTACTAGCCAGAGTTTCTGTGTTGTTCTCTATCCACGTTGTTAAATTATTGTATACATAACCACTCGAGAGCAGGCTGATAAAAAAATGAGATACATTTGTGAATTTTCTAAAAACATATCATTTGAGTTCTTACAATGAATCAGAGTAGATTTAGTGACTTTCATGGGATTTGTTTATTCAGATATTCCATGAGCAGATTTACTTTATTGCACATTAGTTTTCTAATACAAGCAAGAGCACTATGTGAACTTTGGGAGGCAGTTTCATGGCTTTTTCCATGGTTCTCCTGCACCTTGTAAGTCATAGGAATTCTTTTTCTGAAATCTCTGTTACATGTGAACTTGGAGCAGGAAAGATTATGCCACTAGAAATTGATGTCTGGAATATCTTTTCATCTTTTTTCAGATCAGCCGAGGTTAGCTAAGTGTAGCTACATGCTGATACCAAGATTGAATTTGAATGGATCTCATTGTTGTGGTGATGGTGGTGATTACATTTCCTTGGCATATTTTAGTGTGCTACATAATGTAGGGAACTTATTCAATTTATGATTTGTGGTTGTTCCCCTCTCATTCTCCTTTGAGAGGTTTGTCCCCTCTCATTAGTCCCATATATGAAGGTTTCTGGGCATTCTTCACCTTTTTACAGAAGGTTGTTGTAGATGCTTATGGATTTGTCCAGTAATATGTGCTCTGTCCATTTTGGCCTATGGTTGATCTTGCGTCTATTCTGTTCATCTACTGTGACTTTTTTTTTTTAAACTAATCTTCCAACCCTGTTCACAATTTGGAGTAGCGCTTAAGAACAGGGCTCTTGTATCACCATGTATATTGATAAACCTATTACTTCATGATAGCATATGGTTCAAACGGCTTTTCTGTTTTAACAGTTTCCCCAAAGAAGAAGTTCTTCCTCACAAGACTTCAGGATTGAGGTGCAATAAAATATGTCTGCCGTTTCTTTTCCCCACGATATGCACATCTTACCTTCTTTTGAAGAGCTAAGCAGTATCTAAAAGCATGTAACAAATCTTCATCTTCTTTTTTTTTGTAGCAGCTTTATTCCATCTTTTTAAAAGGAACAGTAAAAACTAACAAAAACTAATATTGAGAGAAAGAAGAAAAAGAAAATTGAAAAAAAAGAAAATAGTAAAGATCAAAGTTCCAGAAAAGAAAAGAAAAAAAGAGAGGAACAACAAATGAAAAAAAGATGACTTCAACCCTCCTTGCAGCAGATATAAGTGACAAAATACATCAAACTCTTACTCTAAATTTAAAACATAACTTCCATTATTTCTATTAACCCATATTATTTCTAATCATCAAACCCATACAACATAATTTCATTTTTTTCTGTTTCTCACAAAAAGTCTGAAAAAGGTTTCCAGTTAGCATTAAAATTACACAATGTCTTATCTCAAATCAAAGCTGTCAATTTGGCCATCTCAGCTTCATCCATTCTTCCATTGTAGGTAGTATCTTATCTTTCCACCTCTGTGCATATAATAGTCTTGCTGCTGTTATCATATATAAAAACAAAGTTCCATGAGTTTTTTCTAACCATTTATCCATCAAACCCAAAAGGAAAGTCTCTGGTTTTGATTGAATGTTTATCTTTACAATCTTCTGTATACAGATATGTATCTCATTCCAAAATTTTTTTGCTTTTTTTCAAGTCCACCAGAGATGATAAAATGTCCCTCCTTGTTCATATTCCAGCATACATTCAAAGTACCCTTATACATTTTAGATAATTTTTCTGCTGACAAATACCAACAATACATCATTTTATAAACATTATCTATAAGGATATAACACAATGTAAATTTCAGTCCTTTCTCCCACATATTTTCCCATTGTTCCATCTGTATGTTGTAGCCAAAATTTTTAGCCCATTTTATCATACAGTCCTTAATTTGTTCATCTTCTGTCTCTGGGTTCAATAAAAGTTTTTACACGTTTGCAATAACATGTCCATCATTAGTACATCATTAGTTCATAATTCTGCTTCAAATTCAGTTTTACTATATTCAAAACTATAAGTCTATATTTTAAATCTTTCTTGTAATTGTACATAAGAAAACCATTGACACATGTATCCTTCTGATATCAATTCCTCTCTTGTCTTTAATTTAAAGTCCCTTTGAGAAAATTCCAATATGTCCCCGTAAGTTAATAATTTATTTTTACTTATCATTTCTCTTCTATGAAAAACTTCTTGTGGTGACAACCTTAAAGGAACCTTTGGAGACAACATAGATTTATATCTGTTCCATATTCTCAGTATGGCACATCTAATAAAATGGTTTTTAAAATCTACATTAACTTTAACTTTGTCATACCATAAATAGCTCTGCCACCAGAATCTTAAGTCATGCCCTTCTAGTTCCAATATCTCCTATTTCTCAAAGTCACAAATCTTCGTTTTCTCAACCACCCTGTGAAGTAGATTTGGCTGATAGTTGCCAGTGATACTCATGAGCTTTGTTAATCAGTGCTACATTGTATCAGCAAGAAAATGATTACTCTATTATCCACTAGAAAGAAATGGCTTATATTGATCCTGGCTAAGAAGATAAGTTGCATTTTAAATTTTACTGTGTATTTTTTTCCTCATCAACTCAGTGTTGTTGTTGCCCATGATCTTGATACAGATAATTTCTGTTATGACTTAAACCTAGATAGCTTGGCTTTACTGTTTTACTAACTAGCTGTCACTGTGACCTTAGACGTAGGCCATGATCCAGTATTTTCCCTTCCTACAAGATAGTAGGTTGGGTTCTTCATATCTCTTTAGTTCTCACTGGCAGAAGAGTGATAGTTGTCCATCATTTACCACCTGAAGGTGAGACCACAGCAATGTTAAGAAAATAAGTTGCATTGAAACACCTTTGCTATAAATGGTTCTTAGCTGAGAGAAAGATTGAAACTTTGCAAGCTACTTGTTAATTCCAAGGGCTACAGCCTACATTGCAACTAAAACTACAAGTAAAATTAAAGTAATGATTCAAATTTTAGTCTGAAGGACTTCTGTATAAAATAGAAGATGAATTGCATGAAATAGACAGGTGTGAGAGAATAAATATGATCCATGCATATGTTGCAAATCTAAAAATGGTTCAAGCTTTATTTAGTTCAAACTGAATCAAAATGGATATTTTACATTTGCTTTCAGGACACCTCTTTCTGTGCACTTTAGTCTACATAAATGAAAGTGCAGGTAATCCTCATTTAGCACCTGTTTGTGGTTACGATGGTGATGAAAAAGTAAGTTTGCAACCAATCCTTGCATTTACGACCTTCACAGGTCTGTAAAGCTAAGGAAAGCTGAAGTAAGATTGTAAGAACAGTCACAGTTTCACTTAGCAACTGCTTCACTTAATGACTGTGTCGCTGATCCCAATTGTTGCTAAACAAGGACTACTTCTACAACTTTCATCAAAGAACCCTGGGACAAAATTCTAGACTTTAGATTTGAGTTGTAAAGCCTTCTCAATTAGAAATTTTTAAGGTTCCAGAAGCTTTGCAGTTCTTGAACTATTCTAAACACTAGGGTTCAGAGATGCTCCTGAGTCCTGGGATGCAAGGAGTAATGGAGTCACTGAGCTTGTCTTGTCCCTAAAGATTAAACAGTGTCCCTTTGTCCATTGCGTAGGCAAAGCTGTGTTGAGAGCTGTTACTTATGAATTAGGTTATGGCTGAGGGGAAAACTCTGTTAAGCTTTAGCTCTTTCATATAGAAGGGAAGTTCAGACCAGCCTTTCTCTTTCTGATCTCTTCCAGAGATGTCAGATTATAACTCATATCATCATCTTCCATTATGGCCAGTGGATGATGAGGGTTGTAGTCTAATATATCAGGAAGGTATCAAGTTGGGGAAGGCCAAGTCAGAAAAGCATCAGCAATTGCATAGCTTCCTTATTCCCAAGTTATCATAGCTTCCTTGCTCAAGGATTGTGTGCTTCAGATATCAGTAGATGAGGTGACTGTTGTCCAGTTCTGATTAATTTTCATGTAACTTATTTTGCTATTCAGTAATTGGTCTTTTCAATGAACATGTGAGTTTGGATGGATTTTTTTAGTTGAGAAACCACTTGCATTGATTTCACGAATCGGTTAACTGCCAAAAATCCTCTGTACTTCCTCTGTCATTAACATTGACGCCCCCTTGTCTGTGGTCTGGAAGCAAAAAAACAACAACAACAAAAAACCCAGTGTGGTTTTAATACAAAAACTGCTGACAAAAAAGGAGAGATAAGTCAATGCCCTCAACTACAGATACTTTTCCTTTCACATAAACTTGTAAAATAATAAGTAAGGATGATCAGAACTGTTTGGTAAATTATAAATATTTTGAAAATAATGGCTTATTAAAGACAACAATAGATTTCTTAACTAGAAAAAAAAAGTGGCTTCAACAAATGGGGAATCTTTTAAGAGATTTTACTTTAGATCTGAAAGAAGGTTAAATGAAGTTTTGAAATCTAGAATTGTTTCCTGTAAGCTGCCTTGTAATTTATGAGTATGTAATAGGGTGATTTAAAAAACATTTATTGCTGCCTAAACAAAATGGTATGTATGTGATTTGTAGCTGGGGCACTCAAGCTTTCTTGATAAAATCATTGCTCTACCTTTGAGGGGCCATATTCCAAAAAGCAGGCAGGGCCCAAAGAAAAATGGATTGACTTAATATACATTTAATAGAAATTAATTATGGTCAGTATACTTGCATCCTAAGTAATTATAATAATTTGCCCTGTCAAAATTTTAAAAAATACATATTGAGGGCAGTCTTTGGAAGGCTTTGGGATTTGTGCAGCCTTGTTCTATGAATAGATTTCAATTTTCAGTACCAAAGAGAAAATCATTTGTGACCATAAAGGGGAAGATTTAAAATGGCAGTCATTTTTTTCTCTAAAGTGGCTGTTTTATGTTTTGTGTAGGAGCATTATGTATGTGATCAGTGGGCGTGTATGTGTGTGTGACTTAGTTAAGTGGTAAAGGAAAAGTGAGTAATGCAACATATGGTTAGATGAAATTAATTTGAAATGTTACATGCAAATGACTCATAATTTGGAATTCAGTGCAAGAAGAAATTCCAGCAGAAAATATATTAGTATTCTGTTTCTGGCTTTGTTTTTTAAATGCAGTTTATATAATGGATATTACAAGAGGGATGGAAAAGCCAAGAATTGCCAAAACTCCAGGCACTATAAATTGCTGTCATCGGTGTAATATTTTAGGGACATTTTTGCCAAGAGGACTCTTTCTTTGAGGACCTTTATAAACAGATGTTGACTTTTTTATTTCCTAATGTATGTATGATACAAATTTGTATTGACACTTTTGAACTTTTGAGTCTTGGAGAAGACTCCTGAGAATACCGCAGATAGCTAAGGAAATAAATGGGTCATAGAACAAATCTATCTAAAATCTACATACAAATGACCAGACTAAAGTTACCATATTTTGGATATATTATGTTGAGACCTAACTCTCTTGAGAAGACCATAAAGTTGAGAAATGTGGAAGGAAAGAGAAGAAAACAACCAGCAGCAAAGTGGACAGATGCAATTACAGGAGCAATGGGTACACTTTGGGAAACCTGAAAGGCCGGACTAGGGGCAGGCCAAACTGAAAAAGGTCTGGTTGTGTTGTTGCTAAGGGTTGACACAATTTGATGGCACATAATCAACTTACTGTACTGGGTCTCAGTTTGGTAAATACATGGTACGCATGTTCTAGTTATAATTGTATAGATGTAGGGATTTCATGTATGTGAAATATGAAATCCTAGTAGAGCTAAAAAAGTTACTTCAAATACCCAAAAGGGAACAGAATATTGTGATTTATTACCTTACATTATTGGTGCAAATAAATATTTAGTATGAGTTTCTTTCTCTTTCAACTGGGGGGAAATAATTTTTGAGTTAATGCATTGTTGTTTTCAATCTTTTGCCGGGGGAGTAAGAGTCTGTATTTCATTTAAGTCACTGAAAGTCTCAGTAGTATTCTGCACTTAGCTCTAAAACTTGGTTAGATATTGTAAATTTGAAGCAAACCTTAATGGTATGAGCTGAAGGATTTCATAAAAATAACAATAGTACGTTCCCTAAATTCATTCTAGAATGCAATTTTTAGTTAGCTTTCTCCAACAAATCTACAATTTGAAATACAGTAGCTAAGTGCATTTGAGTAATTCCAGGCCACTTGCAGTGTATCTTCTATATTAACAATACTTGTTTACACTGCTTTCGTATTCCCTAGTTCTGAAGGAAGGAAGGAAGGAAGGAAGAAAAGACATTTTTTTAAAATTAATCATTAACTGTAATTTGGGTGATTCATATCAAACCCATATGTGTTTCTATCACTTTTTCTACAGAAGTAAAAGATGCAATGTGAGAGAAGTAGGATAACATCTCCTTTTGTGAAAGCTGATATAAGGGTCATTTAATTTGATTGGATAAGTGACACACATTACATTCAGGTAGTCCTTGATTTATGACCACAATTGGGACTGGAATTTATATCGCTAAGTGATGCGGTCATAAAGCAAGACATCACATGACCACTTCACTTAGCAATGGCAATCCTGGCACTCTATTGCCATTGTTAAGCAAATTCCACTGGTTGTTAACTGAGGACCCACCCCAATCCAAGCCCTTGCAGGCTTGGTCCCTCCCATCCTTGATCCTCAGTAAGGTAAGGGACTGCCTCCAACTCCCCCTACCTGCCTATCTCTCCCCCCCTATTTCTGCCCTTTTGGCCACCCTGCACCCTGCCTTGCAGGGCAGCAAGCAGCCCTAGAACTTCGTGGCTCTGGAGCTGTTTGCCACAACCTGGGAAACTGCAGCTGTCCCAGCCCAGTCCCAACCATGGTCGCCCTCGCCACCCTGCACTCCAAGGCCCCTTCCACCCTGCATTCTGCCACCCCAGCTGACCTTCGCCATCTTCTTTCTCCTGCTGCTGACAAGGCGTGTGCGGCCTGGCTTTTTGCAAGGCAGCTGCTGGCTGTGTGAGGCCATCTTCCCCAGGTCTCATGAGGAAACTGCCATGCATGACATGGGGAAGAAAGCCTCATGTGGCCAGCAGCTGCCTCACGAAGGGCCAGGCCGGGCATGCCTTTTGGGCAGCAGGAGCAAGAAGATGGTGAAGATCAGCTGGGGCTGTGGAACTCAGGGGGCCAAAAGGGCATAGATGGGGGGAGATAGGTGGCTGGGGGGAGTTGAAGTGCCCCTGCGGTTGTAAGTGCAGGTGGGCTGCCAGGTGCCTGAATTTTGATCATGTGATCATGGGGGCATTGCAACGGCCATAACTTCAGGGACTGGTTGTAAGTCCCTTCATTCAGCACCGCTGTAACTTCAAACAGTCACTGAACGAATGGTCATAAGTTGAGGACTACCTGTATAATGCCTTTGCCCTGTGTTGACCCATCTCATCTAAATGTCTCTCATATGCTAGTTTCTTGCTATGGAAAATATAGGTAGCTAAGTTTCTGCATTATTAAGACACTTGGCTCAGGAAAAGAGTCATCAAAGGGATTCTAGTATCCTAGTGTGTGAGTCAGCCATCTATGCTCATAAAACAAAAAGTTTCTTGCATTCCTTTCTAAATCACTTCTACCTCTCTGAATATTGAAATCAATAACAGTTTCTTGAGCTGCTTCAAAATGCTGTATAGCCAATTTTTGCATGCTCAGTATATATATATGGGCATTGTACCAACAGTATTAAGTGTACAAATGTCCTAGCTTGTGATGGAATGGAATTATGAAGGCCAAGCTCAGGGAGATAAACATTTTCTTAGCTCACCAGAACCGCATAGGAGGAACAAGAGGATGAGACTGGCACCTCCCTGAGGAATTCACACTGTTGTGGCTGGAAGACTTTGGGAACTGGGGTTTTAGTCTGGGAAGATTCTTGCTAGAGGTTGTAGCTAATAAACATAGCTGGACTGAATTGCATTGTTTCTTGGAGTTCCTTGGGCTAGGCCTGACATCAGTCTTCCCAGACTAAACCCCCAGTTCCCAAAGTCCTGCAGCCACAACAGTGTGAATTCCTCAGGGAGGTGCCAGTCTCATCCTCTTGTTCCTCCCATGCGGTTCTGGTGAGCTAAGCAAATGTTTATCTCCCTGAGCTTGGCCTTCATAATTCCATTCCATCACATAGCTTCATCTAATTTAGATTTTAAGAGTATGAAAAATGTAATAAGTAAGCATGAAGATACTGATTGTAACTACTTTTATGTGTTTTTTATCATTACTATTATGTTCATTCGTATAATGTCATGCCTTGAATAGTATGTCATGTAATAGTTTAATTTAAAATGTCCTATTCTGATCCACCTAAGTTTACTTATTTATTCTTAAAACATCCAGTTTAATATGTTTCATGTCTATAGAAGTGTTCCATTAATTCATCACACAATTTGAGCTTTGCTTTAGATCTTACCGAGCTATATATATATAGAGAGAGAGAAATGTCAATGAATAGAAAAGTTTCAGAAAAGGCTAAAGGATAAAAAATGAGATACCTCATATAAGTTAGATAATAGGACAAGGATATATAAAATTTACCTTTGTTTTATTGACTGTAGGAAGTCCTTTGATTGTATTGATCATACCAGAATGTGGATGATTTCAAGGCTAAGGTATGCCAGAATGCTTGACTGATCTTCTGACAAACCTTTACAATAAATCCCAGCTTGTTGTCACAAATGAATTGGGGGGGGGGAATCTCAAAATAGAAAAAGGAGTGAGACAAGGATCTGTTTCACATATACAGAAAATATAAGAATGACACGATTGGAAGTGATGATAGCTAGAATCAAAATAGAAGTCTGAATGCTACAATAAAGACTTTCTTGGCTGAAAGTAAAGAAAACTTTAGAAGAATTCATTGTGAAGGTAAACATGAAAAATGAAAAATCTGGGTTAACATTAAACATTAGGAAAACAAAGGTAATGTCAATGGTTTTCACTTGATGGAGAAGTGATGATGATAGGTGATGCTTTCTTGGTCTGAAGAGACTGTGTTTGAAAAGGTAGAGAGAAAGGCAGTAACAACATCATGAAGGATAAGGACAATTTAATGATGACAAAGTTCAGAATAGTTAAAGCAATAGATAAAGCAGCAGTTTTTTCATGATAAAGTATGCCTGTGAAAGCTGGACATTGAGAAAGAAAGGCAATTGGTGCCTTCCATTTATGGATCTGGGGATCCATGGACAGAAGGAAGAACCACCCAATCACTCCTAAGCCAGATAAAGACTGACCCCACCCTTGATAATCAGCATACAGCAGCAGCTACTCTTTACTGAGCTCCAGCTGTATTATTGCCAGTGTCATGCTTGCTTCTGGGCCTGAGAAAAAAGAGTCCCATCCCCTCACTATTAATCCAGTTGTTCCTAGAGGCCTTTGAGGAGATAGGTAGGGCATTTGGCCCAGGCCTGGTGCAGTGTGTATATGGTTGTACATATGGTTGTACACAGGTCATATACAGCCTGTGCTGGTTGTATATGAAGCAGCCATATACAACCAGCACAGGAGCATCAGCAGCAGCCTTGCTTCAGCCCCAGCTCTGCTATTCCCTGCTTATTTCTAGGCCTGGGCCAAAAGAATTCCACTCCTTGGATAATCATTCCAACTGGCCCCAGAGGCCTTTGAAAGGGGTTGGAGGGATTACTTAGCTCAGATGTTGAGCAGATGATAGGCCACTTGCAGGGCTGATTTCAAAAAGACACCAAAGGAGGGGCAAGCATTAAGGAGGAGCCACTTCAGGGGTAGAATGAGGTGAAGGGCTGTGTTATTTTTGTACTGCTTTCTGAGGTATGTGTTTGGGAGAGTTCTACAGTAATGTCTCTGAGAAGGATGAAGGGGCTCCAATTAGAGTGATTACAGATAGAGAGACGTATGCTATTATAGGGACATGCCTGTCCCCTCTTCTAATTACTCCCTTGCCCAGATGAACTGTGATATACAGGCTTGCTCTGTGGCCCACTATTGTTAAATGTCAAGTTGGTAATAATATGATTTGATTGTGGATGAAAGGGCTTATCTGGTGTGTGTAATCAAAAGCTGGGAATTCTGTCCCATTGTGCCCCTTGAATATTTGATATAGCAACAGAACAGGTCAAAGGGTCGGTGAGGGGTATTGCTTTACTCTGTAGGAATTCTCTCTCTCTCTCACTCTCTCTCACTCTCTCTCTCTCTCTCTCTCTCACTCTCTCTCACTCTCTCTCCCTCCCCCTCCCTCCTTCCCCAGTCCGTGCAGGTGCCAATCTAGTGTGTGTATATCTTTGTTTGGGTACAGGGACAGATGAGGGATTCTGCTAAAGTTCTACCCACACTGCTGCTCAATAGCCTACCTCAGCTGAGGAGGATACTTTTGGATTTGGTGTTGAGGACTCCTAGAATGTTAGTTCTGGGGGACTTCATCCATGTCCACTAGTGTGTGGTTGCTGATAAGATTAAGACACTCTTGAATGAAATTTATTTTCTATATTCATTTCAATTGATGTTTAGGCCTGGTTTGTCACTGAAACTACCTTAACCACCCTCTTGGATGATCTTTGCTGGGAAGCAGACAGAAGGAGGGCAATCTTACTGATTCTCTCAGTGACTTTGGTATCTTTATGGAGAGCTTGTCCCAATTAGATCTAGGTGGAACAGTTTTAAAGTGTTTCTTCGCAAACTTGGATGTCTATCTCCAAAGGATAAGTAGGGGATTTTGGCTGAATCATATGCGGTTTGGCAAGTTTCCATTTTATCCTCAGTGCTCTTCAACATGTGCAGGAAACCTGTGAGTGAGATCATTTGGTGGTTTGGAGCAAAATGTCATCAGCGCAGATGACACCGAGTGGTCTCTTCCTTTCACTGGATTATGGTGAGGCACTGAAATTGCTGAAACAATGCCTGACCATAGTAATGGACTAGATCAGGGCCAGTAAACTGAAGCTCAGTCCAGAGAAGACAGGGTTGCTGTTAATGGATAAAGCATCTGCACAGAAGAATGGGATTCAACCTATTCTGGGTAAAGGTCAGGTTCCTAATTTGAGAGTGCTTCTAGATCTGTTGACACTGGAGGAATTAAGGCCCTCGGTGGAGCAGACCATCTACCATAACCTTAGGCTGGATAGAGAGAGTCTTGCAACAGTAATCAATACCCTGGTAATTATTGCAATATGTTATACATGAGGCTGCCCTTGAAGATAGTGCAGAAATTTCAGTTACTACGAAACACTATGAAACTAGGGGATATGAACACATCATGGCAGTTATTTATGAACTTCGCTGATTCCCAGTTTGTTTACAGTCCCAGTTGAAGTTGCTGGGTTTCTCCTGTAAAACCCTTCACAGCTTGGGACCACAGAAGCTGAAAGAAGACCTCTTTCTGTGTATTCCTACTCACACTAACCCTAAGATTATCTTCAGAGGACCTGCTGTACATACCCTCCCATGCTGAGACAGTAGGTGGCTACCTAACAGCAGACTGTTTCAGTGGTTCCCCCCTGTACTAATTCTCATTCGTTTTCAGAAGATAATCTGTACAAGCAGTCACAAATAGCTTTCTGAAGTTTGGAAATAGGTTACAGTGAAGGAACCACAAATTATTAAACACTTGAAGCAATAAGACAATATAATGCTGCTGCCACACAAAATTGAGTAGGCTATATTTATTAATTAAAATACTGTACGATATCTATGAAATCGTCAAAGCCAAGAACGACTTCTTGAATTAATGCAATACAAATAATTTCTGTAAAAAAATGTTGGCTTAACTCCCCAGCCAGGCAAAAACTTTGCTCATTAGATAGATTTTCTGATCCTGTTGGAGTTTTGGGAGGAACTGTGCCAGTTTTCCAAAGTGAATACATTCATATGACCATAATCAGAATCCCAAAGTCTGAAATAGGTAGCCATTTGAGTTTATTGCTTTCGTTTGTTTTAGTATTGCTTCCTAGAAAATCAGATAACTAGGAATAGGCTTAACTACCACTTCTGCTGCACACTCCTCCCCTCTCTTCTCAAGGAAAGGAAAAGGCATGCACAGTTGCTTCTGTCTCATTTCCCTCCACCCAAAATCTGTTGATTTCAGTAGAGTCCAGTCATGTTAATAGTCCTTTTTGTCTCTCATTATTTTTATGGATTTTCTGATTGCACCCATTGACCTTCTTACCCTTCGTTATAATACATTTCCCTACAAAGTCAACTAGCCATGTGAATACTTGACTAGCTAAAATCTATTCCATGTTCTGTTCCTTGCATCCCCAAATAGAGTAAAGAAGGAGGGATAAAATAATATACCCAGTAGAACAAAATGGTTGCTAACAGTCATAATTCCTGGCTCATGGGCTGAGAGAAAAACTGAGAGAAAGAATGACATGGGGTCTGTTAAATATCTTAATAAAAATGTGGGAGTGTTGCTGGAGTATAAAACTCAATTGGTATCAGTTTATAATAACATCCAAAGCATTGGAAATAATTTAAAAAAAGCTTTAAAATGTTAGGTTGACATTTTGAAATTCACTGATCTGCATGCACTCTCACAGAGCATTAAATTTTCATTACATTTGTATTTTGTCATGTTGGAGGCTAACATAAGATCTGTCATATGGATGATACACGTATTTCTCTTTGAAGTTTAGCTCTAGACAGTGCCTCTGTTGCTATGTAGAACATTATGTGTTGGTGATAAGCTGTACAGTGCCTTTTAATTGATTGATTAACCTCAGCAATGCAGAATTAATTGGAAATTCTCAAGATTTGTAGCATACAGTTTTACGTAAACTATTTGCATGGATGCATTCAGACACGAAGTATTTTGTTAAGAATGGGGAAAAATCTGGTTGATTAAGTGGATCTGTTTCAGTATGTTAAAATCTATTTCAGTATATGAATTAACTATAAGGTGTTAGATGGTGTCTTCCAGAATAACAATGAGTTAGTTTTTCCCACCAGCATTTGTTTTACAAAGCTATATGAGAAAAAAAAAGGTATGAAAAGAAATACCTGGCAGGGGAGATACCATTATTATTGTTGTAGATTACTCCACATATAAATGTGCAATTAAATGTACTTCCACTGGCTGGCTTCTGCATCACTTAAATTAGAGAGCTCATTTTCTCTAATTTAATTCTCGAACAGGCAAATACTTGTCAGGTAGCATTCTTAATCTGTCTACAATACTTGGTATGTAACAATCCTTTTCACTTACAAGTTTTTAGTTATAAAATGTACACATAAACCCTTTCTTAGCCTCAGGGCTGTAAATGATTATCCTATTAAAATGGCCTTGTATTACCCTTGAAATACATCCTGAAAAGAAACACTTTGTAGAACCTCTAGAGGAAGCTAACTCCAGAGCTAGAGGGTAATAGTGCTTTTTCTCTAAAATATATCTACATCTTTTTAAAAATACTTCTTATAGGTGAATAAAATAGTATAGATTTTCACTTAAGCTGAGAAAATACAACCTGGATTAGTTTAATGTTAGCATATTTTCAAGTAATTAACAAACTGTTGTTTCTAGCAAACATATATTAAAGGGACATAACAATGCATTTAATCTTCCTACACAAAATGTGGAAAATTAGACTGCTTTTATTTCACACTGATTGATTGCATTATATTGTCTGCAATATATTTTATATCTTCAGTGCTACTTAGCCTGTGAGAGAGACAATGAAAATTCTTAAGTCATGACTTTCCCAGCCATAAAAATAGGAAAGGAACTAAAATTAGTTTTACCTAATGAAATGTGTAATCTGTCTTTACTATACTCATATAAACTCTGGTCTTTTTATATGTGAGAAAACAGATATCATAAAATGGCCCACCAAGCTATTATTTTTCCAAAGCTTCTCAACATTTCTGAAATCATTTTTTGTGAAAAGATTTTATTGTCCCCAAAAATGGGTAGCTATCCTTGTATTTTGATGGAAGTCAGTAGGAAAATAACTAGAAAACAAAGTAATTAAATTTGTTCAATAATTTTTTAGAATTATTATGCACTGCTTAAGTACTCTGAAATCAACCTGTGGTTTATAAGTGGTAGTTTATGTCCCTCCTGTTGTCATTTAAATTAGGGTCACTCATACTTTCATTCTTTTTTCCTGTTCATTGTGTTCTACCTAGTGCAAAGGAATTACTTCATACTCCTTCCAGTGGGTGGATAGATTTCAGCAGTAAGTGAAATGATTTGTATAAGCCATTTGTTCCCTCTTACAAGCTTACATTGATTATCCCACGGTCTCATCCTAAGAACGTATGACAGTATTCGAATTTGGGATAATAGCAACTATGTGCCTGCCAGCCAGAAAAAAATCTTGTTAGGAGTATAAATGGAAACGTTTTCTACCCTGCTAGCCTGCCGAACACCAAAGTAGAAATTATAAACCATAATTATAAAATCTAGTAATGCTATTGCTTTGTTTAGTAGCAGATGAGGAGAGTAATCGTTCTGAAAGGCCAAATGGATCAGTAGTGTCATGTTTGCCATATGCTATCCTGCCAGGTATCTAGATTGTAAAAGCCATGTGTTCTTCTGATTAACTGTGATCTGAGGGGAGATCTACAGCTTTCCCTGTTGTCATGGTCAGATCATGTCCTGGTGACCCTGAGTTTCTCCTATACCACCCCCCTCTGCAGGGAGGCCAGACCCATGCGATTGGTCCGCCCTTGGCGCCTGATGGACCCGTCAGGGTTTCAGAAGGAGCTGGGGGATATTCCCACGGATCTGCTGCACAGTCCAGTGGAGGCCTTGGCTGCTGCCTGGAATAGGGAAGCGGCCGGGGCCTTGGACAGGATCACGCCTATGAGACCTCTCTTGCCACATCGGCCCCGACACTCCCCGTGGTTCACGGAGGAGTTGAGGGTGCTGAAGAGGGTTAAGAGACGTCTAGAGCGCCACTGGAGGAAAACAAAGACTGAATCCGACCGAACACAGGTTAGAGCCGCTATCAAGGCCTACCTTGTGGCAATAAGAGCAGCGAAGCGCCTTTACTTCTCCGCCCTTATCGCATCTGCAGAATGCCGCCCGGCGGCCCTGTTTAGGATCACTAGGTCCCTCCTTGGTAAGGGGATGTGGGGGTTCATTTGCAGGGCCGTGCAGAGGAATTTTCAGAGCATCTGCAGGACAAAGTCGCTCGGATTCATTCCAAGTTAGACTCCGAGCGTGGGGCAGGGTCTGGGGAGACACCGAGGGACTCTTCTTACCCAGTTATCTGGGAATGGTTTGATCCTGTTGCTCCTGAGGAAGTGGACAGGATCCTGGGGACTGTGAAGGCCACCACTTGCCATCTTAACCTATGCCCCTCCTGGCTGGTGAAAGCAGCTCTGGAGGTGACATGTGGTTGGATCCAGGCGCTGGTTACTACATCCTTGCAGGAAGGAGGCATTGGTGCACCCCCTCCTCAAGAAACCCTCCCTGGATCCTACTGTGCTGGACAATTTTCGTCCAGTCTCCCACCTCCCCTTTTTGGGGAAGGTGGTTGAGAAAGTGGTGGCATCACAGCTCCAAAGGATTCTGGAGGAAACGGATTATCTGGATCCCTTCCAGTCAGGTTTCAGGCCCGGATATGGAATGGAAACGGCATTGGTCACACTTATGGATGACCTCTGGCGGGAGCAGGATGGTGGAAGTGCGACCATCCTTGCTCTCCTTGATCTCTCAGCAGGTTTTGATACCGTCGACCACGGTATCCTGTTGGGACGACTCAGGGAATTGGGGGTGGGCGGCATGGTCTTGTGCTGGTTTGCCTCCTTTCTCCGGGGCCAATCCCAATCGGTGGTGATAGGGAGCGAGAGGTCCTATCCTCGGCCCCTCCTTTGTGGGGTGCCGCAGGGTTCGGTTCTCTCTCCGCTCCTTTTCAACACCTACATGAAACCGCTGGGTGAGATCATCCGTCATCATGGGGTGAGGTATCACCAGTATGCTGATGATACACAGCTATACATCTCCATCCCTGGTGAAGTGATGCCGTGGTCACCCTTTCGCGGTGCCTGGAGGCTGTAAGGGTCTTGATGGGGAACAACAGGCTTCGGCTGAACCCTGGTAAGACAGAGTGGCTGTGGGTTAATGGCTCCTCTGTATCCGGGATTTTGTCATCTTTGGTGCTGGATGGGGTGGCACTGCCCCAGACAGACCCAGTGCATAATCTGGAGGTCCTCCTAGACTCACGGCTCCTGCTTGAAGAGCAGGTGGCAGCCGTGGCAAGGGGGGCCTTTGCCCAACTTTGGGTTGTGCATCAGTTACGCCCTTTCCTGGATCGGGATGCCCGTCGAACAGTCACTCACGTCCTTGTTATCTCCCAGATAGACTATTGCAATGCGCTGTACATGGGGCTTCCGTTGAAGAGTATCCGGAAGCTACAGCTGGTCCAGAATGCAGCCGCGCGGGCTATTGTTGGAGCCCCAAGGAGGGCCCATGTAACGCCTCTGGTCCGCGAGGTGCATTGGGTGCCAGTTTGCTTCCGGGTCCAATTCAAGGTGTTGGTTATCGCCTTTAAAGTCTATATGGCATGGGACCAGGTTATCTAAGGGACTGCCTCTCCCCTATGACTTCAACCCATCCCACCCGATCACACAGAGAGGGCATGCTTCGGACCCCCACAGTGAAAGAACTTCGACTGGCGGGGTCCAGAAGGCGGGCCTTCTCTGTGGTAGCCCCTGCTCTTTGGAACATTCTGCCCCCGGAGGTGCGATTAGCCCCCACACTCCTGGCCTTCCATAAGGCTTTGAAGACCTGGTTCTGCCACCTGGCCTGGGGTGGGGTGGGAATACCTCAAGCATGGGGATGGCTAGCCCCATAGAGGCCTTCTACCTTCAGCCTCAGATTTTTCATCTTCTTGGTCTCTCCTTCTTCTTTTTAGTAATGTTTTAAATTAAGGTTTTATGTATTTATATATTTTATGTTTTTAATATCTGATGTGAATCGCCCAGAGTTCCCCCATTGGGGGGAGATGGGCAGTTGAAAAATTTAATAAAATAAATAAATAAATAAATAAATAAATTTATTATGTGCCATAAAGTAGGTGACTCTTAGTGACCACATAAATAAATTATTTCTATCGTGGTCTGTATCCTACTTGGTCCTTTAGGTACTCTAACAGTGCGCCCATCACCACTGTAATTGAGTCTGCCCCCTTCCTGCTGGTTGTCCTCTTCTTCTCTTTCCTTCCATTTTTCTCATCATTGTAGACTTCTCCAGAGAGCTGGGTCTTCACATAATGTGTCCAAAGTATGATAATTTGAGTCTGGTCATTTGTGCCTCCAATGAGAACTCCAGGTCGATTTGTTTGAGGATCCGTTTGTTTGTTTTCTTGGCTACATATGGTATTCTTCAGAGTCTTCTCCAACACCAAAGTTCAAAAGCATCAATACTCTTCCTATCCTGTTTCTTCAAGGTCCAACTTTTGTTCCATACAATGTCACAGGGAAAACCGTTATCTGCATGATTCTGATCTTTGTAGGTATAGACACTTCACGACCTCTGAATAGCTTTTCCAAAGCCTTCATTGCTACTCTTTTGAGTAAAATTTTGCAGTGTATTTCTTGACTGCTTGTTCTTTTGATATTGATGGTTGATCCTAAAAGGCAGAAGCTATCCACCACTTTAGTGTTTTCATTGTCAGTTCAAACACTGGTTGCTGTTCCTGTTGTCATGAGCTTGATCTTCTTTACATTTAATCTTAGTTCCATTTTTTCACTGTTCTCGATGACTTTCTTTAGTAGAGATTGCAAATCATTTGCACTTTCAACTGTGGTAATAGTGTCATTTGCATAGGGCAGAGTTCTTTTTTAGGTTTCTTCCGCCATTTTTATCATCACACTCATCATCTTCCAATTCAGCTTCCATCAATATATATTCAGCATATAGATTGAATAAATAAGGGAGGAGTATACAGCCTTGTCCCCTTCTTTGCTGACCTGGAGCCGTTCTGTTTCACCATATCCCATCTGGGCTGTGGCTTCCTGACTTGGGTATAAGCCTACTATATTTTGTTTGTTTGGGCATAGCATGTTACCTGAACATGGCAGTTACATTTTATTAATCTCATTATAGAGTTTAGTGGGTTGTGGGAACATGGCCTAAATGTTGCAGAAAGGATTTGTTCTGCTTACTTTGAAAATATTTTGATGGATTAAAAAGGACTGAAAACCATATACTTCTATAGTATCCTCAGAAATTGTGATGTATCTTTCAATACATGTTAAGATCCCTTTGAATGTATACACAATGGTACTTTTTGAGATGTACATTTTTAAGATTCATCTTATTCAGATACTACCTTATGCATTGTTATTGATGTTGATAGACTTTTCTCATTTTCATATAGATCTGCTGAATATATTTTTGAATATTTAAAATATAATCACAAGAATATCATGTAAGTTGGCCGACATGTTTAACTTTGCAACTAGCTGGGAGTTCTCAAAACATGCAGAATGTCTGACATATTAAAACTGTCCTGAACCTATGTGCTTCAAGCCAGTCACTTCATGATCTTACTGATCTCCACTGCATTGTGGAAGGAAAGAATTTGCCTATAGACATAAATCAAAAGGAACCAGCAAGTTAATGTGTTTTGTATATGTAGATATCCCCAAGTGTTAAAAATTGGTTGATAGTAACAAATTTACAGCTTGTATTGCTACTTGGATATAGACTAACTGCAAATCTTGAGGGAGCTGGAAATCTGAAGTGTCTTTTATCTTGTGTTTTTTATAAATCATTAACCATTATGTGATATCCATACGCATATAGTCCTTGTGTCCCATTTTTGTTGTTTCTTTTGGAGACATCATTTTTCCTTTCAGCTTCCTGATCTGTCTAAATGAAGTCCTATTTTATATATGTTATTATATTATTAGATAGACAGACAGACAGACAGACAGACAGAATTATATTTCAGTGCCAAAACCTGATAATGGAAGCCTTCCATAAGCCACAGAGTGGGAGATGCTGGCTTCCATCTAGTTACTATTATGTGCTTTCCTGTTAGAATCTAGCTAAAAGTAGCAGTTTTTGCATATATTGTGTATGCAATCTCTGCACAATAATATGTGTAACAATCTCATTTTGTGTGTTACTAATGGTTTTACTAAGTAATTGTCTTTTCTCCTATATTCAGCACCTTTGGCCTTGCCCATTGTTAGTTTATGCCTATGCTGAGTCCAAATGGAGGGCTTTGAATATTCACAGTGTATTTAGAGTATAGGTTTCAGGTCTGAGGAACTTGGGTTTGTATGTCAGCAAATGATTTAGGATTTCTTAGGCAGGCTAAATCCATTTCCTGATTTGCCCACAGAATACTGTTGTTAAAGATTAAGCTACCTAAACTTTGTCTTTCAGAGTTTAAATTTATGTTAAACATCTAAACAGGCTGGTCCCTTGAGTAAGAGAAATAAACCCAAACTAAATCAGTGGTGAATTACTACCTCCATAGATTAGATTTCTCAGATGTCTCCATCAAACAGAGGAATTGTTATCATAAGCATGCATATCAAATTGTGCAAGAGCAGGAGGGATTATTAATGTGGATTTCAAATCCTGATGTTTAGCAGCTAAAATCACTACCTTTGTGTGCGAATTCAATTGCTTTGAAGTTTGTTATAATGCTCTTTTATTACCTAAGAAGTATTCTGATTATGGAGCCTGATAGTCATCTGTGTTTCAGAAAAGCCTTTTCCATATTACATTTTCAAACAGATGTAATTGAGAAAAACTTCATATGTTCAGATATATGAAAAATTCTGAAGTGATGTTTCATGCGGAATATTAAACTTGTACAGCTGCAGATTTCATATAGATATAAATATGTTTATTATATTTTTCCTATAGTATTTAGTAATTTTCATGTATCTCATTGCAAAAGAAGAATTAGGACAGAAAAATAGCAAAAAAAATATTCATCTCTCCCTCTCTCTTTCTCACACACACATGTACTTGTTTACAAGCCATTTGTAAATGTAGGAAACCTATATTTGCCTGCTTCTTAATAAATGAAATTTCTGTAAACACAGTGAAATCAATGCTTTTATTTTCATTGGTTTAAGGTGCTATTTGGATGCTGTATAATTTGGTAGGAAAATATAAAATGTAAACAATATTGCAGGATAAATACAATGGCTTTCCAGTGTTACCCTGTTTGTTTAATGAAGAACAAACTTGATAATGCAAAATCCTTTAAGCTTTGAGTTAGGAATAAGTAGAAAAAAGCAAATAGGAAAATATTTAATAATCAATCACACTGATCAAGAAGTAGAACCAATGTTGGGCTGCATACATGAGGCAGGCTGTGAATAAAGGAACAGCTTTGAATTTTTAGTGATGTTAGGCTGGCAGTAAATTCAGAGTAACTATCAATATTGTGTTTTAGTAGTTGCAGAACCGGAACAACTTTTCCTCACCTGGGAAGCCAAACAGCTGGGCCTGGTAAATGGGAGACCACTAGGGAGTATCAGGATTATAGACTGTAATGGGAAGTTAAGAAGCATACCAGAACAAGTATATTGTTACCAAGAACTCAAGCTTGATAGAGACTTTGCATTTATTTCCACGGAGCATACAGTATCATTTGTGGAAGTTGCTGTGACAAAGTTATGGTAGTGGCCTCTAGCAACAGTAGCTTTCAAAGGGGATTGGACAAATTGGCCATATAAAACCTCCATGGTCAACATGGTGTGCCACCAAATACTACACGGTGGGAGGCAACAATATCTCCTGCTTATGGGCTTTCTGGAGTAATTGGCAGTTGATGCTGAACCAGATTAACTTTTTGGTGTGCCTAGCAGATCTCCATCTGCTGCATTCCCCTATGAAGTCCTTTGGAATTTCCCCTAATTTTATAATAAAGGCATTTCACTGACCTTGGGAGATGGTATGAAATTCTCTGACTCTTGAGAATGAAAATGGATATTTCTAAGATATTGCAGAAAAATAACAGATAGACATCTTTGTGGTATCAAATAAGTGATTAGTAAACCAGGTATTGAACAAAGTATATATCCCATGTGGCATTTTTCAGTTACACTGACCATCAGGAGGCACCGTGTGATTGGTTTCCTCCTTGGGGGAGTATGACATACATAACATTTCTATCTTCCTGCTCTGAGAGCTTAAGGGAACTATAGACTGTATATACCATTCTGAGAGCATCCATTAAACCAAGAATCCATAGGGGAAAAAATCAAGGGACTAGGGAGGTCCCACTTTAACATACTCACTGATAAATGAAGGTCATGGTCATGGTATACAGAGTGAGGTTCCAAAACACACTGCCCACTGCAATCACACCTGTATACTCTGGATCTGTGAGAAGATTGCATTAGAAGCTTGACGGGTACAGAGCACGACATGTTCACCTTCTCAAAACACCCCAGAAAATTCCATCAGAGATGGCACAGTGTCTGTGTATGTTCAAAAACTAGGTTTATGTTTTTCTACCAAATAGACACCAATTTGATAGCTACATATGTGGATGCAGATACGCTGGTCTATGACCATAAAAAAGATTTGATTTGATTTGATGTAGCTGCAGAAATTTTGGATTCCAGTCTCTTGTGTAAAATGTAATATTGAGTCCTCGGCCTCATAACTAAAAAACTTGCTGTTAAGAGGATTTACGATGCAAGCTGTCAGTTGATTTCTGGTGAAGATATGTCTCAGCCAGCTGTGCCCACTTCTGAAGACTTCATGTCCCTGGGCGTGAGTTGATGGAGAGTGCTGCTTACATATTGATTTAAGAAAGAATGGCCCTGCATGTCAATGAAATACCATGGAGGATTCTGAATTTCTGGCTCTTAGTTTTTAGGCTGTCTGCTGCCAAACACCATTATGGTGACATTAAAAAAATAAAATATACCTCTGCCTTCATCTGTCTCTGGGGCTTTTTAATTCTGCATGATAAAGATAACATGAGTTTGTTAAATCAAATCTATTTTGCTCAGAGAAGAAACACTAAGCAGGTTACATACTGACAGCTTTCACATAATTAAAAGGATATAAAGAAACAAGAGAATAAATGTTTACTATCCAAGAGAGGGCAATTAAAACTGGTTTTAAATTCCAGACAGGTAGATTTAATTAACCTGCAAGAGAACCTTCTAGAATTATGTGCTGTGCAAGGGATCAGAGAATCAGATTGCAGTACAGCAGTCAAAGAATTTGCCTAGCAGAGCTTTTGCGGTATTATTTTTCCTAGGAAGCTTCAGGGAAATCTTTACATTAATACCATCCAGGAGATAGAGTTGCAGAGTTGACATAACATAAATGCATTCAAACTAAATGAGGAGTGGTAATTGCTAATCAGTGAAACAATAGCCTCAGTAGTTGTGCAGTCGTTTTTTTCATTCATTGGAGGCACCAATTAAGCTTCTCAGGTCCAGAATGCACTTCGTTAATACTGGCTTCCCTAATATGCAAACCAGTCTGATTTCATGTGCAAATCTTTGTCGAGTCTTGGATTTGGACCAAACCCTAGGCGTACCCATCCATATGCATGTTTATGCAGAAGTCGTGCTTCAACAAACTCCCAGACTAGTTATGGGCAGTGATGGCAAAGTACAGGTTGCTTTCTCTGATGGGCTGCATCGTGTCCAGCCCTAGGCAACTGTCGTTCCACCCTTTAGCCAGGGTGACATTATCCCATGGTGCAAAAGCTTTACAAGTTCACAATAGGCCTCTGAAAACAGGAGGGATTATTAAATCATTTCAGGCAGCTTGGAGTAAACAATAAAAATTAAAACACAGGGGAACCTCTTGTAGTGGAGAACTAAGGTGTATTTATACTTCTGCTACTCATAATGCTGTAAAGTACAAGGCAAAGTTTAATATTTAAAATATATGTTCACATCAACCATGAAAGATTACTTTAGTTTCCTTGGGCGTCTCTTTCCCTCCCTAAAAATATGCTTGGATGTATGTGAGTGTGTGAGTTTTTTGTTTTAAGTGTTATCAGATACTACTGTTCCCTATATGAAGTTCACCACCAGTTATCAGTATATTCTTCTTTTGGCAGAAAGTATATTGATGGTTGTTGCATCACTGAAGCTTTGCCTTTTCATGTCCCCCCCCCCCCCCAATAGTTTGCAAGCTTTGGGAAGTTTTAAGGAAACGGAACAGCAAGCATAAGGAAAATGGGACCAAATACAATATTTACTTTGTGGCATTTAGCACTTAGCAGAAGGACAAAATACTGTAAAAAGTAGTAAAATGATAAACAATTAATTAATGATTAAAGGAATGTTTGGTCAGAGAAAAAAACAAAAACTTTTCTGAAAGACTGGTAACCTTATTTGGACTTTTTCCTGAAAGAAGAAAAAATGGTATGATTTATGGGTTCGAAGATTTAAAAAGATGTGGATTAAGTGAGGGGCTGAAGGAATTTGTATAATAACTAAGAGGGAGGAGGGATTATACAATTGTAATTATCTCTTGAAGAGAGGTCGGAAGTCATTCCATTTCATAACTTTTTTTTTCTTTTCTTGCAGTTTTTTTCTTTTTTCCTTTTTTTCTTTAGATTTATCTTTTACTTTCTGTAAAATTCTCAATAAATTATACATTTTAAACAAGTAGTAAAATGATAAACAATTAATGATTAAAGGAACAATCACAACTATTCCTTTCAATTTTAAGGCAGCAGCTGCAAACAAGGAAATTTCACAGATAATGTAATGTTAATCTTAAGCTGAAATAAGCAAAATAATTTGTCGGCTTCTTAAATTCACATATAGATACTCTCCCTCTGTTGCTAGCTGAAAGATAGACAAATGTATAGCGTGTCTTGTATGCCATAAATTCAATTGGGGCTCTTACATTCTCATAACTACAGTTGATCTTCTTTGCCCAATATAGTCAGACTTACATGAGCTATATGGTATGAAAGTTTTCTCCTTTGTCTTCTGAAGATTATATACATGTATAGTTGTTTATTTACTGCTGCTTATATGCCACTCCAGGCCAAAAGGAATCTAAGCAGCTTACGTTCCTAAGAAATTTTTTAAAAAATCAATGAACAGTATAATAATTACAGTAATTTCAGCACCCAAGGAACCGCCAGATACACCAAAAAAACAAAAACAAAAACAGGAGGACTCACCACTCAAAACAATTCTTCTCCCAAGACACTCTGGCATGGGCACATTTTGATGGCTTTTCAAAATAACAGAGTGGACTAACTTAACTTTGGGAGAGAATGTTGTCAGAAGGAGGAGGACTGCTAATGTCCAATCTGTATAAACATGCAGTGAGGAATTGCACTCTCTTAAATTGGTGACAAACCAGAATATAAATAGAATGTTCATGCCATTTCAAGATCCCCGTTGTTTCTGTGCAAGTTGCTCAGAGTGTAGTTCATTAGAATGTGCTTTAGTTGCATAGAATATGCCAGTGATTCTGTTCAGCCACAGGTTAAAGCGGCGTTTCTCAACCTTGGCAACTTTAAATGGGTGGACTGCAACTCCCAGGATTCCCCAGCCAGCATGCTGGCTGGGGAATTCTGGGAGTTGAAGTCCACCCATCTTAAGGTTGCCAAGGTTGAGAAACGCTGGGTTAAAGCCTTAGTTCATTGTATTAAAAACAAGAACCACAAACGCTTCTCATCTTATCTCCAGGCTTAATGTGGCCAGAGAGAAAAAAGTTAGCACAAATGTTCCTTGCTAAGCTCTAAAGAAGGCTGATAGCCTTTTTCTTTTCTTTTCTTTTTTAAAAAAAGCTGCCTTAGGAATCATTAGTTATAACAGTATGAGAAGCTGCATGTATGTACTAATTAAGACTAACATAATTAAATTTCACTGCTTCTGATGCCTCTGAATTTTCTAGTTGTGCGTGGAAAAGGATTGCATGCTTAGATATTCCTGTATTTGTCCCTCCACAGTCACAATGAACGAAAAGTGACCTGCAAGCATCCAGTCACAGGACAGCCATCACAGGACAATTGCATATTTGTTGTGAATGAACAGTAAGTACATATGTGTGTGTGTGTTTATATTTATATGGTCAAAATTCAAAAGCAAATTGTTATTTTGCTCAGAGAATATTTATATAGTTGTTATTATATAGTTGTTACATAATATACAGTAGTTGTTAAGTATTACTGTACTATTACTTTAAAAATCCCAAAGTGGTTTGTAATAATGGTAAAAATATTTTAGAATAAGCCAACCCATTAAAAGATAAGTGTTGGGGAAGTTAATGGCTGGGAAAAGGTGACATTAAAAGGTGAATGCAAGTTTTAATAGCTATTTACTTTTGCTGTTCAATTGATGATCAGTTAATTATTCATATGTGATCAATTGACTGGGCAACTGGCTATTTATTATCTGATTGCAGTCAATATGTCCTTTGTAGATCTGTCTACATTTAAAATTGCATTATAATTTGATCTTGTAGCAAAAATAGGAGTGGGGATATCTTTGCTCCCCATCTTTACTTCATAATCCAATCACATGCATATATTCACAGGTTAGAAGTAGTTCATTGTTTCAAAAATTGCATGCAATGTGTATTTTGTACTTGGCCTAAGGCTTTTATTTCTACTAAATTCTTGCTTTACATTTGACTATTTTTTGGCCAAAAAGAACACTTTTCTGATAAATCTAAAAATCAAAGATACAATACAGAAACAACTATCAAATTATACTGTTTTCTACTGTTTTCTACTGCATTTTCTGCTCTTTGAGCATATTGGTACATTTTGCAGTATGTTCTTATAGAGCAAGTAAACCAGTTATGGCCATGTTCTTGAAATAGGCTGCACTGTGGGGGCAACATAAAGGGCAACATTTATTTAGTTCTGGTATGCCTTAGTGGGTGAAAAACCCAAGTTCCAGCACAAAGTTTTTGATGTTCCAACTTAGTTATTTTATTAGGTAATTAAAAGGGCATTGAGATGTTTTGCATCTTGTGAAATTAAAAGAGTACAATTGTCCCATATCATACGTCAGCCTTCCTTTCTTCCTCTATTTTCTGTGTCCATTTTGTTGATATCTCGGTATGTCCAAGTAATCACCAATCCATCCATCCATCTTAGACTGCAGTTTTCTTCACATTGTAGTTCTTAGTCTTGGAGTTTTCAGCCTCCGCAGTCTACCCTGTTCCTAGATCAGTTGGTTCTTCTGATGTTACTCCCCTTGCTTGATTTACCTCTGCTTTCTTGCTATACACATTGGGTTTCCTTGAATTTCCTTCTCAACTTCCTGGGACTTCCTGAATCCCCTTATTTGATAATTATAATTTACTAACATTGAACAAGATCAGATCTTGAAAAGGAGAAGCGTGGTTAAATTATACTCCCCCACCCTCAAAATGTGGCTATGACATCAAAGATGAGTTTTTGCTGCTTGAGGTGTAGAGGTGTACAGATCTGCCTTCCAAAGACTCCATAAAGAATGGACACCTCATCCAATTCATCACAGAGTTGGGCACATGTGATTCCTTAAGGTTAATTAGTTTCATTTCCATAGGTTTTCTAAACATGTGTTTATAACGGTATTAATTTAATAATTTGATGTTCAAATTTCAAGACCTCCCAGCTCTGCAACAACTCTGAGCGGCTTACCATGAGGTAATTTTTTTTAAAAAATAACATATATCAGAGACAAGAAGAAAACTAACCCATAATACGAAAAACTAAAAAATGCCTAAACCAAAAAACCAAAGGGGCTCAACCAGCCATCTTAGCCCAAGGCCTGGGAGAACAACCAGATTTTCAGCAATTTACTACAGTGGTTAGTCATTCAGTTCATATAAGCTGGTTATTCATAAAACTGGGCACACCAAACTTACGCATTATTGCCAGCCCCTTTGTTATTTTTCAGCACCCATAGGCCTGAGAAGTTTGCAGATATGCATTACCTGTTGAGGACCTACTCTAGGATTTTCCAGGGAGACATGTTTTACATAGCCATTGCTATTTTGCATCAACATTTGCTGGGAATCTGGACAAGTAACATATCCAGACTCTTATTAAAGACAATTAAAGGTGTTTTACCGGGACTCTTGAATACCTGACAGGTTCTGATGTAATTGAATATTCTGTTTTCAGGACTGCAGCAACTATGACTTCAGAAGAAAAGAAAGAGCGGCCATTAAACATGGCATCTGAAGCTGTGCACTATAATTTGACATCAGATTACACTGCACATCCAATGAGTCCTCTGGGCAGAGTAAGTTATTGTGTTCAATATACATTATTTATTAGTACAAAATTATTGAGCTAGTAAACCTTACATGACACAGAGGCACAATTATGTAGAAGTTGTAAGACAATCCATCTCAGTTTAGAAGTTAACAAAATTTAAACAGCATTTTAAGGTCCACAGGTCTGTTTATTGTTTTTTATAAAATGTTATGTATTGCTTTCCATGGGAAAAACTCTCAAGTGAAGTGCTAATAAAAATTAAGTTACAGTATGTGCGTGTATGTATGTATGTATATATGTGTGTGTGTGCCTATGTGTAAAATCCAGCATGAATAATAACAATGTATTATTCATGCTGGTTTTTAATAATAAATAACTTCATTATTAAAAGCCAATAAACAAACATTAGAACTATGAAGCAGTTCAGTTCCTGGGAATAGATGTATTTGGTTTAAGGAGCTGCAGGCAGGCCTCCCCGGAAGCACCTTTCTGCCTTCAGATCCAAAGCACTGCACAGCCTTAAGCAGGGTGGCTAAATGGACTCCTTTCTTATTTTAAAAAGTCACAGAGAACAGATAATCTTTTAATGGTTTTCTAAAAACCTATAATCATGACCCCGGTTAGTGGCCAATATAGTAGTTCTTATTAAAGAGGGTGTGAAAATGGCCTCGATGCAGCTGACTGCTGAGGCCTTGAGGTAGGAAAAAAGCCCTCTGGCACCACTTTCTGAGATGGAGCAGAACCACTCAGCAGATTTTGCTATCGTTCGCTGTGCTAAATTTTTGAGCTATTTATCCATATGGTAGAAGATGTCTGAAGAGGTTTTATCTGTTAAATTGCTAGTCTGAAGTTCAAGGTTCATTTTAAAAAAACAAAGGAGAAGGTCAAAGAAAAGGAACAAATTATCCAGTTCCTGGTTGGTTTTCCTCACTCATTTGTTATTACTATTTCTTTTTCAGCTGTAATTTTTGCTTGAGACATTAATTGCAGCCCTTTAAGAAACTTTGCCTTCCAAATTGACAGTGTTTTTCTGTTAAGTGTGGTCAAAGCCAAAAGTCATTTCGCTCTTCAACATGGGCGCACACATGCATGTATGCACACACTCAGTCCTCAGACATAAAAAGATGGGTGAACATTTTCATTCTGCCTACTCCTAGACAGGGCACAAAACAAACTGCGGTCCCTAAGCCAAAAGAGGTTGCCTATCCTTGTCCTACAGAATAAGCAGTCCATCTTCTTCCATTAATTTGTGTAAATTATCGTGCGTATTGCTAAATATTGAAAGCCTCCTTTACCTTTGTTCTTATTTCATTATCAAATTTCTCACCCTCCAAAGCATGAAAACTCTATACTGTGCTTCTGGATTTTTCTAAGCTGCAGAGAGAAGCAGCATACTAAAACATCCAGCCAAAGGAAGTGGTAGTAACTAAGAATGGTAAGGAGTCAGATTTGGAGAGAAAAGATCAACCTCAGAGAACCTTGAACAGAATATCCTGGCAAGAATATTAGCACTTTCTGATATAGCTTGAGGCTTCTCTACCATACCTTGCATAATTCAATTATTTTGAAGAATCAAGAACAACACATCAGTGTCAGGTTGGAGTGAGTACTTATCAATAGAGCTAGTGTAAAAGTGGCCCAGCTTGCTATTTAAGCCACACTGCATATTTAAAGCAATTTAACAGCTTCAGTGTTCTGTACAAAAATCTAATGTGTAACTGAAACAATTAAATGTTCTTTTGCTGTTATCCCAGTAACATTTTCTTCACTTTCAGCTGTTGTTTTCCCTTTACTGAATTTTAGACTACAATATCCCTGGAGCAGGAATGTGTATGCTTCTGATTTATAATGTGTGCCCTCCATACAGATGGAGTAATTATAATCTAATGACATTAGAGAGTCACTTTCATGGCTGAAAATGTCCACATGAGAATTATTAATACTTTTATTAAGCACACAAGTTTATTAGCACAAGTGCTTTCCTGTCAGCACATGCATCTTTTCTGGGCTGCATTAGGGAGATATTTGTTCTGATATGATAGTTTGATACAAACAAGTGAGGTATTTTAAGTCTTTTAAAGACACACTTTTGGAAGGAGTCAGTTTGTATGGCTGTTTATTTTTATATATTGTATTGCAAGTTGCTGCTTTTAGTAAAAACACATTGGCTTACATGGCTAAAAAAGTGTTATTGTTATCTTTTATTCTTTGGGAGTTGGGCGGTGTACAAATTAAATTATTATTATTATTGTTGGTTGCACAGTTAGCCAGATGTTTAGATGGGTTTGGCATTTTTATCCACCTTCCCAAGGACCTTCCCAAGGATAGGCAGAAGTTGTTGTTGTTGTTTGATGGTGTTAAAAGTATCGTCGCAGGATGGAAGCTGTTCCAAGTAAAGCTGCCTTTTGCAATTGACTGATGGTGATTTTGTCAAGGCTCGTGGTCTTCAAGTGGTGCGCCAGACATTTTGGAATTGCACCCAAGGCGCCTATAATTATTGGTACTATCTTTGCTTTCTTTTGCCATAGTCGTTCTACTTCTATTTGCAGGTCTTTATATTTTGTGATTTTCTCCAGTTCTTTCTCTTCTATTCTGCTGTCTCCAGGTATTGCAGTGTCCACTATCCAGACTTTTTTGTCTGTCTTATCAACAATTGTTAAGTCTGGGATGTTGTGTGGCAGGTGTTTTGTGTATTTGAAAACAACTTTTCTTCTAGTACTTCTGCAGTTGCTGGCCCTGGTTGATCAGCCAGCAGTCCTGTGTCCTGTAGCCCACTTGTTACGAGATGTCCAGGAACTAGAACACCTAGCGTGGTCCTTGTTGACCCAGGTGATGATGATCCGGTGTGGGTTTCTGTAAATTACATCTCACCATATTGTTTATGGGAGAGACATTCTTCGTCTGGCTCCTCTGATGAGACCTGTCCAGTATGGCTGAACCTCTGGCATAGCTCTCATCCTCCTTGGAGCACAAAAGCCCCACAACCACATCAAGGTAGTGCCTCACTTGGGGATGATGATGATATCTCATGTTGGTACAATATCCTTAATTTCACATGCTAGGAAAATAATACTAATCACCCAATGCAAATTAGAGCCCTGCATGGAAAGAGAGATACCAGATGTTCAAGTTGGCTTCAAAAAGACCAAGGAACATGAGACATTATTGCTGATGCATGCTGGATAATTGAGGAAGACAAAGAATACAAAAAAGGAAGTCAGTATGTGCTTCATTGACGATAGAAAGGATTGTGTTGATTATGTCAAGCAATCGAATGTGCTTATAAAAACAGGAATCTTAGAATATCTCATTGTCCTCATGTGAAACCTATATACAGATCAGGAAGCCCCAGAATGGAGAGAACATGGCGAAGCAGACTGGTTCCAGGTCGGCAAAGGAGTGAGACTGTCAGGCCTAGCCCAAGGAACTCCTGGAGACCATGCAGGTTCAGTCAGCAAGGTTTATTAGCTAGCGCTTATTTACAGAATCTTCTCAGACTGACCAGTAGTTCCCAGGGACAAGTCTCTACTATCTTCTGGAATGTTTAGGGATGCGCCAGCTTTCTCCGCTTATCTCCAGAGCGTTGCTCTGGAGACGAGAGCACAGTTTTCACCCCCCCTTCCTCCATTCCAGTCCATCACAGAGACAAGGCTATATACTCTCCCCTTATTTATTCAACTTATTTGCAGAATATAGAAGGGAGCTGAATTAGAAGATTTGCGTGATTTTAAAAATGGAGGAAGAAACATCAATTACCTGTCCTATGCAAATAACACTATTATGATGGTTGAAAGTGCAAATGATCTGAAAGCTCTAGTAATAAAAGTCCAGGAGCATAGTGAAAAACTGGGACCAAAATTATACAGGTAGTCCTTAACTTAAAACCATAATAGGGACCAGAAAATTCATCATTAAGTGGTGCAGTCAATAAGTGAGGTATCATGTGACTGCACCTGATTCTATGACCTTTTTTTGCCATGGTCATTAAGTTAATCACGGTCGTTAAGTGACACATCACATTACTAAGACTTGCAACCTTTCCTGCCAGCTTCCAACTTTGCTTATTGGAAGCCAGCTCAGAAGGTCACAAATGGCTACGGCATGACCACAGGATGCTGCAACCATCATAAATGCATGATGATTGCCAAGTGCCCGAATCATAATCACATGACCGTGGGGATACTATGACAGTCAGAAGTGTGAGGACAGGTTGTAAGTCACTTTTTTCAGCACCATCATAACTTTGAACGGTCACTAAATGAATGATTGTAAGTCAAGGACTGCATTGCATTGCATTGCATTGCATTGCATATAATTTCATTAAGAATTTTAATACACTAGTAAAAACTAATACAAACTAAACTTAGAGAATGGAAAGAAAGAATAAAAAGTGCAGGAAAAGAAAAAAGAGTGAAGTAAAGAAAAAGAAAATAAATATATAAAGAGATTTTCAACCTTCATCACAAGCATAAACAAATTTAATAACTCTTCATCCCTTAAAAAGGTTAAACAGATATCTCTTAATCCCATATCCCATCCCTTATCTATAAGCAAATCCATAAAACATCCACTTTTCAATCCTGGTGTCAGCAAAAAGTCCATAAAGGGTTGAACATTACAAAACAAAAAGTCTTATTTTAACCTTGATCAAATAAACCATCTTTATATTCCTTCCTTTTACTCCTAACAGTCGTAATCTTTAATTCATTCAAATATTGTTTTAGCATTCGATTTCTCTTCATTTCTTCTTTGACCCATCACACAGA
This sequence comes from Python bivittatus, assembly GCF_059951505.1. Taxonomy (NCBI): domain Eukaryota; kingdom Metazoa; phylum Chordata; class Lepidosauria; order Squamata; family Pythonidae; genus Python; species Python bivittatus. The sequence continues at coordinate 53,580,464 of NW_028277058.1, forward strand.
GTTCTTCAAGACTTTAACAAGTCTCTTTTGTAAATCCAATAGGAAAAAATTGTCCATGTCACTATCTTTGTTTGTCAATTTATAATTTTGAATTTTAAAACATGAGCCAGTTTCTTTTGTAGATCCAGTGAAACATCCTTTTCTAAGTCATTCCCCTGGCCTGTCAGTTGTAAATCCACTTTCAATACCATCTCTGTCGTGTCAGATAAAATCTGTTCTACATTTGCCATTTCTTCAATAACTTCTTTTGGACGTAGTCTATCCATAGAAGCTGACATTATTACTGACATTGTTGATGTTTTCTAATATTTTCTGACTCCATTCTTCAAAAGTCTCCTTCAGTATTTTGATTGTCATAACGTTTTGCATCATTTTGTAGGGTTGCATTTTTTTCCCCTCTACCTAAAATCTTTAGCTCCCTCTGGTGTCCAATTTTTAAAATCATGAAATTACTTATCTTTGTTATGTCTTGCAAAAACCAAAACATGATCAATTTCCCACAAGAAGCTGTTTCTTCTTATAATTAATTCCAAAAGTTTATTGTAAAAGCTTCAATATTCCAAATTTATCTGGACCCTTAGTCCATTTATAACTTTCTAAGATGAAAATCTTACTAGCTTTTTACTGTTTATTTCAGATTCTTTAAATTCTTAGGCTTATGATTAAAATTTTCTTTTGTTCAGTATTGACAGCAAACGCACCCGGTATTTTCAAACTTGTTGTTCCAAAGGTCTCTAATAGCTTAGAAGTCGTTAATGAGCAATTTCTGAAAGTGATTAGCAAACTTTCAGAAGTTAGCAAACTTAGTGTCCTATAAAAGGTGCTGACTGAAGTTGCGAGCAAGATGGCTATTCCTGTCATCTCCCAGTGCTCAAACCCACAGGACACTGCTGTCCTGCAGCCTTCTCATGAGGAGCAGCCATCCAGAACACATGTAGGTGATCTCCAATCTTCTCCTTGTCCAGCGAGGTTCTGAAGAGCCATCTACTCACCGGCTCTTCATTCTTCCCTGCAGTCGTCAGCTCCGTTTTCATGGAGATGTCTTTAGTCTGCCGTTCCTCCCCCAGAAGCCATCTTTAAGTTCTTAAGCTTGTAACTAATTTTTCTTTTGTTCAGAGTTGAAAATAAATCACCTGATGAAAACTTTTCAAGTTTGTCATTCCAGAGGTCTCTAAGATCTTTAAGATGGTTAATAGGCAATTTCCAAAAGCAATTAGAAAGTAAGGTTTGCGAATTTAGTGTCCTTTAAAAGGCTCTGCTGCAGTTGCGAGCTAGATGGTTAATGCCGTTGTCTCCCAGTGCTCAAACCCATGGAAAACCACTGTCCTGTGGTCTCCTCATGGGGACCAACCATTGGGAGCACATGTGGGTGATCTCCCATCCTCTCCTTATCCAGAGAGGTTCCAAGGAACCAGTCTACTCACCAGTTCTTTGGTCTTTGCCGCAGTTGTTGGCTTTACTTTTGCAGAGCCGTCTTCAGTTCGCCATACCTCTCCCAGAAGTCCCAAAATTAAATATATAGAAGACCAAGCTAAGGACAGCAACCAGTCTTAGAACTGACAATGAAGACACTGAAGTGATGGATAGTTGCTGCCTTTTAGGTTCAACTGTCAAAAGTAAAAGAGCCAGCAGCCAAGAAAACACTGCTGACTAGCAGTCAGTAGAGTAGCAATGAAGGCTTTGGAAAAAATATGCAAATGCTGGGATGTGTCTATACATACAAAGATCGGAATCATGTAGGCAATGGTTTCCCTGCAACACTTGATGGAGTGAAAGTTGGACTTTGAAGAAGCAGGATTGAAAGAATATTGATCCCTTTGAACTTTGATGTTGGAGAAGACACCATGGACAGCCAAGAAAACAAAGAAAGGGGTCATCAAACAAATCAATGCAAAGTTGCCACTTGATGCATAAATGACCAGAGTCAAATTATCATACATAGGACATGTGAAGGCCCAGCTTTCTGTAGAAGTAATACTAGGAATGTTGGTACGAAAGAGAAGAGGACGACTAGTAGCAAGGTGGATGGACTCAATTACAGTGACAGTGGGTGCACCTGAAAGTACAAGTTGGGAACAGATCATCCTAGAGAAAATCTATATGGTCATTAAGAGCTGACATCAATTTGATGGCACATAATCATATATCTCATACTGTCATAAATCAGCATTCTATATATGAGTCTTCATGAATGTAAAGCATGGGATATTAAAAAAAAAATCCCTTTGAGTTCCTAAAATAATGCTGTCCTTATTAGAAAAAACATATTTTAGATTTAGCACATAAATATGGTTCAGCAATCTTGCTTGCTTGCTTGCCCATCCCATATCCAGAAAATGTAATCAGATATATCAAGTGAGAGTGATGACTTTTGAGGCTTCCTCCCATACTAACGCTGTCAGAGATCTACATCTGCTGAGGAGTAGGAACCCCTGCCATCTATAGACAAAGGGAAAGACAACATCTGTCAATGGGGATAATTGAGGTTCAGGGTGTATGGCTCTTCAGCAGCAGGGAGGCTGGAAATTAAATTGCCTAACAAACAGTGATTCTTGATAGCTTGGAGTTGAAAGGCGAAATTCAAAATAGCTTCCATTTGTGCCTGGCCTTGTGATGGGTTTCAAAAATGCTACATAAGGGCAGGGGCAAGTCAATCCCTTTCTTAAGAACTTTAGTTTGCAAAGAGGATCCTGTTCTCTGAGTCTCTTGACAAGTTTTAGCCCAGGCATCACTGATATTACTTGACAGAAACTAAGGCATATAAAAACAGGGATGGGCAACCTGTGACCCCTGCCTTTTTTTTTTTAAAGCCTTTGAAACCCACTGCAAGTTCAATAGTGTGGTTGTTGAAAATTAGGAGCATGGTTTCCCACCATTTTCAGAAGGGAAACCCATGGAAGCTATATTGTAATCCTATAAAAGTCCAAGGCAGTTTGAAAAGCAAAGTCTCAGAATACTGGCCCACATTTCTGATATTAAAACTCCCATTTTACATTACCATTTCACCTACTCCAGCCCTTTACCCACCAAAACTGCAAAGTGTAGTCCTTGATTTTCCAGAAGTTGCCCATTGTGAGGAAAAGAATAGTGTTAGATAGGAACAGGGTTGAAAGGCAGAGCTAGAAGACAGATAAAAGCAATGGAAAGTAGCCTTAGTAGAAATAGGGTCAGAATAGTGACATTTTGTCTTACATAAATGCTGTGGTAGAGGTTATAGGAGTGCCCAAGGTGAGGTAGTGAAATACTTTCTTGTGACTTCTGGGAAATATTTTATAGAGATTTGAGCTGCTAATTCATAGCCTAGTCTTCTGATGCTTGTCAATAAGTTCTAGCTCTAGATTCTTCCTCTCTGTTTGAAAAACAGCTGCATTTTAAATCTTTGTAGTCATGCATCTTCACTGTTATTCATGAATAAAAGTGGCAACATTCATTTTGCCATCTGTCATGACAATAGGATAGTGCTACTGCAACAGCATACTATTGAGTAGGCCAAGCATAAATGCATAGCCTACAACTGAAGTGTAACCAAGTGGGAATCATTTTCATTAGTTCATCAGAATTTAAATCTCATCATGTTGATGCGATATGGCAATAGTTGTAATTAAAGAATGAAATGGAGAGGGAATGTTACAATGAATGCCTTACAATGCTAGTTGCATTAAGCTCCCTTTGCTCTTAATCAGAAAGATTTTTGAAGGTGGTATCCAGAGTAGTTATTCTGATCATTATACAATAATGTGTTCATATAAAGTACAGCAAAATTAGGAAAGGTGACTTTGCAATCTGGAAAAACTAAAACAGTCTTTTGTTGTAAAAGAACCTCATATTGGAGCCCAGTGAAGCTGGCCTCTTCTTTCTTTCCTGACATAAGGAAAGCATTCAGATTTGGAAATCAGTCCTGGTTCACCACTGTTTTTATACAGAAATTCTCCTGTAAGGTAGTCCTCAACGTATGACTATTCATTTAGTGACCATTCAAAGTTACGACAGCACTGAACAAAGGGACTTATGACCCATGCCTGAAGTTACAGGTGGGAGTTGTTGGAGGCAGTCTCTTACCTTACTGAGGCTTGGGGCTGGGAGGGACCAAACCCAGAATGGCCTGGATTGGGGTGGGTCCTCAGCTAACGACTGGTGAAATTCGCTTAATGATAGCAAAGGGAATTGCTGGGATTCTGGTTGCCAAGTGATGTGGTCATGTGATGTCTCATTTTACAACCACATCACTTAGTGATGGAAATTCCAGTCCCAATTGTGGTTGTAAATCGAGGACCATCTGTATTGAACCATGTCACTTGACCATATCTTGGACCTGAATTAGCTATTCAGTACCTTCAGTGGTCAGCTGACAAAGCTATGTGATACTTTGCTGTCATTTTACCAGTGGTTGAATTATTTTGATTATTTATTTCAATTTAAATTAGGCACCATCTGACTCCAAATCAATTATGGTTCCTCTAGATGCACAATCCATGTGAATGCATTAAGCCTTTAATTGGCAGGATAACTTTTGAATTGTGGGAAACATTTCTTCAAGTAGGTTGAAGGAAAAGTAATATTTCCAGGTTAGCATCGGAAAGAAGCATTTAGTTCATTGCATAGACTGGTGGAACCTGATCTCCATTTGCTCCTGTTAGCCTAGCTGAGAGAGGATCTGTGTCGTGGCATGAGTCTTTTCCCCCTCCCTCCCTTATGATTGTGGGTGGAACTGAGTTGGGATTGGTTTCTTGCAATTCTTCAGAAATTCCACATCAGAAAAACTTAGTTGATTTGTACTTTCATGAAAAAGAAACAAGATGAGAATTGCTACAGAAAACTTTGACTTTTAAAATTGATCTGATATGTTTCAAGATAGAGTATTTAAATTTTTGTTACAGTATTCCTATAACTATTTTGTTGTTCCTATAACTTTTTGTTATAGTTGCAAGTAAGAATAGATCTTACTTCATTATTTTATTTTCATCTTCCCTCAGTTTGGAATAAAACTCAAAAAGAAGTGGATTTTTTTAACAGGAACCTCTGCATTGATAGTTTAAAAAGAGATTTTTTAATCTCCCACAGTTATTCCTTTTGGGTCCTTCTTTTAAAAGGCTGTTTTTCTATTCCTTTTTTTTTCTTCTTCTTTTTACAATGTTATGTCCTTCAGATATGCATAGCATTATGGGGTGAGTATATAGCCCAATTATTCAGTCAGGTATTTGCCTGCAAATATAATTGATAATGTTTATGGGCTTTGGGACCAGCCACTTTAGAATTCCCAGTATCCTTTGGCCTCAACCAAACTGGTTGCAGCTGCAGGAAATTCTGATTTAGCAACATATGGAGGACCACAGGTTTCCCACCTCTGCTGTACAAGAAAGTCTTATGAGTTTTATAAAATTTGCTGCCTTTGTCTTCTACACCACAATAGAAATCTTGTCCTGGAATTAACCCCAAGCTTTATTTTCACTTTTCCACCTACAAACTTCTACATGTTCCTAATATACCATGTATGCTCATGTAATAAGCCCACCTGCGGATAAGACAACCCTCAAATTTTTAACTCAAATACCGTGAAAAATGCACCACCCGTGGATAAGCCAACCCACATTTTTCACAGTATTTGGGTTAAAAATTTGAGGGTCTGCTTATCTGCAGTGGGCTTATATGCAAGTATATATGGTAAATATGGGTACTTTTTTAAAGTATTACCATATATACTTCCAGAGAAGCTGAATCCGATTTTTGGGGTGCATTTCAGCACGTAAAATTCTTGGCTTATCCATGAGTACATACAGTACCAAAGGATAAAACACAAGAAACCAGTGGAAAAATACAGTGAATAATGTAACGTTTTGTTTTTTAAACGCCCAGAGCTTGGCAACAATTTAGGCAAGGCACCTTCACGTTGAGAAACAGTTTTGAAACTGGCTCTCAACGTGAAGGTGCCTTGCCTAAATTGCTGGCAAGCTGTAGGTATTTTTTTTAAATATTGCTGCTGGTTTCATATATCTTCCAATTGGGTTTTAAAGCCTGGACATTTTTTCATCTCTAACCACATAATTGTTAGCAGATGTTGCAGAAAAGCCATTTTCTGTGAACTTTAAATTTTGCAGGCATTAAATTTAATACATAAATGAAGAAATAATTTTTTACTCCTGAACTATGTTAAAGTATATTTAAAGCAACAAATGTTAAAGTGCTATATTCGTTTAAAATATAACAACTAAATACAATGAATGCAAGATGTCCATTAGCTTTAACTAAGATGGTGGTTAGAAGACAATGGGAATACCTTGAATGGCACTGCTAGCTTATTAGATGGAACAGAGCAGAAGCTACAGTATGTTGTTTCATTAACTGTGATGTACATTCACAATTGTTGATAAAATATGAGTTAATTATAAAGATTCACTTGTTCCTTGTACAAAAGTGAGTGTCTGCTATTCAGAGTCCACTAACAGCTGTTTAGTTGCAACAATCATTAATTATTTATTCATTTTTAGCTGCCTCTGCAGTATCCATCTGATGAAAAAGACAGAAGGGTGTCACCACTGTTCTTTTACCCTTTCCTCTTTCATGAGCAGGCCTCTTTGGTCACATCATTTTATGTCCTGCTGCAAGAAATTGTTTGCCTACCGATTCTGTCATGGACCATATGTCACAGAAATATCCATATTAGTTATAAAAATTAATGGAGCTTTATGATTCAGAATGCAATATAGTTGTTCAGTGTAATGAGAAGGCAAAATGTAACAAGATAAGGTTATTGGTAAGGGGATTAAACAATTAACAACTGTATGTGTCATTAATCAAGCTATATGTTTAATTCTCTTGATTTTATCCAATTCTCCTTACCTATTCAGAACTTGGAACTTTTTCAGGTAAAAATATCTATCTGACAATAGTTTCTGTGTGTTCTTTTTTCAACTTCTTCTACCATATTAAAATGCTTCTTTCTCTGCCATATCCTGAATAATGCCCAAGAAAAATAAATAGTAGCATGTTAAGCTGACATTATTCTGATAATGAAGAATAAAAAGCCAAATGGGAACTCTTGGGTATATCTGAAGCAATTAAATTTAAACTTTTCATTCTGAGAGGGGTGAATCCAGAAATGGGGCACCAAAGCAAGCTCTGATCAGCAGTGTTGATTTCATGTGAAATTAGTTTGGATGTTATGGTCATTTACAAGTCTCCAGCTTAAAACAGCCTGATTCTTCCCCCTTTCTCGGATTTGCGGAACATTCAACCTTGAAATAAAAAGCGTAGTAATGTTGAACTGCATTTCTTGATCAAATATCCGCATGCCATGGAGCCATGTTTTCCATTCCAATTAGTGTTTTAACAACAAATGTTAAATAAAAATTCAGATATATTGTACCATTTTTTTTTAACTGAAAGTACATGGTGTATGATACTCTGTGCTACTCTTTTCATATTGTCCTGGAATCATATTACTACATACCAGTCTGCTTTTTAATCTCAAAAAAATTTACAGATGGCCAGTAAGAACTAAATATGAACACAATTTTTCTAAATCCAGTCACTTTGGTATCTGTGGCACTTGGAATAGCAGAAGTGGTTTTATAAGATGGTCTTCTGCATCATATAATTACGCTGTGATTTTGCAAAAAATTGATAAAAGCCCTTGATAGAGGGCGATTTGAAAATGTATAAATTTCTACTGAAATTTGAAACAAGAAGAAAAAGTGAAAGAACGTATGATAAAATGGGCTAAAATTTTTGGTTACAATATACAAATGGAACAGTGGGAGAATATGTGGTTGAAAGGATTGAAATTTATGTTATGTTATAATCTTAAAGAGAATTTTTATAGAATGATATACTGTTGATATATGTCACTGAAAAAATTGTCTAGAATATATAAAGGTACTTCAAATTTATGTTGGGAATGTAAACAACAAGAGGGGACATTTTACCATGTTTGGTGGAAGTGCAGAAAATGTTGGACTCGATTACATATATTAATTCAGAAGATTTTAAAAATAAATATAAAATTGAAACCAGAAGCTTTTCTTTTGGGACTGATCAATAAACAGTTGGAAAAAAGTCATGGAAATTTGTTTTTATACAGTGGGGCAAAAAAGTATTTAGTCAGCCACCAATTGTGCAAGTTCTCCCACTTAAAAAGATGAGAGAGGCCTGTACTTATCATCATAGGTATACCTCAACTATGAAAGACAAAATGGGGGAAAAAATCCAGAAAATCACATTGTCTGATTTTTAAAGAATTTATTTGTAAATCATGGTGGAAAATAAGTATTTGGTCACCTACAAACAAGCAAGATGTCTGGCTCTCACAGACCTGTAACTACTTCTTTAAGAGGCTCCTCTGTCCTCCACTCGTTACCTGTAGTAATGGCACCTGTTTGACCTTGTCATCAGTATAAAAGACACCTGTCCACAACCTCAAACAGTCACACTCCAAATTCCACTATGGCCAAGACTAAAGAACTGTAGAAGGACACCAGAAACAAGATTGTAGACCTGTACCAGGCTGGGAAGACTGAATCTGCAATAGGCAAGCAGCTTGGTGTGAAGAAATCAACTGTGGGAGCAATAATTAGAAAATGGAAGACATATAAGACCACTGATAATCTCCCTCGATCTGGGGCTCCATGCAAGATCTCACCCTGTCGGGTCAAAATGATCACAAGAACGGTGAGCAAAAATCCCAGAACCACACGGGGGGACCTAGTGAATGACCTGCAGAGAGCTGGGACCAAAGTAACAAAGGCTACCATCAGTAACACACTATGCTGCCAGGGACTCAAATCCTGCAGTGCCAGATGTGTCCCCCTGCTTAAGCCAGTACATGTCCAGGCCCGTCTGAAGTTTGCTAGAGAGCATTTGGATGATCCAGAAGAGGATTGGGAGAATGTCATATGGTCAGATGAAACCAAAGTAGAGCGTTTTGGTCTAAACTCAACTCGTCGTGTTTGGAGGAGAGAGAATGCTGAGTTGCATCCAAAGAACACCATACCTACTGTGAAGCATGGAGGTGGAAACATCATGCTTTGGGGCTGTTTTTCTGCAAAGGGACCAGGACGACTGATCCGTGTAAAGGAAAGAATGAATGGGGCCATGTATCGTGAGATTTTGAGTGAACACCTCCTTCCATCAGCAAGGGCATTGAAGATGAAACGTGGCTGGGTCTTTCAGCATGACAATGATCCCAAACACACCGCCCGGGCAACGAAGGAGTGGCTTTGTAAGAAGCATTTCAAGGTCCTGGAGTGGCCTAGCCAGTCTCCAGATCTCAACCCCATGGAAAACTTTTGGAGGGAGTTGAAAGTCCGTGTTGCCCAGCGACAGCCCCAAAACATCACCGCTCTAGAGGAGATCTGCATGGAGGAATGGGCCAAAATACCAGCAACAGTGTGTGAAAACCTTGTGAAGACTTACAGAAAATGTTTGACCTCTGTCATTGCCAACAAAGGATATATAACAAAGTATTGAGATGAACTTTTGATATTGACCAAATACTTATTTTCCACCATGATTTGCAAATAAATTCTTTAAAAATCAGACAATGTGATTTTCTGGATTTTTTCCCCCATTTTGTCTCTCATAGTTGAGGTATACCTATGATGAAAATTACAGGCCTCTCTCATCTTTTTAAGTGGGAGAACTTGCACAATTGGTGGCTGACTAAATACTTTTTTGCCCCACTGTACATGATAACTGCAGCAAGACTATTATACGCACAAAGGTGGAAAGATTTGACATTACCCAGAATGGAGGAATGGATAGTGAAGATGAAGTTGCTGAGATGGCCATATTGACAGCTTTGATCAGAGAAAAGACAATATCTACATTTATTGCTGACTGACACCCCTATAGACTTTGTGTGAAACAGAAAAAAATGGAATTATGATATGTGGTTTTGATGATTAGGAAAAAAAATAGATTATAGAAAAAATGTTAGTCATGCTGTAACCGTAGAGTAAGAGGTTAATTTACATCTATACCTATAACTGCTGTAAAGAACATTGGAAGCTACTTCTTTATATTTTCTTTCTTTTTTTCCCTGCACTTTTGGCTTTGTCTTTTCCTTCTTTCTTTTTCCTTTATTCTAAATGTTAGTTCTTGTTAGTTTTCATCTTCCTTTTTTAAAATTTTAATAAAGTTATATTTTGAGCATCACTATCTTGAATTGGTAACACACAATTATTGTATTTACTGAGAAAATTCCAAGGGAAAAATAAAAAGCAGTTGCTTAGTTAACCTTAAGTACTTTGTGTGTGAAAAAGTCTTAGCAAAATGAGATGTAAATAACTTAGCAATATATATTGGAGAGCCAGTTCGGCAAAGCGGTTAAGGCTCCAGTCTAGAAACCAGGAGACCCTGAGTTCTAGTCCAGCCTTAGGCACAAAGCTGGCTGGGTGACTTTGGGCCAGTCCCTGTCCCTCAGCCCACGATGTTAGGTTTAGGCAACAGGCCACTCAGTGAATTCCTGTCGCAACCAATGGATCAACATTTGGTTGATCTGAAAACAGTGGACCCTGCACATGTGGGGAAAACTCTAGGAAGAAAAAAAAAATAACCCATTTTGGTTGTCATTTGGCTTCCTGGCTAAAATTTATTTTGATTTTAGTGATTTTTTTTTCTGCCCTGTTTCAGGTATTCTTGTTAAAAGCTTAATTTATAGCCTTGTTAAAAATCTGTGCTAAGCTTATGTAACGTCCTATTAAGCTGCAGTTTCAAATATTTGGATCCAGGAGTAACTCGGGAGCAGACTTTCTCCCCCTGCTGAAAGCTTCAAGAAAACATAAGTCAGCAAAACCTCCAAGGAAATTACTGATTTACCTGAAAGAAAATAATGTAGCTGCTTAATAAGTCCTAAAGAGAACATATGATCCAAATCTGGCTTTTTCTCTGAGGATAGTTTTACACCTCCTACATGTAATAAATATTGACCATTTCTTTTTATTTTATTTTTAGACATCGCGTTCCTCAAAAAAAGTCCATAATTTTGGAAAGAGGTCAAATTCAATAAAAAGAAATCCTAATGCACCTGTCGTTAGGCGAGGCTGGCTGTATAAACAGGTATTGTCTATTGGGGTGGGGAGGAAATGCTATATATCTTCATCTGAAATGTAGTGTTGCAGTTATGAGATAAGAAAAGTACAGCTTTGCCCTACATTGTATGATGAAGGTAATCTGCTAATGGTATCCACAGGAGAACCCAGAAACTTGCAAATGAGTGATTTTGCTTTCTGTTTTTTCCTGCAGGAAATTGGAAAATTATACTAGCTTGTGAAGCATTTTATAACTACTGCAAAATGCCAGTGCTTTAGATAAAAGTTTGCTCAATTATTTGGATTTGATTTATTCCTCCAAATAGGGCACATCTGTTAGAGATTCTGTTTGTATCGTGCATTGTTTTATTATACCACTTTCTCAAAAACAAATCCAATATAAGTCATTTTTGGTTTAATTCATCTCTCTGGTTCTAACATATAAAAACGTAGAACCTGCAATTTTTGTCTTTTACTTGGTATGCTTGGAGAAAAGAAGTAATTCTTATCCTAAAGTGAATATTGAAGTTTGAGCTAAAGTGGTAATTTATCAGTACCGTATGTCTGTGTAAACATTAAGTACTTAATTTGACTGGTGTGATCCAGATATTTAGCAAATTTATACTTCAGATTTTACTAGTAAAATCTGTATTTGGGCCAAGAGTACTATATCTTAATCATTTCTTTTACTTGTGATGGAATTTTGCTCAGTGGTCAAAGTTTTATTTAAAAAATAGTCAGCTGTGGTGGTTACAACTGTTACAATCAGATGCTTGGTATTTGTTCCTCTGTGGAATAAGTTGGTTCCCTAGCCAGCCATAAGAAATTATGTGACCCATCGTTCTCTCTTGCTCCTCCCCCCAACCTGTTTGCAGAAAGGAAGCCTGCCCACCAGGAACCATCCTGCTAAACTGGAACTCTTTGTTGTTGGGGCTTTAGCTGATATATACTTAGCAGGACTTCATCAGCTGATAAGGCCACAGTAGGCCCATGAAACTGTGTAGTATAGAGGCGTCACACATCATCTCTGTCAACATGATGCTCATCTCTTGGGAAAGACTCCCGTACAGCCCTTGACTGTAGAGTTTATCAAAAACAATAGTCCTGAAATAGAAGTGAGATGCCTGTTTGAAATTCAGCAGTATGTGATTTTGTTGTTGTATCTTCATGTTATCCAGAATAAATAAATTTCTACAGACTGATAAAATAGGGAATGTCTGCTTTTTTAAACATAGAAGCATAATTTTTCTGGCCCTGCAAAAGACACCCCATAGTGTCTGTTTTCCAAGGGCTATTAAAGCAGTCGTGACAAATAGGAGCTATTCCTATTGTTACAGTCTCTAATCCAGTAATTCTTTATATTTGTTTGACCCACCCACTTGATCTTTGGCACAGAGCAGCGCTTTAAAGGAAAAAAGATTACTGTCAGAAAAGAGTATGCCCTTGCCATTTAAAATGATTCACCTAGTCAGACCTAAGTAGGGTTCTTCTCATTGCTACCTTCTTGAGAGCAGCTTCAGACATTAAGCAGGGCAACTTGAAATGTCAGGCATAGAGGGCATGGTTTGTTTGAACCTATACATTTCTTGCATGTGCAAAATGTCTATAATGCAATGTTTGTAGATGATATATTATGCACCAAGCTTCTGCCTTCAGAGAAGATTGTTCCATGTTCTTGGTTCATCTTTTAGAGATCAGTATGAGCACAGATTCTTTTTTGATTTGGAAAATGGCCTCTAAAACCAGGTGTGGACCAATGTTAGCAGACCAACGTTAATATATTATCTGAATTATATTATTAGTTTTAAATATACTGTACTCCCCAAGCCAGAGAAGAGTGGAAGTTCTGACCTGGTATCTGAAGCCTGTTAGGGTCTGGTTTGGAAGAAACAGAATGAGGCTGAATCTCTGCAAGGCAGAGGGGCTGGTTGTTCAGAAATCATCTAGTACTTTTATTTCTCCAGTGATAACTTTGAAGGAAAGGAGGAGCAGGTCCATGGCTTAGGGATTCTTCTAGACTCATGGCTATTGCTGGATAGGTAGGTAAAGTCTATGCCAAGGGAGATCTATTTTAATTTTAGCTGATGTGCCAGTTGCAGCTCTTCCCAGAGCATGATGCCCTGTTAATGGCTATCTATACCATGTTTATCCCTCAAGTTAATTACTACAATGCATTTGACATGGGGCTACCTTTGAAGATTACATGGAAACAGCAGTTGATGCAAAATGCAGCAGCCATCCTACTGGCAAGTAAGAACTGCCAGTGCCATGTAACACCAATTTTGCAGGCACTGCATTGGGTTCCAGTAGTCTTCTGAGTATAGTTCAAAATGCTGGTTTTCCATCTGTAAAGCCCATTTATGGCTTAATGCCTAAGTATCTGCAGGGTCATCTACTTCAGGTAGAATTGGCTCTAGTTCATTCAGCCCAAAGAGGGTAAGGAGTTGCTCCTGATGTCAGGTTTTTTTCCTTAAGGATAAGATTGTTTCTTATGATTTTATGGATTTTATATTGTTTGTAAATATGGAGTAAATATGAAGAGAGCCAGTTTGATTTAGTGGTTAAAGCATCAGGCTAGAAGCTGGGAAATCATGAGTTCTAGCCTTGCCTTAGGCACGAAGCCAGCTGGGTGACCTTTGGCCAGTCACTCTTTCTCCACCCTAGGAAGGCGGCAGTGGCAAACCACTTCCAAAAAACCTTGCCAAGAAAACTGCAGGGACTAGTCCAACCAGTCGCCAGGAGTCAACACTGACTCAAAGGCACCAAAACAAAAGAAAGTATTGAAGACAAATAAATACCAACTAATATTAATGTTGCATAATATACTTTTTTAATGAATGAAAGTCTTTCTAAGCTATATTGCTGTGATCCTCAACACAGTGCCCATGAGCAAGAATGTACCCACATCCTAGATGTCCTTTAGGACATCTAGACCCAGTCTGACTTTTTTGTTTTGTGAATTGCTGTCCCACCACAGTAGCCATTTTCTGAATTGGGACAGCTTCCCACCGGCAGTCACAGAGCCCACAATCATACAGTAGTCTCAAAGTTCCAAATCTGCCCTCTGGCCAAAAGGATTATGGATTTCTACTATGGTATATCTCTGTACAGTTATTATTTTCATAAATCATTCCGTAAAATGCCTTGAGGTATTTATTTGGCATTTGTGTAAGCTAAAACAGACAAAATAGAGATTCTTTGACAAACTGTCTTGAGTTGTACAAGATAATGGCAGAATTAGGATATAAATCAAATAAATAAATAAAGCTTGTTCAATAATATTAATGACTTAAGTAACAAGAATATAGGATAATGCCTTCACAAAAGTAGAACATTTAAATGTTTACTTTTCTGCATGGGATATGCATTGGAAAACCAGAACATGAAACCAGCAATGGAGCATCTGAGTCATCCTAACAAAATGTATTTATTTATTTACTTAACATTTTTATATGGCTGCCCATCTACCAAAAGCACTTTGGGTGCTAAACAGATAAAAACAAAAACAAACAAAAAAAATCATTATCAGCTGCTCCTCCAATGTTTAAGAATATCCAGAGGCTTGGCATTCATTATTCTGCTATTCCTGGATATCATCCCAAGCCTGTTCACCAGCAGGATACTTAAAATTCCCTTAATACCCTTTCTTCTTTCAACGGATTTATTAAATTTTATTGTCTGAGAGCATGCACACTGTTGTGGTAATGCAGCCATTTACTCCAGGAAACAGTGGAAACTGGTTAATGATAGAAGAACAAATTTTTAAAAACCTTCAGAAATAGAAGCTTTTTATTTTGGAAGATACTTACTTGATCATAACAATATGATTAATAACAGGGTGAGGAGACTCTTGTTTCTTTAAATGCTTCTTTCCCCTCCCCTCTCACTTTTATATGTGTTTGTTTATTTATAACTTGTCTCTCCTCCCAGGAGCTCAAGTTTTACATGCAGTTTTCCTTCCTACTGGTTGAAATTAAACTAGTTGAGAGAAATAATGAATATCTTAAGTTCTGTCATTAAATTTCATGAATGAATAATAATTTTGATCTAACTCCTTATTGTCTCAACCCCAGTAACCATAACCCCATATTGTATGTGTAGCTGCCTTAAATTACGGATCAATCTAGCCTAGTAATCTAAGATGATCTCTTATATCAGTCAAGCTATAAACTACTCCGTTCTTCAGTGCCACCAGAAAGAACGGGGAGGAAACACATTCATAGTTGCTTATATATCAACAACAGAATTCAGAAAGTGTCAGGCTCATGCAAAAATCATAGCATGAAATGAAAAGAGGAGAGGATTAAAAAATGTATGTGATGGAGAGGAGGAGTCAAGAAAAATTGGTATCTCAGCAGAACTGATGGGATCTCTTCTTTCTTCAGGGCAATAATAGAAGGACTGCTGGAAGATCATTTAGTCCCTGTTTTCTACTGCAACTGGCAGCTGGAGTATCAGGCAAATCATTTCTTGCCTGATTTAATGCAAAATGCCAGGGATTAAACTGGGACTTTATATAAAGCATGTTGTACAACTGAGTGGTAGCTAACTCTACTACAGCTGGAACCTAGACCAGCTATCTGAGGCCCTATAGAATATGTGAATATTGACAGGCAGAGCCCACATTGCATTAATCTGGGCTCCCCTCTCCTTGTGGTGTCAAGAATTAACCTTCTCCAAGGCCTGAAGATATTGCAGGAATTTAATTAGGAGCCTTTTGATCTAGCATTCTTTCTCAGCCACTGGAGTGTGTGTTTCTCAAAAGCTAAAGCCTTTAGCATTGTCCTAGTTTCACTCTAGCTACTCAGATCCATGCTGTTAAGCTTAAGAGTGGAAGATTCAAGGATTCAAGCAATTCAGATAAATTGCTCTTGCTGCAGATGTGAAAAGTGTTCTTAGACAATGATCAGCTTCTTCAGAATCTAGCTATATTTATATGTTGGCCACCAGGTTTAAAGCCCATGTCCCTTATGCAGTAATAAAGTGTTTGCTGCCCATTTCACATCCCCTGATGTTGAAGGTGCCTGCCCTGTGTTTTGATAACAATCTTGTCTGGTCTCAGACTATTCACTTCCATTCTTCAGCCATCACAGGGATTCTCAATCTGAGCATGGATTTTCTAGTTACTCAGTTTACAGCTCATTGAGATAAGGGGGCTGGTGAGGATGACAGGATGAAAATTACACCTTTCCCCTGTAATTCCAGACTTCTAGAGGACAGGCAATGATTACTGGGATATGAAGAAAAGGTACATATTGGTTGGTAGGATGGTCACACATTGAAGGTGTCATTTCTCATAACTTGACAGTTTTTCAACAACATTTTAAAATATTGTGTGTTGAGAGGAAGAGCTTTGTGAGTCAGGCAAAAGACATGTTTAATCCAGCATTGTTGCACACCAATCAGGTGAATTGGGGACATTTACAGGATATAAAGTTAATAGGCTTCTATCATTGGTTGCCTTGGGAATTGTTATTCATACAGCTTCTGATGCAGGGCACAGATGTCATACAATGTGGAATTCTATTTGTGATGATAAACATGTAATGGTTTAATCACACCAATATGTAATAACCTGTGATACTCCAGAGTTACAAAAAAATTCTGATTTTGCCAATGTGCTAAAGCTGTTGGATTTCCAGTGCCTATGATTCTATATTTCATTACCTACAGGATAGTACTGGCATGAAACTCTGGAAGAAGCGATGGTTTGTTCTTTCTGATCTCTGTCTCTTCTACTATCGGGGTAAGTCTTTTAAATGTCTCTAAGCAGTGGGGTTAAGCTGTGCTTCCAAAAATATATTACCTTGTCTTTAAAAAAAGAAGAGGAGGAAAAAGACATTGGAACAAGTAATGGTCGTTCTGCTCTTCTGTTGATATAAAAATAAAAGTGCTGATTTGATCAGTATACTTAGTTTGTTCCATGGGAAATATATGGTCAGTTAGTTCTAACCTTGCATAATCTGGGTCAGAACAAACTCCATTTCTGTGACTTCCATGTCCCCTGTCCTACCTCACAAGCTGTGTTATTGTTGTTGTTTAAATGGAATATCAGAAGCAGTATTAAAAGTTGGGAAGGCTCACAATCTTCATCTACCTCTGTTCTATACACTTAATTTTAGCTAATCCACTGTTGCCTTTCCTCTTTCCCCAGTCATTCTGATGGACTGCCGCAGGTTCTTTTGCACTTGTGCTGTAGTTTGTTCAGAATAGTTTGAGCAGTGTTTCTCAGCCTCAGCAACTTTGAGATGTATGGCCTTCAGCTCCCAGAATTCCCCAGCCAGCATGGGAATTCTAAGAGTTGTAGTCCACACATCTTAAAGTTGCTGAAGTTGAGAAACAGTTGTTTAAAGTCTAGGATTTTTGATGGAAGCACCATACAACCTTTTAAAAGTGGTACTTCCACTATTCCTTTCATTTGTTTTCTGACAGCCATAGCAGTAGCATCTATATTCATCTCATGGATTTCAAGAAAAGAGATTTTCTTGAGGCTTGGTCATCATGATTTAAACTGTATAACCCACTCTGTCCTATTTAGGAAGACCTAGAATTGTAGCAGATGGTTCTAGCATCTGCTGGACCCTTCTGATGCTTAAGTTTCCCCATCTCTCCTATTTTTGCTGATAGAATAAGTTTTTTGGCATAAAATAGCAAACTGCGTATGAGGAAGCTGGAAAACATGATGTAGAGGAATAGAAACCTTTCTTCAACTATTTTAACTCTGAGGGAGATTTACTAGAAGCCAGTTAAGGAGTTTATAAGAGGTCATATCTGAATTACTTTGGAGTCATGACTTTGGATTTTTAAAGCCTCAAATCAGTCTGTGTTGTTTCAGAGTTAATCTTAGTATTCTCAAATATGTAGCAGTAATTGGATTTGGATGATCCAAGGCTTAACTGAGCCCAAAGGAGCCTACTCGTTCATTGAAACAGTTCACTGCAATTCAGAGTGTTTTGTGTGCAATAGAGAATTCCTCATTGATTGATACTGCAAATTTACACGTTTTGTCTTCGTGAAAGTAACCATTATGGCTTTCCCCAAAGGATGCTGGGAATTATAACTTGCTGAAAGTGCTGAGAGTTCTGTTAGAAAGTCTGAGCTGCTGCTTCTACTTAAAAAAAGTGTAGATGTGTGAGGAATGCCTGCTCAGTCTGTCTCATTGATAGAACAATGTCATCTTGTGGGACTTGGATATGACCTTCTCTGTAGCCACCTCTGCCCTTTGGAATGGTATTCCCTTAAAGTCTGCATGGTCCCAATCCTGCTGAGCCTGAGTGTTCTTTTGGCCTCACATTGGTATTTGGTATTTTAACTCTGGTGGTCTCCTATCCAAGTACTAAGCAAGATTAGTCCTGACCTTGCTTAGTTCCAAGCTAAAAGGGATGGCGTCACAGGACAAATAGATGTAAGATAGTTTTCATTACCATGTTCAAATCTTTTATCACACCTTTCATCTTTAACACTGAGGCACATAAAATAAAGCTATGAAACTTGATCAAAGCTATGAAAGTATCCATATAGTAAAACTAAAAACTGGCAGGTTCAGATAACGGTGAAGAAAAGGTGATTGGAACATAAACATCTTCAAGACTGGAGTAAAAGATCATCAGAGAGATTGGATCTATGACAAAAGTAAATGTCCATTGACCAAATGTTAAAGTGAAAGAATTAATATTTAGCTCTGGAGACTAAAATAGAGTACAAACCAAGATTTTCCAGCAGAAATATGGCAATATTTTTAAACTGAGCTAATTCCTTTCACTTTATCTAAAGGATTACAGAAGTACCAAATTGCTCATGTTATAATCAGTTTAGAAATGCAGAGCTATTATGTTCAGAAAGATTATAGACTGTTGGAAAAACCAAGCCACCCTCAGTAACAATTAGGGGCATTGAAGTATTGTAATTTAATACATGGAGACTTTGGTTGAGCTAAAATTGTACTGTAATTAGGGAGATGGTTGTTAGTGGGCTTTTTCCCTACTAGAAGGAAAGTCAATTCATCCATTTCTGTCGAGGTCCGCAGACCAGGACTCAGCAGTAAATCTCAGTCCTCTGTCTTTGCAAAGTTTTACTAGCCTGCTAGTCTCAGGTTCAGCTGAACTCTCAGACACTCACATGGCATAACTAGATTAGAATATTTATTGCAAACTAAAATAAAGCCATATTAAATAGTTGGTTGCCCTCTGTCAGTGTGAGGTTGCAGTTCCCTTTTATACCCAAATCATAGTTTCTTTTTCCCATCTTTCCCACGTTTCAGAGGGCTGTTTGCCCAGTACTTCATGGCCTTGAAGCTGAGCAGCTTTTGATATAACTGGCATTTCTGCCCTGAGAATCTCTTGCTCTTGGCTTATCTTTCGCAATTGCAAACAGCCACACAGTTACATCTCCCAAAGCAGCCATTGTAGCTTTCCCTGGAAGCATCCCAGTGTATGCATCTACATTACTAATTCTAACCAGGTTTAAAAGTTCTGAATATCTTTATTGCTAATTCTTTCAGTGTTTCCTTTTTATTGATTTATTGGTTTTAGCCTTAATATTAAATTTATAAGTTAACTTGCTGAGATGAATAAATAGATCAAAGCCACTTATATACCCATCCTGAAAGAACTGAAGGAGATTGTGTTAATAACCAGATGTTCTAATATTAATTTGCAAGTACTGTATTAGCATGCTATAAGAAGGAATAGAAGAATTAAAAGGGAAGATGTTCACTGCTTTGCTTTGTGGTAAAGGGGTAATATCTACCATGATAGCAGTTTTATGAATAGGTATGCTCCCTCCCCCATAACTGCTGTATGGTGAGTGTGGGGACATAATTTCAAAATTTCAAAGGTGCCATTTTCTCAGAACATTGAGTAGAGTTGTGTTTTTTTATTTGAATGGAGTCATCTATTTATTTAATCTAAGTCTCAGTTAAAAATAGAGAAACAAAGAAAGAGCAGAATTCTTAAAGCTGCTTATCAATACTAGAACCTGGATGGAGGGCAACTGGTCACAGTCTTTTATGGTGAAATACATTATATTTACATTTAAAATAGTGTAATCAAATTAGTGTGTTCATATGTATACAAGCTTGTCCTGTCTTGTGTGATATATAATAACATTCTTTAACTTCATAAATGTTCCTTATTTCAGGAACATTTTTGCTTCAGGTTATAGATTAGCACCCTCCTGTCAAGCAGAAAATGCACTGAAATGCACTTGGTACCTTCCCTTCCCTTTGAGTTAAAACACTGAGATAGTTCCCCTGAATTTTCATTTCCAATTTTCTTCTTACACACTCTTAAGGAGAAGCTAACATGCATTTTCCTGGGACTGCAGAATTACCAAGTGAGTCCAGGAAAACTGTTGGCTTCTGTAAGGAGAAGCTGGATATGTCTACCATCTCCTGAGACAGGGTGTTTTGATGTTGAACAACTATTACCACGAGGAATTTTTTTCTGATGTGCAACCAAAATCTACTTTTGCAATACCCAGAATGACAGCTGGGTTAGTCTCTTTCAGGGTCAGAATATTCCATGAATGTTCTGCATATCCCTATTTTTTTTTCTGGTTTTATTTTTATTGTAAACTATAGTGAGTTTTCAGTAGTTGGTAGTATAAAATGTAATAATAAAAACAAATCCAATAATTAATGCATATTATAGGCCAGAATGAGTTTTCTTTTCTGCATTTCCAAGAAATGCAGTGAAAATAACTTGTAGGTATAACAAATATAAATGCTTGTAACTATTACTGTAACTTTAGTGTTATGTTTCTAGTAAATAAATTAGGGATATGCAAACTTCAGATTCAATAGAGATGCTTCACAGTGCAGAAGAACATGAATGCAGAAGCTCTCAAGCTCATTAAAAGACTCATTAAAACAGCCATATAATTTTGGATATAGACACAGGTGCTTTAATGAGTCACAGATAAATGCTACATTTGCACATCAACACATTCAGAAGTGCTCTGCTGAATTGAATCTGAAGCATTGCACAGTCCTTTCAGTTTTTATAACTCTTACATTCATTCATATCACTTCAGGCATTGTAAATACAATACTTTAAAGTCTCTATGTAAACTTAAACTTTGCTTAAGGTCATACCTATATAAATTACTTCATGGTTTTTACAATAATTAGGCAAGCTAGGGCAGTGTTCTTACCTCATTTTACAGACCAGAAATAAGTTCTGGGAAGTTAATATTTGAGGCCCATTGAGTTCATGATTGAGCTAAATTATGAAACACAGATTTTCTGGCTTGCAGGTCATGCTTTTAATTATTAGAGTAATTAAATATTAGATATTGGTGCAGTATAGAATCCATTTTGTGTTGTGGAATTGTACAGACCAGCACTAATACAGAGTATATCAGCAAGTTGAAGGAAAGCCTGGATAGTCATATCTGGATTTTTTATGCTTAAGAACCTTCAAGCATTTTTGCTCTTCTGAATAGTAGTTTATCATTATGGCAATTTTTTTGGTCTTGTCTTTCTTGCTTTTGCTGAAGGATAAAAGAGCAAATTCACCTTTGCTGCAAACAATAGAACATCCTAATTGAATAAATATTTGTACTGAAGGTGTGGGATAAGAGAATCTTCACTGTTTGTTTTTTAATCCTATTCATATTCTGTGTACAGATAAAAATACATGTAGGAGGCAAAGAAATTTGTAGATGAAAGCTCTTGTAGGGAGTTTTTAATAAGATGGTGATAATGCAAATAATTTCACTATAAATGTGGTGATCCATAATAACCACTTTAATTTACCCATAATTAGAAATAAACTAAACATTTAATTGAGAGTTACTAGATATGTTTCATGCTAACATACCGTTTATTAAGAGTTTTTCTTAGACAAGTGTTCACATTTCCTCAGCCTGGAGTATAGTGACTTACCATCAATCTCAGTATCTCTTTTGCTATCTTAATGATCCTTTGACTGGTTGGTATAGCCAAATTTTCCTCATTCTTTGTTGCAACCCAAGCCAAGGCCAGTAGAGCAAGGAATCCTGTGATAGTGGCCACTGTACTGGACAATTCTCAAAGCTAAGTAATGAGATTCAGAAGGTGGAGGATTTCAAGGTGGTGCTTATTTTTAGCAGAGAGAGAGTATTCATAGCACTCAATGTATAACATTGGAAATTGAGTAAGTATTGTTCCCATATTGCATATTAGAGTCTGAGGATCAGAAAGTAAAATTGGAATTAAATTTTAAATTTAATTGGAATTTGAGCTGGGACTTTCATAGCCCTGTGTTATAGTTACTGAAGTAGATGTGCTGCTTCCAGCTAGGAGGTTCTTAATGAAAGGCAAAGCATTACAGGCCATTGGGTTTGTCCTGGTTGATATAAGGATTAAGCACTGATTTTAAGTTATGTAGACTGATGCAAGGTATACATTCAGCTGTGTTTGTTGTCTTGTGAGCACCATAAAGACTAATGGGGAGTTCCATACAGAAGCCACAAGTGCAGATTCTGCTCATACTCTGGCACGAGGCTACTCTTTTGGTGTTCACTGATATAAACCCATTTGGCACATAAATGGGGAGTTGACATTTTCTGTCCACAGATGAATGTATTTATTTTGTGGTGTGGTGGTTAAGGTGTTGGCCATCCTCAGCCATGGAAGCTCATTGGGTGACTGAGGCTTCTGTTGCTCTTGCATCCCAATATGCCTCACAGCATGGATGTTGTAAGGAAGAATAGGAGGAGGGAGTACTATGACCCCAGTCTTGAGCTCCTAAATTGCATCTCAGTATTTATCATAGAATCATATTCTGTTGATTCACAGGAGTAGTATATGGTTATATGATGAAGATATGCATGCCTGTACAGCATTGCATGCATAGTAATTCCATGGATTCCCTCAGAAGTATGACTGAACATGCTACTTTCAGTTAATAAATTAATCAGAATGCCTGCCTTCAAATGTATTAGAACTGCTGTGAAAAAGGGAAGCAAACTAGAGGAAAGTTGAGCAAGAAAGTTTTTTATATCTATATGAGAGAGAGAGAGAGAGAGAGAGAGAGAGAGAGAGAGAGAATCTCCCAGTGTAGTATTGGTTTTCTAGTTTATCAAATGCTTGGACAGTAGCATGTTCCCTCATGGGTACAAATGCACTGAAATACTTACAGATGTTCTTTGCATCCAAAGGGGTATTTAATTAAGAGTGGCTTGTGCTTTTTTTATTCCAGAAGATTTATGTTGTAGCATTAATAGGCTTCTTTGAAGGCTGCCTGCTCGTTTTGGAAAAACAGCATTTTATTTCAGAGCTGCCACTAAAGATAGTGGTAGGCGACCTTCCCTGAATACTCAACAATGTGCTGGCCTAAGTTTTGTTTGGGGCCAGACAGACACTGGTTGAAAGTGATTGCAAAATTCACTCTAGTCTTTAGCAGGAATATGAACTGCCAGTGGCAGGTTGGCCTTCATATACCTGAGAGTAAGGCTTTACTTTGCTTTGGATTCAATTCAGAAAAGGTGTGTTGGAACAAATGCAGCAGCTGTGTGTGATGTGTTAAAGTAGCTGCATCTGGAACCAAGGCTGGGCTGCTGCCATGGTAGTCTCTTCTACCTTTGTTTTAATGAGCTGCAGACAGATGCTTCATTTGCTCTCCCACGTGTTCCAAGGACGTCTTCCAAACTGAATCTGAAACATTGCATGGCTGAATTACAGAGCCCCTCTGCTCTCTGCAGAGCCCCTCTTACAGAGCCCCTCTGCTCAAGAGGCATCATAAGCCCCTTAAGATAAGTGTTAAGATCTTAACACTATCTTTAAGATAACAGGCCTCTTCTCCTTTCCAGTGCTTAATAACATTTAGGTTTAACTCACATTTTTAAATACAATTTAATCTTCTGTATGTATTTAGTCAAATCATATCTTGATTATTAGGGGAAATATTTATTATGACTTGTCAAAATAATCAATCAGTGGCTCTGAGATGTTCTCTGCTGGGACAGAGGGAGGTAGCAGGCCATATCGAGGTGGCTGGAGACTGAGGGCTTGCAGTTGGGCTTCTAGCTGATTCTATATGCTTTATTCTTTTTCACTGCTGGAAAACATGGCATAGTTTAAATGAGATTTATAGCCCCACAAGTCCTTTTAGGGTTTTTTTTTTCTATTCACAGTCTTCTTCCAGCAACATCTTTAGCCACAGTCACTGCTCTGCATACACGCACCCACACAAACACACACATACATCTCAAGAAGACAAGCAGAGAGCCAGACAGAATTATCTGTTTATCAATTTCTATTCTAAAAACATCATTACTTGCCATCTCTAAGAATCTGTATGAAAAGTAGATGGAGGTTACTGGGAAAAAAAAGTGAAATTACTGGATATAAAAGATTCCTCCCCCCCCACCCCCCACCCCCCATCTATGGGATGTTCAAAAAGCCAGGGAAGATTTAAATGCATTTTTTCCTTACATTGTATAATGCATATCAGGACAACTTTCTTCTTTGATCAATTATTTTTGTATATTTTCTAGATGAAAAAGAAGAAGGAATATTAGGGAGCATACTTCTTCCAAGCTTTCAGATAGCCATGCTTTCTTCTGAAGATCATATCAACCGCAAATATGCATTTAAGGTGAGAATATTCTTCAACCCCAGATTTGTGGTGTTTAATTTTTCAGTGGAGTATAATTGTGAACACATAAATTGTAGATTACAGAAGGGGCCCCAGAAAAGTTTCCGAACAGTCCTAAATATGTGCACACAGACTTTCTGTTCCTTGTATTGCTAAGTCAGAGTGTGTTTGCTTTCCATTCTAACCAACTAAGGAATATGATTTATTTTATTTTATTTATTGCAATATTCCTGAAACTTCAGCACAAGAATTTTGTAGATTTCTGAGGAAATAGTTGCATTTCACACCACAATTTGTTTAACAACTGTTTATTCAATAAGACACAATTGGTAGGATGTGTAACATGTTAAACCAAAATCAAGCCACATTTCAGCGTAGCACAACTTGTGAACATTGCCTTTGTATGTCTTTAGTATCTGTCAGAACTTTACCGGTTATCATGTCTTTGCAACCTAGTTATCTTCCACTTCCTGGTCCATACAGCTTCCCTATCCAATCTGCAAGTTCTTTTTAATGAAGTTACTCTCTTCCCACAAGCATAACTTCTGAAGCTGTTAAACCCTGGATAAATCTTCCTGTCAGCAACTGACTGAAGGCTATTAGAATAGTTCAGACATTCAAATGAAAGTAGCTTAACACTGTAGCATTAGGCTGGTGTCTTCCCCACATCTGGTCTTCTCTCATTAGCATTTTCTTGATATCTGTTTTACAAGGTATATTTTCTTCAATGTATGCATAATTAATTGAAGCTCTTTTTCTATAAAATGTACCTGACCTTTTACATTTTGTTTCTTGGATTTGAGCTACTTTGGGCTCTTCTTGGCGATGAGTAAGCTAAATCACGCTTCGTATTTTAATGGGTGAGTATATATTTGCAACTTCCTATTTTTTTTTTTCCCTGATCCTGGATATCTCAGCTAATCCATTTCTATAATCTGTGTGCACCAGATGCCAGCAGCAAATATTTATTCTATAATTCATAGAAATCATTTAGAAACTCAGCAGGGGCTCTGAACAACAACAAGCCTTCCAAATTTAATAGTAATTTGCTTTTCCTCTAGTATAATTGCCTCAGAAGATGAGCATGATGATGAATAGCATTGTATTAGTTACAGTGGGATGAGTTTCTAGCAGCTGCTTGCATAAATCTTAAAACCGATAAATTACTGATTAAAGAAACCAGTAATGGTCTTTGATTTTCCTCCCACCCTTTCTTTTCTATCTTACAGAATGTTGTACCTTTCTCCCCACAAAATGACCGTGTCATTTCCAATCAGGCAGCTCATCCAAACATGAGGACCTATTATTTCTGCACAGATACAGGGAAGGAAATGGAGTTATGGATGAAAGCCATGATAGATGCAGCTCTTGTACAGACAGAGCCTGTGAAAAGGTAATGTAAGTTGACAGCCCCATAGAATCAGCCAGTTACAGTTCCGGCCTTGATTACATATCGTGAGGAGATGTGTTCTGAAATATGAATAAAACCAACCCTGATATTTATTAGCTTTCTGAAGATCTTAGAAAGTAACATCAAAGCTTCAAACTGTCTCTCTGTTTCCCTGGATGTGCATCTTAAGGTTACAGGATGATGCAAACGATGTGTCATCTCCCAAGGCTTTCTATCAAGGTTCAGTTGTTTTTAGAAGACTCATGTTGGTGCAGAGGCATTTTTTAGGAACTGGGAAGCAGACAAATATATGAACAATAAAGGTACTCTGTTTGCAGCTTGTATGCCACTAAGGTTTGTTCCATTTTGTCAGTAATGGGATGAAGAATTGTAGAGGTGATAAGTGGATTTTAATGGCCTGTTGCCCTATTTTATCGAATAGTTTTATATAGCAATAATTCCTTACAATACAGTGGTACAGAGCTAAGGTGACTTTCCCTTGACAACTGAGGCTATAATTCATCCATACTATTGTTCTCATGAGTTTAGCAGGCAGTATGTGAAAACTTATGTTGGCCTAGATTGTTCACATTTCTAGCTTCTGCTTACCCAATTGCAAAGTTACTCAGGACAGACAAATAATAGACTAAAACTAGATATTGTACTCAGCTTAAATAAAGATAGTTTATTATATATTATTATATATTTAAGGTTTCCAGGCCCCAAATAAGCCAAAGCAAAAGTTCTGTTCCAAAACAAATTAGAAGTTTAATATACTTTGAATAGGATATACTTTCCCTGATTTGATTCTTGGCTGCTTCTGTTAAAAATATGTGTTTATTTTCTGCTATTTATAGTTAATTGTTAACCTTGATAATGTTTTAGGAAAAGATTCGTGGCCCAAGAATGAAGTTTAACAAAGTTATAAATTTAGTTTTGTTCTGGGGCCTGAGAATTGGAACATGTCAACTGCAAAAAAAACCCTGAAACCCTCTTTTCTTCTTCCCATTTACTGATAACTTTATTATCAGTTATTATTTGCAATAATAATTGAAAAAAGTGATGCTTTTCAAATTGGCCGTGGATATTTTCATTTCCATTCTGAAAGTTGAAAAACCCTAAATAGTCATATTCTAAGCTATTTTAGAGGATGACTGATACCTAAAGTATAAAAGAGAGGGAACTGAAACTTGCCCCTTTTTATTCTTATACTTTTCAGGCCTAAAATAGCCATTTGATATCTGAAAAATTGCTAGGTATTACTGTAGAATAAAGAGAGAAAGTATTATGCTTTTCATATCGAACCAGTTAACTCATAATTTCTATTCTAAATCTGTTTCTTTGTATGGGTCTGAATATTACAACATATTTCTCTAGACCTCTTTCCTAATGAAGAGCTATAATCTACATTTTCCCAAAGTTATTTTAACTTAGAATCTTAGTTATAAATATTCCCACATCTAGTGATTGCGTATATGTGTGTATATTGGTTGGTTTTCTTCATTTTGGTTATTTTACTGTAAACTGCCCAGAGTTGCTCTGCAGTGAGATGGCAGTGACCAATTTGGAAAATAAATAAATAAATAAATAAATAAATAAATAAATAAATAAATAGGTGCAGGTTTAACAACGATCAAAGAGGTTTATTGAGAATAAGTAATGCAAATTGTTTTGAATAAGCAATATCCCATTTAAACTTGACATTCAAACACTGAAATAAGACTTCATTTGGCTATATTCCTGATTATATCTCTGTTATAATTTAGGTAATTTGAAATATTCACATAATAAAATCTAGTTTTTCCATTTAAAAAGTTCTCTTTTTTGCATTGCAGCTATTTTCAGTTTTATGCTAAGAAATTCATTAGTGATGGCATATTATCCTAGTTTTTGCAGTGGAACATATAATATATCAGATATCATACAGTGTTGGTATAATATGCTACTAAACATTGCTTTTGACCAACAGTGAAATTACCTTTATCTTATTACTGGTAGTCCTTGCTATCCAATCATTCATTCAGCAACCGTTCAAAATTACAACGGCACTGAAAAAATGGACTTACAACCCATGCCCGAAGAAATGGCCATTGCAGCACCCCCGCAGTCAACATGATAAAAATTTGGGCACTTGGCAGCCCGACCACACTTACAACCACAGGGGCCTGCAACTCCCCCCACCTATCCCCCCCGCATCTATGCCCTTTTCGCCACCCTGCACAGCAACATTTGGTGGCAGCACCAGGGCTGGGGCTGAAGTAGAAGCCCAAGGCCTTCAGCAGTCTCAGCCCGCTGCCACTGAGTTCCCGTCCTCCCATTCCTTCATCTTGCCTCTTTTTCCTTCATTAAACCTGGTGTCCCCTCTTCCCATGCCTTCTGGAAGCCATGCCTCTCCTTCTCTTCCTGGAGCTTCCCATTCTGTGAAACCAGAAGGTTTCCAAAGGATTGCAAGTATGGGACTTTTGAAGTCCCATTCTTGTGATCCTTCAGAACCCTTCTGGTCTTACCCAGGTCTCGCAGGTGAGGAATGGGGGGATGGGAATGGCAAGAGGGAATGGCGTGAGCTGGCAAAGGCCTGCGGTGTGAGGCATGAGGCGGTATTTGTCAGTCGCAGCAGCGGCTCTGAGGCTGAAGACAAGGCCTGGAGGCAGTGGCAGCTGGCTGAGACTGCTGAAGGCCTCAGGCCTCTACTTCAGCCCCAGCCCCGGTGCTGCTGCTGATGAGTGCTGCTGTGCAGGGCAGCCAAAAGGGCATAGATGGGGGGGGGGGGGAGATTACAGTGCCCCTGCAGTCGGAAGCACTGCTGGGGTAACCAAGGCTTGCAGGGGTGGCTGTGGCTTTCTGCCTCCCCCACCCCTGTGGCATCCCCGCACTGCTTACCTGGGACTCTGTCCCCTTAACAACCCACAATTCTTGCTGAAAGACAGCAGCTGGGAGTGCTGGAATTGCGGTCCCTAAGCGAAGTGGTCACATGATGATTTGCTTAGGGACCACATCGTTTAGCAACCTAAATTCTGGTCCCAATTGTTGTCGGATAGCGAGGACTACCTGTAGTGAAATCTTGCTGCTGTTCAAATTGGCTCCATGCTTCTTTATAAAATTATCCAGTATTTGTAGAATTTCTCAGATACTGTAAAGTCTCTGAAATAGCTAATTAAATCAAATCCAGTTAAAAGTAAAATGGGGAATAAAAGTACATGATATAGTCAGAGAAGGAACTGTGGACTAAAAGAAGAGCAGGGCAGAGATTAAAACTAAGGGACATTATAAGTGAAGATTATGGTTTTAGCTTAGGTTATTTATAGATTGAATAAAGTAGAAGAAAAGAAGCTAAAACAACTAGGGAACAATCATCTATACCAGTTTTTGTTCTCAATATCCTGGGACTTTTCAGTGAGAAATAAAAATAAGCTTTTCCATTCTGTATCTCTCCTATAATTTATAGCTATAAATAAGTTTTGGCTGGATACAGGTGACGTTAAGGCTGCATAGGTCACCAGAATATATAAAAGAATTTTATACAGTGGTTCCCCCTCATCCCAACCTCTTAGGAACATACTTCAGCCTGTTTGCACTACCATTGGTGCTCAGAGCAAAAGCATTTAATGGAACTTATGCTCAGCATAAGTGCCTGTGTCTTGCCCAAATGGAATTGCATATAAAGTCAGTTCCAGAAAGAGAGTTTTAGACTGATGCATTCTATGCTAGCATGTATTTTACTATCTACAGTGTGAAAATTTGGGGGGGGGGGGCTTAAGTAGTAAAGACTAGGTCACCAAATGAAAAGCAAGCAGCAATTCACAATTAGTGAAAGTTCTCTGTGTCCCTTCATACTACATATTTTCAGTTAATAACATCTTAAATTAAAAATAATGCTACCCATTCTAAAACCAGAAATATTTCAAAGGTGTTTTGTTTCTCCATAACTTCCTATTTTTCTACAGGAAAAAATGAGGGAAACATCCTCAGGAAAATATTCTGCCCAAGCTCTATTTTCCTCTCTCCTTCCTTTTTATTTTTCTGGGCCTTCACATCTCAAATTAAACAGTCAATGAAAGGCTGCTCTGGAACAAACGTTTATGTTTTATATTTAAAATATAAGAAAGGTATGACTGTAAGAATCCCCATATCTCTTGATAAAGCTGGATCAGTTTACAAAGTATGGCATTCTCATCCTTAAGTAGTAGTATGTGTACCAGTACATATTCTGATTAAAACAAAGTTATAAGAATAGGAAAATAGTGTAATTAAGTTAAATTGGCTGTTCTGTGTAACAGGCCACCTTCATCACATATGTGGAAAAAGATACTCTAAAGAAAGAAAGTTTGAGGTTCAAAAATGAGGTGAGATCTTTAGCAGAAGGTTGAGATTGGAAAAAAGTGTCATTCAGCAAATAAGCAGGATCTTCAGAAGAGAACAGTATTTCCAGTGAAAGCACAAATGTAAGCAGGAGGAAGAGTAAAGTAAAGAAACAGACATCTTCATCTCACATAGTTTGAAATGTCAGCGAGGCACTTAGGAAGGACTACTAGCTTAGGAAAAAAATATTATTAGTATGAAGATGGTAGCTAAATTCTTTCTCATCATAGTAAGAAGGGGAATCTAGATTCAGTTAAGGAAGCCTGAGACTTGGGAAATTCCTATATGGTTTGGCCTGGAACAAACATAAAAACGGGTAGAACAACACTGAACAGAAGCAAAAAGAAGAACCAGGATAAAACTATATGATTGTTTCCAAGGGAAAGGAGTAAAAGTGAAACAGTAGTCTGTGATGCTGAAGACTAAAAACAAAAGAAGACCTCAGCTTCAGCAAAAAAAGGACCTTGAAAGAACTGTTTCAATTGAGTAGATTAAACTTAAGTAGACTGCCTCAAATGTAAAGATAAAGAGAAAAAGAATTTGTTGATGAATCCTGAATATTTTGAGAAAGAAGGGTGTTTCAAAGTAGGCAAAAGAGATTATAACTAAAAGCAGAAGGGGAGGAACTAGATGATCTAATGCTTTGGATTCATATCAAAATGGACAAAATGGACTGGGCTGACTTTCTAAGTTCCTCTTCCTCAGTACTTTCCTGAACACGTTTTCCAAAGGTTGGTTGACTCTGCTGAATGTTATTGATGCCAATGCCAGCTGCCTAACGGAAAGAGGAGTCCTTGAGAATCAGACTGAGGCAAGGGTTGATTTGAAAGGCCATAACTCAGTAGGTTTTAAGACTGGAACTACAGAGTAACTCAGGAAGAAGAAGGATAATGTGAATGGAAGCCGAGAAATGAGCCTGAAATTTAAAAGCAATTGACCTTTTTGCTCAGTTTTTCTTGGATAAATATGCTAACTATGCAGCTCTTGCTGTTTCTGAAAGGATACAATTATTGTACACCACAGACCAAGTCAGCAGATACTTGCCCCAATTATAATTACTGAAGCCACAACTGTTTTCCAGAAGATGAGTAACTAATATCTCACCAAAAGATGTCAGTGACCATGAGAAGTTTAAAATGTATTAATGTTCCCCTTTATATGCTGAAACAGCTGGCACTGGGAATTTGAACTAGATACTTCTGTATATTGCATCTTCTGAAAAGATATTTGGGTTGATATCAGTCAGGATTCCAGAGACCTTGGCAGATAAAAAGAAGCCACAAAATCATACTTTTCCATCCTCAGGGGGAGAAATTTGCCCTCCCTCTTTGCTTCCTCTCTTTATAATGCCATTTTGAAAATGGAGTTCTTCTGTCTTTAAGAATAATGCAGAAGGCAGAATTTTAATAGTTGTACTCCCATGAAATTTTTGACTTTTTCAATACATTTCAACATATAGATGTTTGATCTTCAATACTGATAAAGGGGATATAATATAACAAATATGCACGATTTACATTTTATAGTCCATTGTGTAATTTAAATAAGCATAAATGCAAATTTCACACATGGAAAAAAGTAAATACATCCCTACATTACCTCAGATACCTAAAATTAGAATCAGGTGCACAAGTTCAGGTACAAATTTTTTAGAACATTGTTAGAGAGGATCTGTCTTATTAAAACTCAGACATTTAGTTTGATTTGCTCTTTGTTGTTGAAGTGTGTGCATAAATCAAAAGAGCTCTCTGAAGCCTTTGGAAAGAAGGTTATAGATGCCTCTGAGTCTAGGACGGGATTTAAAAAGATCACCGAACAATTGGACATCAATCATTCCACTGTCCAGAAGATCACCTACAAGTAGAGAAGATTTCAAACAACTGCCAACTTGTTCAGGAAGGCCATCCCAGCAAGTTCAGCTTAAGAGCAGGAGGCAAGATGCTGAAAGATGTCTCTAAGAACCCAGAATTTCAGTGCAAGACCTACTGGTAGCTCTCACCACTACTGATGTCAAAGTGCATACGTCTACCCTTAGAAACTGGACAAATTAGATCTACATGGAAGGTGTGCCAGGAGGAAACCTTTGCTGACCAGAAAAGCATCAGGGCAAGACTAACGTTTGTTCATGAACACCTAGACAAAGACCAGGACTTCTGGAACAATGTGCTCTGGACAGACAAGGCAAAGATAGAGTCATTTGGTATAGTACCAGAAGACATGTTTGGCAAAAACCAAAAACAGCATTTCACTAGAAGAACCTGATACCAACTATAAAGCATGGTGGTAGAAATGTTATTGCCTGGGGCTGCTTTGCTGCATCAAGGCCTCAGCGGCTCACTTATCATAGAATCCACTATGAATTGTTCATTGTACCAGAGGGTGCTTGAGGATAATATGAGACCATCTGTCAAAAGATTGAAGCTCAACCAAAAGTGGACTTTGCAACATGACAATGACCCTCAACAGTCCAGTAAATCCAACAAGGAATGGCTGAAAAAAATGGAAAGTTCTGGAATGGCCAAGGCAGCCCGGATCTAAATCTAAATCAAGATGCTGTGGGGTGATTTGACACAAGTTGTCCATGCAGGAAAGCCCTCAAACATCACACAGCTGAAAAAATGCTGCATGGAGAGGTAGGAAAAGAATTCTTCCCAGTCCGTGTCAGAAACTGGTAGACAGTTATAAGAAGCATCTCCCTTTGTTTCTGCCAAAGGGGCAATACCAGCTATTAGAGCAGTGTTGTCCAAACTTGGCCACTTTAAGATGAGTGGACTTCAAGTCCCAGAATTCCCCAGCCAGCCATGCTGGCTGGGGAATTCTGGGAGTTGAAGTCCACTCATCTTAAAGTGGCCAAGTTTGGACAACACTGCCTTAGAGCAAGGGTTTACTTATTTTTTCCTCAAAAGGAAATGGCATATTTGTTAATCCTTTGTGGCATCAGTGATTGCAAAGTCAACTTTTCATCTTTTTTTTTTCAGTTAGATCACCTTTAACTTTGTATACTGTTTGAATGAAGATAAAATATTGATATGTCCACATATGTTAAAAAATTTAAAAAATGACATGGGGTGTACTTAGTTTTTCACATAACTGTAGCTTCATTTCTGCCTTCCTGGTTTATTACTAGATAGTTGCTTTTGTGTTTCAAGTGTTTTGTTTTTCTTACCTTTTCAAGTGCTTTGTAAGCTGTCCTGGGAACATTCATATTGAGGCTTCAGAGTAAAATGTATTGAGTAAAAAAAGTAGCTCCTTCAGTTGAAAAGTCTCCCTTTTGTGTATATATTTAAAGCTGAAGGCTTCATTCTATGGGATAGAATTGTGAAACTTCTCTGGGCCTTTTCACAATGTAAGGAGTGGAATGTTAATTGCCACTACACCATCCACTGTGTGGGAGATGTGCTCTCTTTTTCTTTTTAAGGAGTGGAATGCAGGTCCATTATCTCTCAGGCATCTTGTTTGCATGGCATTGAAAACTTATTTAAAAAAAACATAGCTTAAGGGCTAGACTTCACAGACACTTCTTGCTTATTAAGTAGATCATTGGTTGTCAGAGCAGAGACCGGATGTTCCAGATAAAAGCCTTCAGATATTCATTATGTGAAGGGGCAATATGCATAAGCAGTTGTGCCTGGATTGCCTGGGTTGCAAAGATCAAGATTCAGCAAGAGGTCAGATTCAACAAAAGCAGCCTGGAATATAAGGCCTGGTCGGATTTGGGAGCAGAGACAGAGGCTTCAACAATAATTCTGCCATGGCATCACTTTAAAGGCAGCCAACCTCTTAAACAGAGCAACTTCCAATACAAAAGCTATTAGCAACATTCCTAATCCAAGCCTTTTGAGAGCCCATGTGGCACAGTGGTTAAGATGTTAGATGAGGACCAGGTTCAAGTTTCCTCTCCACCATGGAGAGGTCACTGCGTGACTTTGGGCCAGTTACTTTTTCAGCCCAACCTATTTCACAGGGTTATGGGGGGGGGGGGGGGCGGCGATGGAGGATGTGTAGCGTATCCTGCCTAGACCTTCTGGAGGAAAAGTGGGGTATAATTTTGAAAATTTGTCATACGTAATTTTATTAGCCACCAGGTCTTTGGAAGCTGGTAGTATATAAGTAGTACCAATAAATAAACAATTCAATGATACATCAGAATATGAAATATTGTAGACATTTCTGGCTACCACATTTCATAAAGGATATAATAAAGCTGGAAAAAGTGCAGAAGAGGGCAACCAAAAATTCCTTTGTTGTAGGAAAAAGCTATGATGTTTTGGACTATCTTGTTTTGAAGCAAGGTAATTTGAGGTGAGGACATGATTGAGGAATATGATAAAGAAGATGTCTGTCTGTCTCATTTAGATGGGCAGAAAATGGGGGAAACCGTATCGTTTAAAACAGGTATTGTGATTGAGTGAGGACATGTTCAAGGTGTATTCTATCCTGCATAGCATGGTGGAAATAAATGGGAGAATTTTTTCTCCCTCTCTCAAAACAGGAGTTCAGGCATCATCCAGTGAAGCTGACTGGATGAAGATTTAGAACAGACAAAAGGAAGCATTTCTTCCCATAGTGTATAATTAACTTGTGAAATTCATTACCACAAGACATAGCAATGACCACTAACTTGGATGGCTTTAGAAAGGGATTGGATGACAGGTCTATTAAGAGCTATTCATCCTGAAAATTTAACATTACCTCTACGTTAGGGGCAGCATGCATCTAAATATCAGTTAAAGCAGAACACTGGTGGAAGTATAATGTCTTCCTGTCCTGCTTGTGAGCACACCAGAGGCATTTGGTTGGCCACTGAGAAGTAAAATTCTTAATCAGTCAGGCCTATTTTTATGCACTTATACTACAGTATATCATCTGGAAATTGTTAAGGCTTAAAGAACTACACCTTTAGTTTCAGGCTGTGGCTGTGGCATTCTGATTGTAAATGAAGTTTGGAGCTTCTCATGCTCTGGTTCTGAATACGAAGTTGCAATTAGGATTAGGGCTAGGTTGAAGTCTGTTCAGGGGATCTAGTGGTAGGAGTCATCCCCATTACCAGACTCAAGTGTGAAAGAGTCAGGAACAGGTAGTGGGCAATATTTCTAGTCCTTTCCCAGTTACACAAGATTGGTACTCACAAAATCTAAAGTGGTACATGTAGTTTCCTCAAGTGTGTAATGATATATACATGTATGGCTCCTCCCTTGTGACCCCCAAGATATAGATACATATTCTTTGGGGCAGAGGGCTACGATAAAATAATTGCCCCTTTGTGTACACATTGCTGCATAGCTCATATTTGGATAGGGGGCGACAAACTGAAGTTGAATCTAGATAAGAGAGAGGTGCTGTGTGTAAGTGGTTTTCAGGACTGGAAACTAAGAAGATGGCATTTATTTATTAAATTAGTATGCCACCCAACTCCCAATGATGGGGCGGCTCACAAGTAAAAAACATTTTTAAAAATGCAGTAAGAAACAAAACTAAGGAATAAAAGATAACAAGATGACAGAAACTGGACCGGAACAGAAATACACCCACACAATCCGTGGGGCATCACTTGCCCTCGCTAAAGGCCTAGGTGAAGAGCCAGGTCTTTCTTCAAGCCCCTTTAAAGCACCAGTAGAGTGGGGGCCATCTAGATTTCAGGGGGAACCTCATTCCAGAGGGCAGGTGCTGCTACAGAGAAAGTGTGCTTCCGAGGTCCTGATAGATGGCATTCTTTAATCAAAGGGACCTGGAGTGCACCAACTCTGCCAGATCAAATCAACCAGGCATATACTATGGGAAGCAGGTGGTCCCTCAAGTAACCAGGTCCTATGCCATGAAGGGCTTTATAGGTAACAATTAGCAGCTTGAATTGCACCTGGAAGCAGACTGGCAACCAGTGCAGCTTGCGAAGCAGAGATGTTACATGGACATACTGAGGCATGCCCATCCCTGCCCACGCCACTGCATTCTGAACCAGATGAAGCTTCCAGGTGGTCTTCAAGGGCAGCTCCGTGTAGAGTGTATTACAGTAGTCAAGCCGTGAGGTGACCAGGGCATGAGTGACTTTCTGAAGGGCCTCCTGATCAAGGAAAGGGCACTACTTATGTTTTGTAGTAGAAAACAAAGTCTGTAGTAATAAGCCCTAAAATATAATTAACATGGTTTTAAAACAAAGAAAAAGAACCGATTTTTGCAGAGCCTCCTCTCTCAATAATTCTGACTCCCCATCCAACCCGCTGCAACCGCTGCATGTACAAAGAATGTTTAGGGTGGCCCCTGTCCATTGAAGTGCTTCCCATGCTTGCCTAAATGGTGGGTGATGGAGGCCAACCCTCCCTTACATGCATAAGCAGTAAGTTTACAGAACTATCCCTCCCAACCCATTTTTTGTTTTTGCCATTCAAAAAATCACTCAAGCAGGCAAATCAAGCTCTGTTTTAGGTGGTATACCTGCTTGCATGTAATTGCATCATTTCAGCACTTCGAAGGATAACATTGTCTACCTGAGGGGGCTGCCCAACCTGCAAGTGCTGTATATTCTGAAAGAAAGAAAGAAATGGCTTGCTATTGAACAGACAGAATTGTAATCTGTTTCCTAGTGATGTTGTTCTCCAGTGCATGTTTCTTCTTCTTTTTTTAGAGCAGACAAGATTACTTTTGAAAACACAGCACCTCGTGAAGTAAATAACATTGCAAACCATCGAGAGCTAATTAAACCAGAGACTCAGAATAATCAGCGGAACAGAGAAGTAAGCAAAATGGAAGACAAGAAGGCTTTAGAAGCAGAAAAATACGGATTTCAGAAAGTTGGACGGGATAGACCCTTGACAAAAATCAACAGTGTAAAACTGAATTCCTTGGGGTCAGAGTATGGGACTTTGCCAGCAAGCACGATCCCATCAGGACACTACAGGCCAGTTCATTTAAATGGGTCAGAGAAAGCTGTGAACCTGATTCTAGGAGATTCTGGTGATGGAATCCATCACAACGCCATGCACTCACATATAGAATCTGAACGTGTCATCCAGAGAACTAATTCAATGTTACAGTTGGAGCAGTGGATTAAAATACAGAGAGGAAAAGGACAAGATGAAGAAACAAGAGGGTGAGTAATTTCAGAATTCTGGAATATTTTAGTCTTAATGTATATTATGATTCAGTTTTTGTTATGTGAAATATTAATTTTAGTTTGGAAAGATTCTTGAACGTGTTCCACAGTTCTTTGATTATTTAGATGTAGTATTTCAAACAGGCCTTGAGATGCTAGCTAAAACTATATTTTTTTAAAAGTTAACTTATAACACTCCTTATCCCAAATGTCTGTGACTAGAAATAACTATTATTCATGACGTGATGGATATCTTAGCTAGAAAGACCATTCCCTATTTATAGTTTGTTCAGCCTAACTTCCTAGGTTATCTTGCTTTTTTTAAGAGGTTAGAGACCTGATAACCTAGCCTCCATAATTAGTTATTAATTCCATTTTTCTAGCAATTGCTAGGTCACTAGTTCTCCATGAAAGGTTTCCTAATATTACTGATTTAAATTAAAATTCCCTTCAAGAAGATCATGTGCTTCCATTTATTTATTTATTTATTTATTTAATACATTTTACATGGCTGCCTGTTTCATATACATGACTTTGGGCAGCTAACAATTAAAACAAAATAAAAACTGATTAAAAATACAACCAGTAATTAAAAACAAATAACATAACACAGCATAAAATAGTTACCAAGAACAGTAGCAACATCTCAATATAAGCAAGAAGTGGGCTCACCCACACTATCAGGGCCCCAGTTTTGATGGCAAAGACAAGTTTTTAATGCCTTGCAAAAAACCAGCAAGGTTGGGGCAAGTCTGATCTTGGAGGTGGGGGGAATGATGTTCCAAAGGGTGAGCACCATGCAGAAAAGGCCCTCCTCCTGGGTCCCGCCAGATGGCGTACTCTCGCAGACAAAACATGGAACATGCTTCTCCTGCCAGATTTAACAGGATGGGGAGACACTGCTGGAGAGACACAGTCCCATAAGTAACCTGGCCCCAAGCCATGAAGGGCTTTAAAGGTAACCACCAACACCTTGAATTAGTTTATGTTAACTATATAGTTTTGTGGCAAACAATGAAAGGTGCAATTATTTGTCTAAACCAGTGTTGTCCAAACTTGGCCACTTTAAGATGAGTGGACTTCAACTCCAATGCTGGCTGGGGAATTCTGGGAGTTGAAGTCCACTCATCTTAAAGTGGCCAAGTTTGCACAACACTGGTCTAAACCATAAAAAGAGTTTCTTTGGGGTTTGTGACAGAAAATGCTAGTATTAGCATACCTTTGAAGCATATTTGGGGCATGAGTCTAATGCAACAGAATATTTCTGAATTATTTTCAGTATTTATATACTGTGCAAGACATTTTAATGTGGTAACAGTAGCAGCTTTAATATAAATCTGTTACTGGCTAACTGGTCCATGGAATAATTTAAGCTGAATGTTATGGAATTAACATTTTTCCTCAGCTCTTGGCTTTTTGTGTATTTACAGAAATAAATACATAGAAACATGAAGATATATGTTTTCAGTATTTAAAAGCTTTTAAAATGTGTCTCTGATGACTGAGCCGGTTAAGCCTAGAATAGGTGAAAATATTTTGTTCTGTGTGACAAGAGGTAGAATTTTTAGGAGGCCTTATCAGGAACCTGGATAGAAATACCCAATTCTGATTATTCCATTTTTAATGTAAAATATTATACTCCAATAATTCAGTCAAATTGAAACTTTAATCAAATAACCACTACAAAAATGTGGGATGATTTAAGTCAATGATGTTTAAAATAATTGTATGGAAAAAAATGCATATTTTTCAGGGAGGAAGAAGTAGCAATGATTGGGGGCTTTTAATTACTCCCACATCACTGGGAAACTAACTTTTCCAATCATGGAGTCTTCAGGAAATTCTCAGCACGCCTTGCTGATAGGAAAGCACAAGAGGATCACTTTTCCTAAACTTGATACCAACTAACAGGAGAACTCATTGACCAAAAATCAACTCAGAAGGAACATTGGATAATGAGTATAGTCAAGCATGTTCCTTGAATTTCAAGAAGACCAGCTTTAATAAAGTCAGAGCAGAACTTTTTTTTTTTTTTTTTATATATATTTTTTATTTTTTACAACAAACACATACAAACAATAACATAAAAAACATTAAAAAAAACCATCTTCCATTTTAAACCGTGTGTCAGCCAGTTACCAATCATTTGTGCCATCCTTTCATAGTCTTCACTCATCATTTATATAAAATCTCATGTCATCTATCTAACATATATTTATATATTTATCAATTATCAATTATTATTCATTTGTTACTAGTCTATAACATCAGCTTTCATAATAAGATTTATATCATTTTTATCCATTGATTATATATATATATATATATATAGTAATTTATATCAGTTTGTCAAGTTTCTATTATATAATTTGCTGATCTATTACATTACTATATCTTTTCATCCAACCATTGATAAAACAGATCCCATATCATATAGAATTGTTTATCTTCTTGCTCTCTAATTTCAAATGTTAATTTACTCATCTCTGCACATTCCATAATTTTCTTAATAACTTCCTCCTGCATAGGTACTTTTTCATTTTTCCAGTTTTTAGCAAATACAATTCTAGCCGCTGTCAAAACATTTACAATCAAATATTTCAGTTCTTTACTATATGTTTCAGGTATAATTCCTAATAGAAATGTCTCTGGTTTAAAGTCTATATGTTGTTTTGTCATTTTTTCCAACCATGTGTGGATTTTAATCCAATATCTTTTAGCTTCTGGACATGTCCACCACATATGGTAATATGTACCGGGCTTCTGATGACACTTCCAACATTTATCAGACTTGTTCTTATACATTCTCGCAATCCTTGCTGGAGGTAAATGCCACCTATAAAACATCTTATACAAGTTTTCTTTATATGCAGTTGACATTGTCATTTTATAGTTTTGAGACCATAGTTTTTGCCACTTCTCTAAATCAATTCCATATCCAAAATTTTTCCCCCATGCAATCATTGTATCTTTAACCTGTTCTTCCTCCATCTTAAATTCTAGTAAATGTCCATAAAGTTTTTTAATCACCTTTTCATCAGTGCCCATCAAAATTTTATCTAAAACAGTCAGCTCATCATAGATACCTTCTGTTTTAAAATCTTTATCAAATCTAGATTGTATTTGCAAATATGAAAACCAGTTCATTTTTATACCTTGTTCTTCTAACGCTTGCATAGTTTTAAGTTCACCCTTTTCATTCAATATCTCAGTATATCTAACTGTTTGTTCCTTTTTATATGTTATTGGATAAGAAAAAGCTTCAATAGTGGATATCCATCGTGGAACTTTTAAATAATATTGTCTTCTTATCTTCTCCCAGTTTAAAAACAATGCCTCTCGAATATAGTGCCTTCTAAAGTAGCCCTGTGTTTTCGTTCCCTTATACCATAAGAAAGCATGCCAGCCCAACAACAGGTCATGTCCCTCTAAAGTCAATAGTCTATTATTTCTTAAAGTTATCCAGTCCTTTACCCACATCAGATTTGTCGCCTGATAGTATAATTCCCAGTTAGGCAAGGCAAACCCACCTCTTACTCTTGCATCTTGTAGTAATTTAAGCTTTATTCTTGCTTTTTTGCCCTGCCAGATATATTTCAATACAATTTTATTTAAATCATCAAAAAACTCTTTCCCTAAACGAATTGGAATTGTCTGGAATAAATATAATATCCTAGGCAATATATTCATCTTAATAGTGGATATTCTCCCAGTCATTGATAATTGTAAATTCTCCCATTTTGTCAGATCTATTACAATCTGTCGTTTAAGTTTAAGATAATTATCCTCCTTCAATGTACTACATCTTGGTGTAATGTATATCCCTAGGTATTTAACCCTGTTTGTAACCTGTATTTCCAAGACTTCTTCCAATTCTTTCTTTTGCCTTGCTAGCATATTCTTTGTTAATATCTTTGTTTTGTCTTTATTTATTTTTAGTCCTGCTACTTTTCCATATTCTTCTATCTTTTCAACTAATTTAGGTGCTGTTTCCAGTGGGTCCTCTAGTATAAATACTAGGTCATCTGCAAAAGCTTGCAATTTGTACTCTTCCTTTTTAATCTTCATTCCTTTTATTTCTTTCTCTTCTCTTATATTCCTGTTCAACACTTCTAGTGTTAAGACAAACAACAAGGGCGATAGTGGACAACCTTGTCTCGTCCCTTTTGTTATGTCTATCTGTTCTGTTAAATCTCCATTTATCATGATTTTTGCAGTCTGTTTATGATATATTGTTTCAATGGCTTGGGTAAATTTTCTACCAAAGCCCATTTGTTCCAGTTGCAGTAGCATAAATCGCCAATTCACGTTGTCAAAGGCTTTTTGTGCGTCTAAAAATATCAGGGCCATTTGCTTTTCAGGGTGTGCCTCATAGTATTCCAGTGTGTCCAGAATTACTCTCATGTTGTCTTTAATTTGTCTCTTTGGCAAAAATCCGTTTTGGTCGGCATGGATAAAATTATTTAAATATCTTTTTAGTCTTTCTGCCAATATTGAAGCAAAAATTTTATAATCTGAATTTAGTAGAGATATAGGTCTATAATTTTTAACCTGTTGTGGGTCAGTGTCCTCCTTTGGTATAAGTGTAATATATGCTTCAGTCCATGTTTGGGGTATCCTCTTCTTTGTCATAACTTCATTCATAACTTCCAATAGTTGAAGGCTCAATATGTCCTGGAAGGTTTTGTAAAATTCCACTGGCAGCCCATCTGGACCCGGGGCTTTCCCGACATTCTGCTTTTTTAGAGCTTCTGTTAGTTCCATCATAGTTATATTCCCCTCTAACATTATTTCAATGTCTTTAGGTATCTGAGGTAATTTAGCTTTCTGTAAATGTTGTCTTACTTCTTCTTCTTGTACATTCTCTTGATAGTACAATTTTCCATAGTAATCTTGTATAATTTTTTTCTTGTCCTCATTACCAAAGCAGATCTGTCCTTCTTCATTTATCAATTGATTAATCCTTTTTGATTCTCTCTCTTTTCTCAGTTTATAAGCTAACCATCTACCTGGTTTATTTGCATCTTCAAAATAATTCTGTTTAGCACTTCTAATTTTTTGTGCCAGCTCCTCCTTTTCCATTAATCCCATTTTATGTTTAATTAAATCCATTTTAGCTTTAATATCTTTTTTTTTGCGGGGATTTCTGTAACTCTTCTTCCAATTTTTTATGGTCATCCTCCAATAGTTTAAAAGTCTTTTTCTGCGTTATGTTTCTTTTCCTTGTATAATCTATTATTAAACCTCTTGTATAAGCCTTCATTGTATCCCAAAGATTCTGTAATGATGTATCCTCTTTTTTATTTACATTAAAAAAGAAGGTAAGTTCTTTCTCTATTTTTTGTTTGAAATCTTTTTCTTTTAGTATCCTGTTATTTAAAGTCCATCTAGATCTCTTCCATTGTCCTTTCCAGATAACTACCATTGGGTTGTGGTCGGCCCAAATACTTGTTTGTATTTCAATTTCTCGAATGTTAGCAAATAAATCCGCTGACATCCATATCATGTCAATTCTAGACCAAGATGCATGTCTGTCTGAATAAAAAGTATATTGTTTGTTTGCTGGGTTTCTTTCTCTCCAAGCATCTTTCAAGTCTATTTCTTCTGTCATTCGAAGGAAGGATTTTGGCAATGTCTTCCTAGTTCTCTTTGTCAATTTCTGTGTTTTATAGTCTAATTGATCATTCATTATTCCATTAAAATCTCCCATCATACAAATATTAACATAATCCAATTCAGCTATTTTCATATGTAATTTCCTATAAAATTTTTCTTGATTGTCATTAGGCGGATAAATTGCAATTAAAAGAGTTTTAACATTATTATCTATTATTTCAACCATCAAAATCCTTCCATCATCATCCGCATAGATTTGTTCTGCTGGCATTGTATCTCTAATATATAGGACCACACCTCTTTTTTTACATTGTGGCAAGGAAGTGAATAATTTACCCAGTTTTTTTTGCTGCAACAAATATTCGTGTTGTTTTTTAATATGTACTTCTTGCAGACAAATTATATCAAACTTTAACTTCTCTAATTTATGAAATACTTTCCTTCTTTTAATAGCCAAATTAAGTCCATTTATATTGATCGTAATCAATTTTCTTTCCTCCATGTTAGGCTTTATACGAGGGTTTAATTGCTCTAGTAGATCTTACTTCTCGTTGTTCTCTAGGAGCACCATCTCCCCACTTTCTTCTTTTTCTTTTCCAGTTGCTGCTGCACCTTCTTCCTGAAACTCAATTAACGACTCTTCCTTTTGTGTGTCTTCTTCTTTTCCTTTAAAAAATTCTGAATAGAATAGCTCTGCTTTTTGGACTGTATCAACTCTTTGTCTTTGCTCCTGCCAAGTGAACTGAAGACCTTCTGGAATCAGCCATCTGTAGTTTACTCCTCTTCTAAGTAGCTCTTTAGTCAGGAATGAGTATTGCCTTCTTATATCTCTTACTTTTCTTGGCACCTGCTTCAGGACTACAATTTCTTTATCTTTGTACTTTAGTGTTTTCTCTCTTGCCACCTGGAGTATCTGTGCCTTAATAGTTTTTTTAGTAAATCTTATGTGTACTTCTCTTGGTAGTTTATTTCTCATTGCATATCTCGTATATACACGAAAGATTTCATCCATCCCATCCGACATCTTCTCTGTGGTTATCTCCAATGCTTCTGCCAGTATTTCTGTCATTATTTCCGCAAGGTTTTCACCTTTTCCTTCCTCTATGTTTTGAAATCTCAAATAGTATTCTGATTTATCAATTTCCCATCCTAGCAAGTCACTCCTGGCTTTTTCGACTTCACTCAGTCGAGTATCAATATCTCCAATTTTCTTATCTCTTTGTGTGTCTTCATCTTCAATTTTCTTAAATCTCTCCTCATATTTTGTCATCATCTGTTGTATACTTTCATCTGTCTTTTCAATTCTATGCTCAATATTCTCCGTCCTCTTTCCAATCTTCTGAATTTCTTGCATAATTGCCTGTAATGTCACTTCCTTCTCTTTTTCATATTGTATCATTGTCTGAATTGAACGTTGTCTCCCAGGAGGTGAAGAGGAAGCTACTGACGTTGATGGGATTGGGGCTGTTATTTTCTTGCTCATCTTGATGCTTAAAGCTGCAGAAAAAAGAAAAAAGGGAGAGAACAAGGCAAGAACCACAGATACTATTCCACAAA
Source organism: Python bivittatus (assembly GCF_059951505.1). Classification (NCBI taxonomy): domain Eukaryota; kingdom Metazoa; phylum Chordata; class Lepidosauria; order Squamata; family Pythonidae; genus Python; species Python bivittatus. Next base: position 53,625,080 of record NW_028277058.1, read on the forward strand.
GTGGAAATGAAAAACAATAAAAAGGAGATAAAAATAAACCTGGAAATAAAAGGGAATGGAAAAGGAAAAACCTTCAGGCACTTGTCCGCCTTAATCCAATAGTATACAGTTAAAAAAAATTAAAGGAAGGGGAAAAGAAAGCTAAATTTCTTTTCCTTTAAAAATAAAAAAAAAAAAAAGAAAAAGAAAAAAAAAAAAAAACCAAGGCTCTAGCAAGAAGTACGCTACTGCCACTAAATGTCCAAGGCTCTTGTGACTAAATCAGGCTTTCCACCTTAAACATTTTCAGAATCCACTCTCCGCTATCTTGTTTATAAATATTCAGGTGGCACCTATATAAACAGTTTATGATGCACTTCGCTATCTTTTTAAGAGTCCTTGAGTATGAGTAAAACAAGTCACAGTAGAAAAAACAATATATATATATATATCCAAGCCTCTAGGTGGCAGTGCTACTTTCTTTCATTAGCTTTCACTTCGCTTTTCCTCTTTCCCAGCCAGAGAGAAAGGAGAGAAAAAAAAAAGGGAAAAGAAGAGAAAAAGAAATATGCTTCTTAAAACACTAAAAAAAAATCTTAGTCCTAATGCTTGAAATCAGAAATTATTGAGTATCAAACAGAAAAGCCAGTCCAGTTGAGTTTAAAAATGGAATAAACCACACTGTGCCAGATTCAAGTCCATAAAAAGGGAAAGTTAAATAACTAAAAAGAATTTTCCCAAAGGCTTAATCTCGCCGCTTAGTCCCACTTTTCTTCACTTTTAAAAGTTCACTTTGGATTACTTAGGGTGTTCTCTAAGCAAAATTGAATAACAAAGGTCCATCTCACCCGGTTGGCACACTTTCTTCTTCCGTTTGGAGCTGTCCCGGCTTTTGCAGTCTCAATGGCTGCCACTCCGTCGCTGGTTTCAGGGCTTCTCCCGGATCAACCAGAGATTTTGCGATATCCCTGGGATCAACAGGACGTGCCCTATCTAGTCGCCGTCTCTACGGGACGGCTTAGGTCCTTCGGGACCGTCCAGCATCGGAGATATCAGCTGCGATCTTGGGAGCTCCAGATCGCACACCGTACCGCCGCGACGCCAGCTCCGCCTCTCTCAGAGCAGAACTTTTAATAAACTTAAAGCAGTGATACTGTATGTAAGATTCCATGGCAGAGACTCTAATGAGATAAGGTGCTAAAATTGAGTCAGAGTTTCTTAAAAAGATTAAATTGCAAACAATTCCTTCTCATAGAGGGGAGGGAAATCCTTCCCTTTTCAGGGTTAAAAATAATATGGCTTCTTAATGCTTGCTGTAGTTGTCTTTAACCAGTTTCTAGCCCATCTCAGTGTCTGGTTTCTGTATTATAATTTAAAAATTAGAATATTTTTTAGGTTGTTAAGTGCATTCTAATATGTAATGGAACATGTCAAGGAAAAATTGACATTTGGATCAAATGCCACTGTTTTCAATTTAAGCAGGCATAGGAACTGGCAACCTCCCCCATTTGAACCTACCCCTTAATGCTGTTGCATTGCATTGGCTGTTCTCCAAATCAATTTCTTTCCACTGTAGAAGTGTTATAATGGCAAAAGCTATTAACAACACATTATTAATTGGCAGGAAACAAATCCTTTTGATCATGGAGAACATCTAGTTAAATATGGATGAAATTATTAACAAGGACCATATAGTTAGAAATACTGATTTTGCTTAAAGTGAATTTGTCAAGACCGGCAGGATTTACGCCTGCTTTCTCTTTTAGGAAATATGAAAAGTAATTTTCCCCCTTTATATGCCCACATATGCTACTAAGGTCAATATAATGTTAATTTCAGGAAGTCAACAAAATATAAAGAGTAAAAATGGGATGGAGAGGACTTTTCTTCTGCCCCTACCTACAAAGATCAGCCATTGCCCCCAGGGAAATAACAAATCTCTTCCCATAAAAACCTCTAACAGTGATTATCCTACCTTTCCATAATTTCAAGTCAGTTTGCAGAATTCAAAAGTTATTTCTGAAAACCTTTTGGCGGTGGGGGGATGGCAAGCAATCATTCCACTTGTAAACCTGTTCCCATAAGTCCTGTGAGAATTGGGACTTGGTTTGCCATAGTATTTCCCACACCCTGATAACCTGCCACATTTTCCTCTGCCTCCTTTCCCTTTACAGAAGGCAGCTGCATGAAAAGCCAATGATCTAGGGAGAAGGAGATAAGGAATAACATATAAGCTACTTATTTACTAGATACAGAAAGGGGGAGAAACTAGGTTAGAGGGAGCCAGATAAAGAATTCTGTCTCACTCCTTCACAGGTGTAAAGAAACTAGGCAGGCTGTCTTCTTTTTAAGAACATGAGAATCAATGAAACCTTGCTAGAGCACAAGGCCTTAAGCACAATCAGAATGGGAATTCAGTGACTGCAGCTTGAGCTGTCTAGCATGTGGTGCACTAATGACCTCTGAAATCTTCACCCCTTTCCCATGGGTTTAGGAACAGCAGCAAATTGGTAGATCCACTGGAGATAGTTGTGTATGGGTAACAAGGTCACACAAGAAGCATCTGTCTCCAGTTTTGTGAGTATAGCCAGTCTTTGCACCACTTTCCTTTATATATACATTTTGTCCCAATTTATAATCACCGTGTCCTATTAAAGTGAAAGGCTTTTTTTTTTCTTTTTAGTCTCCATACTGTAGGGTGTTTACTCTAACACTCTTCAGTATGAAGCAGATGTTAGAAATTGAGATTTACTGCAGAGGTGAACCTATTAATCAGTTAAGACATTGTTTCAGCTGCAAGGATATCTGGTGCACTATCCTTAAATAAAAGCATAACAAAGATAAAAATTAGCAGACAGATGCACATTTGATTAGAAATAGTTAATTGGATAGATGAGAACTTAGTTGCAAGTGGTCAACAGTATTTCATAACATTATCTTTGTAGAGCAAAGTACTAGAGGAGGATTTCAGAATAATTCATTTGTATACCTGGAAAAAGTAACTTTGTGGTTTTAAAAGGAGAATGTGAAGCAGCATGTTTCATGAAATAATTGGTAAGAAGGTATCAAGAAGGTGTTAACCTTCAGAATAAATAAGATAAGCAAGATTTGGATAGCTGTATTGCTATGCATACTGAACAGGCTACTGAAAGATCGAGTCCACTGAATTTCACCAAAACCATGTTCTGCAGCTCTTCATATTGTCCCTTCCTTTTATTTTAGTGATTGCCAACACAACTTACTTCATTACACATGCAGAGCACGTGAGCACAAGGCAGCAGCCCAAACATGTTGTGCTGGCTACCTAACTCAGCTGGCTTCAAAAAAGGGTTGGACCAATTCATGGAAGTCATGGGGATCAACCACTATTAGCCTTGACAAAGGCCATCTGCTGGGAGGCTAATGGGTTTCCTTGTGCAACTGGTTGGCCACTGTGAGAACAGATAGCAGTAGATGGGCCCGGATCTGATCCACCAGGACACTGCTTATGTTTTTATGTAAGGTATAGATCTCCAAATAAAAGTCATTATGGCCTCTGGAGAAGTAGTTTAGGAGGATATTTTTATTATTTATATAGGAAGTTTTGTTGTAATGTATTTTAATTAATATTTATTCTATTTAATTAATATTTATTCTTTTTACTGTTAAACCACCCCGAGTCGTTCTGCAGCGAGATGACAAATTTGATAAATAAATAAATAAATAGTGCCCTATCCCTTAATTATGAAAAGTCTGTGTGCATTAGAGAGCATTTGTGTTTCTACTTCTTGTGTCTCTCCCTCCAAACAGTTTATAGATTATGCAGTTGGTTCCGCATCCTTACAAAGGCCATGTGCATCTTTGCTGCCCCAATCAGTAATGTGCTTTGTTCATATAAAAGTCATATTTAAATATCATTATCTTTTTAAAAAAAAATGTTTTCCCATCTCTCCAATCCTCTTCTATTTTGAATACTTTAGCTTACTGAGTTTAATGCTAACTTATTTATACCGAAAGTTTTCAGCAGTTGAAAAAGATCTGTAGGGTTACCCAAAAACCTTTGTAAGGCTGCAGTTGTGTATACAGACCATGCATATGTTGCAGCTATATGTTTTACAGGAATTAATAAAATCCGTAGATTCAGATTTATAGACTTTGAGCCAAATACCACCAAGGATACCTCTTTCCTAAGAGAAGATAATGATCTTGGAGGTAAACTACCTGCAGTGTAAACATTTGGAGATATGATTTTCTAGTGCACAGAAGATTATAACTATAAAATTAAAGTTTATCACTTTTGGATTCACTCATCTTCTTTGTGGCAATCCCTGGAAATGTATGTTGCAAAAGAAAATAGGTTAGGATAAACTTCTCCAGTTTGGTTCTTCCCAGATTTGTTGAAACTGCGATTATTAGTTGGTCAGGCCGGCTAAAATTCTAGTAGTTGTATCACAATGTATATATTGAGGTTAAAGGAGAACAACTGGAGGACTAGCATGCATTTTGCTCTGTTTCCATGAACACATACTCCACCAAGCTCAAGAAACAAATATTCTCTCTTGAAACAGTTATTTGAATCATAAAATACAGTGCTTACTGTTGTTGTTTTTCCCAAACACTTCGCTATTTACTTGAAGAAAGGCCCTTGTATGTTGCCGTGAACTTACACATGGACTGCTAGTGGTCTCACCTTAGCTAAAGAGCAGCTTCCTTTTGGTTTGGGTGGAAGGAGTGAGGACTAAATTTTTAACTCTTTGAGTTAATGTTGCAAGTAGATTGCAAGACTAAATTACCTGGAGAGATAAAATACGGAAAAAGGAAGTTTAAATGTTTCTTATAATGTGCCTAATTATTTTCTGAACTACTGTAGTTATGAAGATTTCTTGTTTCAGCATACTTTCATATCAGACTTTACCAAGAAATATGCCAAGCCATCGAGCCCAAGTTGTACCTCGTTATCCAGAAGGTTATCGCACCCTACCAAGAAACACTAAAACCAGGCCAGATAGCATCTGCAGTGTAACACCTCTTTATGATAAGACCCTTGGATCATTGCCAGCAGAAGATAAAAGAAGATCAATGCGAGATGACACCATGTGGCAACTCTACGAATGGCAACAACGGCAGTTTTACAATAAGCAAACAACTCTTACTAGACACGGTACTTTAAGTAGTCCCAAAACCATGATTAATATATCTGATCAACCAATGCATTTGATTCCCACGTCACCTTCCCATGGTTCAATAGCAGGTTTCCAAGGATATTCTCCTCAGAGGAACTACAGGTCAGAAGTGTCCTCCCCAGTACAAAGAGGAGATGTAACCATTGACCGTAGACACAGACCGCATCATACCAAGGTGAGGGTTTGGGGGTTTAATGATTGGTTGGTTGGTTTTCTATAATATGCTGCAATTTATTTATTTATTTATTTATTAGTTTTCTATGATATGCTGTAATTTGTGGCTCATAAAAGGTAGAAAAGATATATAGCAGCCACTCTAGAAGACCCGTCTCTTATTTGCAAAATGCCCGTAATGCAGGGCTTCTTCATCTTTTTTTTGCCATGGACCCCTTTGACAGTCTGGGGAAACCTATGGACTCCTACTCAGAAAAATATATTTAAATGCATAAAAGAAAATAATGAAAATAAAATTACAAGTTTTTTTTTTCCATCCAAGTTCACAGACTCCCCTGAAATCTATCTACAGACCGCGAGGGTATCTGTTTTAATGGATGGTTTGGCTAGCTTTCCTTCCTTATGCAACTGATAGTAGACAAAGAATTATGTTACCCTTTTGTGGCATGCTGTGGTTACATTCTAAAAATTACATTTGACCAGCTAAATACAGTAAATGCAATACCTGTTGTATTTAATCATTTTGCTGTTCTGCCACATGAAAAAAAAATACGCCATTTGGCATTATATTTTGGATGTGGTCTAGGGGCCGCTCCCCAGACTTTGTGGAACATACCATCCTGGAACCGTGGATGGTGTTCTTCTTTTATAATTTTCCCCCTCATCAATATGGCTTTGCTGATCTTATGCTGTTAACTCAGTGGGCTTATAGAGACAATATAACAGGCCTCCCCTGCAGTCCATCAAACTGTTGTTTGAAAGACTGCCCAGAGTTAATTGCACTATGGTTCATCTGTAGCCCTCCACTCAGACTATGACTTACAAGAGAGTATTCTGTTGGCTTTATGAAAACAAAATTAGAGGCCCCATAATGTTGTGGGACATATTTCACGTTGTGGTTTTACTATCTTCATATGAAGAGTGGGATATGCTTTTAGAGATGTGATACAAAATGTATGTAATGTGAGTAGTTATCTACCCTTTGCTTTTCTCTTCCCTCTCCATCCTCCTGTCTGTGCCCATGATCTGCTCCCCCAACTCCTGAAAGATTTAAGCAATGTGGAGGGAAGAATCATACCCATAAATGTATTAGGACAGGGTTCCTCAACATTGGCAACTTTAAGACAGGTGGACTTCAACTCCCAGAATTCCCCAGCCAGTTGAAGTCTACCTGTCTTAAAGTTGCCAAGGTTGAGGAACCCTGTATTAGGGTGATATATTTGGATATGAGTCTATATAATAGATTTTTCACCTATTTGCTGCCTTCCTCAAAATAGGGTGGCAAATAAGTTTTAAAATAAATACATGCGTTAGTTTCAGTAGGATGATCTCCTCTGGGGCGTCTTGATATTTGCAAAGTTTGAGATGAAAGTGCAACCTTTCAGGGTATTTGTTCTGACAAGTTATTAACCAACACCTTCACTTTGGACACTTTTCATAAATCCTAAGTTGACTTGGAAAAGCATATTTAAAATATCACACCTAACCTTTGGTTCCAAAAGCCCTGAATTACAAAGTGCATGGTTTGTTTGATTCCCCCCCCCCCCCAGCAGCATGTCTTTGTGCCTGACAGAAGGTCGATTCCAGCAGGCCTGAGCGTACAGCCTATTACTCCCCAGAGCTTGCAAGGCAAAACTGTGAGTGGCATTTTTATATTTAACCCATCATTTTTTATTTAAGAACAACCTATAAAATACAAGATACAGCCTGACAACTGTTCTAGTTACAGAGCCTACATGAAATGCAATTTCCTGTCCTGATTCTTTCAGCAAATAAAGGGTATCCTTCCCAACAGGTCAATTCTGTCTGCACACATTAAATTTTGCAAGGGTAATCTGTTCCTACTTTGTTTTAAATGTCGTTTGAACTGCATATTTCCTGTAAGGGAATAATTCTCTTTTTGACCCTTGTCATTATATAATTTAGACACTTCTAGGACAACAGTAGAGCACTTTTAAAGATTTTACTGTTGTCCATTTCACAGTGACTTGGCATTAAATTGTAGAGAGGAAATGCCAGTTACTGAAGTTTTCATTATTTCATAATGGAAGTCACAATTAGAGAAAAAATTGCTGCAGTAGGCAGTTGGATATGCATTGTGTGGTCTTATGACAAAACGTTATTTACCCCAAAATTACACATTTTATTCACATTATTAGAAGTACTCGACAGTTCTGTACCAAAGATTTAGTTCACAGATTATAGATTTCTGCAGTTTCCCAAAATTCATTGAATTCAACCATGACTACGTTGACTATGGGTTTTTTTTTTCCTTTCTGAGTATTTTTCTGTGTATTTTAAAGTAATTTGTCTCCAGGTGAAATACCAGTGGATTGCTTAGATATTCACAGATGTAAGCATAGACTTAAAATACTCAAGAAAATAATGCAGTACTGAAAATAAGGTAGCTCCCTCTGCTGGGCTTTGTTAAACACAACCACAATTGCTAATACTGTGCTTTGAATGCACCGTCAAGTCTTAACACTGTGTGATGTGGATGTTCAGATCTAAAACCGTAAAAATTGAGAGCCCTAATTGCAAAGCTCCTAAGTGGTCCTGTTCTTGTATACTAGAAATGCATCTTCAAATAATGGGATATTCTTAATCAGACATGGGAACAAGTCCATGGCTCAGGGAAATTATACGTGGCACATAATAGAAAGGTTACAGTTCGCTATATAACAAAGATATGTGCTTGGTAACTAAGGTTATTTGTGAGCTCTTGATACATGAATCAGTAGAGTGAGATTAACTTGTAGGAAGTGGTGGGGACTGACTCTAAGACTACATCAGTCTAAGCAGTACTTCAGGAGCATAAAGAGGCAGTTACAGAAATGGAAGACAAAGTCAAAAAGGCAAGTAATGAAAAAGCTATCTGTAGGCAGCTGGGATCAGGATGCACGATAAAGGAACCAAAAAAATGATATAACCAGATTGTGACTTCTTGTGTTGGGGAAAAGATACATAACAGTAAGGAAATGGAGCAAATCAGGACACTTGAATGAAAGAGAATGGTCTATCTTAAAATATTCAAGGTTAGGATTCTTCTTGGCACTAGATGCTTGTGGAAAAGTAGAGGAATTTCCTGGTTCTCCAGATTCCTGCATAAGGTGTTTTTAAAAAAAAAAAAAAACCTGCTACATGTCAGAGCAGAATAACTAATTGTGAAGCATTGTCTGTATTCATACTTTAAAAATATAATAGCTGTTTGAAAGGCCCATAACCTCCTTTCGCTCTGTGAATGCAGGTTTATGGATCAGTGACATGGTAGTTGCTTTCAAAATGTTTTCACTTTCTGCCACAATTTATCCTTCATCGTCCAGCATCAAGATGTCCTTTCTGTACCTTCAGTTCTAGCTCATATTGAAATGTGCTAAGAAATAGTCTAGGGAAAAGGGGAAGGAACTGTAGCTGTATTAAAAGAACGTAGAAAGTGAATTGTATTTTCAGTCTGCCATCTTGAATTGTATATGACTTTTTTGGTAAAAATTATGAATTATTTCATTCTTTGCTTTTTCTTTTGCCAGCCTTAGAATAAATGACTCAGTTAACAGTTTCCATAGCTTCTGCTTTTCTGAAAATATAATCAAGACATTTGGATACACATAGCCTCTATGGCTTCTTCCTGGTTTGTGATCACAGTGACTTTTTTCCTCCATTCCTTTGCACATCATGCCTAAACCATGATTTACTATGACATGCACAAAACAAAACTAGCTGCAGTCACACACACACACACACACACACACACACACCCATCATCTCTTTGCCCCTCTGTTTGGCACTTTGGAGGAGTTCACTCCAGACCCCAAACCTTTTGGTTCCCCTTGGTTTAGGCAGATTTTGTTGGAAGGCATTCTTGGTCCCTTTATTCCAGAGGGGTTACCCTAACTTGGTTATAGTCTGCTAGCTGGCATTATTGAATGCAAGTGTAAAACAGAAGTTTTGTCCAGGACAAGGATGAACTAATTTTCCACTCTTGGCTTCTTACCCAATGTTCCTGTAGCCAGAGGAGCTCACGCTGCTGCTCATAAAGCTGAGAAGGCAGCAAGCCGAACTGAGTAGTATCCGGGAACACACACTAGCACAACTCATGCAGCTAAAACTTGAGGCCAGCAGCCCAAAGGTCAGCTATGAAGTGATGTTTCTCGTGTGCCATCTTCCCTCATTCAAACTTACTTTGTAGCACTGGGCTACCTTTTTCTAATGTGAATTTTGCTTTCCTGGTTCTCTGTGGTGTTCTGCTATTAACCCTTTGAGTTTTGGTGTGAACGTGAAATACGTTGCTATCAAAATGAAGAGAATAATCCAGTCAAAGACGTTTTGCTTTCACGGAGTCCAAATTTTGCAAATTATTCAGGTTGCACACAATTTTGAAGCCAGAATAGTTTAGAGAGATCAGAAATACAACCTGACATAACTGTTTCATACTCTTTTCTCATCACTGAGGCAACTTGCAATTGGTTTTTAGCTACAGGAAATATATGCATGTTTATCAAAGGGTTTATAGTTTGAATAGAATTAACATGACTTATTTTTTTTCTTCATTTTGTTTTAATATTGAAAGCTAATTTTTGTACCTAATGCATCTAGTTGAAAGCAATTGCAACCTTATTTAACTTAAATCTCATTAATTAAATTAATTCATTAAAATTAATTTAATTTAAAAACCTGTATAATTTTTTATTTTATTTCAGTTCCTTTGTGTTAGTGAAATATTATTTAATCCATCTAAATGCTAATGCAAATTTTACAGTTACCCTCAATCTAATATGGTTCTCAGTTTTTATGTATGACATATGCAGACATAATCTAAAAATTGTTAAAGTTAAGATGTGTGATATATTCTTTTCTTTTCTGAATGACTTTTTATGTCTTCATATCTGTCCCTTTCTTTCCTCTTTCCCCTCTGAATGCTGGTTGCTAGAATGAGATTCTTTCTCATCATCTACAAAGGAATGCCATATATTTGGACCATCAGGTGGGACTCATAGCTTTTTTTTTTTTTTGTATGCTTATATTTGGCAACATGTTAATCTTTTTTCATCACTGAACTTTTATGTATTGCTGCAATCCCACTACAGTTTTAAAATAATGAAGAAATTTCTGCAGCTGTTAAGTGGCACCATTTTAATGGCCAAGACACTCCCTTTGCTCCTATTGCCCTAATGCTGGCGCCGAAAAGAATGCATCATTTGGGATGAACTGTTTGAATGGGTTCAGTAATTTGTGTGGCCCATATGTAGAATGCTAATGTCCAAATGACAAGATTTTATATATAGTTATTTCTATTTCTTCCACTGGATATCTGTATTTTGAATTAAATATTACTATTAAATTTGGAGCATACGTATATCCCATTATAGTTACATTTTCCAGATGTTTTCCCCTTTTTTAGAACAAGCTGCACCAAATGCAGCGGACATGAAGATCTTGCCATTCTTTTTGTGGCTACTGTCTCCTTAGCTGTTACTGCAGTAGTTGAGAGTTCTTTCTAGCTTTCTATGTTTCCTTTATCACCATCTCAAAGTGTATTACCTGACTTGATGTACCATCATTGCATTGATACAGCTCATTTTTTGAATGGAATGCTGCTGAGCCAACATTACCCCACAATGGGGTACCCAATCTGCTTATGCTCATTCACAAGGCTAGCCCACACTTTAATCAGTTGGTCCCAACATAAAATCTCTTCGTTTTATGCATCTTTTACTCTATGCATAAAGGTTTGTCTTTGTTTCACAATATATACTGCCGGGAGATGCCATTTGAAAGCATGAAACTTTGAATAACTTCTATCTTAAGAATTTTGGAAGTGTCTCAAGCAAGAAACTCTCAGGATGTTTGATTCAGCCTGTTTCCTGCTCAAAAATAAAAGTTACACATTCAGGACAATTTGAACTGAAACATTTTGCATACTCCTAATCTGCAGAAGGAGAAAATGCCAAGCATTTTCAGGGATACTAAGAACAGATTAGCATTTCCTAAGTAATGTTGTTAATATCATATGCTCCTTGAATAGACTGCTTTTTATATTATTGTACAAATTAAAACATTTTTGAATCAAACATTTTTTAATAAGGTATGACAGTTAAATCTCTTTTGTGAAATGAAATTAGGGAAGTCCCTGTTTCATTTAAAACAGGTTTTACAGTGGCCATGTGTAATGCTAACCCAGGATTTGCAGTTTTCTGCAAAATTTTGATAGATAGGTTTTATCTACTTATCAACTTAATTTTTAACATACTAGCAATGCTGAAAACTGAATCAGATTTTGATGCATGCGATTAGTGTGTAATAATTTAAGTCATGTTGCTGGATTTGTGTTCATCTCTGGGCAGCCTAAAATATTCAAACCAGATGCAGTGGGCTTGTATTTACATTCATTTCAGCCTTTGGTTGTAGAGCTAATTCTATCCCGAGTCATTTTATGAACAGCCCTGTATATCCTTTGAAGGACATTATTTTTCATTCTTCCCTTGTATCTGCTTATGAGCAGTACATCAGTGATCAGGCCACTTAGAAACTGTGAAGTATCCTAGTCTTAGCATACAGGAATTACTATTAATGTCTCCAAAGACTTCCTATCTGCATGGGAACTCTATATCCTGCAGAGTTTTTATGTGGGTCGCTGCAGTTTCACACCAGCATTTGCCCTGCTGTTACACTGAACAGGCAATTCATAGTTCTCATCTGAGGTGTGTCCATCACAGGGCTATTTTTAAATAAAAACGACGCTGATTTTGACAGCTGAGAGCTGGTATTCTATTAATTCAAACATTCCAAACATATCTTCATTAAGCAAACCGATTGAATCATTGAAATTGCTAAAACAATAATAGAAACTAACCATTCTCTAAGATAAGATTATGGGTATTTTGTCTCTGCTCCACAGCTACAATCTTAGCGTATCTGTTACAATACTTGCACCTGACAGAAATTAATTACATCTCTGAAAGGCAATCTGTCTTGATTTGTACTAATAACCACAAAATCATTGGCATAAATAAAATATCGGTACCTGAAGGAAATGTACAACATGACTGTTTTATTTAGAAAAGGTATATAATTGACTGGAGTTAATTTGGGTGTGGAAAAGCTGTTGTATTAAATAACAGCCCATTTTTATGGTTTTGAAGCAGATCGTTAGAATGGGAGAAATTTCTGCAAGTGGGGAAAAAAAAAAAACAGCTCTTGCTCCTGGTTAGTGAGCTGCCTCGTTCACATACACATAGAAAACATACTATATGGTGCCATAGCATAGTCCTCTTACACAGCTGCTGTAATTCTGTTAACAGTTCCCATCCTCTCATTCCAGTCCTCCTCATCTTCTGCCACTTATTTCTTGGTTTTTATATTGCAGTGCCAAGTTTTTTCTTCTCTTTCCTAAGTAAGATAGATCAGTGGGGTCTATGCAAAGGGGCAAACATAACCGGAAATTCTATATGTATATTGGTGCATTTTCTTGAACTGTATTAAATGCATACACCATGTTTTAGCTGAACCAAATCCTTAAAAGCTCAATGCCAGGAGCATGTATTCTCCTTTCTTTCAGTGCAGCTAGAAAGTTCATTAAATGAATTGAAAATGTTCAGAAACCAGGCTTACTGGCTACTTCCAAAACTTTATTACTGATCAGTGCAGTAATAAACAAACATGGTTTAAGAAGCAGCTAATATAAATAATAGTGGAAGCTATTATAGCAGAAAGTAGATGTATGTAGAAGCTAAGTAAATATATTAGCTATATATTCTCAGAAAAACTGTTCATATTTATATTATAGTGTTACATTGAAAGTCGCAAAATGTATATGAAAATTAAATTGGCATTCATTAAAAAAAACTTATTTAATTGCAGTTGACACTGTGGAATGGTAACATAGCCACAGTTCTTGGTGGCCAGACTTCATAAGTTTGGATATCTTAGCTCAAGACGTGGCCCCACTAAGGGTTGGGAGGAGAAATAGCTACTTTACATTGCCATGATGAGAAAAACTTGAGTGAAGTCTATCCTTTATTCAATCTCTATGTTGGCACACTGTTGCCACCTTAGATCTTAAAGATTGACTCCAGAAACCTCTATTTTGCCCCAGACAAGTTTTTAAACTGGGTTTTTTTTTCCTATGCTATACCACATGTCTTATTCTTTGTAAACTAGGTATATGTAATGAATTGAGTAATGAATATAGCACTTTATCCATCTCAATTAATTGTGTTCTGTCTTGGAAAGCTTTCTAAAATCTTATTAATGATATTTATTGCTTTATCTAAAATGGGATGTACAGCAATCTAGTTTAAATTCATAGGTTTTCTAGTTTAGTTTTAACTGGCTTTTTTTTTTTAATGTACCATTTGCTAATCATGAGAGGAATTATAAACTGCTGCACTAATGGAAAACAATTAAAGTAGAGGCTATATTTACAGTGTCGTCTTTCAAATCTAGCCTTGCTGTAAACTGATGTTTGCTGTATGCTCCTCCTGATTTGAAATAGATGAAAGAGAATGAACCTTTAATCATCTTGGTTCACACTATGATTGAGAACTCGGCGCTAAGACCACAACTATACCATCAAGTAAGGTCTTGGATAGTGAATGAAACTGCTTTTTATCATTGCAAAACTTTTCCTCAGTGACAGTTTTTGGTTGTACCCTCCAGTTTATCCATAACATTGGTGTTCCTCCTTTTTTTGTTTTTTTTGGAAAACCACAAATCATCCATGCTTTATACAACGTTGCAGTATCATTAGCATGGCTTTGCTGAACGTACTTGTCCTTGAGTATTGAGTGTCCTCCTTTGGATGACTTTCTTTTCCAGAATATTTAGCAAATTACTGCTTTTTGTGGGTTAATCCCATATATTTGCTTCCAACATTTGTCGTAGCATGGATCTATGCAATAATTTATTTTCTTTCTTTTGCCTTTGAAGGAATTAATCTTGGTTTAATGCAAAAGCATGCCAGCCGTGTTTATCTTGTCATTTTCTGGCAGCTTTTCATTTGAGGAAAATAATTACTAAATGTTGTAGGTTCCTGGACAATTGCGTGCATTCTTGCTTGTTTTCTTGTTGCCCTTGGGAGTTAAAAAGGATCAAAATCACTTTGATCTGGGGAATATAGCTCCTTAAGGGCACTATGTTCAGAAAGTCACAGCAAACAAAGTCAGTCTTGAGTCATGATTATTAAGAGAGGAAATATGCTGAATGGAAATATAACATCAACATATCTGTTAGAAAGCCATTGAAAGAATAATTTAATCTTGACCATCATATGTTTCACAAAATGCCAAATGAATTGATTGGTAATGGGGTGGTGTCTTCTTTTTACAATAAAGGCATTTTTTTTTCAATTATGATCTCGGGGGCTCCAAACTCAAACTGACTCATAATCTGAGCTTGGACCAACATGTAAGGTCATTGATACCTATGCATGGAGATCATTCCATTTTCTTTAATAGTCGAATAACAGAGAGCTTGGGCAGATGCAATTCTTGTCACTGCAGTTGTGGTAGGTAAACCTGGCTCTACTGTATGGGCCCACTGGGTCCCACTAAATCTGTTTAGGACAATGCTGGGCAATCTTACTAGGGTACAAAAGGATTGCCCAGCTTCAGGGACCAGGCTATTCTTTTATGAACAACTGTGGTGTGATGCAGTGCTTCCTATGCCATTACAATTTTGCTCAAACATGTTAGCTTTTATGTATTGTCGAAGGCTTTCACGGCTGGCATACAATGGCTGGTCTGGGTCTTCCGGGCTATGTGGCCGTGTTCTTGAAGTTTTGTTTCCTAACGTTTCGCCAGCGAGAACTGCTCCTGTCTGTGCTCCTGCACTCTGAAGATGCCGGTCACAGGTGCTGGCGAAACGTTAGGAAACAAAACTTCAAGAACACGGCCACACAGCCTGGAAGACCCACACCAGCCATGTTAGCTTTTAAATAAACACTACTTCCCATTGAGAATTACTGTGTTGTTGTTTTTTTTAAAAAAGGTATATTGTGCAATATTAAAATAGAATAAAAATCTTGGCTTCACTTTCTTAAATTTATCTGAGACCGGAGAGGTGGTTAACAAATAGCAGCCAAATGTGCAAAACAAAATTCTTCGGAAGGTTTAATAGTTTAAAATGAAAAGAATATGAAGAAAACACGGACTCCTCACCATTTTTATCTTTTTCTTTAGTTACCTGGGTTCTGGTTTCACTTTTTTCCAGGTTGGAAATATTGATTTGTTCTTCATTAAATCATTTTGTAGCTGGTTGCCTGTGTGGGGTCTTAAGGAATGAACTGCCTGTTCATTCCTGCATCCCTGGTACATTAGCATGTGCAAACTAACTGAATTGAATGTACAGCTGGGAATGGTTGTTTTCAAGGTTTAATCTGCTATGTTCAGCATGATCCCTCCTATACCCCCACTTGCCAAGCTTGATGAGATAGGTCATAGCTCTCTAGAATTAAACTTGACCTCCTGGGGATTATATGAATACATCCATGCAGTTTTCTTGGCAACAGTATGGATGTAGATGGCCATTCCCTTCTGGAAGGTTGTGTATGAGAGGTTTTTTTCCCCCAACTTCCCAATCTAGTCTATGGCTGTGGAATTTCTTGGTGGACTCTGATCCAAGTACCAATGAGGTCCAACCCTGCTTAGTTTTTTGAGATCAGCCAAAGTCAGCCTAACTGCCACCTGTTAGTGTCAGCTCCACTAGGTAGACTAGACCAAGAAATCAACTCCACAGGAAGGCTAACACTATTTTTTATTGAGAGTGGCTATAATATCAAAAGATTGCAAGTCTGATTGTGTTATACCTCCTCCTGCTCCTTATAGTTCAGTGAATTAGGGAGGTGTCTGTCTGGGCCTCTTCTGAATATTATCTGTCTGTTGTGGACCTAAAAATATGTTTTGCACTTTGGCAACAGAGCTGGCATAACTCCATGAAGGTCATCTTCCTTACTCTCTACAGTTGGGATGACTTTCAACATATCATCTTTATCCATTGCAAATATTTAATTCAGAATATCCAGATGGTAACTGGGGGAAATATATTTGTAGCTTTTATCAATTATTCTGCACTGAATGATTTGCTTTAAATTCGGAAACATTCCCATAGTTTCAAATAGCCAAAAATATTTGAATACTCTGCGAGGACATATAAAGGAGGGAGTAAACTGATCTATGAAGTGAGTGTGCAATTTATGCCAGAAAATTTAGCACTAAAATTCATTTTCTGGGCAATTCCTTTGTATGCCTTCCTAGTTTTTACTCCTAAATGCAACTCTAACTCTTCAGAAGCCATAGTTCTCTGCATAGGCTTCTGCAGCTAGCCAAGATGATACCAAAATGGCAAAAGGTGCATCATGTCATGATGTAAGTGCTGGCCTTTTATACTCGTGTTGTAATATGCAAGGCTAGAAGGAGAATAGTTTGCATCATGATGTTGCGATGCAAATTTCATCCCTTGCCTCACCCCATCCTCCATGGATGCCCACGGTTCTCTGTGGCTTTTAAGATGTTGAGCCAAGTGGCTAAAACAGATTTTCAAATCTTTGCTTGGGATCTCATGAGGCTTCCTTATTTGAGTTGCACTGCATGCCAATTGATTGCTAACTACTTAAATTTTATGATGAGTTACAGAAGACCAATAACTTATTTTTAAATTTGGTAACAGGCAACAGCTTACCACATGGTGGATGCGTATAATGTACGGAAGCCCCAGCCTGAGGGTGAGCTTGATATTATTGGTGTTCTACTCCCGCAGCTGTTTCAAGAACCAGAAAAACGGTAGAGGTGTCATAGCTCTTTGCCCTCTGCCTGCCTAGAACCCATAGAGGACATGCGGTGTAAGCAGCTGTGATGGGAAGTGCCTGTTACTTTCCATCATTAAGAAACCTAAACCAAAAAAGAATTATAATTACATTAGAAGCGTTTTTCAGAATGTAGCATATATCTTTTTCACTGATTCTAAAAGTTTGAAGAGAGGGTTCTTTCTTTATCAGTCTACTTTTTCTGTATTAACAAATTGCTTTTTAAAAAGCTTAGAACTGTTCTACCCTATTTCATTTTACTGAACTTCCAAGTGCAAAGGTATTACCAGAATGAGATAGGTTTTTGGCATCATTTTAAAATAAGACATTTTATCAGTTATATTTTTCATATCACTCAGCCCGCAGTAGTACCAGAAGTCTGAGCCCAAGGACATTTTAGACTTATCCAAAGGCTCATCTTGTTTAATTCTGCATTTTAAATATTTGATTAGATATATTCCATTTTCAGGATGGCTGCCATGATAAATTCAGCTTTTTAAAATTGTACTTAGCAAGCATATGATAGTTTGATGTTACAACTATAGGACATAATGGTTACAGATCACATCTATGCTCTGCAGCATTTTGACTGCATTTGAAATGAGTTCTTTTCCCTCATTATTCTCTTGAAATTGCCAAGATATTTTAATGCCCTTAGGCTTTATGCTGGGTTCTAAACATGACTTTTAAATTATGCGTGTACAAAAAATCCAACTTTTATAGGCTTGTAGAACATCCTGTACATGAATATAATTGTTTCTTCTGGAATACCTGAAGGACACATTTTTCTAAGAAACTGGTAGAGCTTTATCGGCAGAAGGCTCGGGTTTTGATCTCTGTAAATAGAACCATCCCAAAACCGTTCTTGAACTAGATGGATGAATGGTCTGTTTTGGCAGTAAACCATTTCCAGTGTCCTAAAAGGTGGGGAAACACTATCACCTGCTCGGATTAAAATGGGCAGTCTGATATGCAGTGCTGTTGTTTGGCACTAGATGGTATTGTTCCTTGAGTCCTTGTAGAGGTTTTATTATATGATTAAACATGGATCAAGCCTTAAAACATCTAGGAGCATTTTGAATAAAAGTATGGAAATGCGCCTCTGTCTTTTGCTTAGATTTCAGAATGGGTTATCTTCAATGCACTCTATTTTGCCCATCATTTAATAAAAATGCTGCTGCTGCTGCCTCCCCCTCCCTCTCCCCCTCCTCCAAATACAACTTCCACAATTATCAATGAGATAAAGTCAATGGATGTCATTAAGTTAGTTAATAGAGTGAATTTGCTGTTTTCCATTTGGAAAATTTACTTCCAACCTAAGCCTAGCCTGACCTTATTTTTAAGGTTTATTTTTACCTTATCTTTTCTAACCTTGCTATCCCAAAACATTCCTTATATTTTGTAGGACCAATACTTCATTCATAATAAATGACACTGACCAGGGTATTAATATATGAGTGTGTCTTCTCTGTCCCATTGTGTTCCCCACTGGGAAACATTGGACAGTTTTCAACAGTTCAGAGAGATCACTCTGATACCACTATTCCTTAGAAAATAATTTTCAAACTGCTGAAAAAGTCTGAAAATACTGTTGTCTTTTTGTTTTCTGTAGACTAAATGCTCTGGAGCCAATAGAAATTCTCTCCAAGCCTATAAATGAATTTAAACCATAATTGCTAGCTGTGCTTCAATTCACAGGTAGCATCAACTGTGTAGCTTACTGTTTGGGACTAACTGAAAATGATGGTTTGTTTCAAAGCAGACAGTACGTGAACTTCAGTGTCACTGAAGTGTGGGATGGTGTTATATTATGAACAAATGCTATGTAAGAATCATTATTCCTTCTGAAATTATATCACGGAAAATGTGAGATTAGTAGAACATACTGGTAGATAGTTGTCATTTTTTAAGGTACACAGGATGTTAATTAGATGGATTATATTATCCCAAGGAGTTTAAGCAATGATCAGTGCATTTTGTTCAGTTTTAGGATGATAAAAAAATAGGTAATTAAGGATTAGAATTGCCTATAATTGCATTAAAAGTGAAAGCTGGAGACAAAATGTATACATCATCTTATAATTCCTGCAGACTGATTCATGTCTTTCTCCTTTGAGAGCTTGGCCAGATTTACATCAACCATATTTGAGCTTATCTGTTTTATCATTAAAATTATATTTCCATTCTTCAATCCTTTCTCCTATCAAGATGGATTGTGTAGAATATATTCAAGTGGGTTGTAAAATAAGGTACTAAATATCATACCAAATTAAAATATATGATCTTTATGAATGTAAAGGTGCTGTGGCTTTTTCATCTTCCAGTGCTCATTTCATTAAATGTTCATTTCAAAGCAAAGTTATTTATATGGCTTTAATACACAGTGCATTCTCTCAAATTGTCACCAAGTGCATTTGCATGAGGATATGCCTTGAAATGAAACACTTAAAAAAAAAAAAAAAAAAGAACCTTCCCAAGGGTCTTTTCTGTGGTTGAAATATTTGAATTGTTAAATCCTTACTTCATCTTTGTATTTCTAGTTTTTTCTTTTAAACACAAAGGTTAGATTTCTAATCTAATTGTGTACAAAAAAATACTGTGCATGAATGTGAAAGTAGGGAGGACAATTGATATTTTGGGAACTAACAAGTATGCTTTATTTAACTTAAATAATACTGTAAAGTGTTCAGACCTTAAATAATGCAGTAAAATGTTTGTTGTGATGGCCTGAGTACAGATGTAACAATTAGGCATATTTGTTTTGGGCATTTTTCTTTTTGTTCTTCCACTCTCCTTGCTGTAAAGTTGTGTCTCCATTGATCACTTTTGATCCAAACTCACTTGTGCTTTATCTCAGGTTTGCAGATTTATTTAAAACGTTGGTTTAAAACTCTGACAACCCTTGTAATTGTAAATTTAATTTACTGCTGATTCAGACCTAGCACAACATCGTGGTTAAAGAATAGAAAGGAATGGGGAAGTGTTCAGAAACACATGAGGGCATTACATCTGTATTGGGCTACTGTCCATTTATTAATACACGGGACATGCATTTGGTCAAATGATTTTGCTGCAGCAAAGTAGAGCTCCCAAGTAGAAATTGCTCAAATGACATTCTGTAGAGTTATCCCCGTCAGATTTTTTTAAGGATCTTGCTAATCAGCAGTCTTAAAATGTAGAGGTGAGAATGAAGCTAGCGCATAGACAATTTCCTTCTTCACAACTACTGTTGATTGTGCTAGCTGCTATTCCATTTAGCAGTTTATATTCTTTGAGGAAACAGGTATTAGAACAATGGTATATAGCAAAACTAAGCTGGAAAATCTCATGTACCCAAAGTTCTTGCTGTTTTTAGAAATTCCCAGCCTGTACTATTTATCTAGTCCTCCTATTATTTGAATGGGCTCTTTTGCTACTGTGTAGCAGTGAAATCTTCTCTAAATGCCTATCTTTCCAATACTTCCTACATTCATCCAGTGTTTTACATTTGGAAATACTGGTGCATTTTCCCTCCCAAGACAGAGGAATCTTTTTATATATGTTGTTGTTGTGCTGGAAGCCTTTTTAAAAGAAACTTGGAGAAATACACCCAACTAATGGGACCTGTCTACAGGCAATTGTGTTTCTGCTTTTCACTGTTGTAAGACATAATTGAGAATAACCTTTTCTGTACATCTCAAGTAAGTCTTACTGAGCTTTCCTGAAAGATAAAATAAAGGCAGGACACAGCTCCATATTCTGAATTCTCGCATACAGATTTACTCTCTGCTTTTATGATGTCAGATCCTTGGTATCACAGACACTGATTTATCTACTCCTTATTTGTTTCACGTGGTTCTTATTTAATCTGAGTGGTTAACTAAATTTACATTATTTTATGATTTCTGAAGATCACAGATAAAATGCCATTCCATTTTCATCTTAGAGGAGCTTTCTAGCAAGAATAAATTGTTCTCCTTTCTGACAATCTATATTTGGCATTCTATTATAAACTAATTTACATAGTACGTGTTGATTAAGGCATACTAAGTGCTTAACATTTTGATCTGAAGTAATGTGTGCTTAATTAAATGCTAACTTCAGAATGCATTGTTTTGCATGATTTTAGTGAAGTTGTTTGATGGCAGTGTTTTTCCTTATTATAGCTGACACAAGATGAAAGTAGGGGTGCTCTGTACAAATACAGATCAGAAGAACTGGATATTGATGTAAGTACTGTTAGCTCTCTGAATATTGATTGTTTTGTTTTGTTTTGTTTTGTTTTGTTTTGTTTTGTTTTTGTTTTATGTAAACTGATGTGTTTGTAAGAAGTAAACAAACTAATGTCTCTTTCTAGCTTTTTGAAGCAGAATTGAGATACACCTTGACATACTTTTGAAACGTTGGGAAAAATGTGTATCTCCTGCAGGTACCTAAGATAGATCACAGAAGTTACAGCAACTTTATATCTGGAGTCGATTTATACATGGAAGTAACTGTTAAAAGCTCATTGTTCTGATACTCCCAAGGCTCCCTGTCAATCCAGCAACTTTATTTTATCATTCTTGCCTGCCTAAAATATAGTCTTCAAGAACAACACTGAACAGTATTGTACAATCTAAGCAGTTCAAATGGCTCATAGTCTATATTGGTCAAAGATACTAGTCACTAGCCTTTACTATTTAATGGGGAACCAAGTTAGGCGATTTCTCTTCAAAAAGATGCCCTCCCCTTTTTTAAAAGCCAGCAATTGCGCCAGCCAGTTAAAAATCAGTGAACTGTACAGGTTTACTGATTTTGTTACTTTTGAGGCATGGTTTATTCTTCTGCAGAGTTCTAGTTTAAATGTATATATTCCTGTGTGGAGGAATTGTTCTCTGTCAAGAAATGCATCGTATATCCATCATGGATTTCTATATAGGTCATATGCCTGATCTGAAGCTAATCTCCATGTGCACATAGAAACACACACACACACACACACACACACACACACACCAGTAGTTCAGAGTACGATACATAAGTGGATTGATAAAGAGAATATTATCTCTGTACTCCTGTTCCCAGCTGAATGTATGATTTTGAAGTGAAAAGTGAGGATCTGCTGTTGGCCTTTTTTCCAGTCTCTGCACATTTGTGTGTTTATGAGGGTTTTAAAGGTCTGGGTATCAGCAGTCAGTATGCAAAGCAGCTAGGGGCACAAATTATCAACATCTTTTCTTCTGCACTAGGCTAAGCTTAGCCGATTATGTGAACAAGATAAAGTGGTGCAGGCCCTAGAAGAGAAGCTTCAGCAGCTGCACAAGGAAAAAGTAGGATAATTATATTTA